>NC_088387.1:71327500-71952500 GCF_037993035.2 Macaca fascicularis | reverse complement strand
AAAAGACAGCTATCTGTGAAGCAGGAAGCAGGCCCTCACCAGATACCGAATCAGCTGCCACCTTGATCATGGACTTCTAGCCTCCAGAACTGTGAGAAATAAATGTATGTTGTTTAGAAATCACCCAGTTTATAGCATTTTGTTATAGCAGCCCTATTGGACTAACACAGTGAAGCAGCCACTATGGACTGAATTATGTCCCTGCCCAAATCCATGCATCAAAGCCGTAACTCCCAATGAGTTTGTATTTGAAGATAGCATCTTTAGAAGGTAATTAAGAGTAGATGAGGTCTTAAGCATGGGATCCTAATCCAACAGGACTGGTGGCCTTACAAGAAGAGGAAGAGGATGCACACACACATGCTCTCCATCCTATGTGCAGGAACTAAGGAAAGGTCACGTGAACACACAGCAAGATAGTGGTTTCCTGCAAGTCAAGCAAAGAGGTCTCAGAATGAAACCTACTTTACTGGCATCTTGATCTTGGACTTCTTAGCCTCTGGAACTGTAAGAATAAATTTTTGTTCTTTAGTGCCCAGTCTGTAGTGGCCTAAGCAGACCAAGACAGTTGCAGGGCACATTGGGCTCTGAATTTAATTGGCATAGGTTTCACCACTTGTTAGTTATTTGACTAGAGGGATTTTCTTAGCCTTATCTTTAATAAGCCAAAAAGTCTTTTGAATGAACCTTATAAAAATATCTACCTACCTCAAAATATTATTGTGATATTTAAATGAGAAAAATAAAAAATACCAGCTCCATGCCAAAACATAAAATAAAATAAAGTACCCAGCTCCATGCCAAAAATGCTCAAAGATACAAATACAAGCAGGCATTTAAAATGTCTAGGTAACTATGTGTCAAGTGAGTGGTAGAGACAAAAAGGAACTGTAGAATTTTGGAGGAGAAAGAGGGTGCTTTTGGTTGGAAGAATCAAAGAACATTTAAGACAGCCTTAATATTTATCTCAGCTTGACTAAATGTTAGACAGGGTGCTTCCTGACTATAGGCCCATGACGTTCTTTTCCTTAGAGCCTTTACTTTGGAAAACTTGCTATTATAAATTCCTTCTTTGCCCCTTTTGAAATGTTTCTAAACCTCCTTAAAAGCCTCTTGCCAGCTCTATGATCTAGGGAGTATCTCTCTCAAAGACCTGGGTGCCATATTTTTCAGATGTGACTATCAAGAAAGATAGTGCCCCCATCTTCCAGTCTCTGTGGATGGATAGGAACCTATCATAGGTGAATAATTATAAATTACAAAACTAGTTTATGTCATGCATATGTGAGAAAGTTTACTTTCTCCTCCTGTAAGGATAATCAGCAAACACAGGTGGCCTATGATCCTCCTACATCTGCTCTTAAAAACTGTCCCACACTTTGTTTCTTCAGAGTTGATACCAGTTTCTCTCCCCTATTGCAATAGTCTTGAATAAACTCTTCCGTGCCCATGAAACTTTGTCTAGTACAGTTTTTTTTTTTTAACTTTGACAGGAAACATTCATAGAGAATATACAACTTGAAATATGTTGTAAAGTATGGCTTAGATATTGCTTTGGCAATGTATAACTTAAAATGAAAAGCTGCATGCATTTTTATGTTAGCAGTAACTAGTTATGGCATGTCTTGATGTTTTACTCAAGAGTTTTCTTGAGTTCTTTTTAACATACATTATTTCAACAGTTACTTACAGAGTACAAAGTAACTGTCTTTTAAGGTTCAAATTCATGCACTAACATTGTAAGCTCCCTATGGCACTACAGTCTTGTGTATATACTTTCAGATAGCTGAAGACATAGGTAAATCTTTGCAAATGGGGAGAGACAGGGAGAAAAAAGGGTTCCTGGCTTAATTTTAAAGTACTACCTACAGTGGGACTGTTTTCTAAAGAACTCTTTAGGATGTAGCATATATACTAACATGTAAAGCACACCTTTTGCACTAATCAAATGCAAAGTTATATAAATTTATATCCAGTGACTCTTAAGAAAGTGGGATGCCAACACTCATCTTTATGACTAAAGTGTAAAATTTTATGAATCAATGTAAAGAAGCCAGCAAGCTTAAAGGCATCTTGTATTCAAACTCAGATTATGTTATTACACTAGTAATCTTGATATGTCTTTTAAAAATTTAACATCCTTTTAATCAAGCATGATTAGTTACAAATAGAATCCAAAGAAATATCTCAAATGACTGTATCTCTAATTTATCTTGCTTATTACTTATGGGATATTTTTCTTATCCATATCCAGGTAAATTACAATTTCAGAAATTATCTGTACAAATGAATACAATTCAATTCTCTTAGCCATTGAATTACTTTTTCCAGTATAAAGTACAGTCATTTAGGCATTCATAAAATATAGAATTTAGAAATCTTTTAACATAATGAAGTTGAAAAAAATAAACAAATATTACTTTGCCAATTCTCCACCAGTCAGAAGCTTCTCTATATACTAACCGTGTGTTTAGAAAATATCAATGCACAAGGAAGAGAAATGCAATTTGTCTCATCCAAATGCATCATACAAAATGACCAAATGCCGTTAAGTGCTAGAAATGGGTCTCAAAAGACTCTCAATGTCTGTCTCATTTTGGGGTTGTTTGGAAGTTCAACCCTATTTTAGTGAGAAGTATTGGAAGATAAATCCAGTTCTTAGCCCTTAATTCACCACTTACTGGTGAGGCTTTCTTATTAGAGAGCATGTCTTCCGGTCTCAATAGTTCCTAATGAATGTGTCTGGCCTTCCCTAGCAATATATATATTCTGATAAACTGGAAGACATGATTGCCCCCTACCCAATTCTAAAAAGAGTGAATATATCATTCTTTGTAACACATGAAATGTATTAAAAAGATATCAATATGGGTTTTTTAAAAAAGAAAATACCATTCAATTAGAAAATTATTTTGGAGAATAATAAAAATGATAGGTATGCTATTTCACTGTGACTAGCCAGCCATAATTGTTAGGAAGAACATGATTTCTAAATATACTGAAAGTCCAGTGACATGTGCAAGACAGGAAAAGCACCTTTATTCATTTGTAATAAATATTTTCTTGTTCATTCCCTACATAAAAAAGAACAATTAATATTTTCTTTGACTTTCCTGAAGAATGAGATATTCGACCTGAAACTTTCTATGTTGTGATACTACTACATTAAGTGGCGGTATTCAAGATTGATTGGAGACAAGAAGACTAGTTGGGAAATTGTTTTGTCATAGTTCATAGTAGAGAAATAGTGTCATGATGGGAGAAATGGAAAGAAAATTCAATTTCAGAAATTTCACAAAGGAAATATGGTTAGGTCTTTGAAGCTGAATTTACAAATGTATATTTGTAAATATACATCAATATTACAATTTGAGAGCTAAAATCTGTTTCAAGTTCAGTACTCTATGGACTAAACTGTGTTCCCAGCAAATTCATAGGTTGAAATCCTAATCCCCAATGTGACTTATTTGAAGAGAGGAACTTTAGGAGGTAAGGTTCAATGGAATCATAAAGGTGGGGCCCTAATCCAATAACATTGGTGTCCTTATGAGAATAAAAAGAGACACCAGAGCTCTTTCTCCCTGTACACAGAGGAAAGGCCACACACAGAATGTGGCTGTCTGCAAGCCAGGAAGAGAGCTGTCACCAAAAATTGAATGGATGGACACTTTAATTTTGGACTTTCTAGGCTCCAAAAGTGTAGAATAATAAATTTCTGTTGTTTAAGCTACTTAGTCTGCAGTACTTTTTTCTTTTATACACACACATACCCCCCATATATATATTATGTATACACACTATATATATTTTGTTATATATATGTACACACACACACATATGTACACACACTATATATATAATGTTATTAAAATATTATATATGTTATATTTGTCTCTATTAACTGAAATTTAGTACCATGAGGGCAGGAATTTTAATCTATTGTGTTCACTGCTGTTTCTACACTGTCTAAAACAGTGCCTTTCCCAATCCGAAGCAAAAAGAACAAAGCTGGAGGCATCATGCTACCTGATTTCAAAGAATACTACAGGGCTACAATAACCAAAACATCATGGTACTGGTACAAAAGAAGACACATAGACCAATGGAACAGAATAGAGAGCCCAGAAATAAGGCTGCATACCTACAACCATCTGATCTTTAATAAAGCTGACAAAAACAAGCGAAAAGGAAAGGATTCCCTATTCAATAAAAGGTGCTGAGATAACTGGCTAGCCATATGGAGAAGACTGAAACTGGACCCCTTCCTCACACCATATACAAAAATTAACTCAGGACAGATTAAAGACTTAAATGTAAAACCCCCAACTACAAAAACCCTGGAAGACAACCTATGCAATACCATTCTGGACATAGGAACGGGAAAAGATTTCATGACAAAGACACCAAAAGCAATTGTAACAAATGCAAAATTTGACAAACAGGATCTAATTAAACCAAAGAGCTTCTGCACAGCAAAAGAAATTATCAACAGAGATAGACAACATAAAGAATGGGAGCAAATTTTTGCAAACTATGCATCTGACAAAGGTATAACATCCACCATCTATAAGGAAGTTAAACACATTTACACACACATACAAAAAAATCCAATTAAAAAGTGGGCAAAAGGACATGAACAGACAATTTTCAAAATCAGACATACATGCAGCCAGCAAGCATATTTCAAAAAGCTCAGCATCACTGATCGTTACAGAAATGTAAATCAAAACCACAATGAGATACCATCTCACACCAGCCAGAATGGCTATTATAAAAAAAAAAAAAAGAAAAACAAAAAACAGGTGCTGGTGAGGTTGCAAACAAAAGGGAATGCTTATACACTGTTGGGGGGAGTGTAAATTAGTTCAACCATTGTGGAAAAAAAGTGTTGCAATTCCTCAAAGACCTAAAAACATAATTACCATTTTACCCAGCAATCCCTTTACTAAGTACATACCCAAAGGAATATAAATCATTCTATTATAAAGAAACATGCGGCCGGGCGCGGTGGCTCAAGCCTGTAATCCCAGCACTTTGGGAGGCCGAGACGGGCGGATCACGAGGTCAGGAGATCGAGACCATCCTGGCTAACACGGTGAAACCCCGTCTCTACTAAAAAATACAAAAAACTAGCCGGGCGAGGTGGCGGGCACCTGTAGTCCCAGCTACTCGGGAGGCTGAGGCAGGAGAATGGCGTAAACCCGGGAGGTGGGGCTTGCGGTGAGCTGAGATCCGGCCACTGTACTCCAGCCTGGGCGACACAGCGAGACTCCGTCTCAAAAAAAAAAAAATAAAAAAAAAAAAAATAAAGACACATGCACGCATATGTTCATTGCAGCACTATTCACAATAGTAAAGATATGGAATCAACCTAAGTGCCCATTATTGGTAGACTGGATAACAAAATTGTGGTATATGTACACCATGGAATACTATGCAGCCATAAAAAAGAACAAGACATGTCCTCTGAAGGAACATGGATGGAGCTGGAGGCCATTATCCTTAGCAAACTAACACAGGAACAGAAAAACAAATATCACATGTTCTCACATATAAGTGGGAGACCAAATAATGAGAACAAATGGACACATAGAGGGAAACAGCTGACACTAGGACCTACTGGAGGGTGGAGTGTGGGAAGAGGTAGAGAATCAGGAAAAATAACTAATGAGTATTAGGCTTAATACACAGGACACAAAATAATCTGTATAACCAACCCCCATGACACAAGTTTACCTATATAACAAAACTGCACATGTACCTCTGAACTTAAAATAAAAGTTAAGAGAAAGAACAGTACCTTTTCCATAGCAGGTGTTTTACAATATTTACTTAGTAAATGAATGAAATAATGCCAATATTTGAATGTTGTTTCGTGTATGACTCACACCCACATAGATCTGTATCCTATTTCTATCATATTTCCATTCCTTTCTAAAAATGTATTTTGTATGTAGACTTACCTGAATACTGTTAATTTAAGGTCCACTTGGATAATTTATATATAGTTTCATAAATGAGTAGATTTTAGCAGAGGTGATTCGCCCGCATTAGAATGTAATTACAAACTTGAATTTATTATTTTAGATTGAATATAACAGCTTGGTTCTATTTGTCTTAAATAGAGTTAAATTCATATACCTTTCTTATATTTCATTATTCCGTGTACTCGCACAACAATGAACGGTATGTAATGATAAAAGGAGCACATTCATTGACTGTATATCTCAGCAAGAAATAAAAGACTATAACCTGATTATTTGAAGTTAGGCTAGATATGGGGATGTCTAATAAAAAGTTTGAGTAATTCCAAAACATATCTTTTTATATTTGTGAGATTTTCTCTGGTGTCTGCATTTTAGTATCAGCATTTCTCATGATCTAGGAGTTCATACTACTTGAATTAAGCTATCATGTTTCCTAATTTCCTAATTCCTAAATGAGACCCTTACAGAGTCTCATTTCTCTACCCATTTACTGAAAAGGTAGTTTTTTTGTGTGTGTCTTAAAATGTTTTTAGATTGCAAAACAAACAAGAAACCCTCAAAAACATGCTGTTAACTTCTGCCAGCTGTTTAATTAAGCAGATTTTATAGGAACGTGAACAATAAAAAGCAAAATTCTGGAGCTATATTGCAATCCAGATAATATTCTTATCCTCAGAGGAAAAAACAATGACCTTCTCTTAAGTTCTGCTATATTATTGGCTATGATTTGAATGAGAAAGCTTAGTATGACAACTGCAAAACATACACTTGGAGAAAAATAGCCTAAAATATAAAACTGAGGACAATGTAAGAGCATGTGTGTTAATGCATAACAGACCCACAGACACAGTGGGTATGACAAGCCCTTTTAATCAAGAGAGAAGCATGCACATATATATCATGAAGATTAACGAAAATTGTAGAACCCCTCCATGGTTCCAAATTATGTCCTGTCTCAAAATAAATTCATGTACCTTATGGCAAAGTGATCTTCGAATAATGGGATCACTGACTATTACATGTTACTGATGAATACTTCTGAGGAGGAAAGGAGAGAAAGCTAACTATGAGACTTAAACAGCACCTGTTGTCAGCTAAGCAAATTAGCTGCCCTGAAATCACAAACTTTACCTAGGAGACTGTCTTCAGTGGAATAGCACAACTTTTACCTAGGAGATTGTCCTCCGAGGAAAACGGGTAGAATAGAAATAGCTAGTATGATATGGCTTGGTTGTGTCCCTAACCAAAATCTCATCTTAAATTATAATCCCTATAATCCTCATAATCCCCATGTGTCAAGGGAGAGACCAGATGGAGGTAATTGAATCACGGGGGAGGTTTCCCCCATCTTGTTCTCATGATTTTGAGTGAGTTCTCACAAAATTTGATGGGTTTATGTGTGTGGTAGTTTCTCCTGCATTCATTCTCCTTCCTGCTGCCTTGTGAAGAAGGTGCCTTGCTTCCTCTTTGCATTTCACCATGACTGTAAGTTTCCTGAGGCCTCTCCAGCCATGCTGAGCTGTGGGTCAATTAAACCTCTTTCCTTTATAAATTACGCAGTGCTTTATAGCACTGTGAAAACGGAATAATACAAGCTTCTAATTGTTATCCCAAATTTTTTCAGCTTTTGACAAATCTGCATACACATTTGTCTTTGATTTTTAGCTGTTTATTTCACTTTTTAGCTTTTTAGCTATTAAATTTTATCATTCAGTAGGCTAGAGCAGAAATGGTAATATAGGTTTTACCTCACTTCTTAAGTTCTGATTAATTACAAACATGGCCACAATTCTTGCAATTCCTCTCCTTGAATTTGGGCTGACCATGTGTCTTGCTTAATCAGTGTGGCAAAAGCAATGTAACATGAGTTCTGTACCTGGGCCTCTAAAGGCTTTGCAAAATTCCATTTACACTTATGGGATTCTGTGATCAAACTGGCCTTCTGGAGGATGGGGCATACGCTGTTCTAACTAATCCATCTTAGATCAGCCAGTTTCTAGCTAGCATGGCAGCTGATCACCAATATATGAACTGGTCCAGCTGAGATCAGCTAAACCTAGCCCAGATCAGAAAAAACATTTACTGAAACCCAGCCCAAATGGCAGAACCACAGAATTATGAGCTAAATAAAAGGTCGCCATTTTAAGCAACTAAGTTTTGGAGGAGCTTGGAACTCATTAAAAACTAAATGACACAAAAGGTAAACTGAGAAACATTTTTTAAAGATAAAATTTATTTTAATCTAGCTTAAACAGAATATCTTTATTTTGGTTACCTTTAAGAGATGAAATAGGTAACGATAATTATATAGGGCTAAAACATTATATGGTTAGGTTTGAGTGTAAAATTGTTATCTCCTTTGTTCTTTTTTTTAAAGTCAGTTTCTGGGCTTCTACTTAGCAAAGCAAGCAGCAATCTGGCCTAATCACAATCAAAATTTATACAAAAATGTTTTTGAAGTCAAAGCAAAAAATCCAGAATATTGGAATATGGCTAATATCCAAAATCTTCCTCTTCTTCTAACACTACTTTAATATCTTACTAATATTTCTATTTCTTACTCCCTGGAATAAATTGAAATGGGATTAACAAGATAAAATTATACCTGGTTTTTCATTTTGGGTTTTCTTCATTGATGAATAGAGGGTGATGAAGTCAGAAATATAAGGCCATTTTCTCCTGAGATTTCATTAAAGATAAGATATTAGGGAGATTGAAGGCTATTGTGCTGGCTTACCACATCATGTACTTCCAACCATCAGAAGTGAATGACAATGCAATAATGCAAAAGAACTCAGCTCTTATCAACCACAGAAGCATTTAGAATTTCTGTGATTGCTCTTTGAGTACAAACGATCATTACTAAACTTTGACAAATTGGGAAGATTAAAAGATTTTTCAGGGTTGTATAAGTGCAATACTTTACATAAATACTCAACCAAGTAGAAACTGCTTCAGCAGGTTAAGCTAATGTGGGGAAGACACTAGAAATAGCAGAATTCAGAAACAGTAACTCCAATGCATTGTTTTCTTCATATTTCAGAATCTGCTAAAAGTTGAAAACCAGATTAATTGTGGCCATAGAAAAGACTTCTCATCTGTCATTTGAATGTGAAAATAAATTACTCAAAATGTAGTGGGCATTCTTTTCCGGACAGTGACTAAAGTACTACCAAACAACCTAAATTCCTCCAACCATAGTAGTAATTCCAATGTTCAGTTACAGTTGGAAAAAAGATAGATGCTCTTGTGTCTCTCCCTCCTAAGACCCCACAGAAGTGAAAGCAAGAAAAACAGCAGGCTGTAAACCCTTAACAGTGTAGGGAAAAAGTATTCGTCAGTCAGGAAAATCAAGAGATTTCCATACCTTAGTGGAAGACTAGAAGTGAATGAAAGAGGGTCGATGAGTGAAATAAGCAGAAAAATGAACAGCTTAGAATATGATATGTAGAGATATCTGAGGATAAAAAAACAGTGGGAGCCAATCTGTAGATAGTCTGGGAGGAGATTAGCAGAAAATATACATAAAAATCACATCAGTTGACATCCCTCTACTCTGTGACATTGTGGTGGCCTCCAAGAAGGTCATCAGTGTTCCTCAGTGCCTGGCATTCCTGCCCCTATGTAATGTCCTTCCTTTGCATGTGGGCTAGACTTACAGCAGCCAGGAGGAAGTGTCACTTCCAAAATTAGGTTATAAAAAGCCTGTGGCTCCTATCCTGGGTCTCTCTCTCTCTCTCTCTCTCTCTCATCTGTCCTGGAAGAAAAGTACATTGCCAGCTGTTGTGAGGAACCCCTGCACATACATGTAAGATAATAAGGCATGCTAACAACCATGTAAGTGAGCTTGAAAGTGCATACCATCCTACACACACAATGGAACCTTCAAGTAAGACCGCAGGACTGATCACCAGCTTACCTCCAGCCTCACAAGAGACATCGAGCCCAGCTCACAGGCACCCAGCTAAGCCTTACTGGGATTCCTGACCCATAAAAAGTGAAATAATATGTGTTTCTTATTCATAGCTGTCTAATTTGGAGATAATTTGCTATACAGGAACAGATAGCTAAATAACCACCTAAAATATAGAAAAGAATAGCTCTCTCGCTTCCTCCCTCCCTCGCTTCCTCCCTCCCTCGCTTCCTCCCCCCTCCCTTTATTTTTTTTTGCCAAAAAAGCAAAGCCAACAAACAAACTAAAATCTAGATAGTCTTTCTTTTAAAAGCAAAGAAAGGCCGGGTGTGGTGGATCATGCCTGTAATCCTAGCACTTTGGGAGACAGAGGCGGGCAGATCACAAGGTCAGGAGTTCGAGACCAGCCTGGCCAATGTGGTGAAACCTCATCTCTACTAAAAATACGAAATTAGCTGGTGTGGTGGCGGGTGCCTGTAGTCCCAGCTACTTGGGAGCCCGAGGCAGGAGAATTATTTGAACCTGGGAGGCGGAGGTGGTGGTGAGCTGAGATTGCCTCACTGTACTCTAGCCTGGGCAACAGAGCAAGACTCTGTCAAAAAAAAAAAAAAAAAAAAAGCAAGCAAGCAAGCAAGCAAAGAAACTTCCGAGCACTTTGAGAGGCTAAGGTGGGTGGATCACCTGAGGTCAGGAGTTCAAGATCAGCCCGGTCAACATGGTGAAATCCCATCTCTACTAAAAATACAAAAATCAGCTGGGCATGGTGGCACATGTCTATAGTCCCAGCTACTTGGGAGGCTGAAGCAGGAGAATCGCTTGAACCTGGGAGGTGGAGGCTGCAGTGAGCCGAGGTCTTGCCACCACACTGCAGCCTGGACTACAGAGTGAGACTTGGTCTTATAAATTAATTAATTAATTAATTAATAAGCAAATAAACTGTGCAAGGAAAGGTAAGGTTCTTTCTGTGGATGTTCTCTATTTTGGCATCAGTTTGTCTGCTATATGCCTGCTATTTCCAAAGAAAAGCCTGCAGGTCTCCATACTCTGTTTACTCTCAACATGACAACTAGTCCAGACTGGTGCTAAAGAATAGAAGATACACATCAAGATCTCTTTGGAGGTAGGTTGTTGAGGGAAAGAGATAAGGTTTGGCAGAATTAAAAGTGTGACTGGGAATTTAAAACAATGATATAATAAAGGCAAGAGATGCAACACAAGAAAAAATAAGTATGTTGAGTAGCTCATGGAGAAACAAAACTATAGAAAACAAATATGATTCAAATATAACGCAAAATAAAAGTCCTGATTTCTGAGCAACTGATAAGTGCAAGGGAATCCACTTGGCCTTGATCCTACAGGTGGAAAAATTCTCCTTTGAGTAGTCCAGGTAGTATGATATTGAACTCATAAAAAAAGAAAGGTAATCTCAACATATAACTAAGATTAGTATTGGATAATATTTACAGAGTAATGGTAATCTAAATGGTCTTCATTGTTTTCCATTGTAGAATCCTCATAATCCCAATAAAATATGGAAGATTTAGTTGTGGTTGGTTGCCAGACAGAAAGTTAAAGTTAACATCCCTGGAAATATAATAAGATCATGAGGTGAGGAAAAGAAGAGGGAAGCTAGAGGAATGGGGAGGGGCATAAATATCTTTATCTTACTAATGTGGTTCCTTAAGACATAAGAGATATTCTTGCAAATTAATGGAACAAGAAATCAGATGCAAATATATTACTTAAAGCAACAAAATTTTTATAGTTTTATCGAATATATATCAAATATTATATATAATATTTTATACATATACACACATATTTCAGAGGAGAGAAAAAAGCAAAAGAAAGAATTAAAGCCTGAGCTAATCCTCAATTTTCATACTGAGGATTGTATAAGTATTATATAAAAGGATTAAATAAACAAATGGAACATAAACATATTATTTGCAGATATGCATCTAATTACCAAAAAGAATTATTAAAAGACATTTTATCTAGGGAATAAGACTGGGGGTGATGAGGGGATAAATGTGGGATTGTTGCTTTTAATATACCATCTTCTAAACTACATTGATTTGTTTTTATGTGCTTGTATTATTTTAATGAAAATAATATAACAATTATCCCCACTTGTATATGTACAACAAAGCAAAAAAATGAATTTTGGAAGTAACCTGTTATTAGTCTCAGTAATAGTGTTAAAAAGGAAGGTATAACTGATATTTGCAATTTGAGTTACCACCCATTTAAATATATTGTATTTTCAAATACACCACACAGCAAGAGTAAATTCCTTTGACATTTCCTAGGCTTTATCAAGATTTGTCTGTTGTACAAAATTCATTCCGCTACCCAAACTTCACTTAAGTCTTTGCATCCAATTAGTGTTATCCCAACATGTCCCTCTAATCTCTTCTTTTGCTTCTCTAGTTCTTTGTACTTCATTCCCATTTTAATTTGCCTACAAAAAAATCATAGTTTTTACATGCTTAAACTCTGCAATGAGTGTCTTCTAAAAATGTTATACATTTTCCATATTTCCATCTGGTTTTCAGCCATAGACAATGTCTAAATATCAACCTTATGCAAAGCTTGTCTTGTAGCCCTGTCAAGAGTCACCAGTGCAAACTGGTTCTGTAATCATTAGGCTTCCTAGAGATTTTGCCTGTTTCTTCCACTCCCCCTAACTGGCTGAAGACATCCAAAAATCAGACAAACTGTTTGAAAATGTGGATTCCTGACTCTTCAAAATGGGCCCGCTACTTGCAAAATTGTGAAGTAAGTATCAGCAATTTGTCTGTTGCTGACCACAGACAGCAAGGAAAAGGTCAACTCCTATTAAGACAATACGAGATGAATTCCTGTAGAGAATTGAAAAACAATAATAAAGGTGATTAAAAGTCAGACTGCTTTTTATTATTAGAGCATGTCAACAATTCTAAACAATGTCAGTGATAAAATATTCCTCTTGACAGGGGACCATTAACACTGCCCCTCCCCCACCTTGGTATGGCACTATAACCCAAAATGATGAGATTCCGGTAAACCTCTGGAACAGGGTTTTACACATGCTAATCTGTAACCTGGTAGGCAAAATTATACTACTTTGTGCCCGTCTCTTTTCCATTTTAGAGACAACTACTGGTGCCTCCTTCCTAGTCTTATGAGAAGAATGTCAGTGGCATAAACTGAAATGAGAATTTTGCTTCCTGCATATCACATCCACCCCTTTTTCTTAAATAAGTATGCAAATGTTTTTTAAAAAACCAAATAACTGTAATTTTAAAATGTCTTTATGCTGTATATAAAGGAAGTTAATTATTTTATTATCTTGTTATATATACCATCTTTATTCTCTGCAAATATTGGTTAATCCAGGAAAATTCAGGACTGATATGGTTTGGCTATGTCCCCACCCAAATCTCATCTTGAATTGTAGCTCCTATAATCCCCATGTGCCATGGGAGGGACTCAGTGGGAGGTAAACGAATCAGGGAGGTGGTTTGCCCCATGCTATTCTCATGATGGTAAGTTCCCATGAGATAAGGGTTTCCCCCTTCTCTCATTCTTTTCCTTTCTGCCACCTGGTGAAGAAGGATGTGTTTGCTTCCTCTTTTGCCATGATCGTAAGTTTCCTGAGGCCTCCCCAGTCCTGCAGTTTGTGCAGTGTGGACTCACTCCTTCAAAACATACTCAGGGATAGCTGATGCAAAGGTAAGCTTGGAGGTGTAGAAAATATAATATACTGTGAGCCAATTAAACCTCTTTCCTTATAAATTATCCAGTCTTGGGCATGTCCTTATAGCAGCGTGAGAACGGACTAATACAAGGACTGAGCAACATACAATATTTATCTCGGCATCAGATTATGCATTTTGTGTTCATTATTTATTCAAAAACCACTTACTAAGTGTCCACTTTGCACCAAACACTGCATTCGGTGCTGAGCATACACACATTAGTAAGACAAAGGACTTGACTTTAAGATGCTTGTCATAAAGAAAACTTAAGATTATAATCTCTAACAGGTAGATCATTATTTATCTATCTACTAAAATGAATGTCTATTCATCTATCTTTTCCAAAGTGCTATGAAAACAGGAAACAGGTTCTGCTTGGGGTTGTTCAGGAAATCATAAAGTGAAATGCAAAGTTTAAAATCTTCCTGTGACATTAACACTAACAAAGCTTTAGTATTTTTCAAATGTAGAATTGTATTATTAACTAGATCACAGGTACAGTTGCAAAACAAGAAAAGGAGAAAATAGGAACACTGCTGGCAGATGAGTCAGTATATCAGAAAGTGGGAAGTTGCATTTTGAGTTTAGGCAATGTGAATAGTTTACTAATAGCATACCAAATACAAATTTCAGACTAGATGCTTTATACATGTGTTTTTTTACTTTTCTGAATCAAATTCCCAAACAATGTAGAATGCAAGGCCACACTGACAAAGTTACATAAGATAATTGAGCCACTAAATACATATGGAAAACTCCAGTCACAAAAGAGATTAAGTAATGTCTGAAACTATAGCGAAAATTCTCTCTCTGGATAGTGGAAAACCCTCAGTTCAGAATAGAACAAGTGGGGCACTTAATCTTCCTGTTGTGTCTTATCGTCTATCTTGTAATAGGTTGCCATGTAGACCCTGTCTAGAATCATTACCAACTGCTAGCTAATGCTGTGCATGGAAAAGTCAGACTTGGTAATGTCACCAAAGATTTTGAAAGGATATTAATGGATCCTTTTCATTTCTGAAAAAAATACAGATTAGAACCAGAGAACTTCCCTTCAAGGAGAATTTCTTTTGGAAGAAATTTATATTCCCTTTAGATCCATGAACACAGGTACCTACATCATTTTCTAGCTGTGGACCCACTCTTTCAAAACATACTCAGGGACAGCTGATGCAAAGGTAAGCTTGGAGGTGTAGAAAATATAAAAATCGGTTTCTCTCAAGTGTGTTGCAGGGCCAAATTTTTACTGCTGAATTTTAAATGCTGGCCTCTATTTAAGGAATATCTTATAACAGGTAGCATAGCATGGCAAAATACGTAGAGACTCCTCACTTGGTTCACTCTCCAGTATTTTGGGGAATCTATAGTTGAATATATTTGTTACTTGGTCCTGAGATAATGTGGGCCAAATGGAGAACCATTTCTCTTATATGAGATTCGGGTCATCATGTGTGAATCTGTAGTGTCTACAATAAGGTCTAGCATATGGAAGGAAGAATGAAGAAAAAGGGAGAAAGAAGAGAAGAAAAAAAGGCAAAAGCACAGTGGGGATGAGGATACTAAGGAAGCACAAATAGGCACCTGCTATGTGCCAGATGCTATGCCATGAGCTTTGTTTATGCAAGTTTATCTGATACTCTTAAAGAATGTGTCAAGACAAACATGATTTTAAAGTTCTCATTGTTATTGCTTCATACTATACTCCATGTCACAGTTAAACATTGATGCTCAGAACTGTAACAGTCTTGGAAGTTTCTCAATAGCATAGAATTTATTCCATGTAAAGATGAAGATAAAAAAATTTAGCTTCCCCCATATGCCTCTGGAATCCTCTATACATCCTGCTGAAGTAGAAAAGTCCTAGAAGGGAGCTAAGGGGACCGAGGTAGAAGTGAGCTAAGGGGGCCGAGGCTACCAACTCCTCTATTAAATCTACAGATTTGATGGTAATGCCTATTTTAGAAGAAGCTTTCCACAAATGCAACTTAGATTTTAAAGACATCAACAAGAGAATGTGGGTAATTCCAGAGTGAGGGTAGTGTCTAGCACATTGCCAACACTTAAGACGTGAAATAGTGTGTTTCTCCAATATGCTTGTTATTAAAAAGAGTCTAAAATATCTTTTCCACTTGCAATTTGTCTCTAAGATTCAATTGTGTTAGTGATGCTGTTAATAATATACTCTAAATCTGTCATATACAAAAGCTTTGCTATTGTTGATGTAGGGCACTTTATAA
Source organism: Macaca fascicularis (assembly GCF_037993035.2). Lineage (NCBI taxonomy): Eukaryota > Metazoa > Chordata > Mammalia > Primates > Cercopithecidae > Macaca > Macaca fascicularis. The sequence continues at coordinate 71,936,620 of NC_088387.1, read as the reverse complement.
TTTATGTATAGATTCACTAGTAATCTAAGGTCTGAGAAATGGTTCTTCAAAAAAATCCTGAATTGCTAGGTATTTTATCCCAAGAAGAGCATAATAATATATCTAACAAAGTGTGCTACATATATTAGTTGCACAGAAGATATTTGCAAATTTGTAATTTTAAATAAAAATATTGTGGATTTACAGGCAATATACAGCATGGTAAAAAAAATACACACATACATATACTGCCTATTTTGTTTTGTTTTGTTAATTATCATTTAGAATGCTTACTGGATCAACCATTGGTTAACACAGTGCTATTTGTCTGCTTGAGATGTTAAATAAAGAGAATAGTGATAACAAGAATACAGTGAAAGTTGTTTGGTAAATGCTGAATAAAGGCAGATAAACTAGCTGAGCCTTCTCTTGAGGTCCCAGCCTAATGGTGTTAATATATTATTTTTATTGCTGGAGAACTTTTCAGTAATAACAACAGATTAATAAAAAAGCTAATATAGGTTCTAGATGATAAAACATCTAATAAATCAACATAGATATTTAAAATTAATATTGACTTAGTTTATTGAACAAGCTTAATGTTTACATATATCATGAAGGAGAAAAGCAAGTATTGTTAACACACACATACACTCGTATACACACAATTATCTTTTTTGTTTTGAGACGGAGTGTCACTCTCTCACCCAAGCTGGAGGGCAGTAGCATGATCTCAGCTCACTGCAACCTCCGTCTCCCGGGTTAAACAATTCTACTGCCTCAGCCTCCTGAGTAGCTGGGACTACAGGTGCACGCTACCACACCCAGCTAATTTTTGTATTTTTTTCTTCCTCATTCCCCTCACAGAAAATGATTATCACATGTAAGAGATGAATAAATCAACAGGTACAATACAACCATAGGTATCGATTGAAAATCAGAAGTTCACAAAGTATTATGGAACAAATAATTTGTAGTGCCGATTAAAACTAAGACAATTAAACTAGGTTAGATTCTTGCTAGTTAGACATGAACTAATTATTTAATAAAAAGGTATTCCTTTGTCCTACAACTGAGACTAGACATTTTAGAGGAAGTGCCAACTTCACCAGTCTTGAGAAAATTCCCACTGAAATCACTGTCACGTATCAATTAGGTACAAAGACTTCATTCAATATCTCCAATGCTGATAAAGAATATATCAAAAGATATATCAAGAATCATAAGCCCAATCTAGTCTAACTCACAGCTGGAAGTACTTGAAGTTTTTCATTCTCAAGCTGAAAAATGAGTATATAACGAATTCTTAAGCTCCTTCATCAAAATATGTTATCCAGGATAGATACAGAAATCATATTTGCAAGATTCAGTACCACACCATGAATTAGCTTCTGTGTGTGAACAACTGGGAAACAGACATAAGAAACTTCTCGAGTGCTCAGTCAACAATAATTTGAAGTTGGTGAGGAAGGAGGGGAGGTTGCATAAAACAGAGCAAGTTACAGCAATCCTCAGATAGCTCTTTGTTGTCCAGGACTGTTCCAGCATTGCAGTGTGTGTAGTGTTCATGGCCCTCATGATAACTCTCCCTTTGTGTCATTACCTGCCCTCCACTGCCCCTCACTTCCCATACATATATCCCTTAGGGGAATGGGGCTGCTTTATTCGACAGAGAATTCAGCTTGGTACATGCCACACCAATTGATGTGCTGCTGTAGAAACATAAATTCACAGCTATTCTTCAAGGGCAGAGAAAATAGCTTTAAAGACAAGAAAGATGCTTTAATTTACAGTGTGTAGCTGAAGAATGCTTCTCAGACATGACTTTCAGATGCATGGTGCTCACCTGTGTCAGGTACTTTTAACATTTCTTTATATTTTAGGATGAACATATGAAATTCCTATTTTTTATAGTCAAAAATTGGTGAAGTGGCCATAATTTCATATGGTTCTTATACTCTTGACTCCTATAATCCTCACAATAAATTTACGAGGTGGGAAACTGAGGTCTAAGTAACTCACAGCTAGTATGTGGTAAACACAATGCTCGGATTTAGGTGGTCATTTTGGCTTCTGGAATCAATGCCTTTGACCACTATGCATAGTGCCCCAACATCCCACACAAGCTTTCAGACCTTGGACTCCCAGAACGCAGGGCCTCATCATCTGACCATGGTAGGTGTCCAGCATGGAACCATATTTATAGGCAACGCCTAAATAGATACTATTAGAAGGAGTAATACATGATACAAAACTAAACTTCACTCATGACTCAAACACTTACTGTGTGACCTTGGACAAATGCTTCCCATTTCTGAGGGCTAAACTTTTCAGTCTATCACATAGAATAATTGTATATAGTAGATGCATTAAGGAAGGGAACTATATGATTGTATTTGCATTTTCAAAAGGATAGTCTGACACCTGGGTGGAGATCACAATGGAGGTGGTTAAGACTATGAGAAAGCAGGAAGTGATGATATTCTGAATAAAGGCAATACATAAGGGCAGAAGATAGATCACCTCAATGTATCCTGAAAAAAAGTGGGCAGCCTAGCCTTGGGTAAGTTAGCTTTTCTATGCCTCCATTTTCTCCTTTTTGAAGAGGAATAATAATACCAAGCTCTACTTTCTGAGTTTCCATCTCTTCCTCAGATATACATAGATATATTCTGCAGGATGTGATTACACTCCTGATTTAATTAGCAAAATATTTATTAGAAGCCAGAGGACCACAGAGGTCAGGTCCTTCTAAAGGTTAGGAGCAGGTAAAGTATATCTTGGTATTGCTTTTGTTCTTTTCTCTGGCTTCCAGTTTCCTAAGAAAGCTAATGCTGCCAATGTCACTATCCATGCAGCGTGCAGTCCTGCTGGGTCTGAAGAAACACCTGAAGATTAATATACCAAAGTTTAATGTAACTGATACCTACATCTCAAATACTTTATGCACATCTATTCAAAACAGATTTCCATTTCATGGTTCCCTTCCACACACAGGCATCTCCCTTGTCCTTCGTTTTTTTGTTTGTTTGTTTGTTTGTTTTTCCTGCAGCCTTGACACCCCATGCTATTTGTTTTCTTGTCTATTGCCCATCTTTTCCAACTAGAACATAAGTTTGGTGCAGAACAGTCTAATTTTGTTCAATGCTGTATTTCTACAGACTAGAAAGGTAGTAGAAAGGTACCTGAGATATAGTAAGTGCTCATCAAACTTGGTTGAGTGAATGAATGAATGGATAGATGAATATGTTTATCTCAGACTAGCTTTGTGGGAAGACGTCTCAAAACCAAGGTTGCATCTACCAATAGAGCATTTTGTCTTCTAGTAAAACTTCCAAACCCCAAAGAAAATGCACCATGCAGAACTTAAAAAAAAAAAAATCCTTTAAAATGCATTACTGTAGCACTTTTTCTTGCCACTAATGAGAGGAGAAAAACACATTCTGAATGCCTATTGCTTACACACATTTAAAATTACAATACATTACACTCTTCTTACCAGGCACCATTAAGATCAGGAGAACGTGCCTTTGTATATATTTTAAAATATACATCAAAGTGTTTTTCTTTCAAATGTGCACTAAAATTTGCTGTAAAAGTGTACATTAATTTAAGTGAATTCAGAAGAATGATTGGACTAGGGAAAATAAATTAATTATTCATGTCATCAGTATTTTAAAAATGCACAGTGGTTATCAGGAACATATATAATTATAAGTAATGCTATTATTTTTAATAGCAAAGCTACAGCTAAGGTTAATTAATATTTTTAATAAAAATAAATTTTGTTTCTTTGAAGTCGCAAAATGTATTTTGTTAGTTCTAAATATTTTTCAAGGAAATGTGTATGAACTCTGCTTATATTTTTCAAACAAATAATATTCATTTTTCATGAGTACCTCCAAAGCCTCCAAGCAAGCAACAGAAGTATCCAATATATTCATATTCTTTTCTTGCATGAACATTAACTGGGTTCTTTTTCAGAAAACCCAACTGGGAATCAAATGCCACTGACTTTAATAGGATGTCTCATATGTGAAATGAATGTCTCTGACAATCTACCAATAATATTTCTTGAATTCTCAATAGTTCCTTTCCTTGAGTAGGTTTGCTAACTCCACCCTGAAAAAAAATGCCTAACTGAAACCATGGAACTCCTCCAATACATTTAACACATATTTACTGATACCATCTCACTTTATAATTTAATTTCTTCCCAAGAGTTGCAAACTATAGTCCCTCCAATCAAAAACCAGAATCTCTCAAAATTTTATCCTCTCTCTTTTCTCAAGACTTTTGAAACAAGATGAAAAGAAAATGAAAAACATTATGGATTCTAAACACCAGGCAAGGATACTAGAAACAAATTTTGCTTCGAATACAAAGAATAGGACATAATATGTATTATTCTTATGCGGTATGATTTTCTTACAAAGGTAAGTTTTGGATATGCTATAAAAGCAGAGTACAATATCATTTATAAACCAAATAGGATACTTTTGAGAGTCAAAAATATACTATTAATAATTACACTGAACATCAGGCATGCACAGGTACTATCCAGGCCAACTGGGCTGCATGGCCACATGACGGAAGACAGAGGTGAAATCTGTGTTTTGGTAAATAACCATGAGAAGACCTAATTAAGAGCATCATCACTAGAATCAAAGAAATTTTAGAGCTGAGTACAACTCAAGAATTTCCTAGTTCAACCTACTTATTTTACAGAGGCAGCAAGGTCAAAGTACAATGATGTGACCCAAGTTGTCCAGGTCACAGGATGAGGTAGGTGGTTGTGTTGAAAGTGGAAACGAGGTCTCCTCATTCACCATGCTTTTTCATTATACTATAATCTCTCTACAGTATGTATGTATTCTCTACAGTATGTATGTAGCTTGTAAAATATTCTCGAAGGAAAGAACAAAAAGATCATAAAATGTGCTATAAAGAACATTCCAGAAGCGATGTCACAAGCTTGATCTTAAAAGAAATAGCACAGCTCAATTTTCCTTTCTATGTGGACAGGCAAAGGATGAAATGTTGTCCTCTTCATGTTGGCTTACATGTACTCATCTCATAAGACATTGCAAGTTTAATTAGAAGAGGGAACATTTAGCAGCCAAAAAACTTGCATGATACTCATGCTGCGCACCAAGAAGCTCTCAGAACCTCCAAGAACTTTATAACACCAATAGTTTTTACAAATATTTGCTTTCCGAGATTAGCCTTCTGGAAAGTTTCATAAAATGAGGGGGCCTTACGGAAACATTTAAAAATTAAATATTCCAAGTAAAATGAATTTTATAAATTTTATGTAATTCACATAAAAAGTACTATCAATATTGTTATATTCACATTAAAATGAACCATTTGATCAGAAGTTTTGGTAAATGTTCCTATTATATCTTGATATAAATCACATCTTTCTAAAGTAAACATTGGGCTGAAAATTGATTATCATTCAAAGGAAAAGGCCGGGCGCGGTGGCTCGTATCTGTAATCCCAGCACTTTGGGAGGCCGAGAGGGCAGATCACGAGGTCAGGAAATCGAGACCATCCTGGCTAACACGGTGAAACCCTGTCTCTACTAAAAAAAAAAATACAAAAAAACTAGCCGGGCGAGGTGGCGGGCGCCTGTATTACCAGCTACTCGGGAGGCTGAGGCTGAGGCAGGAGAACGGCGTGAACCCGGGAGGCGGAGCTTGCAGTGAGCCGAGATCCGGCCACGGCCACTGCACTCCAGGCTGGGCGACAGAGAGAGACTCAAGTCTCAAAAAAGAAAAAAAAAAAAAAAGAAAAAGAAAAAAGAAAACTTCCTTTTTTTTTTTTTTTTAAATTTTTAAAGGATATTTACTTGGACTTTATGGAGGATATTTTGATGAACACTCCTATATTCTCTGAGTCTGTGAAAACGGAAATACATTTCTTCCTTATTACTACCCTTGCAGGATGTCTGAACAAACCTCATCTCATCTATTTGAAATGAATCCAATTTAATTCTGCCTGACCAAAAATCTGTTTCCATAGTTTTAAAACATGCAATCACCCCAAGGTACATTGCCATTGTAGCTTAAGTGGCTCAGTGTTATCACTGAGAAAAATGCACTTTGATTGAGAAAACAGTCCAGTGTGGCTTTTGAAAAATGAAATGACCCCTTCTGATACACAATTTAGTAAGAGAGTTGATAAAAGCAGGCAGATATGGCCACTATGGATAATATTTAAAGGAAGATGCTTCATCCAACCTGCAAAAATAGGACAAAGGTTACAGTTTTGAAATTCACATTAGAAATTTATCTCATATTTAAATTTCCTAGTTTAAATATTACTGTATTTAGAGGACAATTGAAATATCAACTGTGAATTATGGAAAAATTTCAACAAATTATTCTGTTACTCAAATATAAATAAATTGCTTTCTTCCTTAATGTTTCTTCCTTAATGTTTTTCCCATAAATACATGTGTTGTTACCTGTATTCATATATATATATATATATATATATATATATATATCACAACTTAAGAAACTTTTAAAAACTATTAGCCCAACTTTAAAATATCATTGCTACAATTGAATACTTGTAACATATTAATTCAAATTCTTTAATTACTGTCATTGGTTTATTACAAAGCTAACAATTCTGAATATCTATTTTTAAATGAACCTAATAATCTTTTATTTAAGTCAATATCTCCTCAAATGAACCAAGTATTCACTAATTAATTAGATCATTTACATCTATAAACTGCTGCTGTCTTCAAACATGTAATAGCTTATAATAAAAGAGGCTCTTTTCATTGGCAATTAATGAGCAGTTAACTGTTTACCTTTTGCATCAATTAATATTATAAAATGCATAAATCTTTATTTCTGCATTTCTAGGTATTTAGCTTTCAAATGAAACAGCTATTTTGTACTTAAAAATAGTATTTTTTAATATATGTTACTAATTGACAAAATACATAAAACCAATGCTGATAATTTTTTTTCTTCTTTTGGGACACATCTGGTTTATATAGGAGATTTGGCAACTGTAATTTCATTAATGATAAAACAAGACTACTAAGAAAACTAACTGATTATTTCAAATTATATTCATAAAAGCATTCCTAACTCTGAATGTCCTCTTGTGAATTATTTTAGATAAAGAAGGTCTATCAATTTATTTGAGTTTCATTTTTTCTGTATCAGATTTACTTTAATAACTTGCTTATCAGTAAGTGAACCATAAATCTACAACAGTAACAAATCATTAATGAAATATTAGCAAAGAATGTTAAATGGAGCTATTGGGCAAGCATAAATCTTTCTAAAGTCACAAGTCTTTATCCAAGGAACTAAGTGTTATGATGTTATTGGCAACCTTATAAATCCTAACAAGAGAGAAAATCAACAAAAGGATCACACTGCAGGCAAATATTCCTACTAAAATGTATATTCGTTGAGGGCAGGGATTTTTGTTTGCTGTTACCAATATATCTTCATGCCTAGAAAAGTATCTGGGACATGTAGAGAGTGATCAATAAATATATATTTGTGAACATCCATTTTATTTTGTAGCCAAATGCAAATAAGAAAGGAAAAGAGAGAAAAATGAAAATAAGTGCACATGCAGGTGCAATATATCCAACACTACATTGAATTTGCAGAATTTGTATTTTTTGCCCATCCCTCTTCTAGGACATTTTCTCTTCCTGTATTCTGTTCCTCTCACCCTTTTCCATTCAAATTAAAAACCAGAGTCTATTTTCTTCATTTTCTGAGAAACATATGTTAATTCATATTTAGGGTGCTGATACAAACAGAATTTGCCTTCTATTATTTTCCTTCCAAATTGGATGCAGGTCTGTTTCAAATGCAAGAAGTAAAAGCAAATTTAAATATAATTATCATTCTTGCTTCTTCAGAATGCACTTTTCTGGAAAAGTGGGGATCGTGTATTTGGAAAAGCTTTAAATGGCACCTACTGAATATACTCACTATCAGTAAAACAGAACAAAATGTAACAATTAATTTTGGACCAAGGATAATACACAATTCTGAAAAAAATAACAACTGGATATGTACAAAGGCTATAAATACTGACAGGAATCTAACGGCATTTGAACAGCATCTAACAGCATTTCAAATAAGGGTTTTTTTTTTTCCTGTGTTCTTCACTGATGGAACAACAATATCCAAACCGGTGCCTGAAATGTAGTAGGCAATCAATAGTTATGTCTTGACTGAATTAACATACTTCCAAGTTGTGCAAATGCCACATTTAAAAATTATATTCTTCAAAAATTTTAGGCACAAGATTGAAATAAGCTAATTAAAGTTCATTCTAGGTGAGGGCAAATAATCACATATACAAAATATCTTATCCCATATTTTGGGTTTGCGTGCTTAGATAAACCAATAGAATTTTCTTTTTAAATAAATAGTGAAAGAGTAGACCCATCATTCACCAAGAAAGCCACATGGCTATCAATTCAAAATTTTAAACTTCAAAATACAATGCAGGTATTGTACTATTGAAATATCTCTTTTAAGATTACATTTGCTTTGATTTTATTTTGCAGTGCTAAGCTTAAACAGACAAGGTTTTCAAATATTTCATTAACTTGTTCATTTAAACTAAAAAGTGAAAATCCTATGTAATCAGCAGACAATCCACTCAGCTTGGGCTAGAGGAGGGTTATGGAATCAAGACTATCATTTAGCATCTAACCAACCAAAACAAAATCTTTTGTAAAAGTCCACAAAACTCTAATGAACAACATATACACATTTCATATTCAAACGGAATGCATTATGTTAAGCTAGTCTCAGAGGAAGCTGTAGTGCCGGAGATCAGAAAAATGTTCCATTTTAGAAAAAACACACATGCAGAAAAGCCCACTATCATAAAAAATATAGGATGAAAATGAAGGAATAAAATCCACAGGCTCACCTGGCTAATGGGTTCTTTTGTCGGGGGCTTTCCTCTTCTGGCTGTGCTAGTAGCCAGGGTCGTGGTAGTCTCCATAATTGATGTGGACATCTCTGATTGCATGGCAGTGGCTGTCGACTCAGTTGTCATAGAGGAAGGCACTTCACCAACCAGTCTCACATTTCCCACTATGGCGATGTTGGCATCGTTTTCGGCTGCCATATTCAGAACTTTCAAGCCATTGTAGTAAAGCCCAGAGAGCTGGCCCTGGAAGGGCTGGCCCTGCTCTTTCCCGCCAATTATTATGGTTGCTTGGCTATTGAAGATTGTGAGCTGACGCCCTGTAAAAATAATATTACATACATGCAAAAATGTTGATTGTGAACTCTATATCTACAAAGGATGATAAAACAGATCTTTCATGGGGTGAATAATGAGAGCAATAAACTATAAGAGAGGCATTTGACTCATAATTCATTGCTTATAAATGAGGTGTCCATGAAATGCATAATTATTGGCAAATACTTGTAAATTCTCAACTTATTATAAATGTAGTGCTTTTGCTAAAAGACCAATCAAAGATATTTATTACAAATCAGTTTTTAGTGGATCCCTTTCCCCTTTTACATCAAGATCTTATATTGTTGGTGTCTTAAGTCTAAATTGTTAAATTTTAAAAATGTAAGATAACATTTCAAGTATTTGTCATTCTGAAATTACCACTGACAGAAACTAATACATAGCAGCTGAAATCTAATTTAAATTTTATGGTAAAAATTTCATAATTCACATAATGTCCACATATATCTATATTTTATTCTTTAGTGCTGTTTATTTTTTGAAGGCAATCATTCATTGTTATTTGAATTATTCTATTTTTCTGGCAATCACACTGAAAAGAAATGCATGGTTTACACTGAGCATGTCAGAGACAAAAAAATTCCAAAAATATTTTTTCTGATTGGCTTTCAGCAAGTCTATCAAAACAAAACAAAATGAAAAAAAAAAATAGCTTCAGATGTAAAAAGCGGCTTCAGGAATGATACACAAACCGATGGAGAAATTATGGCACATTTCCATCAAACAGCAATCCTCAACAACAGTCCCATTATCATCAAATTGAGTATCCAGTTTTAGCAGACTGCTCTCTGCTCCTAAAAGCATGCACACAACTTTAAGTTCAGTTTTAATTAGGTCTTGTTCCCAAATCCTCTTAGAAGGTTGCAAACGTTAAAGGGACTTCATTATGACCGGCAATTCATATTGCCCACTATTTAAGATTCCTAGAGTTTAAACAAAGAGTTTTTTTTTTTTTTCAGGACCATAATAAAGATATCAGAACTACATATATTTTAGTTAATAATTTAGAGGCTGGAACATGTAATATAATCTATGAATGATTTATCATTTTGGGTTAATGCTTGCTGTGAGTACCCTCATAGATTTAGTGGATTATATTTAACAGTCCCTTTAACCTTAAGTTAACTGGGTAAGATTATTAAACAGCTGGTACGTCTAAAAATGTATAGAAATTATTATACAAGGTATGCAAATATTACTATCTACATTTTACTGTTTTAAAGTTGTTTTTAATTTAGTTTTACGGAAAATTTATTTTTTATGTTTATTAGTGTTACAATGAAGTACTACTTGGTTATGTTCAAATTATTTTTTTATTTGAAGTTTTAATCAATGTTTTTTACCTTTGTCGAGTAGCCATTCATCAACTACTCGACCAAGTCGATATGGAATTCGCTGTCTAGCAATCGCCAGGCGCTCGTTATCATTGTTTCCTTTAAAGTTTAAAGAGACATTTCATTGGTTAAAATCTGTAAGGTCAAAGGTTAAAAGTTAATACTTAAAGCTTGAGCTATACAGTTGCCACATGATTTTTTGAAATTTGGAATTTTAAAAAGTTCTACCTAGAACATTTCATGTTTCAGACTTGTCATTCATTCATTTATTTTATTTTAGCAAACAAAATTATTCCTATGTTAATTGAAAATTAGAAATCTGCATTTGAGCTAGGTTATTAAACTTATGTTATAGACAGACCCGAACAACCAATTTAAACAGCATATAATAGCTTTACAAAAAATGACCATTGACCTCAGGGTTTTGTCTTTTTGATGTTTCTTATTAACTAGTTAAACATGTTCAGGTGAAACAGGTTTAAGTTTTCAAAATACATTCAACCTCTTATTCCAGATTAATAATTTATGATCACCAAACTTAATACCATCTTTGGCACACTGAAGCATCTAAAATAGGCCTAGCATACTTTATTTCCTAGTCAGAAAACAGAAATTCTTATTCACCTCATTTAAGAAAACAACAAAGTCCAAATAGTTCTTGTGTATTTCATACAAATTGATTTATCAATCACTCGGACATCACAAGAGAATACATCTTGCATCATCCAGATATGTTATTACAGGAAAAGGCTTTGACAAAAGTGACTTTATTTGAGCGTCCTTGAGTTTCATTTAAAGCTTAACATGTTGAAGCAAATAACATTTGAAAAAAATAATTATATGTATGTTTGTATATAGTCAAATAACTGCTTTTTATTAAGTTATTCTTTAAAAGCATGACACCTTAAGGAACAAATACAAGCCACAAACAGTGGCCGCTATTCATAGATCTAACCTAAGTGAGAGCCCTGCTTCTTTGCATAAAAAATTATCTGCTAGAAACACTGTTTAAATTGACCTTGAATATTGCTGGCAAATAGATGAGTGTTTTCTTGATCTGTAAAGCACTTAGGAAGAATCTGAGATGCCATCTCAGTGCTGAATTCTGTATAATGCAAGAAGAGATTTTCTATTCCATTAGAATTAACTAACATGGAAATTTGAGCTAAGACATTTTGGCATTAGCTCAGATGAGGACTCAGAGGTGAAAGAAATGTTGAACACTAGTACTATCTACATAAAAAGACTGGAGCATTTTGTTAGAGAAGATAAACAAATAAATTTACATTTTATTTCTCTGATTTAGAATAATTTATAAGTGCTTTCTTTTGCTACTCTTATAATACATTATACTTACCACAATAAACCCAGCATAATACTGATTACAAGCTTTTGGAGACACAGAAAAGAACTATCTTTTAGACCTCATCTGTTTGTCATCTGAATGTCTATATGACTGAATGTATTTCACACATTAATATTTAATTTAAAATGCAAATATCAAAGTCAAGGAAAATATAAAGTTTAATGAAAACATTAATATATATTTTATATTTATATTACATATATAAAATATGTAAAATAATATTTTATAATGTGAGAATACAGTTTTGTTAAACTAATGATTTTTTAAAAAGCACATGAATGGTACAAAATTCCAACCCTGTCTTCCATTTTTAAAAGTGTACACAATTTGTGTTCTCTTTTGTATGTTTGCATATATGCATATTTGGACATTTTTTAAAAAATGTAATACTAGTTACTTTAGGACAGTGTGATTATTGATCAATTACGTGGTTTTGGCTTATATGTGATTTTATATAATAAGCATGTTTGACATGTGTAATTTGAAAAGCAATCACAAAATATTTTTCAAAAACACATACCCTTTGCTCTATAGTCTTCTTTGTCACTCAACACTCATTCCAGCTCACACTAGTATAACACTTCTGACAACTTTATGATTAGGTGGTTCCTTATGATTTTCATGCTAGAGTCTTCCAATCATCAGGAATGACCCACATTCTCTCAGACACCATCCAAATCTAGGTTGCAAATCCCTCTTGCCCAAGTACTACTACAGTCTATTGACAGACCTCTCTGCATCTTCTCTGCAATTAATCACACCCATTTTCCACATCTCAGTCAATATCGAATCACGCCACTTGTCTAGTATAAACCTTCTCATTTCTCTTAGGATAAAATCTCAGACCCTTAGTGAAGTTTGTAAGTACTTCCATGATCTGGTCCCTTCCTACCTCTCTGTCCCCTCTCACAGCCATCACTGCCTCACTCTGCTCTTTTTATCCTTATGAGACTTCTTTCAATTCTTCCACAGTTTTTCTTTCTTCTCTCTGGGACTTTGCACATAAAGCTTTCTTTACGGGAAATACTCTCCCTTGCTCCCACCTCATCTCCATTTTTCATTCGCTAACCATTACTAATTAATGGAATCTTCTTGGCAGGAACATTGTTCCCCAGAAGGTATTCCCTGATGTCATCAGGTTAGATTAGGACACTTGACTATGTGTTTTGTAGCTCCTGAAACATGCCCTTTAGAAAGAAGCATTGAGCCTATGATTGCATACTTGATAGTTTGCCTTCAAACTCTGAATATCCCTCCATGAGGTCAAGGACTATGCTACTACGTGCAGTATTTATTATTTCTTCAGTGTTTACTTGCACAATACCTATCACATACACTCCTATGAAATATCTGTAGAATGAAGTAGTCAAGAAAATATCGTTTTTAGTTCTGGTGGCTTCTGTTGTATTATTAACACATTCTTACAACCCAACAACATTAAAAAGAAAAAGAAAGTAAATACTAGTGTCCAGAGAATAAACCATTTGTAGCTAAGCCTCCCTTTGCACTTTCCAAAGGAAACATCATATCCTTCACTTATAATTTTATTTTTCAATGAATTGTCACTGATTTGAACATCTCTACAATCAGTTCATTATTTGTTTAACAATAAATTCCCCGTGTCACAAAATTGGTAAACATAGTTATTATTAGTAAGGAAAGGATGGGGAAAAAAGTTCTAAATAAGACAGGTGGAGAAAAACCAAAGTTTTATAGATTATTTTAATGACTTTAAAAAAGATCACATAAACACATGAATACATTCACACATACATACATACAATTTGTCCTCAGACATTTGACTAGTATTAATAGAATAATTGTGTGATCGATACAGTATGACAGTATGATGTACGTCAACAGAAGCTTTTGAAGATTCTTGCTGAGACTCAGCTAAAGCAAGAACATAAACACTGAATTCGCAATGATTAACAGAGGTCACCTAACAACAACAATAAAACAATGTAGAAAATACAGTAGGCAGTAGACACAAGTATGAAAATATGTGATAATATATAAGAAAGGTAGCCACACAAGGGGATCATATCTTCCTACTATCCCAGAATATCAGATGCCTACTAATTTAGTGAGCACTGTTTTAAACTGAAGAACTTTTTAATTACAGGACAGACTTTATTCTTGTATGGGTAATGAATGGAAAATCAGATGGTGCTTATTCAATTCAATATAGGCCTACTTTATTCTCTAAATTCTTTTTCTCCTACTAGAATAAAAAACTAGTGACTTTTCTGCGGCAAAATTACATGTAGATACATTGTGACATGGTTTGGCTGTGTCTCCACCCAAATCTCATCTTGGATTATTGCTTGCATAATCCCTAAATGTGGCAGGAGGGACCCAGTGGGACATAATTGAATTATGGGGGTGGGTTTTTTCAATGCTGTTCTCATGAGAGTAAATAAGTCTCACGAGACCTGATGGTTTTATAAAAGGCAGTTCCCCTGCAGATGTTCTCTTGCCTGCCACCATGTAATACATGCCTTTGCTCCTCCTTCAACTTCCACCACGATTGTGAGGCCTCCCAGCCATGTGGAATTGTGAGTCCATTCAACCTGCTTTTCTTTATAAATTACCCAGTCTTGGGTATTTCTTCACAGCAGTATGAAAATAGACTAATACAGTAAATTAGTACTGGTATAGTGGAGTACTGCTATTAAGATACCTGAAAATGTGGGAGTGACTTTGGAACTGGGTAACAGGCAGAGAATGTAACACTTTGGAGGGCTCAGACAAAGACAGGAAGATGTGGGATAATTTGGAGCTTCCTAGAGACTTGTTGAATGATTTTGACCACAAAGTCTAGCCTGAGGTGGTCTCAGATGGAGATGAGGAACTTATTGGGATGTGGAGCAAAGGAAACTATTGCTACATTTTAACAAAGAGACTGGCAGCATTTTATCCCTGCGTTAGAGATCTGTGGAACTTTGAACTTGAGAGATGATTTAGAGTATCTGGTGAAAGAAACTTCTAAGCAGCAAAGTGTTCAAGATTTGACTTGTGTGCTCTTAAAAGCATTTAGTTTTACTCATTTATAAAGATATGGTTTGGAACTGGAACTTAAGTTTAAAATGGAAGCAGAGCATAAAAGTTCAGAAAATTTTCAGCCTGACAATGCAATAGAAAAGAAAAACCCTTGTCTGAGGAGAAACTCAAGCCAGCTGAAGAAATTTGCATAGGTAATGAGGACCCATAGGTTAATTGCCAAGACAATGAGGAAAATGTCTCCACAACATGTCAGAGATCTTTACAACAGCACTTCCCATCACAAATCTGGAGGCCTAGGAGGAAAAAATGTTTTTGTGGGCTGAGCCCAGGGCCTTGCTGTTTGCGCAGTCTCGAGACTCAGTGTCTTGCATCCTAGCGGTGGCTAAAAGGGCCAATGTACAGCTCAGGTCGTTGCTTCAGAGGGTGCAAGCCCCAAGCCTTGGTGGCTTATGTGTAATGTTGAGCCTGTGGGTGCACAGAAGTCAAGTATTGAGGTTTGGAAACCTCTACTTAGATTTCAGAGGATGTATGAAAACGCCCAAATGTCCAGGCAGAAGTGTGCTGCAGGGAGAGAGCCCTCATAGAGAACCTTTGCTAGGGCAGTGCAGAAAGAAAATGTGGGTGGGAGTCCCCACACAGAGTCTCCATTGGGGTACTACCTAGTGGATCTGTGAGAAGAGGACCACTGTCCTCCAGATCCCAGAATGGTAAATCCACTGACAGTTTGCACCATGCACCTGGTAAAGCCACAGACACTTAACATAAGCCCATGAAAACAGCCAGGAGTGGGGGCTGTACCCTGCAAAGCCACAGAGACAGAGCAGCCCAAGACCATGGGAACCTACCTATTGTATCAGCTTGACCTGAATGTAAAACATGGAGTCAAAGGAGATCATTTTGGAGCTTTAAGATTTGTCTGCCCCACTGGATTTCGGATTTGCATGGGGCCTGCAGATCCTTCATTTTGGCCAAATTCTCCCATTTGGAACAGGTATATTTACCCAATGCCTGTACCCCCACTGAATCTAGGAAGTAACCAACTTGCTTTTGATTTTATAGGCTCATAGGCAGAAAGGACTTGCCTTGTCTCAGATGAGACTTTGGACTGTGGATTTTTGAGTTAATGCTGAAATGAGTTAAAACTTTGGGGAACTGCTGGGAAGGCATAATTGATTTTAAAATGTGAGGGCATGAGATTTGGGAGGGGCCGGCTGGGGGGAATTATATGGTTTGGCTGTGTCCCCACCCAAATCTCATCTTGAATTCTAGCTCCCATAATCCCCATGTGTCATGGGAGACACCCAGTGGGAGAATTGAATCATGGGGCCAAGTTTTTCTCATGTTGTTCTCATGATAGTGAATAAGTCTCTTGAGACCTGATGGTTTTATAAAAGCAGTTCCCCTGCACATGCTTTCTTGCCTGCCACCATGTAAGATGTGCCTTTTCTCCTCCTTTGTCTTTCTGACATGAATGTGAGGCCTCCCTGGCCATGTGTAACTGTGATTCCATCAAACCTCTTTTTCTTTATAAATCACCCAGTCTCCGGTATTTCTTCATAGCAGTATGAAAATGGAAACATTGTTTACCAAATGAAGACACATCTAAATAAAGTACAGTGACAATGTCTTTTTAATAGATGACTCCCCAAATCCTTCCACTATTAGGTATAAAATAGTTCAGAATGTTTAGATTCTCCAGGACTAGGCCTATATTTTTCCTTTACTTCATGATTTTCATAAAAATGTTGCATACTAAAAGTGGTAATGGAAGTATATCATTTTAAATAATTTCTCAAGATGTATTTCTTTACAAATTCATGGTATTTACTTGTAAAATATCGTTCAGTAGCTTTGCATGATTTTGTTGATTATATCTAATACCGTACACAGTTCAATATACATCTAGAGCTTACATGCAATATAAAGGATATAAACCATTTGATGAGGAAAGGTCAAAGGCAAAAATAATTTCCAATGACCTTTTGTTTTCTTTGGAAAGCTTCAGAATCTACTATCAAATATGCTGGGATGTAGAAGCATTACATAGAGAGTTTGTGAATGGTCATTGTAAGTGGGCTTAAGCTGATAGGTGAGATGAAAAACAAGTGGAATGTCCCTGAAAATTCAAATCAAAATAAAGTTGAATCTTTCGAAGAAGACATTTTACCTTCAAGTATTCTAAAACAGAGGTAAGGATAAAGCAATAATGACCCACTTTTCAAGGATCTATACATTCTGTGTTATAAAAAGGGTCCAAAAGGAATTTCACCTTTTTCTAAAAGCATAAAACTCTACTATAGCAACATGCTGGGCAAATAGGCTTGATTTATAAAAGCAGAGCTTCTCATTGAATAGTTAAAAGATAACAATTTAGTTTCACACTTTTCCCATGATAAAAGCAGGAGAGGATTTTCCTTTGATTTCTTTCCTTTTTCCTCCAGTTAATTTTGTGTGGTTTGATCTGTTGGTACCTCCACTGAAAATGTCAGTGACAACATACGTGCCTCTGCTGAAGTAATTTTCAAGCAATGAAACTGCATGTAAAATTTGGTTTTATTTTCCTTTCAATTTAAGAAATAATTAACTATTTTTGACAGGAGGAAAGACTCCCTTCCCCCCAATCCCTGTAGTAATGCCATTGCAACAAGGTACAATCTCTAATTGGAGTGACCACTTTGTAAGGTACTAAATGTCATTAATACTTAAAACAAGTTTCCTGGGGTGAAGAATTCAAAGGAAAATCTGATGGCTTATTTGGAATGTGAACCCTCATTTGATTAAATCCCAGATAATTTTATTTGCCTATTTGTCTAGACCAAATATTTGTATCTCCCAAAATTGATCTATCGAAAACTAATTCCAAATATGATAGTATCAGGAGGTGAAACCTTTGGGAGCTGATTTGGTCATGAGGACAGAGCTCTCATGAATAGGATTAGTGCCCTTATAAATGAGGCTCCAGAAAACTCCCTTCCCTCATTCTGTGATATGAGGATACAATGAAAAGATGGTCACCTGTGAACAATGAAGCAAGCCCTCACTAGAAATGGAATCTTGTACTTGCTAGTCTTCCCAATCGAAAGAAATAAACTTTTATTGTTTTTAAGCCACTCAGTTAATAATATTTTATTATAATTACCCAAATGGACAAAAACACTGTGTAACAATATTTTGTCACATTTTAGTCCATTTATTCTATATGAACAAGCAGACTTTCGGGAAATGAGAGTAATTTCAAAGAATCAAGGTAAGCAGCACAAAGCAATAAAACTCAAATCCTTGACTTGGAGTTAAATTTCATGGTGTGACTCTGAGAACAAAGGTAAATAAAATTTTCATCATATTTTTATAACTATTGGTCAGTAGAGACAAGGTATATGAACATCACTGATGTATAGTTTTTCTCCTTTCATTTTAGATCTTCACCATTGTTGTGTAATTTCTCCTCAGAAATAAAAGTGTCAGTGTTTGATATGACATATTAATATCTTTGGGGAAAAAATAAAGAAAAACAATGTTATGAACCAAACATTTGTGCAAAATAATATGAAAATAAAAATAACAAGAACAAAAAGATACTTGCTTCTTTGGAAGGTTTCTTATTTCTTGAGTTTTTAACATTGGGAAAGGAAACACAAAAGGATTCTGAAAGTCATCTATACCTCAAGAGAAGATTAGTAACCTGTGTATAGAATGATTTTTAAATAAGAACATGACATTTGGATATATCTAGGCCCAGAAGGCAAAGTAATAGTTTTGTAAACATACTCTGATTTTAAGTGCAGCATAATCACGTAATTTTCAACTAAATGCAATGTGTATTGTTGTCATATAGACCATACAAATGCCATAATGCCTAACTTAGCTGATAATGTTCCAAATAAATAGATTTTGAACATCATTGGCACCTTTTGAGAAACAAACTTTTGAAAAATATAGCTACTCTAATAAAACATTTATCTTATATATTACTTGGTTTCTTATGTCATTAAAATGTGTACATAACAAATACACATATCTAATTGGCTCCAGTCTACTCCAGTTTCATCTTGAACCACTTATCTCTGACTCTTTAAATTAGTCACTTTGTAATTTTTTCAATTCCTTTAGTTAAGCCAATCCACTTCAAACCCGACATTCTCCTTTGCATTGCAAATTTCTTGCATCCCTGTGTACTCAACATCTCTGCCCACCTCAACACACACACACACACACACACACACACACACACACACACACACATACATCTGAGGCTGGCTAAATTTTTTTCTTTTTTAACTATCAGCTTATAGATTTCTCAAGGAAGCATTCCCTGTGTCCCCTACTGCTCCACCAAATTATTCTAATTAGTGAATTCTTCCACTATGCATTCTTACAATACTTGGTAGCAATATCTATAATCATGATCAAATAAGTTCATGTAATTGATTCTAGATTCTAGATTCCTTGTGAGCAGGAGCCATGTCTGTCTTGTTCAATGCTGTATGCCTTATCAATAACACAATGGTGAGCCCATGGTAATTCCTTGATAAGTAATTTCTAAATGAAAACTGAACCCACATAGTTATGCAAAAAGTACCACTTGAGGTAATTTTTTGCATAATGATATAGTGGTATTTCTTGTTCAAGATTCATAAGGCAGTGAGATTGCTAGTATCCACTTATATATATATATATATATATATTCACAAACACTATTGGGTTGTGAGAGGAATAGAATTTTGTAAAATGTGATAGTAAATTTTGCTTGGACATCAAATTTCCTTTTTTCTTCTTGACCATTTAGTGTCCACTAATTATATATGTGTGTGTGTCTATTTAGTTTATTCAGTTTTCTAGACACTAAACTAAATAGAGATAAAATATGTGTCTCTCTGTATATAATATATATAGTTACTGACTAATTATATATAAAAACTGAATCAGTAATTCTGCTTATCTTTCATCAATTTTGAATTTACCATTGTAGTACACAATAGGACAAATCTTTTAAATCTTATTTTTATGCGTAAATACAAGTCAATGATTTATAGTCTGAGGTGAGCTCTACTGTGGTGCATACACATTAGGAGAAAAATTAATACCACGTGGGATCTTTTTTTTTTTTCTAATTGTGTAGAGACCTGATCATGCCAATCTTTGATTTGGTCAGGGGGAAATTTCTGCAAGGGCTTCAATTCTCTAACGACTGTGTATAAGAAACACAGTCTTGGACTTGATGAACCTTCAAAATATGTATCATCTCCAAGACTATATTTTCTAGATGAATTCTTTCAAATAAATCGAAATGTTGATACTCTGGTTTCTCTTCGCATCATATTAATATTTTACTAAATTGAATCTTTTACTAAATTGAAATGTTAACCCTCCAAGGAACATTTACTTCCAAAGTTCATCAATAAATACATCAATGCCTTGTAAAGAGAGCAACTTTCATTTAACCAAGGCAAAAATGATACAAAGTTGAAGCTTATAAAATCAGGTAGCAGAAGTTATGGATCTTCTAGCCTTTGTAACATGAGGGCAGAGGGCTTCTAGAGTTTGCCTGATTCATGGCTGATAAAGAGCAGTGAGGGGCTTGGATTGTCTTCCGGACTTTTAAGACCTCACTGAATGATGAACACACACTACCAGAAACTAAGGATGGTTTTTGTCAGACAACAGGACCAGACCAGCCAGTAAGGCTACAATTAAGTTTCATGCATGCTGGGAAATCCATTTTTTCAGTATGAAAGTGGTCTGTAGATAAAGAAACTAAAGAAAACAAAGGCCCACCAGAAAATAGGAAAATAATGTATTGAGGAGCTTTATGTTTTATGCACTGTGTTACTTGCTTATATAGGTTATCTTATTTGATCCTGGTATTGATCCCAGACCCTAAGTACCTCTTATTTTACTGATGGAAAATCAGGCTCAAAGAGATGACATAAAACTAATGCTGCATCATACATCATAGAAAGAGGAACCATTTGAACCCAGATATAGCTGACTCGAAAGCTGTTTCATGGAATAAAGTAATATCTCTTAATACCCTGAGCCATAAGGGACAACATCTTCTCTTTAATCCTTACAACACTCTTTTGTATAATGGAAGATGTCATTAAGGCTTGTCTACAAAGTTTCTGTCTTCTAGAGTCTGGGGTGAGATTGCCCTTATGGACACACGAAATCAGTAATCTTCCCCAAATTCTCATGGATTTATCAGGAGGATAATTTTATCATCTCCATTTTATAGATTAAGACAGTGAAACAGAGGTAATTAAAGTGATCAAAGACCTATAACAGTGGAGATTCCAGTGAGAAGCAGTATTTTGGTTTTTATTTTCCTTTTATAATGATGCCCTGTATGCATAGCCATTGGAGACATAAAATATTCCAGACATTCCTTGTCTTTACCCCTAACCTATAAGAAAAGCCACAAGCATAATAATCCACCAACTTCAGTGCTTTTTGGATTTTGAACATCTCCAGAAACACATTGGAAATGGAGAGAGGATCCTAGTTGTGACACCAAAGACCACTGTACTTCATTGACTTCTAAGACAAAAAGAATATTGCAAAATGTTACATTAAATTTTACTTGGACATCACATTTCCTCTTTTCCTTCTTGCCTATTTCTTATCTCTGCATTTCCTTTTACACATCTCCAGAAACCCAGTGCTTTCACGCCACCTGTCAATAACTCAAGGTGTATATTTACATCTGCGGTTCCTACATATATCTTATGTTCCAAAAATACTTCACCTTCATTCTTCTCTAGTGTCAATAATCAAACCCTGGTTTCTTTAGTATAGCTTGGCTAGATGTTAGAAAAGCAATCGGATTCAATAAAGTCAATACATAAGCATTGACCATGTACTCTGAAATTATTGTGCTCTGAAAGGCATTCATCAATACCTCACATGGATTCTGTTGACGGAGAGCTTACACTTTGTCTAGGGAGTCAAGGGGCCAAATGAGGAAAGTTAAAAAATAAAAGATTTAAGTAAAAGTTCAAGATAATAGATAATGAGCTATAAGTATGCAATTAACCACCATGTGAAATATTTTAGTTCCCATAGAAGTTCAGATAGAACAATGGATTAGAGCAAAGAAGGTGTGATGGAACACAAACGATTGCACGTAGATACAATAAAAATTTCATTGAAATAATGAGGTAAAAATTTGTCATGATGTAAATATTAATCCTCAGAAGGTTGACAATTGATCATTATCTTAAACTTCATAATGCTATTCACCCCACATCTATTTTTAAATAAATAGACTTTCCAATAAAACATATTTAGTCTCAAAATATAATTACAAGTATAACCAATAATGGTAAAATATTTATGTCATGAGACATGAAAAAAAAGAAAAAACTGATAAAACTACGAAGTAAAATGCACTGAAAATCGGCAAGAATTTGAAGGCAATGTGTAAAAGTGGAATATTTGTGTTAGGATGGAGAAATTAATGGTGATCTTTTTTCAAACTTCAATTTTATATTATTGATACTACATTTATGCACATTTCAACTTTGTTCCCACTGCTTCCTTAAACACATATACACACACTCATTTTCTCTAAATTAAATGCAATATATTAATGTAATGCTACAGGAAGAGGGGGTGGTGCAACTCAAGAGTTCTGTCAGTCATTCTCACAGCTAGAAAGCACGCACAGCTCAAGTAGGGTGATGCGCTGTTCGTGACTAATGCTTCAGATGACATCCCAGCTCCTTATGTGAAACAGCAGGCTTTTATATCCAGTTAAACAATATCTTCATGTGAGAGTGCTGTGATGTTGGGCGTAGAAGGCCGCAGGCTGTCTACTACAGAGTTCGATGGTGCTTTGGGGAAGAAATTGGAAGCTTAGTGCATGTCTAACTAGCTTAAGTAATTTCTCCCTTTACATCCCTCTCTTACGTGGATTTACATTAAGATATCTAGTGTTTCTTTATACAAAGGTTTGTAGAAGCACTTGTTCCCACTAGCTACTTACACTCAAAATTTTTGGTTTGGATATTGTTTCATCAGATTAGTTTGAAATAAAGGTACCCTTGTGAATTTTGGATCTCATTGCCTGTGTGGATTGAACAGTGATTTAAATTTTCTTCCCTAAACCTTTAAATGCTGTTTGTTTCCCACTGCAAAGGGACTGGAGTATCATATCAAAAACCAGCAGCAAGAAATGAAAAGCAGCAGGGACAAGCAGATAACAAAATACAGAACCTACTCTGATAAATTAAAGGTCATGCTCTGTTATCATGCATACTAAAGAGTTCTTTTGTGCTAGTTGTGTAGCATTTAAGACAGAAGAATGGTTTAACAGCTACAAAGACAGGCAGAGCCATTGATAGATATCACTAAATACTGTGAATAAGAAAAATGAAATGTAAGAGCAGCCCCACATTACCTTACAAATGGCATTTTGCTATTTTCCCAGATATAAGAATCTTGAGTACTTTCTAAATCATAATGTCATAACATTTAAGCCTATCCACTCTAATAAAAACCTAAATATATATCTTTTTCTAAAGTGTATTTTCCCAGTTCTTGTTTTTTGAAAATTTGAAAATTATGTGGTTCAGCTTAAATTTCTACCACTCCATATCAATCTTGACTTTTAATCTAGTCTTCTTAATATTCAAATTGGTCCACGGAAAAAAAATAAGTGAATGTCTCATACACAGTCTGATGCGGCCTATAAATGGAACTGAGAAAGTTCCCTATTCTCAAGTGGAAAAAAAAAGTCTGATTATTATGACATTCTAATCTTATTTGCAATGTACTTCAATCTCTCTCTTCCAGTTTTAACTGGAATGCAATATTTTTTTTTTCAATTAGAAAGATGAGGCTTGCCCATTATATGCAAATAATTTAAGATTAAATGGTCTGGAATTGCAAAGGACCAAGAGTTGGATAAAGGTGCTAGATAATTGCTAGCCCCCTTCAATTTTATAAAATGTAAAACCACTGAAGTAAAATAACCATTTTTTTTCTTTTTGTAGATAAATTGAATACTGTGGATATGAATTTAATTTCCTAAAATAACTTTCCCCTAATACAAGTTAATTTTCTCTACCAGCAATTATTTCTTAAAAGTAATTATCCAGTGGTCAGAATCACTGAGGAAAGAGAACCTTGATGGTGAAGATAATGGGCTCTAATTCCTGAGTTCAAATCTTGGCTTCACTATTGACTAGCTGGATCAGTAGTATAACATCTTTTAACCTCAGTTTTCTCATCTGTGAAATAGGTATTTGTAAGATTAGTACCCATAATATATGCTATATTAGCACAATGCCTGGCACATGGTAAGCACTCAGTAAATATTAGCCCTTATGTTGCAGTCATGTCATTGTTTATTCTCTAGTATGACGTGCCTTATACATCTAAGAACATGCACATCACAAAAAAGTATTTTTTTACCCATCTGATCAAAGAAAGTTGAAGTAAATGTGAAGAAGAGTGGAAAATAAATCTATTTATCGTTCCCAGTATGAGTACTGGCCAAAGAGTGAGCCTTATTAAATGAGTGATGTCCAGAACGTAGGTGCTTTATCAAAATCACTGCACTTTCTCCCAAGCAATGTCATGTTTATTCTCAGAGGTTTACGAATGTTACTTTTAAGTCAATGGGAACAACTGAAAAGAGGTCATTAGCTGGAAGAAACCACACAAAAAGAAAAAGCAAACAGCCCCTGCCCTGAGGGAAAACAGAATTCAGGATACTACCATCTGTTCTGTGCCAGCAGCATGGTGACAAAAGCTGTTTCCAGAATAAGAATACTTTGGATAGTAAATGACATTTTAATCCATATATTAATGCTTCAAAGGGATCCACTGCAACAGGAATGCCTAAAACTCTTCTTTTTGCCCCATAATGCCCCTGGCAAAGAAGGGCCACAGAAACTATGAACAGGGGTGGATGCTGCTTGATCCACTTTCTGCAAAATGAGGTTTGGGAACTGGATGGCCTCTAAGCTGACCCTCAATGCTAATGGCCCATGGTCCCAGGCACCAGATGCTGTTGTTGTAAAGACAAGCATTAGGCCACCTTGTTAAAACATGGTGTCTGTGGATTTTCATTACGAAATTAATTTTAGAGCCATTAAAAACAAAATACCATAAATGTTTTTTAACTCGGCAAGTATCTTTTAAAAAGCAGTGAAATATTTGGCTTGGCATGTTCTTTTCTTCGTCTCTCTCTTTTTTTAAAACTAACTTATGGTGCCTTGACAATTTTACGAAGAATTTCAGTTGGCATCTACAGAGACCTTTATAATTAAGCCATTACATTTTTCTGAAATGTTTGATGTTTTAAGCTTATCTTCTTTCTTCTTTCTGCTATACAGACACACATACACCTCTTATCACTGAGACATTTCTCTGCATTCTTTCTACCCATTTACCACAGCACGTCATGGTTTTGACAGCTATTTTAAGAGGAGGAAGGCAGACATAGGTTAGATTTCAGGGTTTTTTTGTTTTTTTTGTTTTTTGTTTTTTTTTTTTTTGAGACGGAATCTCGCTCTGTCACCCAGGCTGGAGTGCAGTGGCACAATCTTGGCTCACTTCAAGCTCTGCCTCCCGGGTCCACGCCATTCTCCTGCCTCAGCCTTCCAAGTAGCTGGGACTACAAGCGCCCGCCACCACACCCAGCTAATTTTTTGTATTTTTTAGTAGAGACGGGGGTTTCACCATGTTAGCCAGGATGATTTCGATCTCCTGACCTTGTGATCCGCCCGCCTTGGCCTCCTAAAAAAGTGCTGGGATTACAAGCTTGAGCCACCGCACCTGGCTGAATTTCAGTTTTACACACAGTAAAGACAATGAAGGACAAGGTATTATCATGCTAGGAAATAGAGAAATTTGTCTCCTCTTCATTTGAAACTTTCAGCACTAAAGAGATTAGAGCAGAAAATTTTAAGAGGAAATCTGAGGACTTCAAGTCAATGGCTGCTCTTTGCAAGCCCTTTTTGTCCAAGTGTATCAAAGTAAACCTTTTCTTGGATTGCTCAAACACCTGTGGTCATGGGATCAGTACTTTTGGAGCTATTTCTGGTTCAAGAGACATTCTCATTAGAGTTCCTTTCCAATCAAATCTATCAGGGGCTGACTTAAAAACCTGTAAGTGGCTCAGTGTAACTCAGACTAAGTAGAGATCATCAATTAAAACCCAGGCATCCTAAATAATGCAGTAGGTTCAGAGGAGAAATAGTTAATTGCATAAAATACATCAGAATAAAACTAGGAATTTCTCTACTTCCTTCAGTATTTCCTCTTAAACTTAAGCCACCTGTTATTTCTAGTGGATCTCTAAATGCAGAACAGAATGAAGAGAAGATAAAAGCTACAAAGATATCCTACCAAATTTGAGCTGATGTTCCATTACTAAGGACAATTGGAACTGATGCACACACATGCTCTTCTCCATCTTTCTTATAGCCCAATAGATCTATAGTTAGGCAGTGTCATATCCAAGAAGAGGGCTGAACTAACTAGGCCGTATAACTCCAGTCCGATTAAGACTTCCTCTAACACTTTCTCTGAAGTCTTTTAAATCCAAGTCTTGTTTTGACTTCATTGAAAATAAGCAGTTTGTTGGCATCCTCCACACAAGAACCCTATACATACTTAAAGACTGTTATGAACTCAATTGTTTATCCCCAAATTCATATGGTGAAGCCTTAAACCGTAAGACCTCAGAATGTGATGGTTTCTGGAAATAGAGACTTTGAGGAGGTGATTAACTTAAAATGAGGCTGTTAGGGTGGATCCTAATGTAATCTGACTGGTGTTCTTATAAGAGGAAGACTGGACACACAAAGAGACACAAGGGATACACAGGCATAGAGGAAGGACTGTGTGAAAACCCAGCAAGAAGGTGGATATCTGCAAGCCAAGGAAACAGGCCTCAGAAGGAATCAAACCTTCTGACAACTTGATTTTGAACTTCCAGCCTCCAGAACTGTGAGAGAATAAATTTCTCTCATTTAAGCTACCACTCTGTGGTATTTTGCTATGACAGTCCCAGCAAACTAATATAGAGATAATTTAAAAGTAATTTGAAATAATATACTGTTAGTTTATTCACAGATCTTTGATATTAAGATGTGATAGTATTTTGCTGCCAGTTGCTAAAACAGTCTAAAAGTGAGTACTCATGGATTTGCACACAGAATAAAGTTCTATGTTAATGTCAAAATCATGTCCATTTTAATTATTAATTTTAGTTAAAATGTACTTTGTCCTGTTCTTGTTTTGCTGCAAATCATAACATTCTACATCGCAGTTCTGGTAATTAGTAAAGTTACCAAATAAACTCTACCAATGTACATTTTTACATGACTAAAACTATAAAATAATATTATCTTCATCATGAAATACACATGACTATATATTATATGTAGTTCCATTAATGTATATAGAACAACTTTTCCAAAAGGAAGTACTTAACCTTTCATATCATTAAATGAAATTTCTTGAACAAACAAAACATTTTCTATTACCATTTTCTTCACTTTGTGGTAACTTCACTCCCTGTAACATCTGCTACGCAGATGACTACAGCACTATTAAAAATTTACTGTCAGTGTTAACTTTCCAATTTATGTAAAAAGTCTCAGTGCAAAACAAATAATAAAAGCAACTCTGCATAAGACAAATCCTTACTTATGTTAATGATTACATCAGGAGACACTATCTTATTTAAATATGCTTATATTTTCTTCAGTTTGGAAACTACTGTGAGATCCCAAAAGATACATTGTGTCCACTTCAAACACTCTAAAATTCTAAGTACCAAAGGACAAGCATACATTTATTCACACTAATTTTTAACCTTAGGAACTGCCTGAGGAATTTAAAAAAAAAAAAAGAAAAACTTATTTTGAGAGATTATAATTAATTTTGTGGGGCTTGCTAAATAGTCACGGCAAAAAAAACAGTAACTTTCACTGTTAATGTGGAATGTTTATCTTCTACTCTAAACTGAATGAATGTCTTACACTGTTGTGCTTTTCCTTTGGTGCTTATCACTGAAGAAGAATGCCAATTTCAAGCTCAGCGTTGACATATACCTCAGTAAAGCTGCTCTGCAGCAGGGCTGACTACCTCCACTGAGAATGCCCAGGCACAGTGAAGGCCCAGTAAGTGGATAACTGCATCAGCTGGTCCTAAAACAAAAAGACTTGCCTACTATATGGATGTAATGACCTCAAGATCCCCTATATTTCCTAAGAAATTAGACATAGCTTCACCATTTCCACCTACAAAAACAAACTTATTTTTGGCCTGCTTTCTATATGAAAAAATGCTTACGAAAATGGAGTGGACAAACTTTGTCTATGTCTTTGTCTTCTGCTCTCTTTTGATGTTCCTGGAGCCTATACCCTTAGAAAGAACTCGATCTTGAATTCCAATATCAGTGTCCTTCAAACTCCACTTTCCGTGTTATAGTAAGCAACGCCTGGACTGTCGTGTCACCTAGCTTAGCTCCAGACATTTACAGACGTTTATTCTGGTCCCTTTAGACTATTCCCTGCACTTTAGCCAGAAAATTTATATGAAATCATGTGTTATCTCCAATAGACTATGTGTTTCAAGGGAGTAGTGACCATTCCTGCACTCCGTGCTGTATCCCTAGCATAATAAGTCCAGACACATAGCAGGTCTTAAATAAATATTTCTGAATAAATTACTGAATTCATTGGGATTACATTTCCTCAGTCTCTTGTGTCTTCCACTATCCTTTGCTCTAACATGGCTTATCAATCATAACGAACCTCTGGAATATTTATCAGGCCTAACTCATGCTTCCAATTTCTTTTCCATGATCCAGACTTACTGAATTTGCCTTCTATTCCTTCCAAATTCTGATTTTGCTGGCAAAAACAGATGGTCACAGTAGTGCTCACTTTTTTTAATGCAGTAAAAAAGAGAAGCAATTCGACATTAATATTTAGATACGGAGTCAACTTCCTTCTTGAAACCTGACATAATGACTCTCTGCTAACTATTTGTAGAGATAGTCAACAATTCTAGTTTAGAAATTGAGAATAAAAAAAGGCATAGGCCTGTTAATCTCTTTTTAGGAAGAGTTTGAGCATTCTGATCAGAAACAGATCTCACATAAGCTCTTACACATAAATGAGTGCACTATTAGTTTAATATTTTATCAAGAAAGAAGCAACATGAAGAAAAACAGGCATATTTTATAGCAACTTGGTACTTAATAGAGTTTATGCCAAAGGAGATCAGTGCAATGCATTTTCTTTTTTAGTTTTTGTTTGCACGTTTTTTAAGGCCTGGAAAATATGAGGGTATGAGTAGGATCCCAGCTGTGCCATTAATGACATGTATAACCATCAATGCTTTATTTGGCTAGTCTTTAAAATAAATAAAAAAAATTATAGGTTGCCAGATTTTTGAGGAAGAAATTTTATTTGATTACTGAGCTAAGGGACCCCAACATAGTATATTATCAAGAGTAGATCATTTTTAAAACATTTTATATTATCACTATAATTTAGGTAAAATTATAGTATATGTAGCACTAGATGATATATTCTTCATCAAAAATGAAAAGTTTTCTTTTAATAGCCATAGAAGAAGGAGTTCCCAATTTAAATCTCATGAAATATTGATTTCTTAAATATGTAAAATATAACACACAATTAAGATTTATGGACAAAGGTAGTCAAGTCTATTTGATTTTTATGGAGGCTAGAACATTCCAGATTCCAATATCATGAGTGAACTCATGAACAAGTAGTATATCTTTCCAAGTTTTATCACATTTGTAAAATGGGGATAATTTATGAGGTTACTTTTAAGAATAATATGTAATGTCTGTAAAGCTGCTGGGGACAGTTTCTGGCACATACATATGATGACTACTATTGTTTTTATAGATTACATAGAATCACAGATCCTTAGAAATAAAAACAACTTGAGCTACAATCTGGTGTAATTCCCATCCAATGCAGGATGATTTGATAACCTTGACAAATTGGTCTCTTGAGCTGTATAGAATTAGAACAGAGTCTAAAAGTTACCATAGCTCAGTAAGAGTTGAAGTACATTATCTTTTTTATTTTTTTTTAAATTTATTTATTATTATTATACTTTAAGTTGTAGGGTACATGTGCATAACGTGCAGGTTTGTTACATATGTATACTTGTGCCATGTTGGTGTGCTGCACCCATCAACTCGTCAGCACCCACCAACTCATCATTTACATCATCTTATAAAACTACTCTTGTTCATGCTATTTCTTTTCTAAAGTAAATGTAAAAAGTTTGGAAACAGCATTGTCAAAAATTGTGAATACAATAGATCTTCTCATTTTTATTTGTTTTGGTTTGGCTATACACTGAAATACCCTAATTCCATTCAGTCATTATGCTTACTTTATCAAGTTAGTGGCCTTCTGGTATATTCAAAACACACAACAGTAAAGTTCAAAGTGTGAAACCAAAATGACAATACAATGAAAACACAAACAGATCCAATCCTAGATTTCTTATTGCAAGGACAAGAAATTGAGAACATAATAGTCTGGAAAATGTATTATCAGGAAAATGAGATTTACAAACAATTTATATGTATAGAAACAAAACAGTTAAAATCTGAAACAAACTCCAAAATTAAAATATCTGACCTCACAGAAGGACTTTGAACCCTATTATACATCTTTCTTCATCCATGCAAATTCTATTTGTTCTATAATCTACTTTGATGAGTCACTGAAGAATTGAGGGGCAGGAAAATATATGATGAAAGCAATTTTAAAAAGATAAACCTCTTGGCTGCACACCAGATGGATTAAAATAATGGAGACTGGGGAGGAATATTTAGTGTTTATAGTTGATAACAGGAAAAGAGGCCCAATTGTGTAAAAAGCCTTAGATCATTAGAATAATGTCAGCCCAAGAATAAATGCCTCAACAGGAATAAACTCAACACCTTATCATAATCACTAACTTAGACTGAGTCTAGTTTCTCCAGGTAAAATGCAGGCAGTAGTCTCAGTTCTACCAGTAGGCACTGTGTATTGCAGGAGGTGACAAATGTTCCAGATTGTCTCAAATATCTTGGTTTGTTCCTACTATATAGGAGTAACTATGAATAGTGTTTCTTTTTTTTTTTATCAGAATTGTGTCTGTTTGAATGATAATTTTTATGATCTTCTAATTATTGAATGCCACCATGGAAATTTAAAAAAGAAAACTTCCCTGGATTGTTATAGCTTAAGCAAAAGGCTTGGGCAATCCCAACGTGCTTGGTGACAAAGAAAAAAAAAATCAGCTCTACTTTCAGGAAGTCTGGCTGTGGAAATGCACATGACTTGGAGACCCAAGCACAGACTGTATTTTAGCCTCTACTCGTCTCCTCCACTGGGACTCTGGAGCAGCACCTGCACTCTCTAACTATACACAGTGCCCTGTCCACCAGCTAGCATGGTTTGTCTAATGCTCATTTATTAAATTTCAAATGAATTCCTTAGCACTCAGCCCACATTTTACTCTTCTGTGAAATCAGCCTTGACTACCGAACACCACTCTGTTTTCTAAAATTGTACAGAACATATATTTTGTGCCACTCATTTGAACTGTGTCTTTCTTAGTAATGTCTTCGTAGTGTTCTGCTTGGAGTAGGTTTGGGGACAGAGGCAGTACTAGTAGCACTTACATGTCTGCCAGGGTCAGAAGGAACAATGTTAAGTTTTTGGAAAGGTTTGTCTCCATGTATGTGAACCGAAGTCTGACAGCCAAGAGAAAATAAATTTGTTCCCAGAAAGAAATACAAACGAATACGGGGAGGTTAGTGACTATTGCAATTTCAGGATTGCAAAACTAAACTGTTTTGACTAATAATAGTGGAATTAACTTTTACTTAGCACTTACTATTACCAGGTTTTTAACAATTTTGAACTGTTTTGAAATTAATAACTCAATGAAACGTTAAATGACCTTACAAGGTAAGTACTGTCATTGTCCCCACTTTTTAGATTAGGAAAATGTGGTTAAAGAACTTGGCAAAAAATTTCACATCTCATCAGCGTTTGAACTAGGATTTGAACCCATGCAGTCTGGGTTTTGAATCTTCCCTCTTAAACTTCATGCTAACCTGACATTTAACTTGCATCAAGTTTATAGCATATGTCTGGTTTGATCATTTGATGTGTGGTATATAATCCTATAGCAATTTTAGTCATTAAGAGGAGTATTCAACTTAGACTTCGCACTCACTTCTGCATCTAGATAAAGAATAATGAGCAGAGAGGAAGAACACTATTATGAGAATGCTTCTAATCACAAAGGACCCCCAAATAGCTCTTACAGATCTGAATAGAAGTAATAACCACTGGTATCAGAATCTCAGCACAACAAAGGTCTGAGTGTCATCTGATCTGGTGGGGACCAATAATAATATTTTGTGGATTATTCCTTAGGAGAATTAAGAATTATTTCTTAGGCAGCATTGCATAATCCTACAGAGCACTGGAGTAGGCTTTAGAATGTATGGTGTCAGCAAGTAAATGAATCTCCCTGTGTTTGCTCATTTATCACAAGGAGATACTGTAAGCAGTCTTACAAAGATTTTGTGAGTGTTAATGCAATAATGTTTGTAAATAATGTATGTAAAATAATTAGCATAGTGCCCCATATGGAGTGCCCACTATAGACTGCATGTCTAAGTTATTGTTTCTGACACTAGCTCTTACAAATAGGCAGGAATTTCAAAAGATTCTATGACTGTCTGGAATTTTGGATGAGTTCTGTTACCTCTTCACCCCAATGCTAGCACAACATGAACTTCCTTTATTGAATCAATTTGACAGATGTAACATTCTATCTGAACTCCATTTCCATAAAGCACAGCCCTCATCTAATTATCCCCAGGTCTGCCTTCTACTGTGATTGTGCCCATTCTGCCTCTCTTTTTTACCAAAGCAAATCTTTTCATTTAAAAAAGCTTCCTTTGGTTTGTTTCACCTGTAACCACAAAACGCACTCTCGTCCAAGTCCTCTGCCAAGCTGAGCAATAAAAATAATAAATGAGAGAACTGAAGACTCTACTTGGACCTTTAAAATGCTCCAGCAAAGGTGACCCTGAAAAATTATTATGGCATGTTATCAATTAGGTGACACTATCTAGAAAAATGAAAGCGAAATATTCCTTTATTCTGTCCGATTTGATATCTCATAAATCCTGCTAAAATACTCCTATGGAAATGCATATGGTAATATCTAGACAGGCTTATGTAAGATATATTCTTTTTGGATTCTCAGTGGACATTTTATGTACTAGGGCCACCAATACATATAATATGCCCAAGATGACAAATTACTTCAATAATACTTAATATGAGGAAAGTCTGTCTCAACTTTGTGGGGAGGGGTAAAGTCAGCTGCTTTGTAACACAGTTAAATTCATAAAGCTAAAAACAAAACAGAATTTAAAATGTTTAAGATAAAAGTCTGTCTTTGAGAAATATTCTACCCATGAGACTACATTTGACACAAAATATTCATCATCATAATTTAAATTTTAATATATGGCCTATTTAAAGGCTTCATACTTCAAAAGGTTTTTACATTTATTTTGTCATTCTGTCTTAATTAAGAACCAACTCCAGTATTAGATGAAGTTACACCTTTGGATTGTTAGAAAAATTAGGTTGATATTCTTCTGGAATAAATCTACTTTTCTGATAACCATATGAACATGCCAAAATACATTTTTTCACAACAAATGCATCTGACTTATAGTTACACAAAGGCATTACGTTTTATTAAGTTATTTTTTCTGAAATGTTATATAGAATTGTGTAAAAGGTATGTTTAGGTGGAAATCATTTCTAAACTCTTATTTTTTTAAAAAAAAAATTATAGAATGAGAGTTCTAAATACCTTTCATTCAGTTTTCCTCCTGTTAGTAATTAATTAACCATTAGGCAGTTCTCAAAACCAAGAAATAACATTGATAATAAACAGTTGACTAAAGTATAGACTTTATTTGGTTTTACCAGTTTTTAACTACGTCCTTTTTCTATTGCAGGATCAAACCTAAATCCCATATTGCATTAAACTGCCATGTTTCCTTTGTCCCTTCAGACCTTTTTTTTTGTAATTCATATAGTTGACACTTTTGAAGAATACTGGCCATTTTGTAATATGTTCCTCAATTTGAGTTTGTCATAGTTAGATGGAAATTATGGATTTTTGTTGAGAACATGAATACCAAAGAAGTGAAGAGCCTTTTTTAGCATGAAGGTTCATGAAGTGAATATTTTTTATTACTGGTGACATTTAACTTGATCACTTAACATGATCTGCTGAGTTTTCAGAAGAAAGTTACTACTTCTACTTGGAAGAAATATTTTTAGACTACATAAAGTACTAATCTCTACTCAAAACTTTTTTCACACTTATTTTGGCATCTATTAGGGAATCCCAACTTCAAAAATTTTTACATTGGGATTCTAATGATGACTTCCTATTTCCATCACCCTTCTACATTATTAATTGTAATTTTTCTGTATGGGTGAGCTGTCCCTGCTTCCTATTTATCTATCTGTCTGTATATCTATCTTTCTATCTGTTCAGTTACTTGTTTATATCAGCATGGGTTCATAGATGTTTATTTTACTCTTTTGGTTATAATCCAATGACATGTCTATTAGTTTTATTGCTCAATTTGATCTAGTTCTGGCCATTGGAAGTTTTTTCAGGTTGGTTCTTATGCTCCTTTGTCATGCTTCTCTCTCAGGAGTCAATGAAGTATGCCCTACAGGTCAAATGTATCTACTAATATTGCAAATAAAGATTTATTGGAACACAGACACACCCATTCATTTTCCTATTAGCTATTGTTGCTTTTGAGCTACAATGGCAGAATTGAGTAATTGTGACAGAGATCATGTGGTTCTCCAAGCCAAAGATATTTAATATTAGGCCTTCTATGATGAAAATTTGTTGATCTTTGCTCCAGATGAATTTTCTTTTTTTAATTATGAACTTTCAATAGTGGTCAAAATGTATTTAATTGTTACATCTGAGGTACTTTAGAATTCAGAATCTTGAATGTTTATTTTTCCTATATTCTCCTAACTTCATTAGTTGTAATAATTTTGATGCTAGACAGTTATTATTTTGTTGGAAGAAAACAAAATGGATTATCAGTATTCTGGTAAGTTTAAAATACAAAATCACACAGAATAAAAAAATAATGGTGAGACAAAGGTGAAAAATTATCTAGTAAGAGGAGTGAAAAAGAAAAATTGTCCTCTTGCATGATATAAGTTTCCTAAATACATGCAAAGGGCTCTTGCATGATATGTTTTAAGTTTCCTAAATACATGCAAAGGGCTTTATTAACTTCTTCTCATAATAATGAATGGTAATATGGTAGTTTCCTCTTATTCCACAGTTTCAGCTACCCACAGTCGAATGCAGTCTGAAAATATTAAACGGAAAATTTCAGAAATAAACAATTCATGCCATTTCAGTAAACGGCATGCAATGTAGATAATAAAGTCTTAAATTGCATGCCATTCTGAGTAGCATGATAAAATCTCTGGCCATCCCACTCCATCCCCCATGAGACATGAATCATCCCGTTTTCCAGTGTATCCACATTATATAGTCTGTTAGTCACTTATAAGTAGCCATCTGGGTTATCAGATCAACAGATCACAAGAAGAAGGATGAGGACAGTACAACAAGAAATTTTGGGACAGGGAGAGAGAGAGGAAGAGGCCACATTCACAGAACTTTTATTATGGCATATTGTTATGATTGTTCTATTTTATTACTAGTTATTGTCACTAATCTCTTATTGTGTCTAATTTATACATTAACTTTTATCATAGGGATATATGTATAGGGAAACACATGGTATGTATAGGTTTTGGTATTATCTGTGTTTTCTGGCATCCAATGAGAGTCTTGGAATATATTCCTCAATGGATACAGGGGGATTCTTGTACTTTCCAGAGATGTTATATTGATAGCAATTTTTATCTTTATGATATTGGACACAGTTATTTCACCATCACACTTCACAATCATGACATGATTTACCAAGAGACCTTTCCAAATGAAACTCTTAAAACATGCATTTTGGTTTTAAGGATATTTATTATGTAATGCCCCAGTGTTATAATTATATCAAGCATAGTATTAGTGCTTAAAATAAATTTATTACAAGGATAATGGCATTCTTATGATCCTATTTTGGAGAACAATTGTTTAAAACTGGAAGTACAAAAGTTGGGCTCATTCTGTGAAAAAAGAAAATTATCTGAGCTAGTAAAGGCTACACCCAGAGGGCTATGTCAGTGTTTAGAAGGTTATTAGCAGAAGGTTAGTAAAGGGCAGGCACGTTTCATTGGAAGCATGTTTATTTAGGGGAGGAGGAGGAGGTTCCTCCTCATATGTTCATTACACAGACTTCATTTTTTCCTCCAAAATCTCAATATCCTCAAAGATCACCTAGAGCAGAGGTTCTGAATTCTAAGTAAAAGGGCCTAAGGATGTTAAACTGCAACCCTTAAACATCACATACATAATTTTTTATACAAATGCAGATAGATGTGTATTTTTCTAAAGATAGAATGGTCTACTTTATTGGATTCTCATGGAGGCCGAGATTCAAAGGAAGTTAAGAAAAACTGATTTAGATTAATATCTAAAACTAAATACAGTTCCAAAGCTTTGTACTCTCCATAGGGGCCTTGACACTAGTGTAGGATATTTTGTCCTTTTTGATACTCTGCCTCCTCTTGACAGCACTTCCATTTGTTTATTAGAAATTAAGTGACATTAAAACCAGCTTACTCCTGGCCAGGCGCAGTGGCTCATTCCTAGAATCCCAGCACTTTGGGAGGCTGAGGTGGGTGGATAATGAGGTCAAGAGATGGAGACCATCCTGGCCAACATGGTGAAACCCCATCTCTACTAAAATACAAAAATTAGCTGGGCATGGTGGTACACACCTGTAGTCCCAGCTACTCGGGAGGCTGAGGCAGGAGAATTGCTTGAACCCAGGAAGTGGAGGTTGCAGTGAGCCAAATTCGGGCCACTGCACTCCAGCCTGGTGACGGAGTGAGACTCCGTCTCAAAAAACAAAACAAAACAAAACAACTTATTCTTGAGCTTACAAGATACGCAAAGTGGGTAGACAGTGGACAAATATAAATAGCATGACAGTCATGAGACTTATACATAGTTGACCTTCAAATAATGACATTAAAGCTGAGAAGGAACAAATCACATAGTACAGTTTTAAAAATTGTTCATCATACACTAAAATACTAGCTATTACCCGTTATCATTATAAAAATATATATATAAATATGACTGTGCTATTTAATAAAAGTTCCTGAAGATATAAGAAGTCAGAGTGTTTGAGAAAGTATTAAGAGAAAGGCTTGTCATTGAGTTGGGAATGTGACTTGTTCTTCCATTGAAGTCAGCTAATTATAAACGATATGATAAAAACGAAGATACTTTTAGATAATAGTCAAATTATGAAAGCCACTGTTACAAAATACAAACATTAAAATCAACCAAATACTTGTAAATACCATCTGAAGTTTCCTAAAAATCTACTACTCTTTAAAATGTCATTTATCTGGCCTTCAATGTTTAACTATTCTTATAACTTGTTTCCACCTTATTTGCAAAAAGCTAAATTTTTGCATTGTGGTGACAATTAATTTTTTATATCTGACATGATTAATTCATTGTTTGTAACCAGTAGATAGATTCATTAACCTGATTACCCATATCTTTGGTAAAAAGTCCTTCAAGACAATCTCAGTCAATATCTTTAGCCACACTTACTTAAAATCATGATAATGCCATTCTCCGTTTAACGTGACCGCTTTTCAGGAGTGAGGCCGGTATATCCCTTCATGATGATAAGAACTTAAATTACTAAACAAATTGTATGTTGGAAACAATAATGGCAGACAAGAAGTTAAAGGAGGAAATTTCAAGAAATCATTTAGAAGGGCTTCTATTTCTATATTACAACATAAGATATATTTGGCAAAAGTTCTAGCCTACTTGATATAATATCCTTTACTTTTGTTTTACCATGACTCTTAGAAAACATCTGCATTATCTCTGTTTGCCAGCCTGTGTAGTTTAAATGATGCCGAAACCCATCAAACCATCAGAGAACCTTGCTTTCTCTTTTAACAGAAAATTTAAAAATGCTAAAATGGTTGCCTTACAGTAACTGTAAAAATTCCGATATTTAAAAAATCCAAGTCATCGTTAAAGTAAGAACAAGTGAGAAGTCTGATAATATATCATTTCTTTCCATCTCTTTGCACACAATTTCTCAGAAGCTAAGCTTAGAATTTTAGGAAGATATATTCAATATACTACTTAATAAAAAAGTTCATTATGTTTCATCATTCGGAATAACCTCAGATTCCCAGCAAAACTGAAACTGTTTAAAAAGATAATTAAACAGGAAAAATCAGAGTTTCAGACACTTGTTGAATCTAACATAGCTACTGTATTTGTGGCTTCAGATTTCTCAGTGTATATATATCGAAATAAATATTCATGTAAGTATATTTTGGCTAAAAACTACCAGCAAAAAAATGCTTTGACCTAGAAGTTTAATGAGGGATGTAGATTTATTCTACAACTATTTATTAAGCACCTTCTGTGTGTCACACCCTGATTATTATGTCTTTTGTTGGACTCTAGTCAAAATTGGTTATTAGTTTAAATAATAATTCATTATTCCATATGGTTTATCAGTTTCCACAATACTTATATTTTCACTATTTACTTTTAGAGGAAGGAAAAAAATTTGTCAAAGAGTCCCCATATCTATACATTTAATGAGAACATGGGCAAGTCTTCTTTTAACAAACTTTTTCTCCCAAATGATTCTTAAGTATTCTAATGTTCTAATGGTCCATAATGATTTACTTAATTTGCTAATAAAGTTTCTCCAGTAAAGTTAGAAAATAATTAGTGCTTACTAATGAGTATTTTTGATTCAAAACTTTAGTGAAAACCAAACAACTATGGTTATTTTAAGAAAATCTTTTTTATGTGTTACTATGTTTAAATACTCATAAGATAGTCTTGTATGTGTTATGTGTTTCTGTGGGTCAGCAGAAATAACACACTGTGACATTGACTGATACAGTTAGGATCAATCATGCAAGTAATAACATTTAGTTATGAAGAATAGGCTATGCTATATTTAAAAATGCATCTAATGATCTTTGTATATTTTACTCTATGTTTCCCACACTTCATAAAGGAAGGTGCATAGCTTGTAGACAGGAGTCCCCAAATGTAGTTTTTACTCTGCTACTAACGAGCATTGTGATCTTGAGCAAACTAGTTAGTCTCTTCAAGGTTCCAGTTTGCTCTTTGATAAATGAAGGAGCTGGAAGAGAAGAACATTGAAGTTCCTTCCCTCCTTCAAATGTAATGATCATGTAAGGTAGATTTCTTTAATTACATCATACTTTGAAAAATTAAATTAAACAAATATAAAACAATCATTACATTAAGCAACACTTCAGTAACAACCCTGCAATCTCTAAATATTAGAGTGACTTAAATAAATAATAAATTATTGATGACTTGAATTAAAAATAAACTAATCGATTAAGTGACACTAAAGGTTTGAAATTTGGGGTAATAATCAGTATGACTTCCTGAACCCGGAAATATTTTACCAGCTTTCATGGATGAAAACAGAGTTAAGGTTTAGATCTAATACCCATAAGCTCTTTCAGACAAATTGCATGATCATGAAAAAAGATTTACACCATCTCTATGCAGTCTTAGAGCATTTCTCTCTTTCTCTCAGATCTCCTTATCCCTAAAGGATCTCTTTATCTTACCACTCCAGACCACCATTATCTATTTTCCTTAAACTTAATAGCAATCAAACTCGGCATTCTGAAAGTTAATACATTTTATTTGACATGTTTAGGTTTTCTGGATCCTCCTTATCTCCCATTCAGACCAATTTCTTGGCAAACAGGAATACTAATGTCTTTGACTTCTTTGTTCCTTCCTACAACTGGTTTCCATTTCATTGGTATCTAGTGCTGTCTGGTGACACACAGCAGCACTAGAACATTGAATAATTGTTGGTTAAAAGGAGTGGGGAGGCAGAGAAGGAGAGAGAGAGAGAGAGAGAGAGAGAGCGAGAAAGAGAGAGAGCGCCTAAAATGCAGGAATATCTCTCCTTCTATTAAGTTGTTCATTAGGTTTTACAGTGTATTCTGCATTCATCCTATTTATTTTCTCACATTCTACTTTAGTACTTTATCTTTTGATACACAGATTGTTTAGTAGTTTCCTAAATAGTTTGTCTGTCTCTATCATTTCCTGCTAATCCTTCGTAAATGAATGCATGTTTGAAGAGACCTAAACCTAATGTACTATTGATTTCACAGTCTTACTACACCACTCACTTCAAAATGGTCTCTTCTTCCTTGGAACAAGTTTTCCTTTTATATCTTATTCAGAAATTAGCCAAATATGATATCATAACTCTAGCACTTTCTCACATTTTATATTTTTAATCTTGAACTTTTTTTTGCCTATCTCTGTAACCAGACTGTAAATTTAGTATGTTCCTTTTATGTAGTATATATCCTTTAAATATTTGTTGATTTAATATGTTAACTCAACTATAAAATGAACATTTGACCTTGTGTAGAGTGCAAAAGAAATCTTTTGACACACTGTGGTAGGAAAACAAATTCAAAGGTTTATTATCAAAGATAACAGTGATTTATCAGAAGCAATCTTTAGTCTGGGTAAGCAAGATGATGTTAGGCTTTGTGAATTAATGTTATGAGAAAAGAAAGTCTATTTTTGTTGAGAGAGAAAATTTTGCTGCATAACTGTAATTAGGGACAAATCAGAGATTAATGATGCATTATATTCTAGAGCTTTAACTGATAAGCACCAAGAAATGGCTTTCTCAACTTTAAATGGTTTGTAAAATATTGTCTCTGTACTTTGCTCTATATACAGAAAATAATGGATACTAGGTCTGCTATTCAGAAAATTCAATATTTATTCTAAAATATAAATTGTTGAGTTATAGGAAGATTTCATATACTCAAAAAGAGCATAAAATCTACCTCTACTAATTAGCTTCTCTATGAAAGCCTTCCAGGCAATTACAGGGTAGTACCATTGGTCAATGCTTTGGTTGCTTTTCATTAAAGGTATAGTGTTGCTACCAGACGAATTGCTTCATGTAAAAGCACTTACCACAAAGACCCATAATGGAGGGTTAAGTGCTATACTAATTACTAATTTCAATCCTTATTACCTATATTTTGCAGTACAGGCACTTTAAAGGAACCAAATATAGGCTACTGGTTCTCGCTTCTCTGATTATAGGATTTGGTGGTAAAGGCTTTAATTTAGCTGCTCTTCTAATAAAAATAACTCCCAAAATTAATAAAAAAGAGCCATACCACAAACTGACATAAAATACATATGCTAGACTTTTGCTATTGAACTTGTATTTACAATCACTTTGTCATAAACACTTTAATAGAGTTGACACACACACACTTCAAAATTTGTATTCAGCCATTATGGCACCGTTGCAGATGAATCTCCAAGAGAAAAAGGTATTTGAAATTTTCATGGCTTATTTCCTACCTCAGCATCACACTGAAATGAACACAGAGCAGATGATTAATAAAACATCTGATGACAATGGTGACTCCCCTGAGTTCTTTATATATTGATCATTACCTTTTTATATGTATATATTAAAATCCTTCATATGTGCTTTAATTTTCTTGAGGGCAGACTCTGTGTTTTTCCTTGCTTATATCCTTCAGAATAATTG
This sequence comes from Macaca fascicularis, assembly GCF_037993035.2. Taxonomy (NCBI): domain Eukaryota; kingdom Metazoa; phylum Chordata; class Mammalia; order Primates; family Cercopithecidae; genus Macaca; species Macaca fascicularis. The sequence goes on along the minus strand of NC_088387.1, from coordinate 71,894,793 downwards.
CAACTTTGCCCACTCTCGGTTTATTTATATTTTCTAAAATATATCTTGGTAAAAGGGCATCTAAAATCTCTGATTAGAAGTTGAAAGTTGTATCTGAAATAACTATATGTAAGGATTTGCTTCTTATTACTATACTGCTCCTTTCTATTTTTAAACATCTTTTACATTGTGTTTCTTATTCTGAACAATTGTTTAATTGGCAAATAAGGTACTATATGCATTAAGCAAATATTAATCTAGAAAAACATGTAGAAATATTTTCTCAAATAATTAATAAGTACTGCCTCAATCTCAGCTACCAGATTCAAATTGGACATTAGTCTGCTACAAGAACACAGGAACCATATCTTTTTTGAACTATACTCAGTACATGATATCTGGTATGTGTACAATCAAATAAAATACAGTAAAATTGGGGGATACAGAAATTTTTGAAAACATAAAATATTTACTAAAATGCAATGATGTTTGGCTAATATATCCTATATTTCTTTTCTACCATCTATGCTTGGGTAATGCATCCTATATTTCTCTTTTAGAGATACATTATGCATATTAATAAAGTCCAAGTATAGATATTTTAACTTAGCTTAACCCAGAATTTCCCAAACTAATTTGAGCATGGGAGCTTAACCCAGAATTTTCCAAACTAATTTCCCAAACTAATGGGACCTTCCCTTTCTCACCATAAGTACTAATAACCTCTAGGTAAAGATACCAGTTTGGAAATTGCTGATAAGTGTTAAAAGTTACTAAATAAAGATAATTTTAAAGAATTAACTATGAACACAAAACCATGCCTTAAGAGGCAAACGCCACACTGCAATAGTAACAGGATTGATCATTTTGCATGTTCAGGTCCACTGTTGACAGCTGACAACATCCCATGAGCAAAGTCTAGACCTTATCCTACTATGTATTTTCATGGCTTCCAGTGTGATGACTTTCTCTCAGCAAATAGGCAGTAATTAATCCATATTTTAGGAAAATTACCAATACATCTTTCTGGAATTTTATTAAGGTTTTAGCTATCACTTTTAAAAGCAAATTTTTAGGCTGGGCATGGTGGCCCATGACTGTAATCCCCGCACTTTGGGAGGCTGAGGCAGGAGGATCACTTAAGGTCATGTGTTCAAGACAAGCCCGAGCAATATAGCGAGACCTCATCTCTACAAAAACCTTTTAAAAATTAGCCAGGCATGGTGGTGTGCACCTGTAGTCCTAGCTACTAGAGAGGCTGAGGATGGAGGATCCTGTGAGCCCAGGAGTTTGAAGTTACAGTGAGCTATGACTTTGCCACTACACTCCAGTCTGGGCAAAAGAGTGAGATCTTGTTTCAAAAAAATTAAACAAAAAAAAAGTTAAATTGATAAAATAAAGAATAAAAATTGAAATTGCACATTTATACCAGGATTTCAGATAATGCAATAATCTGGGATTAGCAGGGGCTATGTAACATTGCATGCATATTTAAGTTACTTGGCTTTAAAATCTTCTATTACTTCACCTTGTTGTATACAGTTCACATAATTGTAGTGTAAAATTGTGATAATTCCCAAGACATCGATTCAGCAAATATTTATTGAGTGCCTACTATTTGCCAGTATTATAACAGGCACTGGACATATTAATTTTCTTGCTTCCTAATTTTGTCATAGAGCAGTTTATAAAATTACATTTAATTCAGCAAATATTTGCAGAGTACTAGGCTTATGGAATAGGTTTGAACTAGGGCTTGAAGATTTAGAATTCTATAAACCAGAAAAGGTCCAGAAGGGCATTACAGATATTTCATTCCACAATTGTGAGTCAGTACTTGAGATATTTGATATCAATTGAATACATTGGTTATGTCATTAAATTACTTCTTTCAAGAACCAAATAAGTCTGATAGAGGAATTTAATATATGTTTTGATTATTATTTTATTGGATAAAATAGAAATGTATTTTTATACTTTTTCCTTATACTGTGTTATAAATTGTGTGCTTTGCAAAAAACATAGTTATATCTAAAGGGGAAAGAGATAAATGAGACAGATACTTTTGGTAACCTATTTTATACTAAAATATAAAGATGATAATGATTGCAGTAAAATACCTTTATACTTTTAATTTATATTTTACTTCAAAACATATTTGTTTTAAAATTGAGGATACATACCACCACAAGTAACACTGTTTAAAATTTCTAATCTACCACCTTTGTTTCAATAACATAATATTGATAAAACTCATTCACAATAAACAAGATAATTTTTATTTTATCAATAATGACTTGACATTTATTTTATAGACTTAAAATGAGTAGCGCTAGTGTCAAAGAATCCTCATGAAACTCCATGGTTATATGAAAGTGAAAACAAACTTCTTTTATGTACATGTTCTTATAACTGCTGATTTATGCTACTATTGTTTTCTCACTATTTCTCTATCTCATGGGATTCCTACACTTTAATGAGTTTCAGCTGTGCACCACCATCTGTGGAACAGTTAGGTCTTATTTTCTCTCAGAAAAAAAAAATAAAGTGTTATAATATTCTTTCCCTTAGTTTTAAATTTTAACTTTGTTACTTTTGACAAAGCCTTTCCTTTGTTTAAATGCAAGGATCCAGTAAAAAGAGCTTTGATATGTTGTGCTTTTTATGTGTGCATTTTTCTGATTTCATTGATGTCCTGAATTTTGAAAACAATAATGTACACCTTCACGTTCTCTTATAAAATGGCATTTGTACACTGTAGCAAGAACAGTTTAGGACAGCATTACATTCACATGACTCTAAAGTCCAATAAATAGTTGATGGTTTCTCAGAAAACCACAATTTGGTGAAACGGACGCAAAACAGTGCTTTTTCTTCCAGTTTGATTTTCATAAAATCTTCCCCCGATACATATTCACTTGCTTACCTGCAGGGTAGCGCTCGATCACTGGCCAGCTGTCCACCTGTAACGTGGCATTGCCACCACTCCTCGTGAAACGAACTACATGGTATTTCCCATCATTAATGATTGCATTGGACTCTTCAATGGCGATGTCATCTGTCCCAACATTAAACTTAACTCCAATTTTTCCCTGGTGCTGTAAGAGAGGAGGGGAAAAAAGAGTTGTATTAAGTTGACTAGTCACCATTTAATAAAGACCACATACAAGGTACTGTTTAAAATTGTGCTTTGGACAACAGCTGTTTTCCTCCAATTTTTACTTCTGAAAAACTACATGTAGTAGAAGCAAGATTCTTGACATTTGGGTAAATTTAAGACATCTCTTTCATGGATAATTGATATTCCAAAAGGCACACTTTCAAGGGAATTGAGCTGCATTCTTCCCAGAGGTTGTCACAGAGAAGGTGCATAGCTGCCCGCACAAAGGACATACTTTCATGTCCTTTAACACAGCCCCTTTAATCCACTCTCCCCATTTCACAAGAAAAATGGGGCTCCAAATTCTTCCTTTTAATAACTGGTGAAATCAGAGCAATGATGTCTGTTTAGAGCCCATTAACACATGCTCACAATATAGGAAATAATTCTAAAGGGTATGGGGCATAGAGGCATTTAATGAGTGCAGTCCCTTAGTCAGTATTCACAAGCCATCAAATACTAAGAGCTTGAAAGTTATTCAATGTTTTTATTTTATTGATGATCAAACATCAACATTTTATTGATGATAACACAGGAAGGTACAAGACTTGTTCAAGGACACATAACTTAATAGAGATGAACTAGAACTAAAATTCAGTTCCTTTATTCTTAGATTATACCTAAGCTAAATTAAAGCAAAGATACCATTATCCAAAATTAACCCCCTCTTCAAATTATGCAAAACCACACTATGAATCATTCTAACTATAAAGTTGTTGCTGTTAACTTTAGAATTTCATAATAAAAGGTGGCAAAGAGAAACATGTGCTATGTCCTCTACCTCTGAGAAGCATTCTCTAACAGGACTGTCAACTCTACCATGAATTCTGCAGATTTTTAAAGCATGTGGATTTGCCCTTAATCAGTCGCACAGAATACCTGCGCTGTAGGCCCTTATCAGAACACATAACCTCAAACTGTCTGTGGTTCACCCTTCATCAAACCTCAGTTGAGAGAAATGATGTGGAGGAAGAAGGGTTTAAAGTACACACAGTCCATCCTTTCCTGTAGAAGTTTTAAATCAGAATGTTAGAAACCTGAAGATGTGGACCACATTCTCTTGACTCTTTGTGGGGTTCTCATCATTATTTGAACTAGACAGCAGGAGTATACTATCAGCTTACACTGAGAATCCTTATGGAAAATCTTTTACAAAATTGCATTAATCAAAGGAAAATAATTGAGGATGTTATTTTGCAGTATTGTTCATTATATCCTTCATGTAGAGATCCTAAAGATTTCTGTTGAGTTTTTCCCCTGGGTTCTTATTGTACTTAAAGATCTCTTTCTTATAAGTTAGCATGCTTACATTTTTTTTGTTTTGATTTGCTTTAGGCTTGATGGATGATTTAACTTTTTTAAAAATCACATTTTAACACTATATACATGTTTGCTAAATAAAGATAACTTATTATGTCTCTTAAATGAGATTCTTTAAAATTTTCCTGTAGAGTTATATCACATGTGTTAAAAATGTATGTAATAAATTACTGAAAATTTATTTTCAGTAATTACTGAAATGAGTAAAAAGTAATTCTACTACAATGAGAAAATAATGCAGGCTTACAGAAAGATCTGAGCTAAAACAGGTCTTTGAATAAAGTTTGCATTTTCATTTGACTTTTGCTGTTTGTTTATTAGCTGAATCAGTCTACACAATACTAAAATGTCTTACAATGTCATGTATTTGAAAGTAAGGGTCATGAGAAATATGGTGGAAATAATAAGTCCAGGGGAAAATATATGCTAAAGTCTCTGCAGCTATTAAAATTACCCAGCCAGAAGTGGTGGCACACATGTATAATCCCAGCACTTTGGGAGGCCAAGGTGAAGAGGACTGTTCAAGCCCAGGAGTTGGAGACCAGCCTGGGAAACATAGCAAGATCTCATCTTTACCATAAAAAAAAATGTTGGGCATGGTGGCACACACTTATATTCCCAACCACTTAGGAGGCTGAGGTGGGAAGATCACTTGAACCCAAGAGGTTGAGGCTGCAGTGAGCCATGACTGTGCACTGAACTCCTGCCTGGTTGACAGAGTAAGACCCTGTCTCAAAATAAATAAACAAATATTTAAAAAATTACCCTATCTACATGGACCCTGAGTTTCCTAACGACCAAACACATACATAGGGCTCTACTCATTTTATAAATACTAACTCTGGTATTCCTCATAACAGTTCCATGAAGGAGACGCTCTTTTATCTCCATTTTACAGATGAGAAAATTAAGGTACAGAATGATTAAGAAATTTGGCTAAAGTCACACAGCTGGAAAGAGAAAAGCTGTAGCTCAGATCCACACAGTCAGGCTCCAGAGTCTGGTCCTTAATCATTACACTAGGCTGAGTTTAGGACTGCTGTGCCATCCTATAGCTGTAGCTAGCAGATTTGGTAAATCTAGCTGTTTTTACTACCTGTTTTATCTCTCCTGCTAGAGTAGCATCACTAAGGGGCCTTGTATTATTCTTCGAAGTTAGCAGATATGTATCAATCAATGTATGCTTAAAATAATTTTGGAATAAATTGCAAGCAACTGATATGAGGATATAATCGAATATTAAAATGCTTCTTTTTGTTTCAGTTTCAGCTGAGATGTTAAGATGATAAGATAATAAGTCAAAAACAGATTACTGTTTCCATCTTACAAAATGAAGTTGAAAATTACTTAAGCCAGACTTGCAAAGGAGAACACTGAGAACTGCTTTTAGGGTTCTGAATTAATTACCTACTTCAATCCATCAAAATGCAGAATAAGGAACGAGGAGATTGACAATTAGAAGAGGATTTTTGGAGAGTTGAGATTTGATGTGATTTCCACATACCTGCAAGGTGGAAGCTTACTTTTCCCTATCTCAAGTGTAGGAGAAAGGGACATTAGTGGAACATCTCAGAAAATTTGACATGTGTCTTCTGGAACTTGGTCAGTGGCAGTGGTCAAGGTAGTGAGCAAACTAGCATTAGACTATGCCTGAGAAATCTTCAAGGGAAGAGACTGTGGCTGGCTGATGCCCAGTGGCCAAGGAAAGATATATTGATGTACCAGGAGCCACCTGTACATTAGGGTTTGTTAGGACAAAGGACACTTGTGTACCCTAGGTTAGTGTCCATGTAGAATTGTGTTGTACCCTGTTTAGCAGGGTTACTAAAGGAATTGGGCTGAGTAGTTAAGAAAACTCAGAAAAAAAGAAAAAAGAACTGGGAGTTACAGTGATAGATGACCAGAGGCTGAGGTGGGAATCCTAAATGACCATCTGAAGGAAGTGCATTTACTACCTTAATGGAATTGCAGGTAAAGAATTCTAATGATATGGTTAAGGTCTCTAAAGAACCAAATGCTTCCAAAAAGTGCCTCCTTAAGAACTTTAAGTAAAGGCTAAGCTCAACTAGATGGGTACAATAATATTAGCCAAGTAAGGTCATTTATGCCCTTTATGTTTTCTTTCTTCTCCTGCTTCATCCCTGGAGGATAAGAGAGGGAGAGGAAAAGTGAAAGTTGTGGAAAGAATCGTGTTCCTCCCAGTGCAAGCGGGGGCTCCACTGTGGCTGAAGCAAGGATAATGAAGAGGCTTTAACTGACTTCTATTATTACAGAGGAGTAAGCTGATATTACATTTTATGTCTAAAAGTGAATGGATGACCTTTTTACTATCCAAGAGGGAGCAAGCACTGTTGAGACTCCCTGTGGACTTCCCTGGTGGTTAGAAAGAAATATTTTTACATAACAAGTTTAAATTCTTGTTACACCATAGGAGGCAGTCCTTTCAACACAAGTATAGGAAGATATTTGTTACTCTAGAGTTGCCCATTGTTTTAGGGTCTCATCTATTATAGACCTGGTTCTTATCCAGGATAGATTGGAAAAAGTTCTTGAAGTTTCCTACTTGTTATGATAGGTAGGCCATAAGAGCCTATTTTCATCAGAGTATTAATTATTAACAAGGTCTAGATTCAGGGAATAGAAGCATTGCATTGCTAAAGCTGAAAAATGCACTGAACTCTAAAATAAGTCCCTTTAACTTATCCTTAAAACTTTCTGCAATATGAAATGCAAAATACTCATTTTCTAGGTGTAGAAATCTCCAGATTTCATAGGATTTGATTTTTTGCAACACAATAAAATAAACAATGTAGAAACAAGGAGCGTCTGTGATGCTTGCAGAACATTTGACTTTTAAATGATGCCCATCTCTTCTTGGATATGATCAGTTTTTGCCTCAACTTCAAATGTCTTTGACATCTCATAGATTTAAAATCTAGAGTTAGCTAGAGTGGAACTGAAAACTATCAAAGTAAAGGATCAAACAGGCCCAAACCTAATTCAGACATTATCTACTTCACCCCAAGTTGCATCAGGCTTTGAAAAACAATTTATTTATAAATGATCACCAAAGAGTTTTCCCTGAAAACAATAAATTTAAAATACACATAAAGCACAAAATACTAATATCAAGTATATTTATAGGACTGGTATTTACTATTTCTTTCAGAAACTATAGATATCCTTAAAACACAACCTTTTCATGTTTATAGGATAGCAAGTCACTTACATTATATAAACAATAAAACTTGCTAAACTTTCTTGCCAATGGATAATTACAATTTAAAAGAATTCATTTCAAACTCTTATTCTCTGGGATTAAATATGATTGTCTTGTCAAATTCTCATGAATATTACATTAGCAAAACCAGAAGTCATTTCACTGGACATGTACTGATCTCCCTGTACTGTATCTTCCTTGAAATAGATAACTGGCTCAAATCATAATTTCAAAAATCTATTATGAGAATATCAGTAATGAGGTATTTATAATTTAATGAAGTCTTTCCATGGATTCATTAAATAAACAGTGACAAAGGTAATTATTGATTTTTTTTAACAAAAGCTAATTTCTGAATAAAGATTATATTATTAAACCAAGTTAAAAGGAAACATCATGAAATATGACACTGGGAAGGTCCTTGAAGGTTCTAGCAAGTGGCAGCATAGTTTAATGCAGAGTCTAATTCCATATGAAATAACATATACACTTGATGGTTTTATGTTTTAACTAAGATGAATATTTAATGGTATAATCAATATCTTGGGCATACTTCAAGCAAGATGTTTGCATGTTACAGATGCAGATATAATATGTGCATATGAAATAGATAAAGCAGAATACACATAAGTAAAGATTTCAGTCTACATGTGACATACAGACATGTTACATAAGATTTTAGTGCACTGTTTCTCCACACCCCATTCTTGAACTGTTATATAGAAATGTTTGGCTCAACTATGCTCAGGAACAGAGACCAGTAACAAACAAAAATGTCTTTCTCTGTGTCTGTTTACTATACTCATAGAGAGGAGGACCAAACATTGTGAACAAGTGTGCAACTCAGGAGGGCATGTAGATTAGTAGGAGCCCTGTTTATGTTCTGTAAACTTCTGTCATGCACCATAGTACAGTCCAGTACTCCAGGGCCCCACTTTGGACAGAACTCAACAATGTCTTCAAATGCTCTGCATGCTTGTACTCATTTCAGAATACAGAAAGACTCCCATGGTCCAAATTTACATTGTTGATTGAAACCAGAGTTGGGTGAATGGAATGTTTTGCTTCTCCAGAGACTAATCCTCACCAGGGAGCAAAGGTTTTAAGGCATGAAGGGTAGTCTGGAGCCTATAGTCACAGTTGTTGGAGTATGCAACACTGCAGACAGTATCAGAGAGCCATCTGTTATCTCACCTAAAAACAAAAACACTCAGATAATTGCTAATTTAGCCCAAATACTTTTTTTTTTTTTTTTTTTTTGAGATGGAGTTTCACTCTTGTTGCCCAGGCTGGAGTGCAATGGTACGATCTCAGCTCTCTGCAACCTTTGCTTCCTGGGTTCAAGTGATTCTCCTGCCTCAGCCTCCAAAGTAGCTGTGATTACAGGTGCATGCCACCATGCGCAGCTAATACTGTATTTTTAGTACAGGCAGGTTCTTCATGTTGGTCAGGTTGGTCTCGAACTCCTGACCTCAGGTGATCCGCCCACCTCGGCCTCTTAAAGTGCTGGGATTACAGGCGTGAGCCACTGCCCCCAGCCACCCAAATACATTTCTAAGTGAATTACTTAGAGGCCCTCTTGGCCGGTAGAGACTCTCTTTACCAATCTAGATGGCCTATAATGGTAAGAAGTGATTTTAATCCAGTTGTTTTAACCTGGCACTGAGATATACATGCCATCCTCTCACCCCCAAAAAGCAATACCACCACATCAAAAATAAGAAGCTCCTGCTGCCCTGTCTCCTATTTTCTCCGTTATATAGTATCTGTTTAAAATTCATTCAGGTAACTGATAAAAAGTATATAACATGCACCCAGCATTTTGCTCCTACTGGGAGGAGAATAAAAACAGATAAAGTCTGTTGTCTGTTTTCTGCTCCTGGGGAAACCTTCAATCAAATTGGGAAGGTAAATCATGCATGCAAATACTCATACCCAAAAAGAGTTGAGGGAGTGGCGGTGAGAAGCACAGGTACATTAGGGGAAGCATCTGAAGGATCTCAGGAAGCCTCAAACTGCCATGGGAGCAAACCAGCGTTTGGACAGTCCTAACACTACCAGCAGGTTTCAATGCAACACCCAGGGATATAGAAGTTACGTTCTCTCTATCTTCTATCTCTCCTTTCAGGTCCCACATACCAGACTACTCACTATGTGCCAGGCATTGAGCTCTATACATTTATCTCCTCTAAAACTCCCAGCAGACCTGAAAGGTAAGTGCCATTGTCTCTATCTTCTTAGAAACTTTAATCTTGCTGAAATCACACAGCTAGTAAGTATGGGTACTGAAATCTGACCAAGTTGGTGGGGCATTCTAAAACTGAATAACGTCAGTTGTGTCAGCGTGCCAGGAAAATGTCTTGAAACTAAGGCATCCTTAGAGGACTGAGTCAAGAGGAGGGTTACTACAGGGTGCATGGTTTTGTTTGTTTGTTTTCTGGTTTTAGTTTTTTGTGTTGTTGTTGCTGTTGTTGTTGGCTAGTTACATTTTGTAGCACTACACAATAAGGAACCAGAAGTGGGCAAGATATATGGGCAATACCACCTCAGAAACATCTCATTTAGGAGTAATACATTTTTTTAAAAAATAGCCTTTTCATTTCCCCATCAAATCTTCATTAAGGATAATGTATCTTTTCTAATATGTCTCCACCCTACAGGATGCTGTAGCTCCTTCAATGAGACTATATCCTGGCAGTGATATTAACTTCCTGGAGGCATAAATTCATCTCTTGGTCCTAAGAATGTCTAATAAAATTTTGTAAGCCTGTGCCAGACCTCCTCCACACACTGCCTTAGGTGTTAGTTTTTATGTGCCCATTTCAACTTCTCAAACATATTTAAAACAACTTTAGGGTAGGAAAAAAGACTGGTGTATAACTCATTGTATCCTTCACAGCACTTCCCAGAATACTTTTACTTTTGCAAATTTCCAATATTCTTTCACATCTGATTTTTTAAAATTGAGATATAATTCAGATATCATAACATTTGCCCTTTTAAAGTATATGGTTCAGTGGTTCTAGTATATATTCACAAGGTTGTGCAACCATCACCATTATTTAATTTCAGAACATCTGCATCATGCTCCAATTTTCTTTTGATGAGATAATGCATACAAAGTTCTTAGCACACGTAATGGTTACACAGTTCCTGTGAGCTATTAACATTATTATTATTAATACAATTATTATCATTATCCTCCCCTTTGAAAAACAATGTTTAGCTTCACTGTAGTTTGATGAAAGTTAATTAAAATATTGCTTGAATTATATAGACATTTCAGTTTTGCTATTAGACACATTTTTAATCTTTACAACTTGTGAAGCAGGGTATCTATTTTGTAAATGGGGAAGCTAAAGCTCAGAAAGGCTGAGACTTGACCAAAGTCAGAGCATCTATCTATGACTTGGATCAAGAGAAGATATTCTAAAATCTAGCTGTGCTCAACTGTAAGATAAGTGGTTCTCCCATTGATTATGCTAAGGCAGAGCATCCTTGATTAGACAACATTCATGTCCACTCCCATCTCAATATTATGGTTCTAGGGAAATCCTAAATGTAAGGTAAAGCAGTCCTCACAGAAAAAACTTAGAAAGATATTACTAGTTGAGTTTTTTGAAACACATTGAAGGTGCCTACGTTTGAATTTGAGTCTCTCTTAGATTTCCTTCAAAATTTAAAAAATAAACTCTAAGATTTTATTATGTTTTTAAATCAGGGATTCTCCAAATTAGGAAGAGAAAGAGGACTTTGCATTAGGTTGAAGTATCAGTAATCTGTGAAGCCTTTTGTGAACTATGTATGTTCCTTCCCAAGAAAGTAGAACCTCTGATGGAAGGGCTTGTCATTGTTGGGAAGAGCCCTTGCCTTATTAGGTATGTAGGATTTCGTGGTGGTAAAGTGAGAAAAAGGACGGACAGATCTTGAGCTCCAGTGATAACATCAAAATACTTCAGTGCTTCTATTTCCTCATTGTCTCTCCTTAGACGAAACCAAATCAAAAATCAAAACAATGTCAAGATGAATTTAGTCCACTAAGTGATGGGCTGCTGGATCTTTGAATGGGGTAATAACCTTGATATTGGTATTTTAAGATATTCTCCATTTTGTTTCACGAAATGAGCCAATACTGGATTATTCTTTACGTAGTATTTGAGAAGACATTCTCAAACCATTATGAAGTCCTCCAGTGTGACTATGGGTACAGACATATCAGCAAGCCTTTTCGTGGTACTTCCCCTGGTTCCAAATAGCATATGCTTGCATGATATCACAATAGCTGTAGAATAAAATAAAGTTACCTTAGCCTCTTGTGAATCAGAGCCATCTCATTGAGATAATTAATTCTATATCTCCATCCGCTGAGACAACAACTACTATGAAGTTGAAATAGTTGCCTTTAAATGTGTCCTTATGTGTAAAGAATGTCTTTTATTATTTTTCTCCATGAATAATCAATGAGCAGAAATCAAACAGAACAAGAAATAGGCATTGACTTGGTGGCCTATGCAACCTTCTTAATTTTTCACAGGTAATACTTTCCATTTAGATAGTTAGCCTGGTGGTCTGGCATCATAACAAATTTTTTAGGTTGCTGCATGAAAATCTCAGGACCACACTGGCTTAAGTTAAGCTTTTTCCAAAGTGCTGTGAGCTGATCAGATGCGGATTACTTGTTTTTGTTCATTTTTTTATATTTAAAAATTATTGTTGCTTTAAAGACCCTTGTTGGAGTGTTAAATTACTTTTTCTTGTACAGTCACATTGTATAGTAATTCAGGAAACTATGTGCAATAAACATTGTGTTTCAGGTGCTGATTAAAACCATAATCTTTGTTTTTTCTGCATCTGCCTGAATCCTTGTCTTTGGGCCATTGCACTCTTTGATATTACCTCCACCAGGAACTGAACCGGAAAGGAACATTCAATCAATTCTGCTAATTGTCGACATTTTTTATGTAAAAAGGTTTTCCTATAAAAGAGCTTTGGGATTATTTGTGGATTTCATTTACTTGTTATATCCTAGGATCATCATTTTCCAGGAGAGCTGACTATATAATTACAATCTAACTCTAATGCTCCAAATTTCCATAGCACAAATCCCAACATTTTTCAGACAAATAGACAGAACATCCTTGGATTGTAATTTTAGTCCTCTGCATGGCAAATGTAACCTTAGTAACTCGGTTATAGGTAAAACAAAATGAACCTTTGTATTTAAAACAGTCCTTAAAAGATGTGAAAACATATCAAGAGATTAATGTAAGTTTTTTTCAGTGCTTCCATTGGTATAAGCTATAAGCTACGTACAGTAAACTGGGAATGGAAAGATCAGTTTGGAAGCAATATTATTTTTTTAATTATTTTTGTGAATCACGATTTGCAACCTAAAAATAAGAGTGAGGAAATGTTTTCAAGTGTGTTTGATGGACTGACTTTCTAATGATGCTATGTTAGTTTTCGTAAGCCTCAAGTAGAGCGCTACCTTGAAATGCATCCCAAGAGAAAAGCTGACAGTGCTACCTTTTGCCTTTTCATTTTCTCTTTCTTACTGACTTCTAGTCCAGGACTAGCTGTCTGACATCCTTAGGAAAAAAATGTGTGCATATGGGCATAGAAATGCATTTACCAATGAATATTTTCTAAAGAATCAGCAAGGCTCTATTATCCCTGAAGTGATAAGTAATAATTCCTGTAGCCATCAAAAATAAATCTACGTTCATGTGTGTGATTTTTGTCACAACAGAGGAGAATATGGAATTTCTAAGGCTGAAATTCCTGATGATTATAACTTTTTTCATCTTCACAAAACAGTAATACCACCACAAAAATGAAGTAATGCAGAAAAATATTTATCAAATATCTTTTAGCTGCAGTGAATTTTGTAAAACACCATACCACTCATCCCATGACTCAAAACTGATAGAATGTATGTTGTTGGTTGTATTTATATACATCTATTTTCCTCAATTGCATGGTTTTCTGGCATAAATGACACTAAATTTTTGGAACTACCATAACACATGAAGTTTAGTATTCACCAATATTTATGTACTTATTCAAAAACCACAGACTTTTTACTATACTCCTGGCACTCTGTTAAGTTCTGGATAAATATGGTTAACAAACCAGATGGTGCTACTGTCATTATGAAGCTTAAGTCTCACATTATTTGTTATACATTAAAACTTATTGTAGCATATACAGCATGTTAATTTTCAAGAAGGCAAAGAGTAAGGATATCATGAGAGGAACTGAATAATTAAGCAAAGCCTCCTTGAGAAGCTGAAGATGAGAAGAAATCAATAATGAACATTTAGCATTTTCCAGGAAGAGAAAACAGCACGTGCACATAGACCAGGAAGGGATTTTACAAAGACAGATCCTTTTATGAACAAATGCAGATACAGATATAATATGTGGACTCTTTATAGATATTAACATGTGCAAATTATATATGAACATGTACAGATATTATTCAAAATATTTGTATATGATATAAAACTAGCTTATGGAATAATGCATAACGAAAGTAAAATATATTATTTGCACAAATAGAGCAATTGAAAAATAGATGGTGAAGCACATTCTAAAAATTTTCCAATCAGAGAACAGAAAATTGTTGAATATATGTAGAACCTAACAGTATGCAACTTGACATTCATCTAATTGTTTATTCCTAAGTGTCATTCATCAATGTGCTTTATGAAATGCAATATATAAAAGACTTCCTGAATCAACAGGGACTCACATATTTTTCAAAAGTCACTTACTTCTACAATGTCAAAAAAGATTCATCATTCTGTGCTTATATTTCTAAATTAATGTAACATGTTTAGTTTCTTTGTGTGGTGGAATGTCTTGTTAACTTATTTCTCCAGAGAGCCCTTTTATCTCAAGATGTAGTAAAGAGTTACCCATAAAATTTCTGCCTTAAAAGTGCTGTTCAAAATCACTTGACTAGTTTTTCAAGAACCCTCCTCAAATTAGTAGAAGAATGCAAAGTTTTCACCCTTGACCTTTTCACCTTCCTGTTCACTCAGAAGAGCAGATGAACAGGGTTCAATGCCTGTGTCCCAAAATGCAGTCTTCCAGGCAGTCAACCCATCACTTCAAATGAGAGGAAGGATTCTTTATCCAATTCTACTTTCAGAAAAATTTTAAACAAATGAAGTTAAAAGAGCATTTCCCCTGAAATTTGGCCAGGAATTTTGAAGCCAAAAACACACAAAGTGTTCAAATTCAAATAACTCATGGACATTTTGAACTTGAGATAAAAGTTCATTTGTAACTTCTCCAGAGCAGTAACCACTGGAGGCTCTTTGAGGTCATTCCTTCCCATTGTTCACCTGGAAGAGCAAGAGAATATTTGGAAGAGACTTGTGGATGTTTAGCTCAGTAAAGACAATGCAAGGAATAAATACCTGGAGGAATGTCAACTTAGCAGCCATTGACCGAACAAACAAACAAACAAACAAACAAACAAACACACTTTCTCTCTCTCTTTCTTACTGCTCCATCACACTGGCTTTTCATTTCCATAAATGTCTCATGTTTTGACCCATCTCAGGCCCATTGCAGTTCCTTCTGCCTGGTTAGCTGTTTCCTTGCTTTCCCCATCCCAAAATAATTGATATCCTATATTGTTTGGAGATAATAACTTTGAGAACTTAAGGATAGGTTTGGGCATTGAATCTCCTGAATAAGGGACAGTGTTTGTGAAATATCATTTAGTGAAGCAAAAACTCATTAGTGGTCATCTACTGGAGTACAAAAGACATCTACTTAAAAGTCTGAGCTGACAATAGTCAAAAAGCAAGAGACATACCGGGAGGCCATGTCTCTTCTGATTAGCAGAATTATTTGGTGGACTCTGATTATTTCTGATAAATCTTTAAGTATTAAATATCACAGCAAGATTAATATACTGTTGTGATCTTGCATTCAATTTATACACTTCCCCTGCCAAACATGTCCACTCTTTTAAAATAAACATGAACTAAACCTAATAGAGAAGGTAAAAATTCACTGAGAGATTAATCACAAACATCATTCTAAGGCCAAGTAGAAACCATACCTAACTTATTCAGTGTTTGGTAATACCAGTGTCAGAGCTCTGAAATGAGCATGGATATTCCAGAAGGGCAGGATTTGGCAGCAGATACATGATGAGGATAATGACAATGATTTTGCCATGTATCAGGCACTCCTTCTAAGCACTTTACAGGCAATATTACATATGAATATGTATGATTATTTTCATTTAAATCATGAGTAAGCTGAGCCTCAAAAGCTTGTCCTAAATCACATGGCTAATAAGTATCAGAGCTGTGATTTTTCAAACAGTCCAATTCTGGATTTTGTGTGCTAAACTATACCATTGCTCCTCTGAGGAAGTCCAACATGCTTACAAGAGGTTGCAGTTTGTTTAAGCTGTGATCTTAGTAAGCCCTCTTTGAAAAAGAGAGATACTAACATCCTCACTATTGTATATACCAAGTAAAATATCAAGTACTTTTCAGACCTCCACTCCTTTAATTCTCACAATAACTCAATTTGCCAGCCTAACAATCTCCATGTTGAGGATGTTTAAAACTCAAAGCAAGTAGGTACTTTTCTGAAGTCACATAGCTAAAACATCAATCTAGTTACATTCAATCTAGGTCTATCTGGTTCCAAACTAAGAGCTTTCAACCACGTCATGCTACTCCTTCTGTAGAGTCTTCAAGATCCCATGGAAGCAGTAGGGGCCAGATGAGAGTATCCTGGGGTTCTAGACACTTACCATTTTAGGAGGTTTGTATACTGACAAGTTTTCCAAGATGGGGGTGGACAGACACAGCAATTCCTCTTTCACGGGCATTAAATTAGTCCAGTTGTTTAGAACTGCTAGTAAGTGAAATACTAATCTCCATTAGGGCCAGAGCAGACTTTGCTAAACTTCAAGAGCCAGAAATGGAAGTACTATCTTTTAGGTTGAATTGAGATTCTGGAGTGTCAGCCTATTTTCAGAGTCTGTAAGAGAGGAACACTCAGAGAAATAGCCAGTGTCTTTCCTCTACCCCACCCCCTCCCACCTTGTTTACATCCCGTTTTTCTCTAGTATGTTTTTTGTTTATAGCTAACAGATTTATTTAAATCATATTTAGCAATGCTTGCTGTTTTGAAAGATGTGCCTCAAGCTTCCAATCAAATCCAAAAGAATACATAATCATCAAAACAAGGTTAGTCATGATGTTTTCTACTAAATAACATTTGTGACTAAAATAGGCAAGGAAATGAGAGATTCAGTTGTAGTTTCCCAAAGGTAATAAACCTAATATTTAGAAAGAAATAGTAATAACTTACCAACAGCTCCGGTGTTCCATGTGTCACGATCAATAATCAAGTAAATATAGATCTGAATTTTGTAGCTACTTTGATTGTATCAAAAAAACCATTGCATAGTACTATTACATACATCTTTTATATGGTTTAGAAGAACCATATAAACTATCATTAACTATTCCTTTTATCATAATAATAAAAATAATAGGTAGAGTTCCTGATATATAAAATATGAATTAATCCATTAGAAGTAATTTTCTATTATAATTTTTCAACTTTCTTAGTCAATTTCAAATTATGATTAGAAATGTTAATGTTAATCTTGTTTCTCTCCCATTTAACCCCTCTCTTAAAAATATAATGACAACTTCTTAGACCCTTTTCTACTCTCTTTCCATGTATATTTCAAGTTTTCTACTTATAATTTGTAATTATTTAAATTGTTTTATTTTTATCTTAGTTATTTGAAATCAACCTATACAGTATTACCATCTTTTCTTTCTCCCTAAACTTATAAGCATTGGTTTAGCATTTAATGATAACTTTTAATTTGTGATGATTCTATACAAGATGCTGCCCCAGAATGACAGTTTTATGAATGCTTAATGCAAGGAATCATAAAGCTTATACCAGTGCTGCCCTGAAAAATTAACCAAAAAAACCCCAAAACTCTTTCTCCTTAATCAAATAATACGTTTTGATGTGAACAAAAGAGAGAAGAACATTTAATATCAGCTTTGGTTGCACTGCAATTAGCAATTAACAAGTAATAACCTATGATTAGTTCACAAAATCCAACAATTACACTTAATGAGAGGTGACTAAGAGATGTGGGAAACATTTAAGTTAGGGCCAAGATGAACAAATGTGAACCTAGCACAATTTGGTTTGGTAACATTAAGCTTTTGATAAGCTTTCCTAGTCAAAATTAAATTATTCCATATTCCTTTGAAGTAATTATAATACAATTTTCTACTTTAATTCTATCAGCTGTCTAAAACTTTGCGATCACAATTTATTTTATGTAAAAAACCCTGGAAGTTACGAGTTTTCAAGAAAGATGTATAAACTTAATCTTTCAATGTATCTCATAAATTTAAATGCATGCTTAGTATTTTTAATGGATTGTTTACTCCTCATTTAGCTTAAACATCATAATGTTTCCAATCTGTTACAAGAGCTAAGCCATTTCAATGCTTTTTGAACAAGCTACTCTGTTGACATTGGTACAGACCACCAAAATGCACTGATTATGGAAGATATATGGTTAATGCATACAATATCTGAGCATTGATAGAGCATCAAGGCAAAAGCATTCAATACTCAAGTTCTCCAAATAAATACACAAAAAAGAGAACTTGATGACCACCTAAAATAAACTTTCAACATGGAAAGGTGAGCCTTGCACCATTCCACATACAGATTAGCTGAACATTTCAAAGCTAGTGTTGAATTTATCTATTTCTGAGCATATCTTACTTTTAACCCAACTTATTCTTTGAAAGAACATGCGTTACTTTTGATACTGTAAAAAAAAAAAAAAAAAAGACCCTTTTCATGCTCTTGCTTGCTAAAACTCTCCTAGAACTTTCAATGACATCATATTGCCTCTCAGACTATTCAACTGGAAATTGTATCAGGTAAACTCTCATTCATTATTGCACTAGCCATCTTTTCAATTTTTAAAGAGATTATTAGGGACGGACTATTTAAAATTATTACTATTCTTCCACTTCTTACTATTTTTAGGTTTACTCTCCTATCACAATTATTGTCACATGCTACATTCCAGACTCTGTGTGTGTGTGTGTGTATATATATATCTGTGTGTGTGTGTGTGTATATATATATATATACATTAACCCATGTACTACAACAGAAATGTGATGCATCGATTTTGTAAGGAAAAAAAAAAAACTACCAAGCTATGTAGCTGGTTATATTCACACACTGTTACAGAGCTGAAACTGATTAACTAGGCAGTTAATAAAACTATTACAACAATAATTGCAGAAATTACTAATGTAAAATGTCTTGGCCTAGATAGTTTATGTCCCACTTAATAATAATGTAGACAGTAATACTAATAAGTTCTAATTATCAATGACCATTTCCTATGTTTCCAGTTAAGTCTTTTAAATATACCTCTGAACAGTATTTGGCTCATAATGGTCACAAAACAAGCATTTTCTAAATCTTGACTAAATTCTCATATTAACTCTATGTGAGGCAGATGCTATTATTACCTTCACTTAATAGGTAAGGAAACTGATTCATAAAAATGTCACTTGGCCACAGTCACTCCACTAACATTTGAAGGATCAGGATTTGAATCCAGATCTGTCTATCTCCAAAGTATGTGTTCTTAACCACTACTGTTTAATGTTGCCTTTGGAAAAATATCCAAGATATAGATAATTACCAGTAATGAAATTGGTTTCAGAATATAGAAAAGTATAACTCCCCTCTAACTTCATAAAATTAAAACAAAATTCCAATACCTCCTAAATGTATAAAATTAGAACTTCCTTATACAAAAGTCAATTAAATGTAGCACACACACAGAAATCCATCGACCAATGTATATTTTAATCATAACTCACTATAATAAAGATGGCTGCTGCATATATTGCCATTTACCATGAGTCAGTCCTTTTGTGGTGCTTATATAATAACCGATTTTAGCTTTACAACTCTGAGATAACCATTATTAAGATCATTTTACGGCCGCACGCGGTGGCTCATGCCTGTAATCCCAGCACTCTGGGAGGCCCAGGCGGGCAGATCACGAGGTCAGGAGATGGAGAGCACAGGGAAACCCTGTCTCTACCAAAAAATACAAAAAATCAGCCAGGTGTGGTGGCGGGCGCCTGTAGTCCCAGCTACTCGGGAGGCTGAGACAGGAGAATGGCGTGAACCCGGGAAGCGGAGCTTGCAGTGAGCCAAGATCGCACCACTGCACTCCAGCCTGGGCGACAGAGCAAGACTCCGCCTCAAAAAACAAAATAAAATAAAATAAAATAAAATAAAATAAAATAATCTTTTTACAGAGAAAAACAGTGGCACAAATTTGCACAGTCACTGTGTTAACCTAAGGACTCAAACTTGGTCCTTTTTTACTTCAGATGCCACATAAAGCCAGATAAGGCATATCTCAAAAACTCTGAGATGTTTCAAAATTGAGAAATCTATTAACATGCATCATTAGGACAAATGAGAAAAAAGCAAAATACAATATATTAAGATAGATTCTATAAAGGTATTTGTTAAGTTCACTATGCATTCTTGAGATCTTTTAAAAAATCACTTAGTAAACTATAACAATCCCTCCCATGATAAACCTGTTTCTACCTCAAGTCAACTGCCAACATCATGCTTAACACTGAAAGCATTTCCAATAAAGAAAGTTTTACATTGTCACCAATACGTCTTAGCATTGATTTCGACATGTCAATCAATGCAATATGACAGGAAATAAAAATAACAGTTTAAATTATTGATAGAGAAGAAAACAAAAACACACTACTTGCTGTAAACTGAAACCACACTGTTGGATGCAAAAATGGCCATTTAAAATAAAATTAAAGAGCTAGCCTTCAGAAAGCCATTCTACAAATGGGGTAAAGATAAAATGCATACATTCTCATAAAGAGTAGCAAAGATACTGAGCAAAATGTTTTGGAATAAAGAATTAAAATATGAGTTTAACAAAACCATACACTTTCTTGGCAAGTGTTTCTAAATATAGACTCTGTGTGATGGATACATTAAGAATTATTATGTTATTTTCTTTGTGTTAGAAAATGTCCATATTGGAAAGAATGAACAATTGTAGTCTGAGAAACAAGAGTACTGCAATTTTTGTCTCTAACTATATTTGTAATCTTGAACAAATTACATAACTCCTCTCTCTTGCTTTAGTTTCCTCATTTAGTTCATCTTTTTCTAGATCACGCTTTCTGGTTCTGTAATTCTATTTTATTTTCAGTTGCCTTCTCAATTTTCTATATTTTAAAATATTTTAATTCATAATGGTTCAATTTGTGATAATCACTGCTGAGCCACAAATTGAAAATTTAGTCAAAAAAAAAAGCACAAAAATGGCATTGCTATGACTTTAAAATAGCATACTCTTCCTGTCTTTTTTGAGCTCTAAAATTGTTTCTTTATCTAGTTTCTGGGGTTCTCTCGGGTTTATTGTACTATTAGACACTGACACGTTTTAAAGGAAACTTAAAAAAAAAGAGAAACAAATGAAAAGAAAAAGAAAACAACCAAATCTGGCTTGTTCTGGGATGTTGAGATGTCTTGACAGCAATTACTTCAGTAGAGACTGGTGAATACCCTATTTTCACAGCTGATGTTTTCCTTCAAAATTGTAGCTACCTTCACTTTGGTTGAGGCCAGGGGACTATATTTAGATAGTATAAATGTATTCAGAGAGCAATCTTTCATGTTTATTTGTAGAGTGGGTTTATTTTTATTTATTGATGTCACACAAAATGTTTCTTCGGTTTCTGCTGTATATAACGTATCAAAAAATAAAGACGGTCTAGAACGCAAAGTAGGAATACATTCTTTGTGATTATATTGACAATGGTTTCGATTTATATGCAGTTATATTTCCATAATGTTGAAATTGTTAACACAAGTCTATGTTTACTATGTAACAGGAAACTTTATTATGCATAATAGAGATGGCATGGGAATAAGGGAGTCTCTTATCCTTTCTGTCAACCTAAGGCCAATGTGTAATGCAAGAAACAAGTAAGACACAGGGAAAAGCAATGGTCATCACCAAGAGAACATCAGTTATCCCTCACTCCTCACTTAGAAATAAAGAATGTTGAGAAAGCAAAGCATTAGTTTATACAACCTTCAAAATAAAAAATAATTTCAAGTCAAATTCTTTTTCCAACTTTATATGTGAGGTGTGTGTGTGTATGTGTGTGCAGATTAATAAGTCCTAGACAATAAAAAATTGATAGCACATAAATGGAGGGGCCAATTCTAGCACTTCTTTTTCTCTTTTTTCTCCATTATTGGATAATAGTGGTTATCAAATATAATTCAACAACAGAGCTGAGTAAGTATTTTCCCCCGGGTTTTAATTTAGACTACACAACATGTATTTCAGTCCTTCGTATTACTAGTTATCAAATTTTTCTATTGTTCCCCTATTGAAAGTTTGAGAATGCCCATAAACTGAGTTTCCTTTTAGAAAAATCAGATAATGTCAACGTCCTTTGCATCTCATTTCTTTTTCTGCAGACTTATGACTTAATCCTCATTAGTTATAATACTTTATTTTCATCTTTTTGATTTGATTACTTAAAACTTTAAGTTGCAAATGGGTTCATTTTGGACATGATAAACAGGAAATTTTAAGATTTCTTTTGGCCCATTATTTTGGATTGTCCCATGATACACTGGGGGCAACTAGTGAAAGAAATGATAATTTGCCAATGACTCTTGAAATACTGAATAGTAAAAAAACAAAAATCTTAGAATTGGAAAGTGATCTTAGGCCCAAACTCTCACGTGATACAGAAGCCCTTCTAAAAATATCTCTGACAAAGGGTCACTTAAGTTCAACTTGAAACGTGCCAATGATGTTACTAGTTGTCAAAGCAGCCTTTTCATTATTACAATCCTTTTGAATTGAAAGTTACTCTCCTGGGGATGGTGGGTCACTCCTGTAATCCCAGCATTTTTGGAGGTTGAGGCAGGCAGATCACTTGAAGTCAGGAGTTTGAGACTGCCTGGCCAACATGGTGAAACCCCTTCTCTACTAGAAATACAAAAATTAGCAGGGCCTGGTGGTATGCACCTGTAATTCCAGCTACTCTGGGGACTGAGGCAGGAGAACAGCTTTAGCCTGTGAGGCAGAGGTTGCAGTGAGCCAAGAAAGGCCCAGTGAATTCCACCTGGGTGACAGAGTGAGACTCTGTCTCAAAAAAAAAAAAAAAGTTACTCTCCTGGGTCTGCACTATGGATCATCTCAGTGTAATCTGCACCCTTTTCCCAAATGACAGTACTTTGAATATTTAAAAACAGTTATCGGGCTACATTTTCCCCATAGTTAGCCCAAGTTTTCTGCTGGAAAAATCACCTTCCATTATTTAACTATCAATCCTTAATGTTTTTATAACCATTCACCTTTCAGCTATCTAGTTTGTTAATCAGCTTAGATGCTGATGGACCTTAGCACAATATACTAACTTCAATGCGACATGTAAGATGGGTACCAAACACTAAGATATAAAATGGTTACTAAACAGTGTAATATGTTTCTTAATTAGGGCACCATTTCTCCATCAAAATTGTCTGAGTTTTTTTTTTTTTTTCTCCTTTAATAGCTGCCTTCACTAGTTGCTGATCTCAGCTTTTAGCAAACTAAAATTCTCAGACCTTTACACATTGTGCATTAGCTAGATATCTCCCTGTACTTATTCTTGTGGATTTGAAAATGCAATTATAGGACTTTAACCACCCCCTCCAGTTTTCCCATCTGTGTTGCCTTTGCTTAAACCTTTTTCTTCATCCAAAATACTCCTACCTCTGCTGTGCAAATACTTTCTTTATCTTGGACTTCAACTTCCTTGGGTCCATATTACCCCTGCTACTGTATCACTCTGCTTAATGGAGAAGATGAAATTTACATAAGAGGCAAACAATCCAGATTTCTCTCTTCATCTATCATTACACCATCTTACTGAAGCTGGTCCCTTCCTTGTTCAGCCTTCTCCAGTAGCCAGAAACAAACCCGTGTTACACAAGACCGCTTGTTCCGACTTTAGTCTTGATGAGTCCACATTTATTGGCTCAGAGCATTCTCACTCACTCTCACTCAAATTATTTTTGGTTTTGCAGGCATCCTTTGAAATACACTTTTAAAATATTTTGAGTTGTGACCTGTTAGATGGAGACAGGATTCCGTGAGGGTGCAAGGGCTGTGTCATGGCTTTGGTATGCAGTGTAGGACTCAGAGTAAAATGTGTCTGGGGGTGTGTCCCAGGCCCATGTGGGACAAGCTACTGTTCCCTTTACTAAAATTCAGCATAAAATTCATACCTGCCTCAGAGGTCAAGCAAGAATTACATAAGATTTTTAAAAATAAAATGTTTAAAATAGTATCTTTATCAAATTAAGTACTCGATAAATATAATCTATTAATATATTAATTATACTATTTTAGATATAAAATGATCACCAAAAGAAATCAGAAAATGACAAACTCTTTGTTTTTTGGAACACAAGACTTCTGGTGCCTATGTCATTTCTGTTGCCAGTATTTGGAATGTGCCTCCCCTCTCATTGCTCATTATCTCCAAATATCCAAACCCTACCTTCCCTTTGACACCAAGTCCAAATGTGACCTCTTCTTCTGAAGCCCTCATTACCCTTAGAATTGACTCCTGCCTGCTCAGTGAGGATCTTAAAGGCATGGCATTTTTGCAACACATCCTTCAATCCCCATCATCTAGCATAAACCTGGATCACAGTAGATACTTAATAAATGTCTGTTATATGAATCAACGACTTCCTTTCCCCAGCCATCATTAATTTCTTCCTCTCCTGATTTTATATATCTTTACTGCATATAAATATTTACCACACATAATAATTATTTGTGCATATGTCTCTTCTGCCTTGCAGGACTATAAAGCTTTTTGAGCACATCTATGTCAAATTGACCTCCGGCTACCCTACAATTCCTTAACACATACTAGACACTAAAAAATAGTTTTGAATGAATTAATACCTGCTTTTCTCTATTGCTACAGTATTTTTTGTCCACAGAAGTTTTGTAATCTGTACCAGGGAAATGATTAAACATAACTTGCTTTTGTAGGGAAAGGATTAACCATAAATTGGCTTTTTCTGAGACATCTGTTCCATAATCTAATGACCAACACTATTTATACAGTTGATCTACCTATAACCCCCTCAACTGTGAAAAGCCTATGGAAAATATATGCCCAATTCCAGAGGAGGAATATTTTAGCTATCCTTTTGTGACTCCCTTTATCCTTGATGCTCACATATAATCCACCTTAAAAGGCTACAGAGTGAGGCAGAAGGAGGATCACATAATTTGTATGAGATCTTGCCTGACACCACTAGATTTGGGCCCTCCTATGGAACTCCTAAGTTTCAGATATTATTATATTGAAATGACTTCTATTGAACACTAATCATTCAATGGTCAGTTAATTTTTACTGAGTATCTTTATGTACACAGGAGACTATGTGGGATGCTATACAAGATATAAAACAAACTAAGGGTCTGTTCCCTGTTTGCAAGGTAAGATTTATAAACACAAGTATATACACACCAGTGAAAAGTAATATACAAACTGAACCCTAAAATTACAGATGTTAAAAAATATATACCACAGACTGGGAGAAAATACTTGCAAAAGTATTTATCTGATAAAGGGGCTGTGATCCAGAATAGTTGTGAGATCCACACAAAGAACTCTTGAAACTCAACAAAAAGAAAACAAAATAGATTTAAAAATGGGCAAAATATCTGAAATTGCCAAAAGGAGATATACAAATGGCCAATACATATATGAAAGACACATAGCATCATATACCATTAACGAATTGCAAGTTAGAACTACAGTGATACACCACTATAAACCTATTAGAATGGCCAAAACCTGGGACACTGACAACAGCAAAGGCTGGTGAGAATGTAGAGCAACAGGAACTCATTTATTGTCAGTGGAAATGCAAAGTGATACAGCTACTTTGGAAGACATTTTAGTAGTTTCTTACTAAATCAAACATACTCTTACTACATGATTCAGCAATTGAACTTCTTGGTATTTACCCAGAAGAGCTGAGAATTTATGTCCACACAATAATCTGTACATGGATGTTTATAGCAGCTTTATTCAAAATTGCCAAAACCTGTAGGCAACCAAGATGTCCTTCAGTAGGTGAATAGATAAACTGTGGTACATCCAAGCAATGGAATATTATTCAGTGCTAAAACAAAATGGGCTATCAAGCCATGAAAAGACATGGGGAAGTCTTAAATGCATATTATTATACTAAGCTAAAGAAACTAATCTGAGAAGCCTACACACTGTATGATTTCAACTGTGTGACATTCTGGAAAAAGAAAAACTATAGAGATATAAAAGGATAAGTGGTTGCCAGGATCTAGTCGGGAGGGAGGGATGAATAGGTAGAGCACAGAGGATTTTTAGGGCAATGAATGTACTCCGTGTGATATTATAATTGTTAGTACAAGTCATTATACATTTGCCAAAATCCACAGAATGAACACCACCAGGAGTGAACCCTAAAGTAAACTTTGGACTTTGTGGGATAATGATGTGCCAATGTAGGTTCATCGATTATAACAAATTACCACTCTAGTGTGGGATGTTGATGGTGGGAAAACTGTGCATGTGTAGGAGCAGAGAGTATTTGGAAAATCTTTGTAATTTTGTTCAGTTTTTTTTTGTGAACCTAAAAAACTGCTCTAAAGAATAAAACTTACTAAAAAATAAACATATATGTTATGTATATATATTATATATACTATATAATAATACATATTTTATACACCAAAGAAAGCTGAGTAAAACTTTGTTTAGAAGTACAGTACGACCACAGAAGAAACAAATTTCTGAGGGTACTCAGGAGTTTACCCGAGATTAGATAATACCAACAGGAATCAATGTTTCTTCAGCACAAACTGATCTTGGAATGATCTGAACAATGTATATGTACTTTCTCATTTAATATCCACAACAAACTAATAAAGGAAATATTATTATCTCTATTTTGTAAATGGCTTGAAACTTATAATGGTGAATAATTTCCTCAAGGTCACAGAGCTAGGGAGGGTATAAGTGAGATAAATCCAGGCCTGTCCAACTATGCAGCTGAGGTTAACCAATATCCTATACTTCCTGTCATGGGAAAATTAAAAAAATAAACATTCAGTTGGACAAAAGCAACAGAAAGAGAATTCCAGGTGGGAGATTCTGATTAACTTCTGGAAACTTTGCAACCTGACAGTTTTATGCTTCACTTATTTTTATTTAGTATTTCTTCAACACTGCTAGTCTATCTCCAATGTGAACAGAGGCAAGTCTTTCTGTTACATAAGAATTACATACATCTGTACATTTATATTCAATTTAGAAGCAGTTTGTCTTTTTAAGAAGACTTATTAACGAGAAATAGTCTTTCATAGGATCAGTCTAGGGGCTAAGCAATTATATTTGCTATCTTTCAATACTAGTAGTAGTGTTTCTTGTCTAATTGATTATTGAACCTTTCTAAACATGTCTGAAGACAGAGATTGAAATTCTCCTAAGGCTCAACCTCTTTTTATTAATTGTGAATAACAATTTTTAATACAAGGCAAACACATGGCAGGCTGAAGGAATAATTTCTTGTACCTATAGCTGGAATTTTTTTAAAGAGCTACGCAATTTTTGTTGGTCTTCCACTGGCTTGTCTACAGCATTTGAAGTTTATCAGAAAGATTTACGACATGGTACTACAGGCCCTAATAAATGACTTTGGGAAGCTGGGAAAGCTCACTAAAGTTAAAGTTATTATCTGAACCTCATAGGGCTAATTAGAGATACAACCTGAAGTGTTAAGTCAGCAGTAAGAAACACAACACGCTATCAATTAAAGCCTCTGTCTAGGCTTGGAGAAGAGGTGGGGAAAAGAAAAGATTTGCATTGAAAATAAATCATACATTTAAACACCAGAGCCAAAAATTAGTCCTCAAAAGCATTCCCTGAACTCTCTGGGAATGTCGATGGGGTCAGTTATCTGGTTAAAGGGGACTCTCCCAAAGGATTCTCAAAGTAAGTTACCAAAGTTGCTTTGCATATCTATAACAGGAACATCTGAACATCTGAATAGATTTGGGGGTTCCAGAAAGCAAGAAAAAACTCTACCTCTTCCCCACATCTCCTCTTCTGAGGAATACGCAAAATCTTCCTTCCCCAAGTCAGCTCTTTGACGCTGTCATTTTAAAATATTTTCAGGCAAATCCAGTTAACATTTAAAAAGCAAACAAACAAAAACCTTGCAGTATGAATGAGGTAACCTCTTCTCAAATACTGGACTTTAATGCCATTGAAAACAGGGTGTTTTTTCTTAAATATTTCTGACTTGATGCTGCTCTTTTCCTTAGATGCAACCAACTAAAAATGACTTAAAAATCCCTGCACCTTCCTGGTATTAATGGAAAGAGGTAGTGAGGTGTTACAGGGAGTTAACTTTTTTCATGGTTTTCTTAACTGAGTTACAAAAATAACAGAAAATTGCCTCTGTGCACATGTGTTTAATGTATCTGTGCATGAAAAGCCTTGGGGATAAAGGGAGAAGTAGATATTTTCAGAATGTTTGATTATGATTGTTTTTATCAGAATCTGTTTAGACAAGAAAATCAGAACTGAAAGTAGACACATGCTAAAACATTTTCAGCCCATATCCTGCTGCTTTCATGTTGAAAATTGAGGGCCATAAAACAATAAACATGTATTAGATTTATTGAGTTCCTTTTAGTCAGCAAGATCCCCAAAGTGCTGTGCAAAATAACAGCAACTTTTGAATTAGAAAATTATTACAGGTTCCCATGAAGATTATTTAACCCAGAGATAAGGAGAATGGGTAATAAAGAGACCAGAGAGGGATTTTCCACATCCTTCTCCTCAATCCATAATTTAAATACAGTCATAAACTGTGAATAAGCAATATAAGCATTTGTGTGCAGCATATATTTGAGCCTGAAAGGTAGAAGGCAGTGTTCAAAAATATGTTTTTAATAAAGCCTATAATACAGAATAGACAAACACCAAGGTAAAGATGGATTACAAGAGCAAGTATTAAATGAATACACCTTCTTGCAAAAATCATTTCTTGTTATGTGCCTCAAAAAAGAACAATCTGCTTTAGATAGTATTTTAAACAATTGACTAGTGTGAATGTCTTTACACAGCCACAGAAGAGTTTCAATGAGTACTTCTCACCGATTCAGTGAGCCAAATCATAAAGCCTCAGGCTGTCAGAAAAAAAAAAAAAAATCAACTGTAAATTTTGACAAGAATGTGACAAAAATATGTAAGATAGATTCACCAGCATTTCTAGACTAAAAAATTACTAGAATTGGCCCACGGCCTCTATTGCTGAAAAATTTAATGCAATTACTTTTTTATGGTATTGTCTAGACTCTCCAGCATTGGCAGAATTTTTGTTCTAAGACTATGCTGGAAATAAATAAAGACTTACGTTTTCTTCCTTCTATTGTAAGAACTATGTCCTCTTCCAGAAGAATGTGATTATGGTGTAGCAAATGACTGTGAAGGTAAAGGTGTTTAGGAGAAAATACAAAAGTAAGATCTTAATGTACTTAACAGAATGTGTCCCTTAGTACGAATACTAAAAAGTAGGATTGTAAGGAAGAAATTCTCCAACGTAAATCAGCTTGTATGTCTTCTGGGTATCTTGTAAAAACATAGAATCTGATTCAGTAGATCTGGAGTGGTCCTAAGAGTCTGCATTCCTCACAAGCTCCCAGGTGATGCTGATACTGCCAGTCTGCAGGTAACACCTTAAGTAGCAAGGTTATAATGTATGGGGAAGATTCATGGATAGGATCAGTCTTTTAAAAATCTTTAAATAATCTGAATGTAAATTACATGAAGTTTCCCTGTCTGTTGGTTCCTAAAATCATTGGCTGGTCACGATGAGTGTTTATTTTTTTTCTTTAGACAAAATTGGAATAGCAATTTGACTATGACATTCTAATTGGTGTGTTTCGACTACAGGAAGATTATAACAAAAGAGTATTTCTCCAAAATAAAGTTTTCCTTTACTTTGCTTTTGTAAGTAGCTCAACAAAAAAGAAAGTGTGGCTCTGTGTTTGATTTTACTTCCTTTAAATTCAAAAGCAGGCACTATAAATAGCTTTAAAAACTACAGTAATGAACTACTGAGGCACCAGGCTCAAGAAATCTGGGGAGTTCTTACGGACTTAGTGACTATTGAGGCAGTCAGACTTTCAGATTCAGCTTCCATCAGCTGTGGATTGGACAGTGACATAATCTAGGACAGATGTCAGTTTTAGCCTTCTTCTAACATAAGTCTGGAATACATTTTAATTCACCAGCAGAAAGGATTTTGTTGCATGTAAGTTAGAGTTTAAAGACAGGTTTATATTTGTCTGGGAAAAATTCTATGCATCTCAAAAGGCACAATACCTGTGTGTTAACCTGTCATTTTTTTTTTAAGTTGGTCTTAAAGAATTCCTGATAGAGTTTTACATTTACATTGGCCAGTAGACTAGAACAGATTCCTCATGTCTCTGTAAGAGCTTTGTGCTGCTCACTTGATCCAAGTTAAAATCTTTCCACATCTTAATTTGAAAATTAACATACGGGAATTTAATCCTGACATAGCCACTGCATCAACTTATTGTTGAGTTTACGCTTTGCCAGAATGTCTAACCATTATGTGTCTTTATCTTTTGGAAGCCTAGGTATACTGAAAATCTTTTAATAATAATTTTAATAAAAGAATATCAACAATAGAAATTTATTCACTTTCTTATGGGACACATTTCCTGCTAAATGCTCCCCACTAAGTAAACACCTTAGGGTCTTTTTATTTGGAAAATGTAAGGAGGTATGTAAGTGTGGATATAGATTCTTCCAAAAAGAAATAAAATTGCAAGTTTTCCCTTGTCTTCCATCAGAGCTTTCTTTGTCATGTCTAAAGCCCCGTGGCAGGGATTAGGGAGATGCAAAACCTTATTGTAAACAGGGAAGGGTTGAAGAAAAGGTTCATTAAAAAAGAAAAAAAAAAAAAAACTATCATTTGAATGTAATATGTAAAAAGTGTTTCTTCCAGGTTGAGTGAAAAATATAGTAAAAAAGTGTAATCCTAGCTCAAGAGATATTGTTTTAAAATCCTAATTCTGCTAACAAGAAAAGGAACTTAAAGATATGGATGTATATAAAGGCTCATGGCTCACCCATGAGTCCTTGAAACTGCCACACCTAAAGTATCTGCTTTAGTGTCATTCTCCTATCTTTACTCCAGTCATTTTTATATTTCAGTTTTGCTCTTAATATTTTTTTCCAATACCATTCAAGAAGAAGGATACCAAAAAAACCATTCCCATAAGTATTGTAAAAAGGCTCTCTTGTGGGTTTTTTTCATAAAAATGTTCAGCCATGTTTTCGGTTCAGTGGAAGATGGAGCCTGTGATAGTTTTAACATGTGCACCCAATTAGTTGTTCTGGACTTCAGCAAATGTTCTGCTTGGAGCAGCTGTTAACAGATTCTTGCTCTATTGTTAGTCTAAAAGCCAATAATAAAGACGCAAATTAAAAGGCAATTTAATATTATACTTGTAATTATTCACTTTGCTTCTCATATAAGTGCAATCTCAGTTCAATGCAATGCTTTCAAAGAGAATATATATAAGGTAGAGGAAAATATCAATATAAAATTGAAATTTTAAAAAATGGTACTATGTACACCTTTATAAAATATGACTAGGGAACTCCGAAAAATGTTCAAGGGCTAAGGTCAAAATACATACGTATGTACACACACTAACATGCACACATGCATACATACATAAATGAATGCATATATTCTCAGGCAAAAAGTAGAACTTAGGCCCAGAAACCAGATATTTGCAAAGTATTGCTCAGAATACTATTTATAGTTTATTTTTAGGGATAAACACATTAACGTAATTTCATCTTCAAAATTTTTAAAAATAATTACTTTTCAAAATAGGCACTGTGCTGTGTAATGGAGATGCGTGCTATCCACAACATGAAACGAAAGTACAAACATCCATTACCACAGTCTTAGACTGTTGTTTAAATATAGATGTATATTTCATTAAAATATATAAATTAAGTCATTGACCTTTACTGATTTGATAATAGTACTTAGTCTCTATTTATTAAATATTGTCATCTTTCTGGAATTTACTATAATAGATACAGGTTAATTTTCACATATTATTAAACAAAACCTCTCACTCTGTCCTTACTGTGGCAACCACTGATGCCACAAAAGTTGTATTTCCACTAAAGCATTTTAAGGGAATTTTGAGTAAGTTACTGATCATTTGATGAGATCCATTGATTAAATGTGACTTTAATTGCTGAGACTTGAACTTAGAGTGTGATACTGATGGGATTTATTATTCAGTATTCAGTAAGCATGGACAATATGCCAGACAATGCTTTAAACACTTTAGTTATCTCGTTTCTTTCTTTTTTTTTTTTTTTTTTTTTTTGAGACCGAGTCTTACTCTGTCACCCAGGCTGGAGTGCAGTGGTACGATGTCAGCTCACTGCAACCTCTACCTCCAGGTTCAGGTGATTCTCCTGCCTCAGCCTCCCAAGTAGCTGGGATTACAGGTGTGTCACCAAGCCTGGCTAATTTTTTGTATTTTTAGGGGAGACCGGGTTTCACCATGTTGGCCAGGCTGGTCTTGAACTCCTGACCTCAAGTGATCCACCTGCCTCAGCTTCCCAAAGTGCTGGGATTACAGGCGTAAGCTACTGCGCCCAGCCTTATCTCACCTCATTTAATCCTTATAATTACTTTAAAAAGTAAGTAGCATAATAAGCTCCATCTTACATATGATGAAACTAAGGCACAAAGAACAAAGATCACACAGTTAGTCAGTGGTAGAACTTTGTAATCTGTGGGTTCCACATCTGCAGGAGGATGTATGAAAGTGACGTGCAAACACTACTCCATTTTATGTAAGGGACTTAAACATCAACAGTATGGATTTTGTTATGTATCTGTGTGTGGGGGAATGTTTCTGGAATCAATCATTGGAGGAACAACTATAACTGTACCTTATACACTACATCGACGGCTCACAATAAAAGTCTTTTAACCAGGAGAACATAGAGTCAGACACAAAACTGTGGGATATAGACTATGATTCTTTTGATTAGTATGAAAGAAAACATCCTAGTATTTTGTTATTGGAAGAAAACATTCTAGTACTTTGTTATTAAGGTTTAGCAAGATTGAATCATTGATGTACTTAAAGCAAATCTAAAGTAAACCATACAAAATAGAACTTTCCTCAAGATTACTAGAGGTCAATAAAGCTATGGGTTATTTACAGTGTAATATGAAACAGCATACAACTGGAAGGGAGAAGGACATACTAAATAAACATAACCTGCAAAGGTAATTTTCTTCAGAGACTCTCTTTATGTACAAAAATATATTTCAAGAGGAAGTAGTATAGTTGCTGGGTTTTCATAAAAAGTCTATTTGGTGATAACATATGCTGAACACAACTAAAGGCAGTCCTTCAAGTCTGGGCAGCCAAGTCTACATACACTTGCTGTTTAAATATCCCTTCAAAAAAAAAATCATGTTTGTTTACCAAAATCTATTCACACTTGTTGAAAAGCATCTTTCTTCACTTATCTGAATGTGACAATGACTCAAAAGTACCTTCTCTTCTGTTACCAGAGGTGATAATGGAGAAACTGAGATCCTCACCGGAGGCTGAAAGATGTCTTTTCAGTGCTCTTGAAAGCAAAGGCTAATTTTTCCAAACAAAAATTTCTCCCTGGGGAGTTGTATTAATGAGGTCCAAGGTAATGCTTAACACTTGACTACTCTAATTAACTCAAGCTGACTGGCCAGAAGCCCTCTTTCCCATGGCCTCTATGGGAGAGATCACGCAAAGTGCATGGTAATCCCATCCCCACTTGCTGTTTTCACAAAACAGGGGGATTTGTTCTTTGTTTGGCGGTTGTGAAGACATTTCAATCTCATCTGACATCACCTCCTCAAATGGAAGAAGTGTGCATAGAAACACCTAGCAGCAGGCTGCTTGTCTCTGTGTGTCCCGTAACCCTTGCTAGGACAAAGACTCATTTCCAGCTCCCAGAGGTAGCATCTATTAACACACGTTCCTTGAGAAATCTGACTTTTCGTTTCAAAAATGGGAACGAGTTTATTCTTGGTATACTTTTTTCCAAATGCTCCAAATACACAATAAATTGTCAAGTAATCAGGCCTAGTTATGTGATTCCTAGCTTTCAATGCAGGTATATTAGAGGAATTCATTTATTCACTCATTTGTCTAGCAAATCTATTGAAAACCTTCTACATGGCAGATACAAGGCTAATTTGTTTCCATTGAATCTTTCCTAAGCAACTGAGCCCAGAAAAATTTGTCTTCTCTCTGTTTGCTAGAGTGATAGATACTAAAGTATCTATAATACTCAATTTATTAGTAGTAAATTTAAAATGTAATTACATTTGTTTCAACTTATATTTACTGATGAGCACCTTCGATATGGCAGGCACTTTTCTAAATGCCAGGGATACAGTAGTGCAAGAAACAGACAAAAACCTCTGCTCTCCTGTAGCTTTAATTCTACAATGGAGGAACAGACAATAACTTCAATAAGTGAATGAAATATATAATGTGAGAAAGAGGTAAAAGAAGTGAGCAGGTGGCACTGAAAGAGTGGCCAGAGAAAGCCTCACTAGAAAGGTGAATTTGTTGGGTGGGCGCGGTGGCTCAAGCCTGTAATCCCAGCACTTTGGGAGGCCGAGGTGGGTGGATCACGAGGTCAGAAGATCGAGTTATTTTATACTTAAGTTGTCTAGAACTCTGAACATCATTTTTCATACCACATATGATATTTCAATATAGATTCTAGTGGCTTCTCAAGAAAGCCTACTTCTTCCCACTGTTAATACACAGAACCAGACCAAAATAATAGAACCATAAAATGCTAAAGCATCCAGTTTGGTGATTATTACAATGCATACAGTTGTATCCACCATAGCAGCAAGATATAAAATATTTCCATCACCCCAGAAACTTCCATTGTGCCCTGTTGTGCTCAGTTCCTTTCCTCCACTCCAACCCAATCATTCATCAGACTTACCTCCCTGCAATTTTGACTTTTCTAGAATGCCTTAGAAGTAAAATCATTTAAGAATCTAACTTTTACACTATTTAAAAATAATTTCATCAGTAAATATATACTAACTATAACTTAAATGTTTAAAATATATCTTTCCTTCTTACTACCACATCTTTAGTCTTAAAAGAGTCCTGAGATCCCAGTTCCTCCTGCTATGACCTTAGCATCTAGAAGTTCTTTAGCTCCTTTGAGTTTATAAATCAATTGATCTATAACTCATCATATATTTATTAATAATGTATTATTTCAAGGAATAGTCAGAACTAATTTGCATATGTATACAAACATAGATATGTATGTAATATGTATACAAACATATATACGTACACACACGAGTAACAACAGCACATGAGTTCTGACTACTCCTTGAAATAATAAATTATTAATTTATTATTTTGAAACTGTCTCTAATCCTTTATATTCTGAACACTGAGCACAATATCAGTAACTGTAATGGTCCGATAATCATTTATTGATCTGTAGAAAATGTGGCAGCTATATGACCTATGAAATCACAATGTTAGTTCTCAGTAGTCCTAAATTTCAGAAGCAGCATTTGATGTAAAACTTAGCACATTTGAATACAATCTGCATAATCTTTGTCATTGTTGTTGTTGTTGTTTTAAATTCAAAGTCTCTTAGTAACATAGAAGTGTATTTCCAGAGTTTTCCCTCTTATGTGCCTTTAAGCATATGAGATTACACATCTGGCTTTGTACCAAAAACAGGGCCCGACAGGATGTAAAATCCTGGGGATAACAGCAATCTAGCTATTTCTTTTTCAAAAATTTTTTTCAAACTGAGCCAGAAACTGAAAAGACAGATGAAACTGGGACAACCCGGTGACAAGACAGCAAAGACAAATCATGTCTCCTTCCACAAAAACATTAACTAAGATCTTGGCTTTAATATTAATATTTTTGGTTACAGTTAAGCTTTAAAGTTAATGAAATTCTCATTTGTATGCTGATCTTGGGACATGAATACCAAGTTATAGATGGCATAGAAATTAGCAATAAAGAAAATTAAGGAAAGAAAAGGAAAAATTCCCATAGAGATTAACATGCATACACATATACCCACACTCATATGTGGGTAATATGAGAGAACCTGGATATTTTTTGGAGGTTGCCCTTTTGCAGGAGTTGAAACTATTCATCATTTTGCTGCACTTTCCTGTGGTATAACCTAAACTGAGATTTTTGAGCAAAAGGTAGTTTTGGTTTTTGGAAAATTATGAGTAACTTATACGTGACCTGTTTACTCCATTAGGAAATATGCTGTTTTATTCAATGGATCATAGGAATAGAACAAAGCAGAACAATAGCGGGAAAGAAAAAATTACAGTCTTAGAAATAAAAACATGTTTCATCCATTTTGGCACCAAGACTGAATTAGAATGCTGCCACTAGGCAGGATTTTAAACATATGCCCTTTTCGGCATACAATTTTAATACAGAAATTGACATATTAGGCATGCAGCACGTATTAGAACATTGCTGTTTCTGCTGCAGGTGTGTTTGACTGACCCTGAATAAATGTCAAGAAAAACACCTTTCCTATCTTTTTTTCTGGTTATAATTCACCTTCTCTTAATATTTAACTATTGCTCCATCATTATAACAGGCACTCTGTTTAAGTGGTGGGTACAGGTAAAATTCAGCAGATAAAAATAATCATACTGAACTATACTAAATGTAATGGAGATTTTTGGTTGAGAAAAATAATTGGTACTGATAATATAACTGATGTAGTCATCCTATTTCCTGTAGATTTACATAAAAAAACAATTTTAAAAAGCAAGTAAGATATGATAGAAGTAAAAACAGGAGGCGAATAATTTTCTGTCTTTGGAATCAGTGTACTTTATTATTAGACATTCATTCTAACCCTTCATCAGAAAATACTTGAAGCAAATAAATAGAGAACAGTTTTCTTTTCTTTTTCTGTCCCTTTTCTTCAAGAGAACATCTCATTAACATTAATAGAAACTGTGCCCAGAAAAAGCCATTAACATTAATGGAAACTATACATAGAAAAACCCCTACATTGGTTTTTGGTCTTCTAAGGAGCTTATGCATTGCTGCCTGTCCCAAAAAGACAGGATGGGAAGATAGTAATCACATTTTTGCCCCATCTCTTTAAATTATATATTTCATTAAATTATATTTAATAAATCCTGAGTTGGAAACAGCACAAGGAAACTCAAGCTGCAATAATATTTACTCTCCCAATAAACCTGGAGCTTTCACAAACCATGTGTCTTACTGAAAGTCACTGAACAAGTTATATGACCATGATTCTCATGAGCATCCTTTTTGTGCTTGCAATTAGGCTGCCTGCCAGGAGTTGAAATGATTAGCAGTAAATATAAATTTAATAGCTCTGCTTTGCAGTTCCCCAGTCACTCTTGGTGCCTCCATTCACTAGGGAGATAATGTGAATCAGACCCTATCAACTAAGCATATGACAGTAGTTGAATCTGAATTAAATATGAGGGAATCTTAAAAGGGCAAGGTAAAATAAAAAGAAAAATTAAAATATCTTCTCTAATAGCAACTTTACATTTACACCAAAACACTGTGCTATTTTTATAAATACGAGCCAAACTCAAAGTATTAGTACATAAATCATATATAATCTAAAATTTTTGAAAACCTGATAAAAATAATGCTTGAAAAAGTATAGGTTTACTTTTTTGTCACTTGAAATAGAATTGTGAAAAACATTTACATTTCAAATATCATTTTGCTTAGCTGTTAGAGGTCCTTAGAGTTGGGTTTTCTGAAATTTACCAATACTTTCTCATCCTCTTTCACATTATCGTCAGGGCTCCCCAGGAAACCGGCAACAGGTATCAATTTAATGTGCCTTCTTTATTTGGTGCCTTACAAGATGTCTTATCACTTATCTCTCAATATAGGAGACACAAAACTAGAAGATAGCAATGACCAGGAAGTCTTGTGGCTATGCTGTAGAATGACGACCAAGTATATAAAACATGGAAAGTCTTTATGCTTTGTTTTTGTTCTCATCAGAAATAGGCCCTAAGTTTTAAACTGTAATAAAA
This sequence comes from Macaca fascicularis, assembly GCF_037993035.2. Taxonomy (NCBI): domain Eukaryota; kingdom Metazoa; phylum Chordata; class Mammalia; order Primates; family Cercopithecidae; genus Macaca; species Macaca fascicularis. The sequence goes on along the minus strand of NC_088387.1, from coordinate 71,856,721 downwards.
TACTCCTTCATATTTTCTTTCAGATACAATAAAGGTCAGATAAGGTAAGAAGCAAAAGAAAAAGAGTCAGGGAAGAGAAGAACAGTTTTCAGCTTAGCCTGATGGCAAAGGGCTTTTAAACACTTCTCAAGGAACATCGAGCAAAAATGAGCCTAGTCAAAACTACTTTCCTTGATTTTACTCCCCAGTTACTTTCATTCTTCTCTGTAACTTCCCTTATCCTTTCATCACAGATGTCTTCCTTCATCACTATTCAATATCTAAAACAGCTGAAAGATTGGTAACTGGGTAAGAAAAAAAGATACGATAGCCACCAGGGTGAGCAGAGATATCTTTGAGCACCACCATGATAGCTGAGATGTTTGTCCTGCTCAACAGTGCCTGGCACATGGTAGGAGCTACAGATGGAAAGATATCTCTGAGAAGATATGAGTTTGTTGGTACCAGGGCAAAGTGTGGAGGAAAAAAGAAAAAAGAGATGGAGAAAGACCACGAGTCATAATGACATCTTTCATCCCTTTGAACCAACTTTTCTTGAGTCCATAATATTATATGCGCTCATGCTTTAGCCATTAAAATTCATTCTTATGCATTTTAAAGTATTCTAACTAAAACAATATCATCAGGAAACATGTGACTAAAAGAAGGGTCACCTCATTACCTTCTGGCAAAAAAAGGCAGAGTTCAAATTATAAATATTTACAGAAATATATACACCAATGGATTTCCAAGAAAATGTGAATGATATGCTGCTTAGGAAAATAAAACGGATATCACGGTATAAAATTAATCTCACTGGAATTGCTGAATACATATCTGATGCTCAAAAAGAATACTCCAAGAAAATATAAATTGTTTAAATATAAACAGTCTTAATAAGCAGGATGTTAAAAATTAAATAAAGTGACAGGGGACGTGATGGCTCAAGCCTGCAATCCCAGCACTTTGGGAGGCTGAGGTGGGCAGATCGCCTGAGGTCAGGAGTTTGAGACCAGCCTGGCCAACATGGCGAAACCACGTCTCTACTAAAAGTACAAAGATTAACCAAGCATGGTGGTGGGTGCCTGTAATCCCAGCTACTCAGGGGTCTGAGGCAGGAGAATCACTTGAACCCAAGAGGTGGGGGTTGCAGGGAGCCGAGATCACACCACTACACTCCAGCATGAGCAAGAAGAGTGAGACTCCATCTCAATAAATAAATAAAGTTATGATGAACAACAAATCAAACCGAAGCAAACTGATTCTCAAGGTGGCAAAACTGAAGAAAAAACCTATGATTTTGATGATCTGTTAGCTGATGCCACAGAAAGCCAAACACAAACAGAGAAATCATCCTATCTGAATATGTCCATTTTATGATATTTATGTAAATACTAAAGCATTTTTTTTGAAGTACAACTGATGCAAAACTGGAGGAAAGCAAAGTCAGCTTTCTTTGATCAAAGCTCCTATAACTTCTACTTAAAATAATAATTGATATAGTTCGGACTACTCCACATATATGGTCTCACTGAAATTGGACATAATTTAGTGAAGCAAGATGCTGAGAAGTCTACTGCCTTGGCAGATTTCCACTAAAATATGTTTAAAAGCATAGTTTTTCTCCCACATGGAAAATAAATTGTAGAAAATTAAATGTGAGTTTATATAGGATTACTTTTTTTAATAAAATAATTATCAGATATCCAAAAAGGGGGGAGAGTTAGCAAGTTAAAGAAAATATTATTTTGCTTGAACAATAACTAAGTTTCATAAACCATGCTCCATGTGTCCTAATATAAAAATAAAATGATTAATTTTAATGTACAGGGCTATGAAATGAAATTTGGAAATTATGTTGCTAGGCCAATTTGGTTGCTTTAAAAAAGGCAATCTTTATAGATGCCAGGCAAAAAGAAAGGAGGGACTATTTAGGGCCGTGTTATAATCACGTACTGCCCAAGTATTAAGGAAGACACTCTAGTCACTCCATAAAACAACAATAAAATTATTTACTTTAATGTAAGGCAGAAAGTCTCCATGTGAAATTTTTGAATTTTTACTTGAGTTGACTCCAAAACAAATCAAATTGAATTACAGTTGACAGTTAAGTGAAGCTGAATATAATTTATATTTTCTATATCCTATTCCAAAACATATATTTTCTATGTGATACTCCAAACTATAAATGCCAGACACTATGATCAGCACATAGGTTATCTCATCTTTTCTTCTATAACTACTATATGACCAGGTTATTATTCTCATTTTACAGATAAGAAAACTTAGATTTAGAGACTGTAATTCAGTTTTCAAAGGCCTCACACAGTTTTGTCCCTTCTTTCCACTGATGTCCTCCCCAGTCTTGTTCTGATGTGTGCAGGAGTAAAGATTTCTATGTTTCCATCTGGAGGAATTTCTTAGCAGCACACTCCCTTTAATCTGTGTAGAGAGCTCAAAATTTCCCTCAATTCTCTTGATCCACCCCAAAATAAGGATGTTCTGAAGATGGTCACAGACAAACAAGCAGGGGGCAGCTTTTAGTAGAAGGAGCAATAATGTCCTTCTTAGGCATCCTCTTCTCAGCACGAATCAACATGCAGTCCATAAAAAACAGAACGCCCATCTCTATGGCTGCTTCCTAGAGCTCAGAGAACCAACCCACCTCCTCAAGTACAAGAGCAGCAAAAGAATTGGGGCTAAAATCTTAACTGGAAATTAAGGAGGTATCTTCTACTTAAGTAGATTTCAAACCGTGCTCCAAGGTATGCTGTTACATAACATATTCGATATTCTGCCTCTACTGGAAAGAAAAACATGCAAACAAACAACATCCCAAGTAACTAAAACAAAAACAAAGTACTCTGCATGTGAGCAAGTTTGGAAATTCTAAATTAAATAAAGTTCAGCTTTTATACTGTTTTCATTATTAACCATTTATATGTTATTCAGCATTATGATCTCCAAAAAGGCTTTAAGTTCATTTATCATCTGCTGAAGTCGTTCGGAAATCTTGCTTCATATATCCTCCAGGTGAAGACTTGAAAAGAGTAACTGCAGCCCCAAGGCATTTCGTTGAGGATTCAGGGACTTGGAAGGCCAATTCTTTTCCAGATATAATGACTAATAATATTTAATACACACTTTTGACCAAAAATATTTTTGCATGAACATGGCCCAATGTATTTTACTGAAGTATCTCTTTATTGGTACCATATTAAGAAAAGCTTATTCCTTCTGGAAACCACGTTTAGGCATCAGTTGAGCACCTCTGAAACTCATTTTAATTTTGCAGGACTCTCAGATTATTAGGAAGCAAATATTCAATGGGGTTAACTTATACAAGATTTCCAAAAATGTGTTCCTCAGCTTGGGTTGAAACCTGTAAACATGTTCATTATTAATCTTCAAGAGAATATTTATGCAGCCCTTTTTCACTTAATTAATCATTAATACCTTTGTCCCAGAGCATCCTAAAAGGCTAGTGTTTGAAGGACTATCCATCTGTTTGAATACCACTGACAAAACCTTACTGTTAAGTTTATTCAATTATCATGAATAATGAATTAGAGTTTTCTTTGGTCAGTTTATCTCTTCAAGATATCACCATGCTCAGTCTTGTAATCTCTAACCAAGTCCAGTTTTGAACTAGTTACAATTTAGGAGGTTTAGCTGTCATTAAGATGGGAATGACTCTTCTGGAGGACATGGACCTTGTCTTGTACACCTCTGTGATCTCTAAAGAGCTGTGCACATAATTGACACTAAGTTCAATAAATGTTTCTTCAATATACAAAGAAATGCTCTGTTGCCACTTACATGCAGAGCAGTTTTCATCTTCAAAGCACTTTATTCACATTAATTCAGCTATTTACATTTTGCTGATGGGTAAATGGCCAGAGAGGCTAAATGGGCTGTTTTAAAGGCCAGAGAGAGAAAATCCCGCCTGTCAGGAATAAAAATTTGCAATTACTGATTACTAGTCATAGGTCCCTGGATTTTTTCAGGAAAAAAACGGGAACAAACAAAGGCCACCTAGATAGTGGTTATTCTACTATCACGACAAGTCAATAGTAGGTAAAGAAACAAGTATACTAGATAGTCCCAACAGTTCTATTGAACAAGTATGGGGGAAAAAAAGTTATTTTTCTTTTGTGGTTTTAAGTGAGTGTGTGTATGTATGTGTGAGCAGTGATGCAGAATTACCTTTTTCCATTTGCAATTCTAAAACAACTTACAGCTGCCATGTGCTGTTTACAAAGGAATTGAAATACATTTGACCTCAAGCATATTTTGCTCTAGCAAAGTGTGCTAATTGTATACATCTAAAGGCAGCAGCAAGATCATAAATTCAAAATAGACATTAAGACAAAAACCCCATGTAATTCTACTGCAAAGTAAAGTTCTCATGGAGACTGTGAGGTGTGTACACAGCTGCTCCTCCATTTGTTTCTTTATGAGATAGTTTATGTCCCAAAACTCTTATCTTTTTTTTTTTTTTTTTTTTTTTGATATGGAGTCTCGCTCTGTCGCTCAGGCTGGAGTGCAGTGGCGCGATCTCAGCTCACTGCAACCTCCGCCTCCTGGGTTCACACCATTCTCCTGCCTCAGTTTCCCGAGTAGCTGGGACTACAGGGACCCGCCACCACACCTGGCTGATTTTTTATATTTTTAGTAGAGATGGGGTTTCAGTGTGTTAGCCAGTATGGTCTCGATCTCTTGACTTCATCATCCGCCCACCTTGGCCTCCCAAAGTGCTGGGATTACAGGCATGAGCCACCGTGGCCCAACTCTTATCTTTTTAAAATGTCTTTTCTGATGTGAATTGGGGGAGGACAGAGATAAGACTTCTTGGCCATGTATTGCTTCAGTTTTCAGTTGTGTTTCTCTCTATTCTTTGGAAACCTTGACTTTCTCCTAGTAGCTTCCTAGAAAGAAAATTTGAGGAAAGGTCTAATGTACATAGATACTGTGTGTATAGAGAATAGTCCAGTTAGGAAAGTACTCTATGTATGTTCTAAAGGTCTGGATTTAGGGTTTTTGTTTGTTTGTTTGTTTTTCCTTTGACATCTACTTCTCTCCACTCTGCTAAAATCTTAGTAATTAAGTCATAAGAGATATCTTCATTTTATACCCAAAAAAACACTTGATGAGATTGAAAGGAGCTGTGTAACAGTATACTTTGTTTGGGTGTATCTTAGGAAGAGATCCTCTTCCCTTAGGAAGTGCAAGGGAGGTGGTGAGGACATAGGCAATCAGGACCAAAAGTGTAGGTGTTGTTCTACAAGCAGTAATTTAGTAGTCAGGTGTCTGATGAAGACAACAAAGAATGCTGTTTTGAGTAATTGGAGATGGCAAATCCCCATGTAGCTGGCTTAGGCTTGGACTGGCAGGTACCTGACATTCAATGTTCGAAGATGTAGGGAAAGTGACTGAGGCAGAGGGCTGGGTAAGGGCAGGACTGAGGCCCCCAGGGAGTCTTTGTTCCTAGATTAAAGAGGTTGGTTGGAAATGGGCCTAAGTAGAGCTTCAATGTGGAGGTTGTTGACAACTCAGCAAACTGGTTTCACAGGAGGTCTGAGGAAAAGTTAATGCAAGATAGTTCGTTAGATCAGAACAACCACTGAAAATTCTCCAGAGGAAATAATTGTGCTTATAACATAGGTGGAGTAGATATGTCACACCCATATGACACCCAAATCTTCATCAGCCTGGATAGTACCAGACAGACTCTTCTTTAGGCCCACAGGGATTTTTTAAATTCTTGACAATTTCTAGATTCTGATTCTAGGTGACAACTCAAGAAAAAAGTAGTAAACTAGTTGTGTTCTGGAAAAGAAAAGTAAATTAAAGCCACGGACAAGGGAGAAGAAAAACTTCTATGCTTGGCCAGGTAAAGACAAGCTTTCTCTAGGAAGTACTTATAGTCACATAAATACTCAAGAAATCAGAGACTTCTGGAGCAAGAAGGGTCTTAGTTATTGCCTGGACTAATAGTTGCTATTAACAGATTAAAAAACTAAAGCCATGAGGAATTATTTTATGAAATCATACATCTAACTGACAAAATGAAGACTAGGATACATTTATTTGCTTGTGTCTAAAACTGTTTAATTTGGAAACCTCCAATGAAGCAGAACACCTAATAAAAGTTAATTAGGAACAGGTACTGCTGAGACCTTCTCTAAACCCCAGGAGCAGATGCATCTTTTTCACTTGCCTGGTTACTTGAATGTAACTAAACATGCCATCTGATTTGAACAAACAAACCTATTTGTGGAATTCCTGGGAAGATGAGCCCCTGGATATGAAAACCTCACACTTTTAAGGCAACGGACTTCAAAGTAGTCCAAGGGTAAGTCAATCAGTAAAGGAATATAACCATAGACAAGCACTGTGTGATCTGGTGTTCATCTAGAACTATGATACTTTTTTGAAAAGCAACAAAAAGTGTTTTGAGGTATGGCTGCCAAAACCAATTAAAAGTAACCAGAAAAAAAAAAAAAGAGAGAGAGAACACTAAGCAAAGAACATGTCTTCCCTCACCATATTTCTGACAGAAATGCATGGCCATCATTCAGGATATTCTGCAGCACCTATTCAAGAAAGACTGAAGGTTGTGGATAACCAAATAAAATTTCCTTATACAGTCAATGTCTTGGCATGGAATGGGTCACAAGGCATAAATGCAAACCATTAACAAAGCTTTATTAAGAAAGCCTTCACCATGTTTTGGGAAGATGTTTGATACAGTTCAGGTTAGGTGTTGATCAATAATCTGGAAATCAAAAGAACAGATCAAAGAAGCAAAAACAGCAGATTTAGGCAGATTCCTAGCCCCATCCCAAATGTCAGATGCTGACACCAAGCATAAGAAATCATTGCTGTTTCTCTCCCTTCCTTTCCCCATCACACATACCAATGCTTTTTCCTCTTAAGTCTCCCAGCTGCAAATATTTCTCAGTGAAGTCTATTTTACCCCTTTTACACCCACAAACTGAGTCGCAAGTTGTACATTTTGTGATATCATCATTGATGAAAGCCTCTAATGGCATTAGAAAACCCTGAAATAGCACAGCTGATATATACCTGGGAGATAATTGCTTAAAACACCAGCAGAGATGGATGTCTAATCTCTTCTTAAAAATATGAGCAGACAGATAGCAGTTCACCCCTCCACTGCCTCTTTCCCTTTCTCCTCCAACAATTCTGCTACTTCATTTGAGTGTTTCAGACAAGAAAACAAAAATATTACGCACCAGAATATAATGTGGCCTTTCTTGCACAGCTTCTCTTTGTTACCCCAAAGCTGCCATTTGCAGCTTCAAGGCAACAGAAAAGCATGCTTACTGTTACTTAAGATTAGACTAAATTCTTGATAATAAGCAGATTTATTGACTCTTGTTTTGAATACATATTTTTTGAGGCACTCTACTAGGTGCTGGACAAAGTGATGACCAGAAATAGCTAGTCAGAAACACTTTCCAGAAGTCATTACAAGAGATTTAAGTCACAGTAACAAGGTGAATGAGAATAGTCGGAAGGTTTTAGGGGGAACACCATACTCAAACTCTCCCTCAGAAAAACAATTATTATGTCTTTTCTTACAAACTGTAGAGTAAAAGAACCTGCCCAATCATGGTGGCTCATGCCTGTAATCCCAGCACTTTGGGAGGCTGAGGCGGGCAGATCATGAGGTTAGGAGATCGAGACCATCTTGGCTAACACAGTGAAACCTCGTCTCTACTGAAAATACAAAAAATTAGCCCAGCATGGTGGTGGATGCCTGTAGACCCAGCTGCTAAGGAGGGTGAGGTAGGAGAATGGTGTGAACCTGGAAGGCAGAGCTTGCAGTGAGCTGTGATTGCACCACTGCACTCCAGCCTGGGTGAAAGAGCCAAATTCCATCTCAAAAAACAACAACAACAAAAAAGAAAAACAAAACAAAACAACACAACAACAAAAAACGAAGCTGCCCAATAATGCCTGAACAACTTGGAGGCCATGATTATTTTGGTTGTAGTGTTTTAAACTTTCATGTAGGAGAGAAGGATATTTATGGATTCACTAATTGGTTTTCAGTCAAATAATTCTACTGAGGAAAAAGAAGTATTCCTGAAAGAAAATTGAGACATAACATGGATAATGTAAAGCCTATATTTAATCTTGGTAAATTCCATTGTCTTATTTTTGTGTAGATGTTAAACATGCCAGCAAGGAGAAAATGGTTCAAAAATGCAACCCAGGGAATTGCCCTACTTTTCCTACTTGCCTAGTCTTCAATACAATAGATCTTTATTCTGTTCTCATTTTTGCTAACAAAATCTCCTTGTTCAGAAGAGTCAAAGGAATAAATGGTTGGAAGGTTAATCTCCTAATTAATTTCTCCCTTCATAAAATAATTTATTTAATTGTGGAAATTATTATGCAGCTATATAGAGACAACATATTCATTTTTTCAGAAAGAAGTTGAGCAAGGTTGACTAATGTCAAGAGAAAAAATAAAAATTCCTGAGAAAAAGAACAAATAGTTCAAAATGAGCTGGGTAAAGTATCCAAATCAAGGAACAAGTTGATTTAAATGATTACTCATGAAATCTTGATGGTGATCTAAATTCAAAGTTGCTTCTGTTTTTCTAGGAGGCCTGGCTTACAGAAAGAACATGATAGGTTCCTAGGATATATCTTAATTTCGTACTTCACTTATTATTGTTAAAATAATTGTCTCTAATATCACAGCTTGTAATATCTCAAACGACGCTGATTACTGATTGGTAATCAGTACCATACTCTAACAGATACTTAATCTCTATCCTCTCCTTCCCTAGAAAAGGGTTCATGGACCCCGGGATGTATTAGACATTGCTTATAGCATTTTGCTGCAACTTTAAGGCTAAATGAAAAAAAAGTCTCTGTCCTAATCAGGCATAACAGCCATGTAATCCTATGTGCAAACTGAATATCAAACCAATAATATTTTTACTAACCAAAATCCATTATCTAAAAGTTTGAACAAATGAAAAATAATTTATTCATTTGTTATGGTCCTAACTAATAAAATGAGAAACTTAACAGAATAAACTTAGGACTATCCATTTGTAAACATCTAGGAATGGAAAAATTACCCACTTTAAGAAAAAATGAGAATAATCTGTAAAAACTAAAGAATTAGTGCCTTTAACTTTGCTTATTGGAATTACAAATATCAAAGCATTTCTAATTTGGGTTAAGTAAAACCTACACCAAAGAATCTATAGCAGTACTTACAACACTGTCAGTTGAGTATTTGGCTTTGATGCACCTTTCAAAGGTAAAAGACAAACCAAGTAGATTTTTTTACTTGGGGAAGAATGTGAGAATGTGTTAAGTAGCTCAATGTAATCATTCCATAATGTACACATATACCAAAACATCACATTTTACCCCATAAATATATAATATACGAAAATATTATTTGTCAATTAAAAAAAGAATATGTCAATTAAACTCAGCTGAACTCTGATATATACAAACTAGTGATGCAAATGGTGTTCACCAAGCACATACTCTTAGTTGGTGAGCATCTGTAGACATGCTCGTTCTCAGCCTACAGCTACTACTGTTTGGAGATCACTGTCAGTAATGATGACCAGTCTCAGGAAAGTTCATGGATAGATTAAGTCATTGGGCTATTATGGATTTGCATTGAAATTCCAAGCAAAGCCTCTTTCATTTAGTCAAAATCTTGTTCTACTTGACTGCGACTAGATTTCCCAATAGAGTCTGTCAATCAAAATTAAAAAGAAGAAATGTAATAACTTTAATTTCTTTCTAAATCTAGAGTCAGGACAAAACTTCTAAGTCATTATTAACTGGTACTCTACCAAGAATATAGCTCTCAATTATTAAATTCAGTTCTTCTTAATTATTCCCTGTTTCAAAATATAGCCTGCCTGCCACTCATAAAGTCATTAGCTGGAGAGAAAAGTGGGTTCAATTTTGATTGGAAGTAAAAGATACAGTAGGATGTTTGTGAAATAATGCTTGAAAAGTAACTTTTTTCAAAGAAAAAAATAAAAACTTTGTTTTGTTGTACTTCTTGTTTATAGTTTTCATCTAAAACAAACTATGGTTGTTTCGAGATGCAGCCTCACGTTGTTAGATTTGGTACGTACAAATAATTTATCCTTTGAGGGAAAAAGAGACATTTTACTTTGTCAGTTACTTTGGTTTACTTGACTGGACTTGTATAATTTTAATGCAAGTTAAACCAATTGTTTTCTAACAAAAGCTGTCATAAAAAAATTTATGCAGCCTTGGAAATGTAAATGTAAAAAACAAATGTAAAAAAGTAAAACTTATTCATCATTTTCCTGCAAATTAAGGCTAATTACATTAAGAATTACTTGCCCTTCTACATATTTCATTTACAACCCATAAGATCTTCTCAGTCTCATGCTTAAGTTAATACATTCAGTTGGAATTTTTAAACACATTTACAAGTATGTATATATTGGAAATAGCACTACATGTAAGGCATCTCCGAATTTTGATGAGTTGGGGCTTAGTTGGGGTCATTACTCAATTATTCTGGTTTCTAAGATAAAAAAATCTTCCTACAATGAAAATAATGCAAACTGAAGAGAGAGAGATTCTCTACCCAGCTTGAAGAAAACTTTGGGCCTTGGGGCTGAGAAGGAAATGTAACTCAATGAACCATTCATAACACATTAACACTAATTCTTACATGCTGTTTGTGGTTAAAAAGAGATGAAACAGACAAATAACCTGGAAAAATCCGTGACATGAATTCAAATGTAAATTATCATGTATCACTGCCTCCTGTTAGCTATATAAAGGCAAAACTCCATTATTTCATTCACCTTCTCACATCTATTACTTACTCTCCTTTCTCAATTAGTTTTAATTAATTGTTTCTTAAAGTGTACTTACATATTTAACAACGGTTACTGTGGGCTGTGCTGCCCTCTGATGATGAGGCTTGAAGCCATCTTATGTTATTGTTCCATTCCTCACACTCAAAAGGTCCCCAAAGAACAACCTTCTGACGTTAGGACCAATGGTCCCCTTAGTTTGTCACAAAACCAAAGTGATACATGTGTTTAATAACACAGAATGTGTGCCATAAAACCCTGATTTGAATAGTTCTTGGAAATGTAGGCCAGAGACATCAGATAAAATGTGCCAAGTTGAGAGGTGCAGATAAAAGGTAAAGGGTTTATTTCATAAATGTGTAATATTTTCATAGTCACTGGAGAAGAAATAATGTTACTGCATGGGGCCGGGCAAGGTGGCTCATGCCTGTAATGCCAGCACTTTGAAAGGCCGAGGTGGGCGAATCACCTGAGGTCAGGCATTTGAGACTAGCCTAACCAACACGGTGAAATCCCGTCTCTAGTAAAAAATACAAAAATTAGCTGGGTGTGGTGGCGTGTGCCAGTAATCCCAGCTACTTGGGAGGCTGAGACAGGAGAATTGCTTGATCCCAGGAGGCAGAAGTTGCAGTGAGCTGAGATTGTGCCACTGCACTCCAGTCAGGGCAACAGAGTGAGAATCTGTATCAAAAAAAAAAAAAAAGGTTACTGCCTGGGCCATCATGTGAACCTGAACTAATGTTATTCCATCATGTAGGATGATGGCAGTCACATCATTAATGTAAAATATTCACTAGTTTCTTACAAGGATATTAAGTAGACAGATTCAACAATTACTTTTGCTAGATAAAGTTAGGGCAAAAGTATGACGGACAGCTAAAAAGTTTCATTCTTTTCAATGTCCAAGCAGATAAATTAGTGGCTTACCAGTAACATCACGCATTTTAAAAAGAGAGGGGGAAAATAAAAAAAACACCACCAGTAATGACCCAGTGACTATTATTAAACCTTATATATTTGGCTTGGGGTAAATACCAAGTGGTGCTGATCAGTGTAATTACAGATGTAATTGGAAATGTTAAATTTTCTTGTTACTGGACTAGTCACGTAGACTATTCTATCTATACTAAGGAAAGATTTATGAGCTCTTTTTGCAAATCAACAGAAAAGAGTCATCAAGGAAAAAGTGTGATATTTTCTAAGTGTGTTTGTTTTAATGAGAAATAATATATGTGGGAGGTGAAAATGCTAAAATATATCAAAATATTTAATCAAAGCAAAAATTAGTTTTTTTTAAAGGCTGATACATTTTTTCACTGCCATTTCAATATATATTAACTCTCCTAAAACAAATTCGTTAATACACAGAACATTTTTTAAATGAATTATAAGGATAACCATTCAAGAACTGTTTATCCTGGAAAAATATCAGTCACAAATTAAATGTAAAATAGTGACCATATGGATTAAAATATATATTGCATGAAAGGTTGCTCTGTCTCTTAGAACTTCATACTTTAAAATGATTATTATTAAAATTGAAATGATTTATATCAGTGAAGGCAGACATACACCTGACTTTAGGGACCAATCCAAATAGTGGGCATTTTTGAAAAATGTAGATTCTCTAGACTTGCTGATTTAAACCTCAGCTTGTGACCAATAATTTTCATTTTTCAGAACCCGACCTTGTCACTTTTCTTATCCCTGAAATCTGATAACCACTGCAGTACCAAGTTTGGGATGTTACTAGATACCTTCGGCTATGTTAAAGGAATCCTAAGATGGGTGAGGGCATTCCACATTTATCCAAGCCTTTAGAACAACAGTCACAAAGTCCAGTGCCTACAGACGCCAGACAGTAATTTTAAAAGGAATATGGAGAAATGAAGTATTGCTCACAGGAGAGAGCCTTCCCTGTTTCAAGGTAGTAGCAACTATTCACTTCCACTTGATACTCTCCTACAGAAATGTAGACCACTTTTTTCGATATTCTGAGCTTTTTTTTTCATTTTTTTAAATAGTAGAGATGTTGATGCTTATGTGAAACATTTTGATTTTCAAATGTTGGCAACCAGTTTCAAATATTTTCAATGCGCAACCAAGCACTATGCTTGTAAATCAAACACAGGTATGGGAAGGCTCTGACTGAAGGAAAATTAATTTACAATATCTGATTTTGGTAAACCATCTGAAAGATATAGAATATTATGTTCTGCATATATATGTGTGTGTGTATATATATATAAACAACTATAAAAAATTATATTCATATGTATATGTGTATAATTTTATTCTTTCTATGTTTACATATATAAAGCACAGATTGACAAATTGGCTTATTAATGCTAGGTGTAGACGTTTTGAAAGAGATAAACATATAGTATTGAACCTATCTAACCAGACAGCCAAATCAACAGGTTGAATGGCAACAAGTAAGACTTACACTCTATGACAGTGATGAAATTAACCAAGAGTTATAGAGAAGAGAGTGATTAGCATGGGATAAGAATATTATAGAGGACTACCTAGAGAAGGTAAGATTTAAATTGCACCATGTACTGGGAAACCTGGATATCTATATGCAGAATTAAACTAGATCCCTCTCTCTCATCACATACAAAAATCAACTCTAAATACAATAAAGATTTAACGGCAGGACCTGAAAGTATGAAATACTAGAAAAAAAATAGGGAAAACACTCTATGACATTGGTCTAGGCAAAGATTTTATGGCTAAGACCTCAGAAACACAGGGAACAAAAACAAAAAGAGATAACTGAGACTATATTAAACCAAAAGCTTCTGTATAGCAAAGGAAACAGTCAACAGAGTGAAGAGACAACCTGCTGAATGGAAGAAAATATTTGCAAACTATTCCTCCAAGGGAATAATATCCAGCATAAACAAGGAACTCAAACAACTCAATAGCAAAAAGCCAGATAAACACATTAAAGAGTGGACAAAGAATCTGAAAAGACATTTATTTAAAGAAGACATACAAACAGCCAACAGGTACATGAAAAAGTGTTCAATATGACTAATCATCAGGGAAATATGCAAATCAAAACCTCCATGAGATATCATCTTACCCCAGTTAGAATGGCTACCATCTAAAAGACAAAAAACAGATGCTGGTGAGGATGTGGAGAAAAGGCAATTCTTATACATTGTTGGTGGGAATGTAAATTAGTACAGCCATTACGGAAAACAATATGTAGATTTCTTAAACACTAAAGAGAACTACTACATGATTCAGCAATCCCAGTACTGAGTATTTACCCAAAGGAAAGGAAATCAGTTCAAAGGAATACCTGTCCCCCTACCACCATGTTTATTGCACTAATATTCACAATAGCAAAGACCTGGAATCAATCAAAGTACCCATCAACAGATGAATGAAGAAATGGGGGTATATATACACAATGGAATACTCTTTGGTCATAAAAAAGAATGAAAACCCGTCTTTTGCAGCAGCATGAATGAAACTGGAGGGCATTATGTTAGGTGAAATAAGTCAGGCACAGATAGACAAATATCACATGTTCTCACACATATGTGTGAGCGAAAAAAGTTGATCTCATGCAGGTGGAGAGAATAATGATAGATACCAGAGGCTGAGAAGGGTGTTCATGTGTAGAAAGGGGGTGAAGACAGGTAGGATAGGGGGTATAAATACACAGTTAGATGGGAGAAATATGTTCTAATGTTTGACAACACAGTAGGGTGACTATAGTTAACAAAATTGCATTTTATATTTCAAAATAGCTAGAAGAGAGGATTTGAAATATTCCCAACACATAAAAATGATAAAAACTCAAGGTGATAAATATCCTAAATCCCTCTGACTTGATCATTACACATTCTATGCATATAACAAAATATCACATGTACCCAGTAAATATGTATAAAAATGTATATCAATGAAAAAAAATCAAACCATGAAAGTTAATTAAGTTTTAAAAATGATTTCGTATAACTCGAGTGAGAAATACTTTAAAATTCCTTAATGCCAAAAATTTTATCAGACCAGTTAATATATAAATTTTAGTTATATAAGCATTTAAAAATTTAGAAACATTAAAAACTGGAAATAATTAAAAATTCAGGGTAGATTGTACTTAAGAGGTGTGGCATTAAGGGAGATCAGGTATAACAGACTGAGCAACAGCAAGAAGGTGAGAATAAAGAGAAATCCCAGCATAGAACCTACAAAGAATACAGTAACAAGTCACCAGAAATGTCAAGCAGACTGTTTGCCACTCCGAACTATCATCCTATCTCCGTAACAGAATCCCATGAAAAACTAAGAAAAAATAATATGACAAAACATATTTTTTATTTTCTTCTTTATAAGGCTGGTTGGTTAACATTTTATACCATGCAATGTTAGGCTGAGAACTAAACCAAGAAATATGAACACGGGAATGGAAAATAGAAAGAAGGAAAGAGAGAGAAGGAAAGAAGGAAAGGAGAGGAAGAGAAAGGAAGTAAGGAGGGAAGGAAGGAATGAAGAAAGAAAAAAGAAAGGAGAGAAAGGGAATGAGGGAGTAAAAAAGAAAAATGTAATGCACCATGGAAAGGAGATGTATATATAAATATGCAAAGGGCCATGCAGAAAAGAAATACTGACCAATTAATCTCATTAATGGGCACAGCTCAAAAACTAACGTGCTTAAGCACAGAGGGAAGAATTTACGATAAATAATATGAAAGAACTTTACAGTTATATAAGAATACTCAGGAAATGGATCATGCTATCAAGGGAATTTAGAGACACTCTTGGCTGGAAGACACTAATTTATTATGGGCTGATTTAAGTATAATTAAAATCAACCTAGATCCTAAACAAGGGAAAAAGATATGTAACTTTTAGAAATTCATTTATTATCTAAGGACAGAGAGAGCAGCAAGTGTGCAAATGTTCTACAGCCACATTAATCTTCCTTTAAAAAGCTCCCATTCATAATATCACTCCCTTTTGAAAATACTTTAATTGACTCTACATGATCCATCCAAATTCATAAGTGGAGTATTCAATATCCATAGTCTGGCTTTACCCTACTGTTTCAATCATACTTCCCACTTCTTCTAGATTCAGGCGGTCTACACTTACTAGGTTGATCTACTCCCCATACTTTAGGGTGCATAATGTTTGCCCAGAGTACATGCTTAGTGATTTTTTAATAGATTTACTGATTAACCTTCAAAGGCATTTCCAACACCACAGAATGTGTGCTAATTCTAATGTTACCCATACAGAATACTACAAAAAATATTTTAACATTCTCCAAAACTATGGCTGTATTTTTCTCCTCTTCCACTTTCATCCCTAGGATGGTTTTCCAAAGTAAAACACTGGCCTCTGAAAGCTACTGACATAATCTTGGTTTCTTCAGGAAGAAATAAATTATTCACTATCATCCCCACTCCAATGCAATTATAGCAGAATTATCTTTCAAATTATAGCCACATGGTTTCTGAGGACTGATGAAGAGGCTCAGCCCACGAGACAGTTTTGGGATACAAAAAATACCTCTCAGTTTCTGCTCTGTCTAATTTGGACAGTAGCAATGAGGCCACACTGATTCAATTGCTAAGCTTCCTTCATGTTTTTCATTATTGTTTTTTCCCTTAGTTTCAAGCCCTACCTGAGCCTTGCCCACCCTACCCCCACTCTGTCTGAAACTTTGCTCCTTTATTTCATACAGGTAGATAGTTGTAGCCCCTGAGTTTTCCTGACTGTCTAACACAACAATCTAAAAGCAAAACCAGAAAGCTAGGGGGGGGTAGAAATAGTGTCACACAAAAACTCTGGCAGATACTGCCACCTACAGGGATTATAAGGTCATCCCCAACTCAACCTCCTGAAAAATCATTCATTTGTAATACAGGGGGAAACTGGGCATATTTGAACTACATGGATAAAGAAGAAGCCAATTTCATCAAATGATAATCTTTGATTTAGAGTATGGAATAATTACATATGTGTGTATGTATATGTATGTATATGCATATGTAAATCAGTAATTAAACAGGGCCAATAAAAATAGGGCTGTAAGAAAGAAAATTAAAGGAGAAATATCAGGTTGTACCAACTGATAATTTCTGCTATTAGAAAAATAATTTTTAAAAATCATATTGGAAGAGTTGTATACCTATATTTTATTCTATATGCTCTTGAAAAGTTTATGTAACACTGTATACAACATGATAGAATATTTACCTATAACCAAGGTGTCCAGGGGTTGACATTTTTATCCTATAATATTTGAAACTTAAAATTATATTTTAGTTATCCACAAATAATTCATTAAAGTTCATAAACTAAATGATAAACTATATCATTCCTGAAATAAATAATATAAACATAGCTATTTAAAATATGAGATGCTGGCTATTTCTGTGATGATTTAATGCCATGTTAACAAATATATGCTATCAGATTAGAGAAGAAAATAGTATAAAAGCATATTTTTAGTATTTACTGTTTAAAAACCCTTTAAATCTATGATTTTTAAAAACTGCATTTGAAAATAATTACAAACATATAGAAAAGGTGCAAAAAAGCACAAAATATCCCTTTACCCAAGTTCACCTATTACTAAAATTTAACATTAAGATTTTTCTCAATTTATTTATTTTTCTCTCTGTCTACACATACACACACACACACAAACACACACAGAGAAATTGTTTTTTTTTTTTTAACCATTTGATGGTGAACTACATACATCATGGTGCTTTACCTCTTAAATATTGTGTATTTCCTAATAATAATATTCTCTTACACAATCATAATGTTACCAACAAAATAATCTAATCTAAAAAGATTATTTGATCTAATCTACCATCTAGATCCCCATTTCCTGTCAACTGATTCAGAAATATCTTCATACTATTTTCCCCCTCCAGAACAAGACACAGTCTAGCAAAGCTATAATCTTTGAATCTGCTTTTTTAGGGGAGAAGAAGGAAGAGATTCCTTATGTTTTAGCTGCGTAGGCTATTGCGCAGTATACCACCACATTATGTCAATTTCATTAAGGGAAACATTTCCAATGAGATTTGTTTTTTTTCTATGTTCATCCAATACTTGTGCAGTCCAATGCAAAGATAGAATATTCAGTGGTTACTGAGTGGATTCAACAGTGCCATAGGATCAAATTAGAAAGCCTATGTAAGAACAATAAAAAAAAATTTCAATTGGCTAGAACCCAAATGTCCAAAACTTCTGTTAGCTGATTCATCTTTCTAATCTGTAATTTTTTTAAAGAAAACAAACACAAATTTCAGCTGCAATATACTACAATTTATTTATATATTAAGTACACTACATTCTGTCTACTTAGAGGTCAACATCTATGCAATAGCTATCCGTGACAGAATGGAATTCTAAAGTGTCCTAAATTAACAAAAGCAATGCCAAAATATTTGATAGGATAATAAATACAAAAATTATGTAATTATATATAATATTTTCCAACCATGTAAGTATTTTTAAGAGATGCTGCTTAATCATTAATTAAATAAAATAGCATCTATCACAGCATTTTGATTAAATTACATTCTATTGTATCTACTAATCTTTTCAATACTGTTTCCTAACGGCAAATTTCAAATGGAGTACACCCTTGAAGTGAAACAAATCCTAGATTATCACAAGAGGAAAACATGTTCTAGGACATATTGACAGAGAGAAAAAAAGGTATTTCCCTGGGCAAATAAATTGGACTGCTTATCTGCTAATGTAAGTTAAGCCAGTATGATTTTTTTTTTTTTGAGATGGAGTCTCGCTTTGTCCCCCTGGCTGGAGTGCAGTGGCGGGATCTCAGCTCACTGCAAGCTCCGCCTCCCGGGTTCCCTCAGCCTACCGGATAGCTGGGACTATAGGCGACTGCCACCATGTCCGGCTAATTTTTTGTATTTTTAGTACAGGCGGGTTTCACCGTGTTGGCCAGGCTAAGCCAGCATGATTTTTAATGAGATTTCTCAGTGTTGTATATGGGCAAACCCATTTCTACTTTCCGCAAGCGCGCTTGACTTTTCCCAAGCTCATTTGATCATAGAACACTCGTTCTTGAAGAGTAGATTATATTTTCCCAAGCTAGCAGTTTTTGAATGATGAACGATCAGGTTAGAGAAAACTGATCTAACCTAAGGGTGGATTGCGCTTTTCCTTCAAATCACCTAAAACACTAATAATACCTGGAGCCCAACTTTTTACAATGCCATTACTAATGTTATTCATAGAATCTAGTAAGTAATCACAAATGAGATACTCTAAAGATATATTAGAAAAGATATGTACCAAGATGAGATTCATTGAATCTTACCATGTCAGCATTCTTCCACATTATTCTAATTTTTTGACCTGCATATCAAAACTTTGTTTAAGTTAAATATGGAAACAAAAATGATGCCTATAACTAAAATTTCTTTACCTAATAGTTAATTTTCATGCTAAACAGATAACCAGCCTGCAAAAGATACAGGGGATGAGATATAAACTGAATAAAGCCCTTGGAATGGAAAAATCATCATATATATGTAGCTATGATTATTAATTAGATATTAAATATACAAAGTATCAGTGATATAAATAATATTCTTATATAATTATGTAATAACATTATACTAATATATTAATATAAAATAAATGTATAATGTATAAAATAATATAAATATATAATATAGTTTGTTATTATATGATCATAGCATTGAGTTTGACAGCTTCTCTAATAGAGTCAGCCCTATAGCAGCTTTTAGCAAGACTTCACTGACCTCCTACACTATAATATGTTTCCCACACATGCCTATGAAACTTAATATTTTCTTTACTTCTCTTTTGGAGATCATGCTTAAAATGCAAATACCGAAAAGAAAGAGGCACAGTGTCATAAACTCACACTAGGTTTAAAAAAAAGAAAAAAAGACTAGTTAGATTTTTTTTTGAATCTGGTCTTATTCATCCATCCACCAAAAAGGGTGCAGCAGATTATAAAAACATAATTTAAAGGAATTTTCTTTTAGAGACAGGGTCTCATTATGTTGCACAGACTGGAATGCAGTGGCTATTCACAGGTGCTATCAAAGTGTACTGCAGGCTCAAAATCCTGGGCTCAAGCGATCCTCCTACCTCAGCCTCCAGAGTAACTGGCAGGATAACTGGAGTAACTAGGGTAACTCCAGAGCACATGTCACCACACCCACTCGAAACATTTTTTGATTGAATTATTTTGATGACAGCCTGCCATGTCTATCGAGTAATCTACACTGTGAGGTAATGAATCTTACCTTATACTCAAGTAAACATTTGGGAAGAGGGGAGACCATGCATTTTTGCATTTTAATAAGCTTCCAGTAACAAAACTAATTTTATATATATATAAAAAATCATATATCTATAATTATATTATAGATTATATTATCTATATATTTAGAGATTCTTATATATTATATATATATATATAGAGAGAGAGAGAGAGAGAGTAATTTCCCATTGAAATGGGTGGATGAGGTAGATACTGTGTTCCAGAAGAATGAAAGTATAAAAGGTTTCAATCATTTGGTAGATCGGAGTAGATTTGAGAAATAAAACCAAAGAGGAAAAACATCCTCCTCTTTACTATAACAAATTTAAAATACAGGGATGGCTCTGGTCCCATTGAAAGTATAACAATACCCTTTTTAAAATATCTTTCCTCCAACAACTTTTAATTTAATGTTACAAGTCAGAAATCTGATTTTAAATGAAGGTACTTTCAATTTACTAGTGGTTCAGGTTTCAAATTCTGTAACAGCATTGTGTCCTGATGTCCACTTTGCAAGAAAGAAATGGTTGCCTGTTTAGGGAAGCAAAGGTATGCAGCAGGAGGACAAGATATATGGAAACAAAATACATAAATGGGTTTAAACTATAAAGTTAACACAGAGATTATTTTCTTTTAAAACAAAAATAATAATCTGGAAGAATTACATTTGTTAGATTATATACAGTATACTAAATACTTAAATCAGCAAATCATCTGTTCCATTATAGTTTTTTAAATGATTATTTTGCTGTTACCCAAGGATGCGATGAAAATAAATGAGAAGATATTCTAGCAACAAACAATGAGGCTTTCAATTAAAACTTAAAGTATTGTGCAGATTAATCCCACTTGTGACAGCGAAGCATTATTCCTTTTCTGATTGGTATTGTAAGAAAGTTTCCTGGTTGCTCATTCTTTTCTACACATCTTTTTAATCATTAGTTGTTTTACTCATACGCAGTTTGCTTTATTCCATTTCTTTGTATCATAAAATCCTTAGAACAGATTTTTCTGTCATCCTTATAGTTATTCCTTTCCTTGATTTACTTTTCTTCCACTGAGATCTCATCCAATACTCTGTTATGAGTCTTTCATTTTTTTGCCAATACCTTATCATGAGACTCTTTCCAAAAATGCCATCATCTCCAAAAATACAATTTTATTTTCTCTGAGTTGTAAAGAAGCTCAGACATATTAAAATTAAATATAGAAATGTTTCCTTCTAAAATTACACTTTAGAATTACTTAGCATATCTGATTTAGACAAAGTAATTTTGTTTGGATGTGCCATGAGATATTTGGTAGAGTGACACATCTTTAACTTAAACTAGTGGTCAAAGGCAAATTTATCGGTAATATGTCTTGGTAAACATTTGTGCATAAAGAAAAAATTGCAATATACTGAAAAAAATACATGAATATGCTGAATCGAAGTTTAAGAAGACCTGTGCAAACTTTAAAGATTTAAGGGCCAGAACTGGAGGGAGAGTAGGTCTAAGAACCGAAAAAATGTCCATTTGTAAAACCAGTTTATAAACCCACTCACCAGAACCATGTAACTTTCTCATTGATTTATAAGCGAACCACATCTAGTATGCTTATGTCAGTTATTTTACCCTTCAGGGCTTTCCTTAACGTCAAGCACATAGCACAGGGCCTGACACAATATTGAATAAATTAATACAATACGGAATGAAGGAATGTGAGAAAGAAATCTAATTTTCCTATCTGTAGGAACCCAAATACTAACACCAACATATTATCAAGTAAAAACAAACAAACAAACAAACAAAAAGCTGATTGTATCTTACTTTTAAAATATATTGCTATTATACTTAGGCTAAAAAACCAGTTTACATTAACAAAGTTTTTATATTAGGCTAAAAACCAATATACACAGGCCAAGTTTTCTTTGAATAATCTTCTTTTGTTAATGAATGTTCCAAATCTTTACCTCACCTAAAATTCCTTTCTTTGTGTTTTTTACCCATTGAAATTCTACATCCTCATACTTACGTCAGTCTTCTGGGCAGTCTTTTCTGAACATTTCAATTTATTCCTCTTTAGAATTTATTTTGCATTTATGCATTCTAACACTCATTTTTCACATAACCACTTCATGTTGTAAATTTTTCAAGTAATTTTAGACCCTACATAAATAATTCCCTAAGATTAATTTTGTTAGTTCTATCCTATTTTGTTTCCCGTGTAACACTCAGTACAAATGCTCTCTGTTTGGTGGGTCCTCTATAATACTTGGCTATTTCAGATGAATGGTAAAAGACCCGTCCCACATCTGGGATCTTCAGGAGGTCAGAGTTTCAGCAAGCATTGAAGTTATGCACATTTCTATTTGTTATGATTACAATAATTGCTAGCAGCCAGAAGAAGCTAGAGTAATGATGTATTCTTTCAAATAAGTGCCTTAGAAGATTCCTAGGGAAAACTAATTGCAAACACCTAGGAGAGAAGGCATATACCTTATTTTTATCTGCATAGCCAGAGTCCTACTAATTACAGAGTGGCAAAGAAGTAGCATCCAAATAACTTAGGTATTTGTGAATTACTAAAAATTTATATAATTGCATTTGAAAATGCCATATTTTAGTGCATTCTATATGTGGAGTCCACCTCTGAACACTTGCATCCCTAGAGTAAAAGAGAGCTAGAAAGGACAAATGGACAACAGACAGCATATTTGCAGACGAGGTGATTCTTTGAGCTGTTATTAAAATGAGTGCTGTTCAACTACGTGAGTGACTGTAATATGAAGTCACATGTGGAAAAAACAAAATTCCACCCTATGTCATAAACACTATTCTAGTCCTAAGACATCCTCTCACCCACTTGTAAAATTAAGATAAAAACCACTTAGTTAGCTTTGGCTTAACCATAGTTAAAACAAGTTTCTAACATGAAGTAAACCTTAACCACAGGCTTCTTCTTTCAGAAAAGCAAATACAAAACAGTTTTAGCTAGAAATCCCATGGTGTCTTTTAAAGTATTGAAAGTTTTCAGACTATATTGCTGAAGCCTGTTGCATGTAACCTATGTATGTAGCTGCTTGTCTCCTATAGAAATCCTAGGTTACAAAGTCTAGATGTGAAATAGGTCCTGGGTTGAAGTGGGGCATCTATGAGTTAAAAATATTTCCAACTATGTAGAGTTCTACAGGTTCTCCAGTCTTATGATTGGGAGAATGGTGCTTGCTGACTGTCAGATGCTTCTATTCTCATATCCATCTTAGTAATATATTCACACAAGCATATGCCTGTTAAATAAACAAAAGCAGCACTGATGATAATCTGGTATCTGTGAGTATGAAACTAGTATTTTTTTAAAGTTATAAGTCATTTGCAACCTAGACACTTACAGAGATTATTGGGGTAATAATAGTGTGGGCTCTAGAAGAAACAGCTCCACCATTTATTGACTACATGACTAGCAAGTTACTTAACCTCTGTTTATGTCAGTTTCCTCATTTATAAATCCAAAGCTAATATTAGCTTCTACTTCATGAAGTCTCTATAAGGAGTATGCTTTTTATTCAAGCAGAGCACTTGCTACATTGCTCAATCAATAATAGCTTGTCTTAATACTATTACACAAATACACGAAGGGCAAGAAAAACAGAGTCTAATTCCTCCAATAAACGAATTGCTCATGTTATCATTCTAATCAGCATTTGATCGAATTTAGTTGTTTTTCTTTTCCCGAACACAGGTCCATTGCTAGACATGCACTTGTTTATCGAGAGGGCCAATCAGATTTCTGAAAAAGTTCCAAGTTTTGGCATATTCCTCTCTTTCTCTTTGACTGTCACATGATTCAGAATTGCAAGCACAAAGTGCCCCTGATGCTACTGTTCACACTGTCGGAAGACAGAAACACACAAAGTTTAATCAGATTCTCAGTAGCAATGTGATGTCAATTGGGATGATTAAATACCAGTCAATCTAAGCCTGCTTGCAATTGTCTGAGAATCCACCTGAGTTCTAAGGAATGTTATAATCCTAGGTCTGCAGAGTGCACTGACCCAGAGAAAGACCACTGACAACATCTATCTTTCTTTTGGTATGGGGGTGCCAGCGAGGGTTAAATTTACAGTGTGTATAATCATCTCTGGGTTGAAAGGCTATTTTCCAGGTTCATATTAACAGTATGTTTTCTCTAAGAGCATAGCATAAAGTAGTGAAAACAGAGGTCTTTCAACAATGCACGGCTTTTGCCTACAACAGCAGAGAGGGAAGGTGGGAAGTCATTGCTATAGAAGAGGCTATCTGTTGTTTGTAAAGCATAATTTTTAAAGAGAAATTGTTAGAAACATCGATGCCATGAACATAAATAGACACTGTTCACTTTATGGAATCCATTTTATATCCACTTGAGCTGCCTGCTTATGAAAGGAATAAAGGGAGCATTTCAGAAACGGCTAAGCAAAAAAGACAAAGGGTGGCCATTTGGTTAAAATTTTACCATCCAAGAAAGTGCTGGCAAAGAAATGGAGATATGTCCACACCAACTTGTCACCACCACTGATAAATAACTCAAAGAACTAATCTATATAGGAGGGAAATCAAAATGGATATTTGCATACAAAGAGAAGCAAATAATATGGAATACCATATCATATCCTCATGACCTAGTTTCAATGTGACTATGACGGAAGCCATAAGTGACACCCTCAGCAAAATCATGCTAATTCATTCTAGTGCTCCTGGGCTCCCACAGCACCTTGTATATACCTCTTTGATAAAACTTACTACGTTTCACTCTTCTCCTTACCCAGCTAGCTTTTACATTAAACTGCAAGCTATTTGGGAATAGAGATTTTACTTTCCTTATCTTTATATATACATAGTTTTAGCTCAGTGCCAAGCACATAATAAACACCAAAAATGTTGATTATTGATTGGATTCTGTGCTTTCATCTTTGGTGACTAGTTTAACTGAAAAAACAAAACAAAACAAAAAAAAAACAGTAGTTCTGACTCAAGAGAAGACTTGAGCCCCCAGAAATAGGCTTTTTTTTTTCATTATTATCTGTAAGTATTCCAGTATATTAACCATGCCATTTAACTCACTGCCTGTATATAGCCATATGAATATCAGCTGAACTACTGATGCCAAATGAAAGTGGGATCTATAATTCAAAACACCCCTTGGGTTTAAATTTCGTCCAAGACTTGCACTCTTTATATTTCTTATTTTTTTCCTTCTATTAGTGAATTTCTCCATCACTCCTGGGGAAATAGATAATTCTCCTTTAAGTAGATTCAATTACTATAAAGAAATCACGCTTGATCACTTTGAGGAGATCTGAGCTTTGCTCAAACTACAATTCAATGAGCTGACCTAGAGTTAATCACCTTTTACTCGTTCATTTATCAAAGAGACAAGCACAATAATGCATGGATTCTGGAATGGAGTCTTCATGCATGCACCATATTTATTAATTAATTCCTATTAAGGAAGTTTTAACAGCACTTGCAATGAACACTAACATTTATAAAGACAGCACAGTCCACATTCTTGCTGTTCTGTCTGCACTTAGACATCAGAACTAGTGAAGGATGTATTAAGTCTACTTTTTTTCTACATAAAATAAAGCTTACTACTTTGTGCAAAGCACTTATCTACTGATAAGTTCATATTCTGCTAGTTTCAATGTTCTCCTAAAGAAGCAAAATATATTCCTGCTAAATGTTCCTGTAAGGACTAATTTACAGTAAAATTTATGTGTCATTTTGTATATCTTTACAATTTCTGAACTGCAGAAAGGTAACAGGTTTTGTAGAATAAAGAAGAATCATTTAGAAATTAGGTGTTAGATACCTATCTACATTGTTTCGTTTCTACTCAGTATCACATTTATCTTCTGGGATTTATAAAACTACACCTCCATCCATGGGGAACATGATGCTCCCCATACCACATCCAAATGGAGCCCATAGGGATTGCTATGTTCTTACATGACCATACCCCCCTGGCCAGAGTTGATAGATTGAGGAGGAGGCTCAAACTGGGCCAAACACAGTACCTTACCTCCCTGAACACATTTGATTGGTCCAGGAGTGGCGTACCTCACTTAGCCCACTGCATCTAGAGCCAAGTGTCTATCCCCATCTTTATCCTGGGATATTTGGATTTCAGATGATATCCTCAGAAAACTAGGATTTGTTTCCAACAGGGGCTAAAGATTTAGGCAACAAAACTTGAGAGTTCTCAGAAACTAAGTTTTCCACCACAAGGAAAAGCCTAGTCTGCAGTCAAACCAAATGAAGCTGACAAGCCGAGAGAGGCAAAGAAGAAAACCAGACTGATTTCTGACAGTGCCTGAATCCCGAGGGCTGGACTTTAACACTCTTCTTTCCTCAGCTTTGTTATTTAAGGTTTCTTTCCATTCTAGGAACCAATAAATTTCCCCCTTTGCTTAAATACTTCAGGCTGCCTTTCTGACAGTTACAAACCAAACAATTCTAATCATATTCATTAATAGTGCACACTAAAACACACTGTCAAAGAGACAGTTACATTTCAGACTCTTAAAAAAAAATCAATGAAAGTGACAGAAGTTTAAAATAGGATATCAGTATACACCAGTATAGCATTCTTATTTCCCATGTTTCTTCTCTAATCACCACACTCTATTTTCATAGAGTATTTAATATGAGGGAAACGGGGGAGGTTAGGCCTCAGGCTTCTAGTTTCTAATGTACTTATAGTGAAAGAAACAATTGTAAAGTAGTACAGAAAGCTCCAAAACTTTAAAACAAGCAAATAAAATCAATAAATAATATGGGATAGAAACAGAAAGTAGATTAGTGACTGCCTGGGACTGGCTGTGGGAACTAATGACTGAAAATGGGTATGAGGTTTCTTTTTGCCTGATGGATACATTCTAAAGTTGGATTGTGGCAATGGTTGAAATTACTTAGTAAGTTTACTAAAAATTAGATAACTGTATACTTTAAAAATTAGTGAGTTTTATGGTATGAAAACTGTTCTTCAATACAGTTTTCTGTATTGAAGCTGTAAAATAGGCAAATAAAGCAAACAAAAATACAAATAAAGAGTGTGGGCAATTCTACAGATTTTAAGCAGTGAGAGAAAATGATTACAAATAATAATCATTAGGAATTAAAATTAACACCAAAAGAAGCAGCAAGCTGTAACAGTAAATATAGTTGAATATTTCATTTTTAATTTTTTTCATTGTGGTATAATGTTCATAACATAATATATACTGCCTTAACCATTTTAAGTATACAGTTCAGTGGCACTAAGTGTTCATATTGTTGTACAACCAACACAACCATGCATCTCAATAACTCTCTTTTTCTGGCAAAACTCCTACTCCCACTAAACAATAACTACCCGTTTCCCCGTTTCCTCTCTCTGCGGCCTCTGGCAATCATCATTCTACTTTCTGTTTCTATAATTTTGACTACTCTAGGTATCTTATATAAGTGGAATCATACAGTATTTGTCGTTTCATGAATAGATTACTGTACTTATGACAATGTTCTGAAGGTTCATCCATGAACCCTGCATATGTCAGAATTTCTTTCCTTTTAAAGACTGAATGATGTTCCATTGTATGTATAACCACAGGGGATATGTTCCAGGACCCCCAGTGGATACCTGAAATAAGGCATAGTAACAAACCCTATTTATACTATGTTTGTTCCTATACATACATAGTGTACAATGTGGACATTCTGAATGGAAGGATGATTCACATCCCAGGTGACATAAAGCAGGACAGTGAGAGATTCTGTCGCACTACTCAGAATGGTGCACAATTTAAAATGAATGAATTATTTATTTCTTGAATTTTCCATTTAGTATTTTTGGATTGTGGTTGACTGTGGGTAAAAGAAAAATCAAAAAGCAAAACCGTAGATAAGGAAGAACTGATAATATATACCACATTTTGCTTTAGGACAAGCCTAGTGGTAAAAACTCCCTCAGCTTTTATTTATCTGGGAATATCTTAATTTCTTCTTCGCTTTCAAAGAACAGTTTTGCCAGATATAGGATTCTTGGTTCACAGTTTTGTTTTGCTTTATTTTTTTTATTTTGGCACTTTGAATATATCAGCCCATTGCCTTCTGGCCTTCAAAGTTTCTGGTGAGAATCTCAGCTAATCTTAAGGATGACATGTATGAATGAGTTACTTCTCTCAGACTGCTTTTAAGATCCTCTCTTTGTCTTTTGACAGTTTGATACTAATGTGACTCAGTGGTATACCTTTGAATTCATCCTACCTGAAGTTTTTTGAGCTTCTTGGAGTTTTATATTTATGTTTTCATTGAACTTGGGAAATTTTCTGGTATTATTTTTTTCTAATAATCTCTGTACTTTTCTCCTTCTCTTCTCCCTCTGAGACTTCCACAATGTGTGTGTTCATTTGTTTGATGGTGTCCTATAGGTTCCTTAGACACTATTTACTGTTTTCCAATCATTTTTTACTTTCTGTTCCTCAGACTCAATTTCAATAGGTCAAAAGCTTGACCTATCTTCAAGCTCAGTAGTTCTTCCTCCTGTCTGCTCACTTCTGTATTTTATTCCCTTTAGTAAATTTTTCATGTTAGTTATTTTATTTTTCAGCTCTATAATTTGTTTGTAATTTTTAAGATTTTCTATGTCTTTATTGCTATTTCCATTTTGTTCATTCATAGTTTTATTCTTAATTTCTTCCTTTATTCTTAGAGCATTTTTAAGATAACTGTTTTAAAGTCTTTGTCTAGTAGGTTTGCCATCTGGTTTTTCTCTGGGACAGTTTCTTTCTTTTTTTTTTTTTTTTCCTTTAAATGAGCCATACTTTTCCCCAATTCTTTATATGTACTATTTTGTTGTTGAAAAATGGACATTTGAATTTAATGATATGGCAACTCCAGAAATCAGATTACCTCCCTTCCTAAGGTTTGCTGTTTTTAGGTTTGGCTTTTCATTTTTGTTCTTTTGGGTTTTTCTGATTGTTGTAGGCTGTCTTTGAGACAAGGATCAGCCTGAGCTATAAATTTGAGGTCTTCTCACGTCTATTCTGGGCTGATGCCTTTCCCTGAGCATGCACAGGGACTGTCTAATTTCCTCTGCATATGCAGTTGCTTTTGAATGTCTAAATCTTTATTTTCCAGCTCCAAAAAGAAAAGAAGAAAAATAAAGTGGATGTGGGAAGGGTACCAGGGCTTTAAATCCTCCTCTTAGCTGGAGGGAAAAAGGGTTTGCAACAACGAGGAGAGGGTGAAATGACGAGTCCCCACCTCTGTATTTGCATCTACATGGTCGGACAGTAGTCAGAAATCAAAACACAGGTCCCTGGTATTTGACAAGCAGAGTCTTATTTGTCCATCATGGCTTCTACAAGCTGCATGCAAGCCTAACACAGGATGGGGAGTAGAGGAGATAGATAGTTGCTGCTAAATTAAAACTAACTAAAGTTAACCATAATTTACCATCCAAGTCTTCCCTTAGAAGTTATATACTTTCAATAGACTCCAGAGATTGAAAATAGTTACTTCAGACAGATTATATTATATCAGTGCAATTATTGTCTATATAAAAAGACAGATTCCTGGTTCTTCCTATTTTTAGATCTTTCCATACTCCTCTTTGAAGATTATTTTTTATCCTAATCTACATATAGTTTCTTCAGATAAAGATCTGAATTTTAAAAAAAAGACTACACATTGGGTACAATGCACACTGCCCGGGTGATAAGTGAACCAAAAGCTCAGAAATCACCACTAAATCATTACTGAAGAACTACTCATGTAACCAAACACCACCTATTCCCTAAAAACCTATTGAAATTAAAAAAAGACAAAAAACAAACAAACAAAAAAAACACGTGGAAAAAATTAAGAAGCATGGGAATTGTAAATAATCAAGGAGGTATAATATCTATGAATTTTATAAAGTACAATGAGATAAATAGAAAACCTTAGACAGCTTTCTCTACTGTAAAAACAAATGGAATCGACCATTTATTGTGAAAAAAAGGACAGTTCTAAAGATGAGAGGTCAATTTTGAGTGACGTGAGAATATAATTAGTCACAGAAAATTACAGTACTTCAATAAGACTCCTATAGTTAAAAACATATAAGCCAGACAAAAGAACAACAATAAATCTATGACCTATAAAGAATAAATACAGCAGAATAAAAAGGTATTCTGCAGATATAATTTGCCTGGATGTTTTGCAAAAACTTTTATGAAGAACTTTTCAAAAGACAGTCATGGAAAATAATGACCAAGGAGGATTTTGAATATAAATTAAAATGTCACTGTTTGAAATCAAAGAGTATATCTCTAATAAGCATTGAGAAAAAAATAAGCATTTAATGTAAGCATTTTAATGTATTAAAAGTATTAAGATCACTGTTGTCCAATAGATTATATTAAACAACCTTACCTTAAAATGAAGTTGAATAAAAGTATAAAATCATTCAAAATTATATCTATGGTGGAATTTCATCAAAGCTGTAAAATAACTCAAATTACCAAAATTATATCTATTTTTAAACCTGTTTTCCTATTTAAGTTGATTACTCCGTGAGGTAATTTTTACTGCTTCAGGAATGTGATTCAAATTTTTTACATCTTTCCATGGATTCCTTTATTATGGAAAGAAGACAATAAAATACAATCCAGTTGAAAATGCAATTCCTTTTTTAATGTATCCCAGATGGTTTTTGTTAGTAAGTGAAGTATTCAGGAAAAATATCTCTAGCATCCCAAGTCTATAGAGTAGTGTGGATAATGACCAATAAGGAATTATTTGGGGGTGCATTCATTTATTGTTTTGCTTACGGCCCTCAGGCACACATATACACTTCACTATCCCTACAAAATCTGCTACCCAAGAACAATTAAGAAAAAAAAAGGAAGAAAGGAGGGATGAATTCTGCTAATTTAATTCCAATGCTGACAAATGTATACATGAAGTTCAAAGGTTATTCTCATATGCTCCTTCTAAGAGTTCAAATTATTACATAATTTGGTAAGATCCTTCTCTAGAATAAAAAACAATATATGTTTAAAGTTTTAAGATTGGATAGTCTTTTGGATCCTGTTTTTTTCCACCCTGACATTTATTTTAATAAATACATGATGCATATGTAGAATATTTTATCTAAAAAGATGTTAGCCACCTTTTTCCTTGTAACAGTGAAAAACGGAAACCTCTGCCTATAAATAAGAGATGCATAAAATAAGTATGGTATATTAATATAAACTATATGCAACTAATAAAAATGATGGCCAAAGTTTTCACAGTAGACAGAGCAAAAAATTATGAGACAGTACCCATATTTCTACAGTTTTTAAAAAAACAGTAGACATTTGTAAATTTGTATTAAAAGCACAATTTTCTTTAAAAAGTAGAAATTTATTTGCATATTTAAGTTGACAAATTTGTTAACTTAAAAAACTAAGTTAAATCACATGCAAATAAATACATCTAGAATTATACATGTATCAATATGTTTTTAGCATTTATCACTCTCTGGATGGTGTAATTATAGATTATTTTTACCTTGTTCTTTGTTTCTCTTTGTATTCTATAAAGTTCCTACAATAAACACATATTACTTTTGGAATAAAAAAGGAATAAAGGTTATTTCTAAAGTTAAACTAAAAAAATTAAAAGTTGAATAATGTAAATTGAACATAGAGATAACCTGAAAATACAGAGTAAAGGGATCTCTCTCTAAGTAGTAAAACCAAGGGCTAAGTCTTTTTACAGCCCTTGTTTTTTTTTTTTTTTTTTTTTTAATTTATGTATTATTATTATACTTTAAGTTGTAGGGTACATGTGCATAACGTGCAGGTTTGTTAAATATGTATACTTGTGCCATGTTGCTGTGCTGCACCCATCAATTCGTCATTTACATCAGGTATAACTCCCAATGCAATCCCTCCCCCCTCCCCCCTCCCCATGATAGGCCCCGGTGTGTGATGTTCCCCATCCTGAGTCCAAGTGATCTCATTGTTCAGTTCCCACCTATGAGTGAGAACATGCGGTGTTTGGTTTTCTGTTCTTGTGATAGTTTGCTAAGAATGATGGTTTCCAGCTGCATCCATGTCCCTACAAAGGACACAAACTCATCCTTTTTGATGGCTGCATAGGATTCCATGGTGTATATGTGCCACATTTTCTTAATCCAGTCTGTCACTGATGGACATTTGGGTTGATTCCAAGTCTTTGCCATTGTGAACAGTGCTGCAATAAACATACGTGTGCATGTGTCTTTATAGCAGCATAATTTATAATCCTTTGGGTATATACCCAGTAATGGGATGGCTGGGTCATATGGTGCATCTAGTTCTAGATCCTTGAGGAATCGCCATACTGTTTTCCATAATGGTTGAACTAGTTTACAATCCCACCAACAGTGTAAAAGTGTTCCTATTTCTCCACATCCTCTCCAGCACCTGTTGTTTCCTGACTTTTTAATGATCGCCATTCTAACTGGTGTGAGATGGTATCTCATTGTGGTTTTGATTTGCATTTCTCTGATGGCCAGTGATGATGAGCATTTTTTCATGTGTCTGTTGGCTGTATGAATGTTTTCTTTTGAGAAATGTCTGTTCATATCCTTTGCCCACTTTTTGATGGGGTTGTTTGTTTTTTTCTTGTAAATTTGTTTGAGTTGTTTGTAGGTTCTGGATATTAGCCCTTTGTCAGACGAGTAGATTGCAAAAATTTTCTCCCATTCTGTAGGTTGCCTGTTCACTCTGATGGTAGTTTCTTTTGCTGTGCAGAAGCTCTTTAGTTTAATGAGATCCCATTTGTCAATTTTGGCTTTTGCTGCCGTTGCTTTTGGTGTTTTAGACATGAAGTCTTTGCCCATGCCTATGTCCTGAATGGTACTACCTAGGTTTTCCTCTAGGATTTTTATGGTATTAGGTCTAAAAAAACATACCATGCTCATGGATAGGAAGAATCAATATCGTGAAAATGGCCATACTGCCCAAGGTAATTTATAGATTCAATGCCATCCCCATCAAGCTACCAATGAGTTTCTTCACAGAATTGGAAAAAACTGCTTTAAAGTTCATATGGAACCAAAAAAGAGCCCGCATCTCCAAGACAATCCTAAGTCAAAAGAACAAAGCTGGAGGCATCACGCTACCTGACTTCAAACTATACTACAAGGCTACAGTAACCAAAACAGCATGGTACTGGTACCAAAACAGAGATATAGACCAATGGAACAGAACAGAGTCCTCAGAAATAATACCACACATCTACAGCCATCTGATCTTTGACAAACCTGAGAGAAACAAGAAATTGGGAAAGGATTCCCTATTTAATAAATGGTGCTGGGAAAATTGGCTAGCCATAAGTAGAAAGCTGAAACTGGATCCTTTCCTTACTCCTTATAGAGGCCTTGTTAAATAAGCAGGATGGTAAGTAATACAGTGTATGAAAAAGGGCAAAGGACTCAGCACTAGAGTGCCTCTGTTTTAGTTGAGGTTTTACCATTTAGTGGTTAGAGACTTTGGGTAATCATTGATTTGACTTTTCTTATTTTATTTATTGTCCACCTATAAAAAATTATATAAATGGTTCCTTGCCTTTTATCTTATGGGTTACCTCCATGTTCAAACATGTGCATGAACATGGACACATTTTATAACTATAAACAATAATACAAGTTTATTAAAAAGTTGTTAAAATAACAATAAGGAGAAAAGCAGACAACCAAACAATAGCATAATTCAGTGAAAAAAGAAAAAATAAACCAATACAATGTAAAGTTTCACACGCCATGTTTTAATCCTTCTCTAGTTCCTTCTTTGAAAGGAAATTATATGAGTATGTAAGATAACTATCAAATCCTATCCCATTCCTAAAACATCCCCTAAAACATCCCCTTTCAAGCCAGTTGGAAGTAAAATCTTACAGTACTGCTATTGGTTTGAATTCCCTGCAACATGTAAAGCATATATGCAATTCACAAGCTTCTAAATTGCTATAAGAAAATGTCCTTTTGGTTGTCTCTTATGTACCACACAAATGCTAAGAGAACAATAACAATAAAATATTATGAAAATAATATTTTCATTGAAAGTCTATTATGTCCCTGGTGCTGTACTAAGTACTTTGTGTGTATTATCTTATTTAAAACATTTAACCATCTTATGAAATAGGTATTATTAAGTAGCCAATTGAAAGGCACATAGAGGTACACGGGTGGGGCAGGCATTAAAGCCTATGTGTCTAACCACTACAAAAAATGCTTTCTGTTTTGCAATATGAACGGATATTGTGGTGAATAAGATATGGGCTCTGTCTCTAAGGCTACTGACATTTAACAGTGGAGGTAAGATATGCATGCATTCCTAAACAAAATTCAAGTTGAGATCATTTTCATATGGACTTCTCTCTAAGAAGAGTTGGCATTGTATCTGTGTCTTAAATTTAAGCTTTTTCACCAGTCATTCAGGCACAGAAAGTTACATGTGTAAAAACAGAATATAAAAAAGATAAGCATAGGTGTTTATAATATTTACATATGAAATTATGTATATAATATACACATTATATATTATTTCAGGAATACATATTTTATTAATGAGCCAACATTATGCTACTTGAGGGCAGAATGTGACCAATTCTTATTATAAGACTTTCACATAATATGGGACTTACACACTCAGAGGCAGATGCTGAATAAATGCTCTGAGCTGTGTTTTTAAGAATATTTGTTTCAAGGTACGAACATGACAGACTTGGCCATAGGGAAAGTGAAGCAGGGGAAAGGCTAGTAAGATAGACAGAATGTTGTCCAGCAGCAGAAATGAAGGCAGTAAGAATGGAGAGGAAGAAACAATGTAAATAAAGTCTACCAGCCTTGGGCAGTCTGTAGTGAGGAAAGTTTAAAGATCTCTTTTAAAGTGGCATCCTGAATTTCCAAGAAAAACACTCTATTGTCAAGTAAAGTGAATGTGTTGCTTGGTAGGATGGTCTTCTGAACACATTGAATGTGAGGTGTTGAGGGGCCATTTCATGACTGGGATTAGAGCTGGGGATATGGATTTAGGAGTAATCCCCTGAGAGTGGATATAGATGAAACCTTGGGAGTAGCTAGGAGGGGAGAGAAACAAGAAGGGCAATTATAAAAAAAAAAAAAAAAAAAGAAATGAAGCTGCTGAAGAAAGACCCTTCAGGAATATTTATAAGAAGCTGTGTGTGTGTGTGTGGGGGGGGGGGGGGAATCAAATTGGAAGGAAGGAATTTTCTACCATATCTGATCCATAATTTCTAAAAGCTGAAATAGAATCCACATCATTGATACCTCTGTCTTTGTATAAGTCTGTGGAGCGTTCATCAGAGCCCACAGGATGCAAAAGTAATACAAAATGCCCATCTAAATATTCTCCAGCTTTAATCCATTTAAGTGTAACATATACCTTAGTTAAGACAATCATCACTATTTGCTGATATTCATAGACAGTACATTTTCTTACAAGCATTTACTTCGTAAAACACCAAACTAAATTATGTTGAAACAGACTGATGTCTAACACAACCGGAAGAGGAAAAAAAGGGTTGTCAATCTTGTTATCCCAACGTTAATGTCCTAATCCTGATTTTTTTTACAAAGCAAATGGTTTTCTTTGAAGTGTCTAATTGATGAATATAATTAAAAACTAAAGTTCTTTGTGAAGGGGAAAAAAAAACCCATTATCTTCGGAAACCAGGAAGCTGAGTGTTAAGCCATTGCTTTGTTTCAGATGTAGCTGTATCTTGTTGCATGACAGCATTTATGGCATCACCAGTGGAATACTGTTTTTAATAAGTGCAAAACTGATTGGTGAAGACACTGATCTCCTTTAGAAAGAAAAAGTTAATAATTCTTCTCCACCATGTATTGACTACCCTGTTTATTAAAAGATAGACATTTTTGACATTTGGAAAGAAATAATCGATTCTACAATATTATTAGGAGTCCATATAGACAGTGAACCATTCCTGTCAGGATAAGACAAAAACCGCCTAAGATAGGGACATCCAAGGATCACCTACCATTCATTACACGCAAGGTAACTGCTTTCCCCTAAGTTCACTC
Organism: Macaca fascicularis; assembly: GCF_037993035.2. NCBI lineage: Eukaryota > Metazoa > Chordata > Mammalia > Primates > Cercopithecidae > Macaca > Macaca fascicularis. Next base: position 71,820,469 of record NC_088387.1, on the reverse strand, counting down.
AAGCAGAAAATGAACAGCTGCCAATAGTGATCAGAGAGATAGAAAATGCTGCTTCCAGGAATGAAAGTCTCTTTGTTGTTGTTGTTGTTGTTGTTGTTTTTTAAAGTTAAACCAATATTCTATATACTTTTGCTGAAATAGCAAGAGGGCCAGATATGATAAGATCACAGTCCTGGAACTGATCAGTTGCTCCTTGATGTGTTTACAGAATTTTACAATCATATAACCAACAGATGCTCAAAAGTAGCCTCAAAATCAACAAAGACAAACATTCTGTTTTCAATCTTTATTGAATTATTTTGAAGTTTCAAAGCAGATTGCTCAGAATGGAATTTTACAAAGATAATCTTTAGATCTTAGTTGTTTGGAGGATTATAAACTATACCAATTTACTGTTCTATCACTGGAAGAGCTGAAAGTATTTTTTGCTCCCCACAAAACTAAATCTCCTCTGAAAATAGAAACCTATTTCAATAATTCAATTTGTATTGATTGCCTCTCATTAATCAATGGGTGCAATAAAAAGTACAGCTAATTCTTAGAAATAAGCATGCCTATGTCATTAAGGCTCAAACTGCTAGCATAAGAAGCTCAAGTGAAATGAATAAAGTGTATTCTTATAATAAGCAGCTCAAAGTCATTGGTAGTTGAAGACACTATTCAAAATGCAACCTTGTCTTTCACTGGTGTTCTTTGCCTGCATAGAAAGGGCCACGTAAGGGGAGATGTAAAAGAGGCAAAGAAGTAGGAAAAATGTCTTGGGAGAAGGAAGGATGTTTCAATGATATGAAATAAAAAAAAAAATGTTAACTTGGGACTGGTTATTATTTAATAATACTGGAGATAATTCCAAATATATTTTGAATCACATAATTATGCTGTGGAAGAAAAAAAAATCTTCAATGTCGAAGACTTTGTGTTTGGGAAAAAACCTGTCCTCTTTATTTTATAGCCCATATATTCTAAATGTTTACAAAGATAAAAAGCCTTGTTTTCGTGACCATTAAAATCTGATATGTGAGGAAGTATGCAGGACTTGGGACTTGAAGATTCTGCATCAAATTCAGAATAAATAACCTATGATTTAGCTACAATTCTGGCCAAACCTTCATGGATTTTTGACATCAAGGACTAGTACGTAGTGAGGGATCAAAGGATGTGAAATTGAGTGTGATCAAGGATATATTATTTTTCTTCTATCAGGTAAGGTACAACTGCTAGTATTGATGAAATGTCAACTTAAAAAAAGGCTTTCTGGGCCAGACGCGGTGTCTCACGTCTGTAATCCCAGCACTTTGGGAGGCCGAGGTGGGCGGATCACCTGAGATCAGGAGTTCGAAACCAGCCTGACCAACATGGTGAAACCCCGTCACTACTAAAAATACAAAAATTAGCTGGGCATGGTGGTGCATGCCTGTAATCCAAGCTACTCAGGAGGCTGAGGCAGAAGAACTGCTTGAACCTGGGAGATGGAAGTTGCAGTGAGCTGAGATCGTGCCATCGCACTCACGTCTGGGCAAGAAGAGGGAAATTCCATCTCAAAAAAAAAAAAAAAAAAAAAAAAGGCTTTCTGTTACAAAAATGACAGGTCAGTAATTTGTTACAGAAAAATTTATAATAAGAAAATGTGAGTAGGTAAACACACACTAAATATACCTTAAAGATTGTTCAAAAATGACTCAAGTGGATTAAGAACTTCCCAAAGTATTCTTAGTGTGCTTGTCAAATACTACCCAGAGAGCCCTCGCTCAGGTTTGTAATCTTTTTGATAGTGTTCATTTGTTGCAATAAAATAAGTCAGCAGTTTTAGCAAAGAAACAAATTCTATAGCGTTTACTGTTTAATACTAAACACAACAGTGTAAGATTTTTTTTCCCGGGCTTTTAAAAATTATACATATCATTTTTAAAAAAAAGCCTTTACAAGCAATAGTGGAATACTATGAAAAGTTGGCTTAATATTTAATTACATATGGTGTGTATGATTACCTCTATAATTTGGGACATTAGGCTATTGGTCAGAAATGTGATCTCCACTGTAACAGCATTTTAGAGGAACAATTAGATTTGATATTTCTCATTTCAATTTATAGTGTCTATTCTAGAAATATAATCTGCCATAATCTTTCAAAACTCCCAAGACTGTTTGTAGTACTTCACAGTTAATATCCCCACCACCCACCACCCATCTGCACAATGCATTTAACTTTACAATGAATACTTGCATCTATTATATTACTTCATTTTCAAAATGGTCTTATAAAGCAGGTAGAGCAGGGATTTGAACTGAATTTCTATAATGAGAAAAATAAGGTAACAACCCATTCCTGGCAAAATCTGGATTAGAATTCAAATCATTTGGCTCCAAACTAACACATGCTTCTCCAAACAGCAGTCCAGTATTTCCAGTGACTTAATTCAATGCACCGATTCAAGTCATGGGTTAAAAATGTTGAGGATGTCAGGCTGACTGTCACTGAGTATACTTCTTGGGTAAGGTGCATCCTTACTCTTGATAATATGATCTTAAACTAACAGCAAAAGCAGGCTGGGAGAATTTTGATTGGAAAACTACTATTCTTTTCAGACACAGATAGTTCTCTTTTGGCGAAACTTGATGCAATATTCTACAAAGTGTTACCGCATCTGAAAAATCCATAATAATTTTGATTTATCTGCACTGACAGTCAGCAGTATGTTATATTCACTATTGTATAATATTATTATCTGTTGATCTTCCCAGTAGATAATATGTTCCTCAAAGGAAGAACCTTACTTATTTTTTAACTCTGTTTAGTGCCAGCCATGTTAAAGATGCTCAGTAAAATTTTTGGGAGGAATGAAGGCAGGCAGGCAGGCAGGCAGGCAGGCAGGCAGGCAGGAGAGGAAAGAAGGGAGGGGAGGATGAACTTTTGCAACTTCCTTTTGCAAACCACTCTGCTAATTGAATTTATGACACAAAAGAGTTCAGGGATAACAACAAAAATGTTTGAAGTCATTGTAGCAAAAGAGTATCTCGAAAACAAGTAAGAGAATGACTTAATCTAACTACTTGATATGAAAATTACCAGTAATTAGCCTGTGTTAAATATATCAACTTTTTTACACAACTCAGCAGCAAATTGGTTAACTCAACTTAAGTTATGCCCAAACTGCTTCTCACCTAGTCAAACTGATTTCTATGTTTTGGTTTCATGAAACTGATCTATCATTGAGGACAATAAACTAAATAAGAACTAGGTGTTTTATATAGTGTTAAGGAAAAAAAAAAAAATCATTACTGGCACCAGTATCAAATAATATTGCTTTTTTTTGGCAAGCTAACTGAAATTGGGAAAATGAATTTATTAAAACTCTTCACAGACCTTATATCAAGTCTGCAGTCTCCTAAATGTAAAACTCTGCTGATAAACATTGCCAGGGTAAAATTTTGTCTTAAAACAGAGTAATTGCTTCTATTTCCTGTGATGTTTACACAGCAACTCCTTCAGAATTACTCTTAAAACGAAATAGAAAAGAAAATCAATAGAAACACTGCACTATGAAATAACCTTTGTGGCAGAAATGGAACCAGAAGATTAAGACAAAACCATAAAAGTATGAAATAATAAAAAGGGCACCAAATTCAACTCCATAAAAAAGATTAAAAATGATTTCAAATGTATATTACACATACATACAATGGAATATAGACATTTTGTATTTCATAAGAATATTTTTATAAAAAATGATTTGCAAAAATTAATTCAGTAGCAATTTGTACTATTCTGCCTAACCTCATGGTGTCGACAAGCCTTAATCAGATGTTATTTTTAAAAATATACTTTACAGCATTATTACAAATATTTCATTTTCCAAATAAATTATTTTTGAAATGGTATTTTTACTTTGTATAAAATTTTTAAAATTCAAAAATCATAAATTCTCTCTTGTTAAAAGTGTCAGCTGCTAATTACACAACTTATTACAACTGCTTTCACTATTTGTATGCAACATTCTTCTTCATTATTTGTGTTCTATTTTGTTTGTTTTCCGAAGGCTCTGGAGATATTCTTGTAGGACAAATTTAAAACATTTATCAATTTTTATCTTAAATATTAATTTGAGTTGAAAATTAGACATGTTTACCTTAAATACTGAGCAAAAATAATTTCAACAATATATAACAATATGTATTGATATAGCTATATCAATACTATATATATAATAATATGTATTGATATAGATATATGAATACTATATATATATATATATATATAAAAAACAATACTAAATGTAGCATCTTAAGTAATTTTGAAACTGACATAAATTTCCATAAGCTTCTTTAGCCTAGCAGACCTCTAATGCTATATGGTTGAAGGTAACTGCTTCAATGGCAATCAATCATTAACCATCTAGTCCACTCAAGACTAGAATCAAAGTTTCTTCTATTAAATTACCTGCACTAAACAACTGAGTTTTCTCATCCAAACCACTGGACTCTGCAATTTGTAAGATAAGGGGGAAAACAGACAGATCTACTTGATAATCAGTTTAAAGGTTATCAAGGCTCTCTTTACTTTTGCTAACATATTTTATTTTTTGAGCCTTCTTGGCCAATGTACTTCTGCCTAAGTGTCACAATCTGTTTTCGGTCTTAGCTAAGAAAATGCCCGGTATGGTTTTTACAGTTAAGAATTGACAGCTACCTTTTGCTTTGGTTGGTAAGCATTCCTCTAAAGTTCTCTTGCCTGATCAAACCTCATAAAAATAGAAATTAGTCATTATTCTGAATGTTTAAAAGTTCAGTAAGCATTTACTTTTTCTTGATGTGTGTTTACATATACACGTTTTGATCTACTCTTCAAGTTATTAATTTAGGAAAGTGAATTACCAACGCTGTACAAACACATGATACAATATGGATTTTCAGGGCTGAACCAAGTTCATAAGCAAGACAGCAATGAGGAGACATCTATACTTTTTCTTATTGCAACTACCACTTCGAGCTAAGTACACAGAGCTTGAAGGAGAAATCATTACTTGCTTCTTTTGAAACCAAATCCATTCTCTCAAACCTTATGTTTTTTTTATAAGTACACAGAGCTTGAAGGAGAAATCATTACTTGCTTCTTTTGAAATCAAATCCACTCTCTCAGCCCTTATGGTTTTCCCTTCCCTTTGTTAGGCCATACTGATTTACATTGTATTTCAGTGTTGAAATTCACATCAGACCAATTTCACATTGTTTAGTAACTTGTGATTTATATACTATTAAGATTAATTCCATTATGACCAATATCCTGTCATATCATTTAATTACACTGACATTTATTACATCTAATAAATTAGACACATTTAAATACATTCCAGCTAAGAATTTAAACAAATGAGAGCCACCTGGCACAATGAGAGAAACTGTTCAGTACAGAAATGGCAAAGACACTCTCTACTCTCCAAGTTACAATGATTTAGTTTGACACAATCTGGAGGAATTTATTCCGTGATCAGGATGTTTTCTCTTTTGCATAAGATACACAAAGTTGAGATGGAATTTGGTGGTAATAAGAAGGCAGAGAAGACCATAAGAAATATGGGAGGTCATGCTTTTCGCTTTTCATTAAAGAGTTATCTAAAATGACAGTATAATCCTTGATAGTCATTTTAAATTGGCAATTATTGAGTACATACAATGCAGCCAGAATTGAACTGAAGTGTCACATTGTCAAATGGGACTTTTCCTGTTGCATTCGCTTTGGCAGCTTGAACATAACTATTAGGACCAAGAAGAAATAAATACTTCACATTCTAAAGAACATGGGGCCAGATCCGCTTTCCAGAACTATGATCAATAGCAACCCCTACCGCCTAATCCTCCCTTCCCTAACACACTTTCTAATCTATGTAAGATGATCTAAGGATCAGGAAACAGAAAGAGACAATGCATTCTTAATGGAGATTAGAGTTTGTGTTCTCCGTCCTCCACCAAAACACCCAAGTTAAGTGCAACTGCACTCCAAAATAAATAAAGACAGGGACACTGGCATGTCACTTACAGGGCTCTGTACTTACTGTCATTGGAGTGAAGCAAAGAACTTTTAACTCAATTTAATACATGATCCCTGTGGCTTGAGGCTATACATGAGGAGAGAGAGGTGTCTACTCCTCACCCTGGAGGTTTCTGAATGCAAGAGACTCTCCAAATAGTCTATCCTATGGGCGGAAGAACCTAAAAAGCCAAAGAGAAAAACCTCTCTGATCCTCACAACCCCCTGAGGGTGCTGAAGAAGACCTCAGTGGGTAACTGACCTCAGTGGGTAACTGAGCTTCATGTGGAGAAGTATGAAGTAGAAGGTGGAAGAAGAACTACAAGGTGGTCTAGATAACAGTCAAATTAGGGGATCCTCATGGAGGAGAGAGGGCTATTAGCTGCTTATAGCTGCTACAGTACCAGGAGTAACGGCGTGTTGTGTTTACACATTTTGACATTATATATTTCTTGGTGAAGCCTCAGCACTATTTTTTTTTTTCATTTTTTTTAGACACAGTCTCACTCTGTCACTCAGGCTGGAGTGCAGTAGCACAATCTCAGCTCACCGCAACCTCTGCCTCCCGGGTTCAAGCTATTCTCCTGCCTCAACCTCCCGAGTAGCTAGGATTACAGGTGTGCACCACCACGTCTGGCTACTTTTTGTATTTTTAGTACAAATGAGGGTTCACTATGTTGGCCAGGCTGGTCTTGAACTCTTGACCTCAGGTGATAACACCCGCCCCCCTCAGCCTCCTGAAGTGCTGGGATTACAGGCGTGAGCCAACCACCATGCCCAGCCAGCACTATCTGTCAATTTATTTAAGGTCTCTGAGCCTTACTTTTCTCCTCTCCAAAATAGAACAATGGGCTTTTATGAAGAACAAATTGGACAATGCTTTTAGAAATGATGTCAAATGATTATACTATGCAAACATTGATATTATTACTTAACCTATATATTACATTCACCTTCACTGCTTGTCCATATTATCTTACAATATTATATGTATTCTTGAGACAGCTAGAGTCTTGTACTACTTCACGTCTTATGTATTCTCCAGGTGTGCTCTATTTAGCAGAATCTAAGACTGATTTGCAATGACCCTTACCTTTGTACAATTCTCTTCCCTTTGAGTGTGTGTGTAACCTGTAAATATGACAATATATCTCACAATGATACAAGTTGAGCAAGCCAAATCTAAAAATCTGAAATCCCAAATGCTCCAAAATCTGAAAGTTTGCAGCCAACACGATACTCAAAAGAAATGCTCATTGAAACATTTTGGATTTTGGATTTTCAGATTTGGGATGTTCAACTTGGTAAGTGCAATGCAAACATTTCAAAATATGAAGAAAATCCAAAACCTGAAACTTTTCTGGTCCCAGGCATTTTGGATAGGAGTAGTCAATCTGCTGTGCGTATGTGGGTGTGTGTGTGTGTGTGTGTGTGCGTGCACACGTGCGTATGTTCAAGAATGGAAAAGCCACTAAGAATGCCCTCCAGCTGACAACCAGCAAGAAACCGGAACCTCAGTCCTACAGCCTCACAGAACTGAATAGTGATAACATTCTGAAGAAGCTTGGAAGCAGTTTCATCTCCAAATCCTCAAGATAGAGTCCAGTCAACTGGTTCCTTAATATTAGCTTTCTTGAGACCCTAAGCAGAGAAGCAAACTGAGCTCACCCAGACATCTGATCTACAGAAATGTGAGCTAAAAAAATAGATGTTGTTTTGAGCTACTAACTTTGTAGTAATCTATTATTTAGTGATTGAAAACTGATACAGATGGTAAAACATATTTATTAAATGAATACTATTTATTAAATGAAAGTCATTGATTGAATGTTCATGAAGCAATTAATATATAATATCTGGGAATATTTCATGTGAGGTCTTGTCTGAAAATTCTTCTGAAGAATTTTGAATCCTTATTAGAATCTGAAAAAAACTCTCAGAGGCTAATTACAACTAGGATTAACTGGAAGACATGAATAAGCAGCCCTGGTGATGTTTAAAATGTTTGTTGAGGGTAGACTGGTAAAGTTTAGCAAAACCTGTAGTCAAGTAGGATGGAGGCTCGGCACCAATATAATTCGGCCATAAACTTCCATGGTTTACTCATAGGCTGATGGCATGTAGATTACATACAATGAAATGATAATCTTTGTGTTAAGGAGTGAATTCTCAAACTATTTGTAAAAATGGGCAGTTTGGCATGGCTTTATGGAAAAGTGGGGCTCTTGTTAAGTTTCAACACTGAGCACTAATGACAAAAGTAAAAGAACACTGATGACGAACTAAAAGAAAACTACAGAGATAATCAAATCTGCTCCCCTGCCTCACCCCCTATGCATTATAATATGCTATCATTTCCTGCGAAAAATAGCATTCCTTTTATTTTAGTATATCTCTAGGGAATAAGATCGAAGAACACTCTCCCAGGAATTTAATTATCCTTTGTTGGAGGAAATCCTCTCCCTCAATATGAAGGCAAAAAGTAAAGGCCATTTCATCTTGTCCTGCCTCCACCACTGCCTGTTAATTTTACAACACATATTTAGATGCTAGAATATTTTAAGAAAACAGCTACCATACTGGCATCTGGTGCTACTGGCAACCAGTGCAAGGAAATCTCCACTGAGAATTTAAAAATGCGTTTTCCTAGGGAGAAATTGTTAAAAAAAAAAAATCCGATTTTCAATTGTTCCCCAATTCATGAGGAAAAAGAACAAATATTATTAAAAAGCTAACTTATAAATAACTGGATCTAGAACTCTTTTCCACTAAGTATTTCCAAAATAATTGTTCTCAAACTTGACTGTACACTGGAGTTAACTAGGGACCTTTAACGAATTTTGATGCCTAGTTTCTGTGCCCTCAAAAACTCTGAACTAATTGGTCTAGAGTTCAGTTTGGTTATTGTGATAATTTCAAGAGCTCCCAGGTAACTTTAATATATGACCTCTTAGCTATGGTCCAGGATTACATGTGTAATTCACTTCTGAAGAAAGACAACTATGAGTTTAGTTTATTTCTCCACTAGAAGGACTGGATTCTAGAGATCTCTGAAATAAAATATACATGCATATTTGCTCTGGAATAAAAATGTTACAGAGCAATGTTTTTATTTTAAGGTTTGCATTTTTCCAAAGGTTTTTTTTTTTTTTAATTCCTCTGATTGCAATGCAGCAATGTCTTGTTTGAATGCAAATTAAATCTTCCTCTTAATAAAAAGGATGTGTCTCTGCCTCAGGAGCATGTACAAACAGTCTGGTGATGGCAGGCAGTGACCCAGGGATGCTCATGATGGACTGAGAGAGACATGGCAAACATTACAAGCATGCATTGCAAATACTGGACTGTGGAAAATTAATAGTTTTAACCCTAAACCAACTTCACATGGCACAATAGCATATCTTAGCAATAATTTATTCACCTTCTACACTAGCTTGGGGGAATTACAGACACAAAGTTGGAAATAAACCATACTGAAGGTAGCATTATACTTCACCTTGGCTGAAACTTGGGAAGCAACACAATTTGGCCTTTATATTAAAAAATCACGGTTCATCTGAGGTCACATCAATGTAGAGAGAAGAGTGGAAATTTGAGTGAGAAAAGCTATTAGGAAGTACATTTACTAGAGAAGGAATAGAATTAATAGAACTTAGTTTTTTCATCTTACATTTTCTTTTGTTGATAATGAATCAATTGGAATATTTTGAGGTTGCCAAAATCTTCTGATTCTGGAGCCTAAATAAGGTTTTTAACTGGCAGGTTGACTGAATAATAGAAATTTGATGGCCAGAGGCCAAACCAACACTTTACAAAAGCCCTCTGAACCAGGTGGTTGACAAGTCCAGGACTTACATGAATGCAACCCCAGAAGAAAAACTTGCAAATGCCTCTTCAATAGCCATCCAAGACTCTTGCTTGAATTTAAAGGCAACTGCTGGTGATTTCTTCCTCCACTTACAACTTCTTTTTTCTTATAAAGAGAATGCTATACCCTTTTCTTTCCTCCCCAACACCAACAGTTCACTCGTTCAAAAACTCTAAGGCATTCAGATAAAAGTAGATGAAAATATTGTTTGCCAGAAACATCTTCAAACAGAATATGAGTTTTCACACACAGAATGCTCATTAGAAGCAGAAGCAAACATATCACTGTAACATAATAATAGCTCATATTGAGCAAGTACTCTGGGCTGTGTGCCTAACATACAATAGCTCATTTAATTAACCATTACGTTGGGTGGAAGCTATTATTTTCATTTCACGAATTAGGAATCTCAGACACATAGAACTTAAAATCACTTGCTGAAAGTCATACAGAAAGCAGTAAAAGATCCAGTATTCAAAAATAGGCAATTTGGCCAAAGGTGTCCACTCTTAATTATATCACTACACTGTAGTTATTGTGTAAAGTGGCCCATGAGAACAAGCAATGGGTACCTTGCCCCACTGGAAAAAGATAAATTCAGGGAAGTTTCTTGGGTAAGTTTATTTCTGCGCTAAGTGAAAATGTTAAATAAAAATTATATGGATGAGGTGGGCCGGGCCTGGTGGCTCACGCTGGTAATCCCAGCACTTCGGGAGGCCGAAGGGGGTGGATCACGAGGTCAGGAGTTCGAGACCGGCCTGGCCAATACAGTGAAACCTCATCTCTACTAAAAATATGAAAATTAGCTGGGCATGGTAGTGGACATCTGTAATCCCAGATACTTGGAAGGCTGAGGCAGGAGAATTGCTTGAACCCAGGAGGCGGAGGTTGCAGTGAGCAGAGAACACACCACTGCACTCCAGGCTGGACAACAGAGTGAGACTCCATCTCAAAAAAAAAAAATATATATATATATAGATAGATAGATAGATAGATAGATAAGGTAGATGGAGGAAGGGGGATGAAATTCCTGGCAGAGAGAATAGCATAACTGAAATAAAAAAGGTTGAAACAAAGCAAAACAAAAAAACAACCTTACATTGTGTGTTGGGCAGTTTGGTACAGTAAAGAGATAATATAAAAATCAAGGAGATGCCATTAGAGAGGTGAACTAGGAGAAGATCATGGTAGTCTTAGTATCACACAAGAACTTCGACTGTGTTCTACAGGTCAGAAAATCTCAGATATTTCTGATCATGACCCACAGAAAAAAATATATTTTACATGGTGACAAGTACATTTTTAAGCATATATTTTACTTCTATATAATAAATGTTTATATATCTTTATTATACATGTTATTTATAATACATCATATTATAGATAATATCACACACAAACATATACGTACACTCAAACTGGGTGAGCACCCTAAATCCAAAAATCTAAAACTTGAAATGCTCCAAAATCCAAAATTTTTTGAACACCAGAATGATGCTCAAGGAAATACTCATTAGAACATTTTGTTTTGGTTTGGCTTTTTTGAGAAAGTCTCGCTCTGTTGCCCAGTCTGGAGTGCAGTGGCACATTCTCAGCTCACAGCAACCTCCGCCTCCTGGATTCAAGCAATTCTCCTACCTCAGCCTCCTGAGTAGCTGGAATTACAGACGTGAGCCACCACGTACAGCTAATTTTTTGTATTTTTACTAGAGACAGGGTTTCACCATGTTGACCATGCTGGTCTCATACTCCTGTTCTTAAGTGATTCGCCCACCTTGCCCTCCCGAAGTTCTGGGATTACAGGTGTAAGCCACCATGTACAGTCATCATCAGAGCTGGGCTCTAATCATCATTCACATTTCATATTTTCATATTTGGGATGCTCAAATAGTGCAAATATTCCACAAACAAAAAAAACTCTGAAATCTGAAACACTTCCAGTTCCAAGCATTCTAGATAAGGGACATTGAAGCTCGCTCTCTCTCTCTCTCTGTCTCATGTGTGTGTATGTGTATGTATGCATCTGTATAGTTGACCCTTGAACAATGTGGGGGTTGGGGTACATATACACCCTTAGTTGAAAATCTGTGCATAACTTTTGGCACCCCCAAATCTTAAAAACCAGTAGCCTACTGTTGACCAGAAGCCTTACTAATAACAATAAGCAGTTGATATAATACACATATTTTGTGTGTTATAGGTAATATATGCTGCATTCTTACAATAAAGTAAGCTAGATAAAAGAAAATGTTATTTAGAAAATCATAAAGAAAATATATTGACTATTCATTAAGTGGAAATTAATCATCACAACATTTTCATCCTTAACTTCACATTCAGTAGGCTGAGGAAGAGGAGGAAGAGGAGGGTTGATCTTGCTGTCTCATGCTCGGCAGAGGCAGAAGAAAATCTATTTATAAGTGGAGCTGTACAGTCCAATCCTGTATTGTTCAAGGGTCAAATGTGTGTGTGTCTGTGTGTGTGTGTGTAAGAGAGAGTATTTTTATATATATATATATATAATATATAATATATATATAAAATATATATATATAATATATAATATATATATAAAATATATATATATATTTTGCAATTGAATGAAAATTGTGAAGAAAATTAATGAATTTTACTATTCAAATATTCATATTTTCTATTCTATTTCATATAAATTCTAGACTATTTAGGAAATGAGTAGACCTCTCAATTCATTTTTAGGCCCCATTAATGAGCTATAATACTGTTTAAATAACACTGTTATGGGTGTTGAAAATATATGGGCTATCATCAAAGGATTCTGATTACAGGAGACATAGTTTAGAATGTTACTTCAACTGGGTCAGTCTGATAGCAGTCATTAGCTGTCTGAAGATGATTTTGAACCATTTGCCAAGCTCAGGCAAAAGAGAACGGGAGACAAAATCAAGTCTATTTAGATGCCACAAAAAATAAATTGAATAATTTATAGTCTCCACTAAAATGATAATTCTTTATTAGAAGAATGTTGAAGAAATGATCCGAGGACCACCACTCTTGAATATCCTTAAAAGTACAATACAAAGCCAGTTAGCTTAGCAGGGTTACTGATATACCTGCCTGAAGGAAAGGAAACAAACAGATGACCACTGGTGCCCTCCAGCTCTAGATTTATTTCCCTGGTCACTGACCATCTGAAAACTAATTTTGCTTGCCTAAGAATGAAAAGTCAAATGTACATGAGATTGCTCTGAAGAGGAGTCTACAGAAATGTATTAGAAACAGATGAATAGTCATGACCCTCTTTACTCAATCCACTCTTACACAAACGTCTATGCAACTACAGAAGATAATTCAGTATCTATTTATCAATAAAAGAATACAAGAATGTTTCTTCAGGCTTCTAAGAAATCCTTTCCTATGAACAGAAGATAATGGGGTTATTATAGACAAGGCAATAGTGCCTTCTGAAATATTGCAAACTAATTAAGAACAATTATTAATAATGTTTTTGGTGGTATTATTATGTTTGAATAATATTTAAATATTCTGGTATATTTGAACTTTCACTATTTTAGCCTGTAGCCTATTTTTTAGCAAATATAAGTAATAACAAGGGAAGTCACATGTTAACTAATGAACTGAGCCTAACAACAAAAAAGACACAGGGAAGCCCCTGAAGGATTCTCTAGCTTGACGTTCTTCTTGGAATCTACGGCAGGACAAAAGTCCTAACATCAGTCTATGGATGACAGAGATGAACCACATTTATCTGTTTCCTTGTGTGCACCACCATCCCACAACTCAAAAAAAAAAAAAAAAAAAAAAAATATATATATATATATATATATACACACACACACACAGCCGTTAAAACTGGCAATTCTAGAGAAACTGGGTGGCCTGTTAACATCTAGCTTTCCCAAAACTCACTTTTTCTGTAACTTAATCATTTTACAGCCTTTGATTTTGAAGAAATTACTTGCTTCCTGGCCAGGTGTAATGGCTCATGCCTGTAATCCCAGCACTTTGGGAGGCTGAGGCAGGCAGATAACCTGAGGTCAGGAGTTCAAGACCAGCCTGACAAATATGGTGAAACCCCATCTATACTAAAAATAAAAAAAATTAGCCAGGCGTGGTGGCAGATGCCTGTCATCCCAGCCACTTGGGAAGCTAAGACAGGAGAACTCTATGAACTTGGGAGGCAGAAGTTGCAGTAAGCTGGGATCACACCACTACACTCCAGCCTGGGCAACAGAGCGAGACTCCATCTCAAAACAAAATCAATAAATAAAAATAAAATAAAAACGAAATCACTTGCCTCCTTCTGGGCTGGCTGTACATAAATAAACATATACACACAATCTACACTTCTCCATTACACTGCAATCACTTCCTTGTCACTAGAATTGTATCTTTTAGTCCAAGAGATAACTAATCAGAACTGTCAGGACAAACTCTTGGGAATGTAAATGTGCTATCTGGAGCATAACTATCCTAAGAACACTGATTATAAAATCCAGAAGCAAAAACTCATCAGAAAAGATTTTAAATTCATTTCAGACAAGATGCAGAGTATAAACAAATAAATACACAATATGAAAACAACTTTCACTAAGTCTCATGGTGGAAAGATTCTGATCCAATTGATTATTATTGTTCCTAGTTCAAAATATTTTAGGCCTTATCAATGGCAATGCATAACTGGAATGACTAAGGTTAGCTTTTCAGTGAATCATCAGAGCAGTGATTAAACTAATGATATACAAGACTCCTAAATGGATTTTGAGGATTGAATACAATAGCCAAAACTAGCACGGGAACAAGACAATAACCTTCATTTAGCCCACAGAAAGCCCAGTTTAAAACTCTGAAGTGATGACACAATGACTATATTTGTGATAATTATTTGCCATGCCAATTGTATTAAATCATTAGAAGGTAGTACACATCTACATGCACAACGAGCCCATTTTCATGTTAGCATATCTCAGAGGACTTTCCTGCTGTGTGTTTTATACTGCTACTGCCTTATATTTTATGTTAGCATTAATGTTTTAATTTTCATATACATGTTCTTAGGCCATTTTATGAAGGGCATGGCTTTAAAAATTCAAGTTGATATATTAAATTAATGTTTTAAAAAAGGTCATGTAACAAGTAGTTCTAAATCAGTTCTTTGCGTTCCTCCATACATTCAAACCTTCTAATATGGTTTATTTATTATGGGTAATATGGAAGTAAGATCTGGGCTCTAAACTCTGTGCATATGTCAGGTTAACATGCATATGCACTAAGTGTCTTTCTTCAGATGATGGATCCTACCACAAGTCCTCCCTAAAACAATACATCAATCCCCTTCCCCACAAAAATAAAAAAGATATATATTTATATCAAAATGAGTACATAAAATAGAGCTTCTCTCTAAACTGGCCTTCTGGTTAGAATACTACTTCATCAACTCAGAAAACCTGTCTAATATTATACAGGTAGAAGAATTTACCAACGTGTAAATAATTTTTTAAAAAATACAAAAAAGAGACAAAATAGTGTAGTGATTAGGAATAAAAGTTCTAGAACCAGATGATCTCTATCAGACCCAGTTCGGTCATTGACTGTCTTGTGAGTCTGGTCCAGATATTTCACCTTTTAGAGCTGTAGTTTTCTCAATTCAAATAAGTGTACTTACCACAAGGTTTATTTTAAAAAAATAAAAGATCCATGCAAAGCATTTTTATCTTATACAACATATTTATTAATATTACTATTGTTACTAATACACGAATGACTTCAAAAGCTGCTATTAAAAACCAAGTAAGGATGTGGGTGGCATGCTGTATTTTAGATTCAGATTCAACAGCCACTATACTAGTTACATTCATATGACATTCACATCCCATTAATGTCATAGCACAGCACAGCAATTAAGAATAAGGGTCTGGTTTTAAATCTTAGTTCTACCACTTATTAGCTGTATTTAATTCAGTAATCTTCTTAACAGTTCTATAAAATAGATAATAGTATTACCTACCTTATAATGTTGTTGGGAGGATTAAATAAATTACTATACTATATGTCAAGCTCTTAGAAAAAAGAATTGCTGCTGTAATTATTGATTTTATTTCAGAAGGGAAAATGTCCAAATATTTAAAAAGTCAGAAGAACAACAGAACCAGTCTTGTAGTCATTGAAGTAATGATAATTTAAAAAATCATAATAATAACCATTAAAACAGTAATATGCCATACTTAGCTCAGGCATAGCATGCTATCATTTGCCTACAATTTCACTATATTACCCACATGACCTCTCAACAAGCCTGTAATGTGAGTAGGCTATAGACTATTGCCTTCAAATTATACTTCATGAACTTGAGGCTTAGAAATCAGTGACTTGCTAAGCCACATAATAGTGGGTGTTCGAGCCAGTACTAGCATCTAGGTATGGGCCTCATGATCGAATGCCCTTTCCACTTCATTCCTTCACAATGGCCAAAGAACCAAATTCAAAGCAAGACCATCCAACAGGCCATCCTGATAAGAACCCCTCCTGAAATAAGACAACATGGTCACACAAATCAAGTGCACATGCTTCTAACTCAAAAGTTATAGAGAAGTTATAGGTAACAATTGACAAATCTGCACAAATCATAAGGCCATTAACACAAAGATGTATTTTAAAGCTAACCAGTTCCAGCAGATTGTATTCATGTAAAGAGAATTTGGTTTCCCTTTCCTTCTGACACTTCATTTTCCCTTTGTCTCCCAAATCTGTTAACAACTATTTTTAGCTGGATGGAGCATTTCATGAATGGGTCACTCTTAAAAATCTCATTTGGTTTCCACTTTTTCTTCAAGAGTTAAGACTTGCCACTTTTAGGTTTTTTGGTCATTATACACAAAATAATATATATGGATAGAATATATACACACTTATGCAAGTATATATATATATAGCATGCATATATATGCACACACGTCTAGCTATCTATACATATACATTTACAACAAAGAAAAACTGCTTAATTTATGTATAAGAGATTCAGACAACTAGACCAGGTAACACTCAACTCAGAATTTACACATTATTAAGGAGAAAGAAAAAAAAAAAAAGAAATCAGTAAACACACAAATCTTCCCATTACACGGTTCCCTTTCTGAGCTTCCTTGCACTTTATTTCTGATTTTCTTCTCATACTATGGGCTTCAGTTAATTCTGCACATTTTTTTCTCCTGGAAAGGCCATCTCCAGAAGAAAAAGACAAGAGGTCTTGTTAGAGAGAAGCAATTCACAAATACTGTTAGGCAGGGAGGCAGTCAACAATCATTTATTGAATCCCTAGCCCCCTAAGCGCTGTACTAGATGCTTAGAACTGAGTCCCTCCTGCTGTTCAGTTAGAAGGAGGGAAAAGCTATGACTTCTAGTATCAGCACTGACCTAGTTAAGCTATGAATAAAGAATAAAAATCTTCCATAACACAAGAAAACAAAACCAGAAACCTTGATATATGTTTTTCACCCTAATGCATATGGTTTTACATATGTTTCAGCTCTTATTGAAATTTTATAGCTCAATTTCTTTTGGTCTAGAAAGTTCAAAAATGTTCAAGTCAACAACTCAGTAGGAAATTTAGAAAGTTTCCGAACAATTCAGTTTTGGAAACTTTTTAGTTCAGCATTTCCCAAACTCCTCGCTATTGACATTTTAGGCTAGAAAATTCTTTGGTGGAAGGAGTAGGGGATGTTCCTGTGAATTTTGGAGTGTTTAATGGCATGCCTGTCCTCGACTCATTAGATGCCTGTTATCACCTCTCCGACCGAGTGGTGACAACCAAAAATATCTTCAGACATTGTCAAATATACCCTGGGAGCAACATAATTCCTGATTGAAAGCTATCTAGGCCAAAACTTCACCTAACACATAACTGTATTAGATGGATAGCAAGAAAGGATGGCATATATACAAGGACCTGGAAGCAGAATGACATTAAACTTAAAATAATAAGCCTTTTTCCCAAAGGTATTTTTATTCACCTTGTACAAAACATTGAGAAAACACCACCTGTCCAATACCAAAAATTGGGGACCTTAAAGCAATATGCCCCTGGTCTTCCCAAATTACTGCTCTGGCTTGCTTTAGTCTGTAACATTAAGGCTCTGTTTCCCAGGAATTCCAGAACTAAGACATACAGGTTGCTATCAGTTCTTCAGAGGCAAGGAAACTAAGAAAAGTGGTCATCATAAGAACACCACACATAAAAAGAAAGGAAAGAGTATACCAAGTTTCTGTTCTTAAAAGAAACAGTGGAAAAAAAGAGAACACATACATTATCATTTCAAAGCAATTTATGTTAACGATAATTGGGCAAAACAGATTGTTTTTAGTTGTGTTCTTGCAGAAGTAATGTCAAATTTACTTGAAAGTCAGATTTTTAGAAAATTTTAGATTCAGAGAGTACATGTGCTTGTTACGTGGATATTACTTGTGTAATGGTGGGAATTAGGTTTCTAGTGCACCCATCACCCAAATGTTGAACATTATACCCAATAGGTAATTTCTCAACTCTCATTCCCCTCCCACCACCCTCCTTTTTGGAGTTTCCAGTGTCTGTTATCTCCAGAAAATCAGATAACTTAAAAGGTTTCATGCACGTTAAATAGTAAAACGTTGTATTATTATACCAAAGGAAAAATGAAAAACTGATTTTTCCAAAACAGCATAAATGCTTATTTTCTGCATGATTTACTTTGCTGTCCCATTTCTATAATATAGAAAAGTATATTATTTGAATAGCTAAATAGATTTATCAAAAATATATTAGATTTATATAAATATAGTAAATATATCTTTTACTTTGGGATGTAAACAGAGCTAAAATATTATATACTCAACAGTCTCAAAATAGTCCTTAAAAATCATGGAATTAATGTGGTTATTTAATCTTGTTCAGCAATTTGATGCAAACGCCTAAACACAAAAAGTTGTTTAGTAGGTACTACACAGGAAGGAAGAAGGAAGGAAAAGGCTTAATACTCTGTAATGCTTCCTGAAAATCAGAAAATGAGTAGCATTCAATTGTAGCTAAATTCTCTCTCTCTCTCTCTCTCTCTCTCTCTCTCTCTCTCTCTCTCTCAATCTCTCTCTCTCCCTCCCTCCCTCCCTGTCTGTCACACACAAAAACATACACACACCACAACACTGAATAAATACCTGCTGGAAGAAAGGAAGGAAGCATATGAGGCAGCATGGAACAGAGAAAGAGAGTGACAACCTCAAGAGACATCATTGACTTGAGCTCTAGTCCTACACTGGATTTCTGAAAGTTGTCGTAATCTCTTTAAGCCTCAGTTTCTCCTATGTAAAATTTGAGGGTTTACTAGAAAATACATATATTCTCTTCAATTTAAACAATCCCTGCTTCACAGTGTGTTTCAGATGAGGGTAGTAGGAAGAATATTCTGAGTTTCAGATTCTAAGCAAAATTAAATGATTTAAGTTACATTCTAAAATCGATATGAGCTGCGATTCTGAGAACAACTTGGCCAGCTAGCCTGAATATTTTTGGCAATGCCAGCAACAGATTGGCTGGATGGCACTGAACAAGAGAATCTTTTTAATGCAGTCTGCTCAATCTGGCCTATCTGATGTTCTGCTTGGGATAACTTTAAATTTGGGTTGACTTAGAACTTGTCCTTGGTATCTCACAGGCTGTTAAGAGGACAGTCCATGATAAATGTCATCTTCATTAAAAGTCAATTCTTGCTAACTTTTTCGTGCTACTTTTGTTCTACAATACCACATATAATTTGAGACATACTGCCCAGAAAACAGAACCTACAGAAGGTTGGAAAGAATATTCTATTCTCTCTTTCAGAAACATGTAACATTAAACAGGGTTGAAAGAGAACACATTAGAAGTATACAGAGGAATTTGGATTACAAATGGTTCACAGGAACAGTAAGTACTTTTTTTGGCTTACTAGCTAGAAGTGGGACATAAGGTAACAAGCTATGAGTAGATTTCCAGAGAGGTAAAACACCTCATGTTACATATCACCACACCCCTGCTGTGTAATACATACCATAAAGTATTATTACAAGATTTAAATATTATTTACATCAAAGTTTGCCAATGAAAAGAGCTTTGAGAACCATGTTAGCTTGTAGCTGCCAAAGACACAAGTAACAGCAGTAGTTGGAATCAGGTAGTAGTCTGGGGAAAACGGGGGATCCAACAACAAAGCCATGTATGAATATCTCCCTGGCTTCCATTTCAGACAAACTGCTCTTAGTAAAGAGAAACACCTATTAATGATTGAGAACATTTTATATTTATAATTTTAATAAAAGTGAAAATACGGAAGACTGTATTTTCAGGTGTCTTAGTTCAAAGGAGCAAAACACATTGTCATCCTAATCAGAAAAGACATTTAAGATAACAACTGGAGAAAAGTGCCTTTAGAAATAAGTAGGAAACACGTCAGAAGATATTTTAATAATGTCAAGCAGCTATTTGCACAAAAAGATGGAGCTGCTCCATATATCAGTACATCTTCCAGGGAGAAGGCAGTAGATATGAGTAGGTAAACATCCCTAACCTGTCTAGTCACATCAGCCTACTGGCCACAGAGAAACAAGATACATAAATTCTGGGACCACCTAAAGTGATTTGTTTATCAACTCTGTGAATAATTACTGCTTTTGTTTCATTACTTTTAATTACCTGTTTTTCTTTTGTCCTTATGCCCTGAGGTGAGTTTTTCATCAGTAATGGGCATGATTTTATGAATATCACATGCAAACAAGCAAATTAGACCCACTGAACTTGGGAGACCATTTTTTCCTCTTCCCTTCTCTAAAGGTTAGCTGCTATTTTCTGAAAATGATATTGATTCTATGGTAACATGCACAAAGGCACTAATCAGGAGAACAGGAGCTTTTGTGAATTCAGTAAAGCTTATAAAGTACCTCATTATAACACGCTACCAATCTATGACCCCAGTAATAGAAGTCCTGAAATTATAAATAAATTAGATGTTTAAATTGTTACCCTTTTTTTTATACTACATAGTGGAGCACTCATTATAATTTCCAGAAGAGCTGTTAAAGAAAAAAAATGTGGAGAATGAAAATTGAAAAGCAGCAGCTGCTTAGGGGTGCTTAACCTAGAGCTAGACACCCAGGCAGATCCAAACTGCCTGCTGCTCCTCCTTCCCTTTTCCTATACTGCCTACAAATAATCAGTATGATTTTTCATACCACTATTTTTAATTAAGCACTGTGTATCATTATTTCTGGATAATAAACAGTTTTTATTATTTTCAGTTTAAAGCAATTGTTGCCAAAAGGAATTTTTAATTTTAATATTTATTTATTTAGAGACAGGTTCTCACTCTGTTTTCCAGGCAGGCTGGAGTGCAGTGGCTCAATCAGACCTTACTGTAGCCTTGAACTTCTGGGCTCAAGCAATCCTCCTGTCTCAGCCTCCTGAGCAGCTAAGAATACAGGTGTGTGCCCCCACATCTGGCTAATTAAAAAAAATTGTAGAGACATGGTCTTGCTGTGCTGCCCAGGCTGGTCTTGAACTCCTGGCTTCAAGGAATTATCCTGCCTCAGCCTCCCAAAGCTCTGGGATTACAGGGGTGACCACTGTGCCAGGCTCAATTTTTGTTTTTAATGATAATAGCTAATTCTGGTGAGAATCCTTGAAACAAAACTCTCACACCTTGCTAGTGTTCTTGTGTGTATAATCCCCTGGTACAGCCTGAATGTGTCCCCCAGAATGTATGTGTTGGAAACTTAATCCCCAGTGTAACAGTGTTGGAAGATGGTGCCTAATGGGAGGTGTTTAGGTAATGAGGGCTCTACCCTCAAAAATGGATTAACCCCGCTATATAAAGAGCTCTGGGGAGAAGGGTTCTGCCCCTTTGCTCTTCTGCCTTACGAAGAAAAGGATTCCTTCCCTCTGGGGGATACAGCACTCGAGGCACCATCCTAAAGCGGAGATCAAGCCCTTACCACTAGACACCAGATGCTGGAGCTTTGGTCTTGGACTTTCCAGCCTCTAGAACCATGAGTAAAATAATTTTGTTCTTTATAAACTACCCAGTTTTAGGTATTCTGTTATATTCTAGTCCAAAAATGGACTAGAGACATCTCCTTTTAAAAGTCTTGCATGCACTGATAATTGTTGATGTGGTAACTTGAATTAAATAAAAGACACTAAAATGATAGTCTTAAATTTTTTAAAAAAGTTTTCCATTGACAGGTGCTCAAAACAGCATTATTTTTTACTTTTGGGTTTCTGTAGTAAATTAATTAGGGGTTTTCTTTTACATTTGTGTTTTCCAATTTTTCTTTAAGAGGCATTTAGTATTTCATAATTACAATACTTTTTAAAAAAAAACTCATTTAACAATGAAAAGAGTTTTAAGATATTCACAATAATGTATTAGAGCTCAGTAGTTTTAACACATTTCTTTCCACATGTACGTAAGTGCATGAGGATATTTACTAAAGGATAGAAAGAGAAGCCTTAACTATCTTGAAAACATGAAGCAATTTAATAGTGAATTGAAAAAACAACCCTCTGTATTGCAATTAACTGACATAAAATATTGAGACATAGGCTTTAAGTTCCTCTGAGGCAAAAACAAAACAAAGCAAAACAAAAAAAAAACACCTTATTTATTTATTTTTTTGTCCCCTGCTCCTTACTGTTGCAGAATATATGAATATGGTCTTTTAATAGATTCAGAACCATGGATAGCATATCTGTGCTTTTAGGTAGATGGGGCATTATCTTAATAGGCAAAGTATCTGCTCATCCTCAGTCTGCTTTGTAGTGGCCTCGTTATGAGGGCAAATCAGTTATCTTCTCTGGGCCTCCTCTGCCTCACTGGTAAAGCAATTCATTGCCTTGCAATTCATTTCCAATAGGGGAAAACTAGATTAGATAAATTTGGCCATTTACAGCTTAGGACTAGACATTTTTTTTAAATCATTCTGATACACAAATAAATATGCTCTGACATTATTCCACTGATGTGTTTTACTTTTCTTGTTTACTTGAATGAGAATAACGGATAAGAAAAACGTTCTCAGTAAGGTTAATTTATCAATATATCTACTTCCCTATTGTCTTCAGTCCATAGTTCTAGTAATGAGCACACCACAAAATTGATAATTCCATCAGATTATCATGGAAAAGGAACATTGTTGTATGAACTGTTTTTGTGACTACTGCAAAGGTCAAGAACAGGTCCGCTTTAAAAACTTCAGATAAAGATAGTTTTAAAAAAGTTCCTTAATGCATAATCCTAGGAGTATGCTATTAATTTTTCAACTTAAAAAACTAAGGTTTCCATATCTTTTTTGGTAGCTTCAAGGGAAAGGAAAAACAAACAAAAAAAATGCCTTCCTATTCCCAATTATTTTGAAATATTTTTCATGAGTTACTACTTCTTAAAAATTCATTATCCCTTTTTTGGTTTACTTTTAGATTTTATCAAAACCATATAGCTATTTCCTCTATGATTGACAAATAAAGCCACTATGGGGTTGACACAAAATCTAGAATATGGTAGACTCTCAATAAATGTTAGATCCTCTTTTTCCTCTCTCCTAATATTTCCTATTTCTATAAAATGCATTTCATAAGATTTTAAATGTGGCGTTCATCTTCTAGACCAAAAAGTATATCATTTAATGAAAGGAATAAAGTTTAAAATCCTAGATTAGTGTCTGTGGGTGTTGGTAAAGCTGAATGGCTCCCATGTTTTGGATAATCTGATTGAATTTTTCTTCTCATATTTCTCCTTGAATTTGTCACTTTCTTTCTTTCGAAAGCCATTGCTCTCAGTATGTTCGGATTTTCTCTTAAGTTTTACTGCCTATTCGATGGAGCCATGAATACAAATTTGTCCAGATGAATTTGACCTCCTAATGCTATACATTGTTATTGAAATTCTGTTGTTTCTCTTTTAAGTGGCCCTGGTTGTCTTAAAACTTGCTCATTCCTTCTTCGAGCTGTCGCCATCCTCTATACATGCTGGAAATTCACAATCATGAATATTTTACAGGGAGATACAATAAAAAATCTATGTCTTTATAATAGAGTCAACAGGTATAAAAAGAAAGTTATTTCAAATAAGAACTTCTATATTCTACATTTCATAGTTATTGGGAAACTTTCAGAGTCAATTCCAGGAATGCTCTTATCACATTATTCATTGTGGAGAAAAAGTTCAGTAAAGTAAATATAGTAATTAGAGCTCATTCAAGGCCATCAGATGATAATATCTAAATGATCTCACTATAAGTCTGTTTATAGCAAGAGAAACAAAAATATGGTTCTAACAATGTATACATACCATAGAGAGAATGATATTGAGTCTAAACCTCCAATTAAGTATAGGCATTAAGGATTCACATCATTAGAAATATGCTGTGACTTTTGTTTCAAACAATTTTAGAAGGAAGTCAGAGCTAAGAATTTCTTGAAAGGTGATTTTAGATGTGAGTAAAGAGGAAAAGACAGGAAATAAAGCTATCATTTATTTTTTGTCTTAGGACAACACTGAAAATTTGTCAGAAGCATCTGCTCCTTAAATAACACAATTGAATAAAAATTGGCATCTGAGGTTTGAAAGTTAATTTCAAAGGTTTATGATACCACAGGGTTCATATTTAGCAGCTGTCAATTTGTTACCGACAACTGTAATATAATTCAGCAAAACTTGAAATCTTCCCTTGCCAAAGAGACAGCTGTTTCTGAATGTTGGAGATTTGGGGAGCTTTTTATAAACCAACCTCTATTTGAAAAAGACATTACTTTTATTTATCAAAAAAGTCATTTGATGATAAAATATTGATGTTTGTAAAAAATATACTTTTAAATGTGGGATTTTGTTGTTCTTGCTGTTTCAATATTTGCAGACAGTGTTTCACAATGGGTAATGTGGACCCTCCATGGGATATCTGGCAATATCTAAAAGCGTTTCTGTTTGTCACAACTAGATAGTATTGGCATCTAGTGTGCAAAGACCAGGGATGCTGCTAAACATTCAATAAAATGCAGGACAGCCCCCACAACCAAGGATTATTTGGCTCAACATGTAAATTGTGACAACCTTGAGAAAATTTGTTTTAAGGAAACTGATACAATGGACTTATATTAAAGATGTGTTTGCATTTACAGACTTTCCAAACCATGGTTTTCATCTGGTGGGGAGCTGCAGGAAGGCACTGGCTGTGCTTTAAGTAAGTGTTATTTGAACAACAGAATAACATTCCTTAGCTTGAAATTATAGCAAGTACATTTGCACTGATGTAATTAAGTTTGTGTCAGTTACACTGAATATATTTCTATGTACAGCATTTTGTAACTGTGCTATAAAAATAAATCTGTAAAAAATTGGACAGGAAGTTTCTTTAGGTAGCAATTATTTTCTACACATGCATTAGCTAATATTCTACACAGACTCCATAATTCATATTAAACAAAAAAAGTGAATATTGTTTTACTCCTACCTTTTACCCAATTATTTTCTCAACTTGACAATACTTACAAGCAAATCCATATTATCAAACAATATCTCTAGATCACTCATTCCTTAAATAATTATTTTAAGTATGCTACACAACCAAAACAGATACTTTCAGGGCAGAAATAAGGACCAGGGATCCACATTTTGTTGAATATCTACTCTCTTTCAGTTATTGAGAAAAGTACTTTTTATTTAATATCAATTTACCTCAATAAAAATGTCACCTAACATGTAAAAATACTTAGAGAGTGCAATTTAACCCATGAAAAATAAAAGAACAGAGTAAGACAGCTGCAAAATCAAATGTATTTAGGTGTTTTAGCTAAAGTATACATTATTCCAATAAAAATTACCTTTTGCAAATAATATTACTTAGAAGAAATGTAAAGAAAACATATTCCACTACCATAATGGTGATTTTCATTTAAATTAGGAACACATTTCAAAATTCATGACCTTGGAAACTCTATCATTTCATTTGGGCCTCCAGAGTAGTGTGTCTGTCTCTCTCTGTCTCTGTCTCTGTCTCTCTTTCTCTCTCTCTCTCCCCCATCTCTCTCTTTTAATTTAACAAATATTTACATAGCGTTTACAATATGCTTGATAATTGTAGAAATATTTACAAGTATTAACTCCTGATGACCCTATAACGTAGGCACACATATTATCGACATTTTGCTAACAGTGGAGCTGAGTCATGCAGGGATTAAGTAATTGGCCAAGGTCCCATAGCTAGTAAGTGACAGAGATAGGATTTGAATTAAGGAAGTCCGGTTCCAAAAGCCTTCCTCTTTAGCTCTATGTAGTTGGTCTCCCCTCTTCATTACATAGTATTACACCTTTTATTTATCTTGAGCCTGCCCAGGTATTGTGATCTTGGATGAGACATATGTGAAAGGTTTCAAGTCAAGTCAAACCCTGTGGGAAAGTGATGGGGAGAATGAGAGAAACTGAATGATCTCACCAGCTAATCCATCTGTGGAAGTGCTTTGTTTAGAAATCTCTTAGAATTAGAAGTACAAACATAGTTAGATCTGAGTTGAATGCATCTGATCTATAACTTCCATTTGTTTATAGCACATATTTTATATCACTGACAATTTCTTTTTTCTCTACAAGGAGAGGCAGTATAGAATGGTGTTTAAAAGCACAAACTCAGGAGTTAAACCTCCTGGGTTCTGTTTCCATATTTAAATTGTTATTACTATATTTCTATTATATTTCTTGAATGGTGAACAGAGAAAATATGATGTAGTCATGAAGTTCTCTCCTTCCTGAGCACACTGTCAGATCATACTTCCCCACTTCTTCCTAAGTGGGGCCATGTCACTAGTTCTCACCAATAATGTAAGAGTAGAAATGATGCATGATAACCTGAAACCTAAGATGCATTAACAGCCAGTGTACTTTGCCTTTGCTCTTGTTACTGCCTTGTCTAGCATCTGGATGCAGAAGATCTGGGTGCAGTGAAGGACTCTAAGGCCTAAATGATGGTGGAACCACAATATGGGAGGAGTCTGCATCCTTGAATCATCACAGGGATTAAAGCCTCCACCCCAATACTGAACTATATTTGACTGTACAATAAACATTTATACTAACTCACCGAAATTTTGAGTTATTTCTTACCACAACTAGCTTTTATTATACTATTATGAATGTATATCATTCATGTGACCAAAATGGTCACTCTTTTAAACTTCAAATTACTTTGGTTTAAAATAGTTTTACTCAATGTGTGTTCCTCTCCAAAAGAGCTTTGACAAGCCTCATTACCTATAAATATTTTTCTGTATAGTTCCAAATGTTAAAATAACTTAGTAGAGATGCAGACATTTATAGCAGTTAAATACTGATTTGTGAAACCACACAATACTAGTACAATTGATGGAAAAACTCTTAAACTAAGTAAAATATATTGAAACTATCTGCCAGAAAACCTGCATTTTCCATGATTTGATTGGGCCACTTTAATGAACAGAACAAATAAAGTGACTCCTGTGGCCATAACTCTCACAAATAAAATTATTTCTGATAATAATACAATCCTTTTCTGTAAATATATACTACTCTTAACTAACAAGGGACTCTTTACTTTGCTATATCTTTACCAAATTGGTAAATAAATCTAAGTTTTCATGTCAACATTTCAAGAAGGGCTCCCTAAAGCTTGTAAATTGTCAAAGATATCAGATTTTAAAGGATATGAACCTCTTAAAAAGTACTTGGATGAAACGTTATGTTCAGAATCTCAAATATGAATTCATTGTGTTCTTGTTAGAAGTTACATCATCAGGGTCCTGAGCTGGTGCTGGTTCAGTCCCAAGGAAAAGAGGAAACTTGTGTATTACTCAGCCCTGGCAGATGAGTAGATTCTTCTATAACCTTTTCATCACCAAATGTCTCAAAGAATTTAAAAACTACAGATTATTTCTTGATTTGGCCAGGTTCCTTGTAATCTTGTCGGTAAGAAGTTCAGAAAAATTTCCTTTGCTGTCATCATGTATGCTTTACTCAAAGGCTGAAAAGACATAGAATGCTTCTTCTGAACTTTCATTTAACCAGTGGAGTTTATAAAGTGTATAATATTCATATGTTTTATTGAGAAAATACAAGCAATATCACTTAAACATGTACTTTTTAATTGACTATTAAGATACACAATCTTTGAAAAATTTCAAAATGACTCAGTCCAAATTATTTAGAATATGATTTATTACAAAACATTTTAAAAATTCCTTCCTTCTACAATTGTTCATTTTGTCTACCCAGTTTTTGTAAATAAATGTTATATATACAAAGATGGTTCCTGACATTAAAAAACATCTACAAAACAGTGAGCAAGAACGAGATATTTCTAGAGGTAAGTCAGGTCCATTAAAACAACATAAAATCATAGTCAATAACATCATAAAGTCAATAGTTGATTCTACATTTTAAAATTACACAAATAAACCAATAAAGATCACACCTAAAACACAAGGATCATATTACACATCCTACGAAACAGCAACTGTCATAGTCTTGACCACATGTTCACAAACTCAAGCTGAATAAAAGGAAAAGGCTAAAGTCTTGGCACACCACGGTCAAAAGGTGGATATATATTTAACTAACATTTAAAACAAATTTTCCCATTTCTCCACGAAGAGCTCATTTTTTAAATCTTAAGGTTTAGTGAAGAAGAAATTTCAAGCCCACTGCAAAACTAATAACATTTTTTATTATGCTGTTGATCTTCAAATATGCAAACACCTTTTCCTTAAAAAAAAATGGTGGTAGTTTGAAGTCAGGCAGTTTTGTTCTTTTTGCTTAGGATTGTCTTGGCTATAGAGTCTCTTTTTTGGATCCAAATGAAATTTAAAGCAGTTTTTTCTAATTCTGTGAAGAAAGTCAATGGTAGCTTGGTGGAGATAGCATTGAAACTATACATTACTTTGGGCAATATGGCCATTTCACAATATTGATTCTTCCTATCCATGAGCATAGAATGTTTTTCCGTTTGTTTGTGTCCTCTCTTATTTCCTTGAGTAGTGGTTTGTAGTTCTCCTTGAAGAGGTCCTTCACATTCCATGTAAGTTGTATTCCTAGATATTTTCTTCTCTTTGTGGCAATCGTGAATCGGAGTTCATTCATGATTTGGCTCTCTGTTTGTCTATTACTGGTGTGTTAGAATGATTGTGATTTTTGCACATTGGTTTTGTATCCTGAGACTTTGATGAAGTTGCTTATTAACTTAAGGAGATCCTGAGCTGAGACGATGCGGTTTTCTAAATATACAAACATGTCATCTGCAAACAGAGACAATTTGACTTTCTCTCTTCCTATTTGAATACCCTGTATTTCTTTCTTTTGCCTGACTGCCCTGGCCAGAACTTCTAATACTATGTTAAATAGGAGTACAAGGCTACAGTAACCAAAACAGCATGGTACTGATACCAAAACAGATATATAGACCAACGGGACAGAACAGAGGCCTCAGAAATAACACCACACATCTACAACCATTTGATCTTTGACAAACCTGACAAAAACAAGCAACAGGGAAAGGATTTCCTATTTATTAAATGGTGTTGGGAAAACTGGCTAGCCATATGCAGAAAACTGAAACTGGGCCCCTTCCTTACACCTTATATAAAAATTAACTCAAGATGGATTAAAGACTTTAATGTAAGACCTAAAACCATAAAAACCCTACAAGAAAACCTAGGCGGCCGGGCGCGGTGGCTCAAGCCTGTAATCCCAGCACTTTGGGAGGCCGAGGCGGGCGGATCACAAGGTCAGGAGATCGAGACCACAGTGAAACCCCGTCTCTACTAAAAATACAAAAAATTAGCCGGGCGCGGTGGCGGGCGCCTGTAGTCCCAGCTACTCAGGAGGCTGAGGCAGGAGAATGGCGGGAACCCGGGAGGCGGAGCTTGCAGTGAGCCGAGATCGCGCCACTGCACTGCACTCCAGCCTGGGCAACAGCGTGAGACTCCGTCTCAAAAAAAAAAAAAAAAAAAAAGAAAACCTAGGCAATACCATTCAGCACATAAGTATGGGCAAAGACTTTGTAACTAAAACACCAAAAGCAATGGCAACAAATGCCAAAATTGACAAATGAGATCTAATTAAACTAAAGAGCTTCTGCATAGCAAAATAAACTATCATTACAGTGAACAGGCAACCTACAGAATGGGAGAAAAGTTTTGCAACCTATCCAGCTGACAAAGGGCTAATATCCAGAATCTACAAGGAACTTAAATTTTCAAGAAAAAAAAATATAAAAGTGGACAAAGAATATGAACAGACACTTCTTGAAAGAAGGCATGTATGTGGCCAACAAACATATTTTAAAGAGCTCATCATCACTGGTAATTAGAAAAATGCAAATCAACACCACAATGAGATACCATCTCATGCCAGTTAGAACGGTGATCATTGAAAAGTCAGGAAACAACAGATGCTGGAGAGGATGTGGAGAAACAGGATCTCTCTTACACTGTTGTTGGGAGTGTAAATTAGTTCAACCATTGTGGAAGACAGTGTGGCTATTCTTCAAGGATCTACAACCAGAAATACTATTTGACCCAGCAGTCCCATTACTGGGTATATATCCAAAGGATTATAAAACATTCTACTATAAAGACATGTACACATATGTTTATTGCAGCACTGTTCACAATAGCAAAGACTTGGAAACAATCCAAATGCTCATCAGTAATAGACTGGATAAAGAAAATGCGGCACATATACACCATGGAATACTATGCAGCCATAAAAAGAATTAGTCCATGTCTTTTCCAGGGACATGGATGAAGCTGGAAACCATCATTCTCAGCAAACTAACACAGGGACAGAAAACCAAACACCGCATGTTCTCACTCATGAGTGAGAGCTGAACAATGAGAACACATGGACACAGGGAGGGGAACATCACACACCTGGGCCTGCCTGGGGCTGGGGGGCTAGGGGAGGGATAGCCTTAGGAGAAATACCTAATGTAGATGATGGGTTAATGGGTACAGCAAACCACCATGGCATGTGTATACCTATGTAACAAACCTGCATGTTCTGCACATGTATACCAGAACTTAAAGTATAATAATAAAAAAGTGGTAAAATAAAATTAAAATTAAAGTATTTCTTAGGTAGTAGAATTTCATATTAAGTGTAAGGACATAGCAAAATATATCAGTATATCTTGGTGGCAAATGATCAATTGTCAAAGCCTTCTAGAATGAGTCGTCTCAAAACTGGTAAAAGGATACTCAGTATAAGCAGGAAGGGAATGAAAACTGCTAAGAGGATACTCAGTATAAGCAGGAAGGGAATGAAAACTGGTAAGAGGATACTCAGTATAAGCAGGAAGGGAATGTGGATTTGACAGAGTATTCAAACTACACTGAAGTTTAAACACCACTTTACTGTTCATTTTATATACAACAAATCTGAACTCTAAGAGGCCTGCAATCATTTAAAGTTATTGAATTAGTGTATCAATAGATTGTAAGCAATAATTTGGTTGAGTCTCATTCTGAACTCCTTCATGCTATACAGTTTGCACATGGATGATACACAGATGAAGTGTTCTGACTGACTTTTCTACATTTCAGAAATCAAAGTCAAACAACATACAATCATCTTGAGTGAAGTGGTATGAGATTAGTAGGAAAAAGGCTGAAAGAATCAGAAATGAGTTCTAATACTATATCATTGACAAACTGGACCTTTTAACTTCAGGATACTAACTTTGAAAATGGAGAGATTACATTCTGTTCAACTAATGGGACCATAAATAAACTAGAGTAAGATCATGAAAATGGTAAATATTGTAAGTTATCATCTCAAATTATCACAGGAAAGTTTGCAATTAAATACCATTTTCCTTAAAAGAGAGTAAGAATATATTTCAACCACGAAAAATTATATATATATATATACACACACACACATACACATATATTTTTTTCTTAAAGTGGAGGCACAATTACACTACATAAATTAGTTGAGAATGCCACACCAAATATTGTATATGCTTTTCTCAGGGACGCATAAAAGTTTCTTCTTGGGTGTGTTCTAACTTCAAAGAGAATTTTGTCTGAAATATATATGACACTTTTAAATTTCAAGCATATAGGCAACCATCATAAAAAAGTTTCTAATATTAACTAAGGCTTTGATAGCTTAATGGTATCTTTAAAATAAAAACAAAACAATGTCATTTTCTGTTGATTTAGCCCGTCTTCTTTGAAAGTCTCCAAGCCCCATTATTATACCTCCTAACCTTTTTTTTTTTTTTTTTTTTTTTTGAGAGGGAGTCTCACTCTTGTTGCCCAGATTGGAGTGCAATGGCGTGATCTCGGCTCAGGGCAACCTCCGCCTCCCAGGTTAAAGCGATTCTCCTGCCTCAGCCTTCTGAGTAGCTGGGATTACAGGCATGCACCACCACGCCTGGCTAATTTTTTATTTTTAGTAGAGACGAGGTTTCGCCATCTTGGTCAGTTTAGTCTCAAACTCCCGACCTCAGGTAATCCAGCCGCCTTGGCCTCCCAAAGTGTTGGGATTACAAGCGTGATCCACCGCGCCCGGCCTACACCTCCTAACATTTTAAAGTGTTAAGACAATTCTTTTATTTACAAACCTTTTATTTTGAAATATAGTAGCACAGAAAGTTGTGAAAATGTACCAGAAATTCTTGTGTGTCCTTCACTCAGTTTCTTTCTTTGAGACGGAGTCTCACTCTGTGGCCGCCCAGGCTGTAGTTCGGTGACGCAGTCTCAGCTCACTGTAACCTCCGCCTCCCAGGTTCAAGCTTTTCTGCTGCCTCAGCCTCCTAAGTAGCTGGGATTACAGGCACGTGCC
The DNA here is from genome assembly GCF_037993035.2 of Macaca fascicularis. NCBI lineage: Eukaryota > Metazoa > Chordata > Mammalia > Primates > Cercopithecidae > Macaca > Macaca fascicularis. Next base: position 71,787,705 of record NC_088387.1, on the reverse strand, counting down.
ACGATGCTCAGCTAATTGTTGTTTTATTTTAGTAGAGACGGGGTTTCACTATGTTGGCCAGGCTGACCTCTAACTCCTGACGTCAAATGATCCACCCGCCTCAGCCTCCCAAAGTTTAGGGATCACAGGTGTGAGCCATCATGACCAGCCAAGTTCTTACAATGATAATATCCTGTCTAGCTATGGTATAATATGTAAATTAGGAAATTGACTTTGGTCCAGGGATTATTCCAACTTCACCGGTTTTACATGTACTCATTTGTGTGTTTGTATAGTTATAGGTAGTTTTATCATATGTGTAGATATATGTGGCCAACACCACAGTTAAAATGCAGAACTGGTTCCATCATCATAAGGATCCCTCTTGCTACTTCTCTTTGGCTTATACAACCCCTCTCCCCACTCCATCCTTGAGGCTTGTCAAATTAATAATCTATTCTCCATCTCTATAATTTTGCCATTTCAAGAATGTCTTGTAACTGGAGTCATATTTATGTAACTTTTTCTGTTGGACTTTTTCATTCAGCATAGTTCCGCAGAGATCCATCTAAGTTGTTGTTTGTATCAATAGTTTATTCCTTTTTATTGTTGCATAGTATTCCGTGGCATACCATGGAATACTTAATACAGTGTATAATATTTTTTAATATATGTATTAACCTAATGCAGTGTTATTAACTCCTGAAACAAATTTTTGTTTGTGTTTTTTCAAACATACAACTTCAAAAACTGAAAATACTGGCTAGAAAGACATATCTAAATTATAAAGAAGCAAGTCTTCACATGCTGTATAAAGACGTTTGGAATAAGAGAGCATACTTTTATAAAGTTTATTTTAAAGTCCTAAAAAGAGGATTTTATCTAAAATAGAATGCAGTTTCTAAGTTCTAAAAATATTATATATTCTATTGAGTAGCTCAATTTGTAGCTGGAAGAATTATGCCTGTATCCCAGAAGGTCTTATAAATAATTTATTCAATTTCAGTATTTAATTTAATTCATTTACAAATGAGATGAGGTTAGATTATTCAATGTAGTAAGAAGTCTGTTAGAAAAAATAGTATTTTTCATAGTTGATTATTACAGTATCATTTTCTTTAAAGCATGAAATGCATCTTTTAAAATATTGATTATAGACTATAATGTAACTTCGCTGTAATTACAATACTTGTCTTTCAGATACATCCTGAAAATAGTTTGATTAAACAAATTAGTGAACATCCATTCAATAAAATACTATGTAGCAATTTAGAATGATGATAAAGATATACAATTTACTGGCATGGGGATATATTCCTTAGCTGTTAGTAATTTGCATAGCAGGTTACAAAATAAGTTTACATAATATAATTCTATTTTTGTAAAATGATACCTATATATCCACATAGGCATACAAATCGGAAGAATATTTACTTTTTTTGTGGGGGGGAGGGGACAGAGTCCTGCCCTGTCACCCAGGCTAGAATGTAGTGGTGCAATCTCTGCTTACTGCAACCTCCTCCTCCCAGGTTCAAATGATTCTTGTGACGCAGCCTCCTCAGTAGCTGGGATTACAGACAGGCACCACCACTCCCAGCTAATTTTTTTTTTTTATTTTTAGTAGAGACAGGGTTTCGCCATGTTGGCCAGACTGGTTTCAAACTCTTGGCCTCAAGTGATCGTTCCCATTGGCAGGCTGAGATTACAGGTGCTGGGATTACAGGCGTGAGCCACCTGCCCAACAGGAAGAATACATACTAATTGTGTAATAAAACACGTATTTTTAAAGGGACATTCCGAGCTATTGTTGCATATATTACTCTTTAAATCCTTTAAAATAGTCTTAAACTCAATCTGACAAGATTACTGTTCTCATATAAGAACAGTATTTTCCTTTTACTACAGGGTCAGTATTCTTGCACAATAATATTACGTTCCCTTACTTATTCAGTTGTACTTAATTTAATTAGTTAACATGTTCACTTTACTTATTTTCATAAAAATAATTCCATTTTTGATGTTCCTTCCATATCCTCATCATCAGTAAAAGCAGCAGTCATATAGCACTGATTAAACAAATTACTTCAAAATTAAAACTACAAAAATAAAAGGCTTCAATATCATAATTTCTCTAAATGTATCAAATTCAGCTGTTAAATATATTTAGAGCCTATGAGTGTTCTGGTATTGTCCCACTCACATCTTGTGATTTCTTTTTCCTTTACTTTTTACCAAACAAAGCTGCTGTGCTATCATTTAGGCATTTATAATTTATTCCTGCTTCTTATTTTACAACAACTTTCAGTGATATTTATAAACTGTGGCATATTACTGATTGATATTATGTATAACCTTGGGTAGACTTCCAGCAGGGCCACTCTTCTGTTCCCTCTCCTGCCACTACTGGCAGTATATACAAATTGTTAAATTGCCCTGAGTAAAGCTTTATTGTGCCACTAATATCTAATTTTCTTTTGAATTAAAAACTACCTTTCATATGTTAAGCATCAGGATTAGTACTTCAAAGGTATCCATTATAAAATTTCTCAATTAATAAGATATTCATAGAAAAATGGGGTCAATTACTGGCATAATTATATTAATATTTTATATCCGTTACCATTCTGTGGCCACAAATCTATCTCAAACACATATTCTCTTTTAATTTGGAAAAAAAAAAAAGTTGAGCAATTTGAAAGTGGTTGTATGAACTACTTACAGAAAACAAATGTAAATCCTACACTGTTGATAATGACTATTACACTACTATTACTCCTTATAGTAACAGCTAATGCTTGTGTAGTAGTAATTACCATCTATCTGTTATATAATTTAACTCCTTTTGTCTTAACTACAACCCTATAAATTAAGTGACTTGCCCACCAATTTACTGGCTTGCCCTTAGGTCAGCAGATAGGGAAACTGCAACTCAGACCCAGGTGGTCTGGCTCTGATTACATAATGGTAAAATGGTTATTACAGAAATTTATCCGAATGTGGACTGCTTTGTGACTAATATTCACTTGAATTTTGTGTCCCCAATGATTCCTTCATATTCAATCTTACCCGTGCCTATACCAAACATCAACAGTTTAGCTTGAGACCTGCAGTAGTTGACTAGTTTTCCAGCAGCTAAACAGAAGATTCTGGCTATTTGTATGAGCATTCTCTTATTATGTATCACTTTACTATATTATGAACTGACCCTAAGGGCTAAATATTATTGACAAATCAAAGAATACAAATTCATAAATTCTAGCTATCTTTATGCCAAGGTGGACTATGAATTTGCTTTGAATTATATTAAAAGCTCAAAAACTTTAAAGTTCTTTGCCCCTCCCATTCCCCAACTTCAAAATGTATTAGCTGTTACAATTCATACATGGACTAGCATTCTAAAGATGTGACATTTTCCTTTGAAAGATAATGTTTGGAAGTCTCAAGACTTGAATTCCAGTGTCATCTTTGCTCTATGATGCTGGATAAGTTACTTAAACTCTCTAGGTTTTATTTAATTCCTTTGGAAATTTAAACAAAATTTCTATGAGAACAGGCTTTTCTAAGATATTTTTACAAGAATCTAAGATAAATTAGAGGTTCATTTAATGATGACTGTCTGAAGGAACATGCATGAACTGATCTAATTTAAAGACATTGAGTGATCTGTCATTTTTCTCTCCTCTTTGTTCAAATTAAAGAACAACAACAGATAACTTTAAGTATTTTTACACTTCCTAAAAACAACTTTAACTGACAGAATGAAAGGTATTAAACTTCACCCTGTAATCAATTTGAGGCCATCTTTAGAAAGAACAAAAATGTCATCAAATTAATTTTGATGGCCCTGTAGATGAGAGATTTACACAGATTCATTTTCTGTGCCCATTGACAGAGCAACTGGATAATCTTTGGTAGTCTTTTACACTTCAGCAGTTAAAATCTCAGATATATCCTGGACTGAAGATTGGTCAGCAGTTCTTTTCTGGTCCATGCATAATTAAAATCATTCTTATTCTGTATTCTATAAATATGCAGAGCATGCAAGATGAGAACCATACACATTCCCCTGGAGAAGCTGCTTGGGTCCAGGCAAACCTCATCAGCGATCACTTCAAAGATCAATTCTTCGTGTTCACAGCATCATGTTTAAATCATTGCATATGATCCAGCTGCTCCTTGTTTCCTTGTTGCTTCATGCATGATATTTGCTCATGATCTAACAAACTGCAGTGCTTCAATACTAATTCTGCATTTTGTGCTAAATTTTGACATCGATTGCCATTTTATAGGCTAATAGGCTGTTATTGTGCATATTTACTATATCACCTTTTTCTTTTCCTATCAATAGTAGTGCTTTGTTTAGATAATGAGAAGCAATAATATCTTTAAAATATTTACAAGTCTATTCATCATAGGAAAAAAAATAATCTTACAAAGACTGTCTTCTCCACTGGCATTGCTTTTGATTGTCACTCTTCCCTTTTCCCAAGCCAGGCATTTCCGTAGTTTCACCTTATCTTGTTGTATAGACTGAGAAACTGGCAATAACTATGCCTGGGCAACTGTTTTTTGAGGAAACACACAAATACTACCTGATAATGTGATTATATGTAATGATCTAACTTGCTCTTACTGTTAGGACTATTAATAATATCAATGATTTTAAAATATAATATCATAGTTTCTTATTCTGATTGTAGAGTGAGAAGAAAGAAATGTAAATGTTGAATATAATAATCGTAATATTGTCCGTACTAAATTCCTTGGATGGCCTTTCTTTTTTTGTTTTTTTTATTTTTTAATTTTATTTTAAGTTCTGGGGGTACATGTACAGGATGTGCAGGTTTGTTACATATGTAAACGTGTGCCATGGTGGTTTGCTGCACCTATCAAGCCATCACCTAGGTATTAGGCTCAGCATGCATTAACTATTTTTCCTGGTGGTCTCCCTGCCCCTGGCCACCCCCACAGGTCTCAGTGTGTGTTGTTCCCCTCCCTAGGTACATGTGCTCTCATTGTTCAGCTCCCATTTACAAGTGCATGTTCTTAGATATCCTCCCTTACTAACCTGTGTAGGATAGATTCACTCCCTGAAGTCACTCATGGGGTTCTAATTTCTATAGCTGAGAAATGCCTTTAGATGCCCTTGTTCTATAATGCAAAAACATTGTTGCTTATTAGAATTCCAGAAAAGTTTCCTAAACACTATCAAAAACGGTATGGCAAAGAACATGTTTGTACCTCGTCGAATTTTATTTATGTTTTGATTATCTAATGTGCTAGTCATGTTTGTGACTCTCTACATCAAATAAGTTTCCATGTTTTGTTTCTACCATGCACCATCCTTTTCATTAAGGAACACAAATACATTTAATATCAATGCAATCAGTGTAGAAGTGAGGCAATAGGACACACAGTATAATACAGGCAGATATACAGTTATATATTTATCAACATGTTCCCATAGATAACATATGCCAATATTCCTTCAACTAACAAGAGTTGTTTAATATTGCCATTTGTTATCCCACATTTTCTATTTTAAAATGTTCTGCAGCCATGGAAACAAATGAGATCATGTCTTTTGCAGGAACATGGATGGAGCTGGTGGCCATTATTCTCATCAAACTAATGCAGGAACAGAAAACCAAATACTGCATGTTCTCACTTATAAGTGGGAGCTAAATGGTGAGAACTTAATGAACACAAAGAAGGAAACAACAGACACTGAGGTCTACTTGAGGGTGGAGGGTGGGAGGAAGGAGAAGAGCAGAAAAGATAACTGTGGAGTACTGAGCTTAATACCTTGGTGATGAAATTATCTGTACAAGAAACCCCCATGGCATGAGTTTGCCTGTGTAACAAACCTTCACATGTACCCCCAAGTCTAAAATAAAAGTTAAAAAATACATCAAATGTTGGGATAATATGTACACAGTCTCCTAGCAAACTCTTTTTCAGAAAATTGTAGTCCACTGTTTGATGAAGACGATTTGAAAGGAAACTATGCTTGAGTTCAAGTGCCAAATCTTTGTTTTCTTAGAGGCATAACAGTTAGAATACCATTCTATCTTATTTTGTCACCTGGGAAAGAGGTCAAAAGCGCGGTGGGACAGTTGATGGGGAACCTGAGAGTCTGTCTAAGACTCATTCTTCCTAGCCATTAGCATATCAACTGATCATGAACATTTAAATAAGGTAGTTTTAGGAACTTAGTCTCCTTTTCCTAAAATGAAGACTTTGGATTAGTCTCTGAAGCAACTTTCAGCTCAAAATGTTGATGAATCAGAATCATCTTTTCATTCACTTGAAATGTAATGATGTTTTTGATGCCTACGTTAGAGATTGAAGTAATGCATCTTTCCCCTTTTACACTATTATTTTTTGTGATGCTTTGCTTTAAAAAGTTTTATTATTTTCATTAATCTCTAAGTTTCATATTTTTATCCTTGATAACTTCCTTCTGAAGATAAGCCCAGTGAGAAGCAGTATCTTAATTCTCTTCTGTAAGTTTTGTTTTCCTTTTGTGTGTGTTCTCCCATCCAGTACAGATATCAATTTAGCTATTTCTTTATTCCAGACACAACTCTCCTCTGAGATTTTCATCAGTAAATAAAGAGACATGCTAATATCACAGCTGCTTGACACCTACCCAACCCCTCATTAAGTAGTGGACTACAACATAAGACAATGAACATATTTTTTAAATGCCTTATTGCAAGTCAAGTGACAAAGTTAATACTTCCACATGTATTTGCCACTCTTTTCCTTCAACAGAAAAGGAAATTCTAGTTGGTTGTAAAGTCAAACCTCTTGTCTTTTCAGAGTTTAACCAGCTGCACTGTAACCAAACCCCCAACCCTTCAGATCATCTGTGGGGTATTGCCATCGCCAAATAGCAATTTAAATGCTGAGCTTTAGGTTTCCTGGGGATTTTATAAAGCCTCAAAAGAATAAAGAATCTAGCAGTTGGCACACTCACTTGTATGCAGATTTAGATTATTGGGAAAAGAGAAGACCATTTAGATAATTAAATAGGATCATTTAATAGTTCACTCATTTCATAGGATGAGTGAGGCACCAGGGGAAAAGTGAATAGTTCAAGGTAACACAACTAGCCATATCCCATGTAGGAGAATAAGACTGCTCTAATATTTCACTCTAGCATTATCCCTATTACATCATACAACTTCCCAAAATTTCCTTCGTATTTTCCCATGAACAATTATACCTTCTTATTTTTCCCCAACTCTTGAATGCCCATGATGTAACTGAAGAAATACAGCTCCTTAAAAGTAGCTATGGTTTCTAAAGGCAACTCAATGATTTTTTTAATACAATACAAATTGTTTTTTAACTCTTTGTTTTGCTTCCCAGCTTCAAGCAGAACCATCAATGTGACAGCTGAAGACACCATAGAAGCAGTCCTTTATTATTCAAGATGTCATTAAAGTGCAGTGATCCTAAAACCCCATTCTAGATTATCCCTTAGTATGGATAAGGCTAAAATATTTGCTTCATGTGAGGCCCTACGTCTTGAATATTGCATGGTTTCTTGTACTCTGGAAATTGCTTCTGAAGAACCCCCTTGGGTGAGTGACTGTTGTCAGTGTTTATATTAATGAAGTTTTGGAGCACAGGTATATCTCCAAAGACAAAAGGCCTAACTTTGTCCCCAGAGCTACAAAGGTGTACAGCATGGCTAACACTCCCCTGTAGCCGCCCAAGGATAGCATGGTGGCAGAAGCATTATCAGAACAAAAAGCCAAGAATGCCCAGAGTTGAGGACCTGATCAAGTGAAACAATCACTCCTTTCTGTGCTACTTTGGAAATGGTTCATAGAATTTTCAATTAGCACCTGTCATCTGGATACACCAATTCTCATAGAAATATTTTGAAAGGACAATTTTATTTCACGTTAGCTGGATGAAAATAAAACCAAATTCCTTCTAGTCAGAAATATGTTTGGAAAGATTGAATCCAAAGGTTCACATATCCATCATTGGCTCCAGATTTCATTATAATGACTGCAGGTCAAGGATTCCTGCAAAGACTTTTTTAAAAAACTAGTATTTTAGAAATCATATTTTGAAATGAGGCTTGCTTCTGTTTAGTTAACTCCCAGAGAAATATACTCTTTTGGAACTCCCACCCCACCCCACCAAAATATAATTTGCATTTAAGAATGTAAAAGATTATGCTTTACACAAGAAACTACAACAAATATAAGAAGAAAGTGCATGTATGGTAAAGTAATCACTCTCTCTCTTACTCATTCTCTCTCTTACTCATTCTCTCTCTTGTACACATACACACACACATACACTCTGACATTAATAAGCCAGCAATGAGTATATTAGTGTCTCTATTTAAGTTTCCTGGTAGAAACCAAACTCTTAATGCTATTTTAATGAAGGATTTATCAATGAATTGTTTCCAAAAGTGGCAAGGGAGCATGCAAGCACATTTTCATAATGTATGACATTATTTTGGGGTATAGGAACAAGCAGATTAACTAAATGAATGATACAAAATGGTCCACTCCTCTTTTCTTAAAAAGACACATTGCTCCCTGCGAGACTGCATAAAATACAATATATTCTTTTTGGACAATTTCATAAAACAAAGGTGGAAAATTCATACTAGAAAATCAGATACATAGAATATTATAATTTTATTACTATTTCTGGACACATTTTCCTAACATCCTTGCAGCTTTCTATTATGATTCACAATGTCTGTAATGACAGAGTAGATGAGAGAGTAACCCATTAAGAAACAGTTACTATACTGCAGGATGCAGCTAATAATTCCTTTATTTTTCATTTTTATTACTTTATAGTTTATGAATGACAATCTACTCATTACCTATTATAAATATTTTGATTCAGCAATGGAAATATACATCAATAAACAAAACCTACTGGAAGCTTTCTGTAATACGTACCCACCCATAAATGTATATCATAGAATTTGCTGCCTACTAGACTTATTTTTTGAGAATCTAGATGAACTCTTACTCTTAGCTGTAATAACTGCCTGCAAACTTAGTATCATGTCTGCTGCTTTCACTGTTTTATCTACTGTCTGGAGTAATAATTATTCAGCCTCATTACTGTTTCTACTATGAAATACAGTCTTCTAAGATATTAATATTTTATCAGAGATACTAGTCTTGACCTAAAACAGAGAAGAATAAAAACATAATTGTGAGTTGGAACTTTTTTAACAATAACATAAAATAATCGATGTTTTGGCAAGAATGATGACAAGGCTGCAGATAGCGACACATGGCTCACTGAGTGTAAATGGAGAGAGCTAAACAGGCTCTCATTGGTGTAACCCTTCTAAAACTCTCTAGCTAACATTCATGTCAAAACATCCAATATATCAAAGGCTTTGTAGCAATCTGGAACACTATCATTTGGTTTCCTCTAGACTATTTCAGCAAGAAGTAAATATAACCCAGATACAATGAATGAAATGAAATTTTAGTGCACTGAGCTATGGTTTTCAAAGGTAAGAGCAACTTTAGAACACTACATTTAAAATCATTCCTAAGAACTTTCTGGAACCCATGAAAATTGCATTACATTGCCTCACCTCCTATCTTCTTCCTATTTTTTTTTTCGTTTTTCTTGTTCTTTTTATCAGTCAATACTAAATAAGAATGTGCTGACCAAAAAGTGAAGGTGTAAATCTACTTTTGAAAAGCCTCCCTTTTTCTCCATGGTCCTCTGTTTCATTAGATCTTCTTTTATTTTACTTCTGTTTCTCACTGTTTACTTTTTGAGGCCAGTATTTCAATATACTTTCAAGTACTGTTTTGAAGACATATTGTGTAGCCGATCAGTAAACAAATAGTTATTTGCTTCTTACTCTATCCAAGGCACTGTACTAAATGCTATGCAGAGGTAAAAAGTATGCTTACTGCTATGCAATAAATTACAATCTAATGAGGAGCATAAAAAACAATAATAATAAAATAATTCAAGTGATTTTCAACCTTGGTTGAACGACAAAGTCACACATAGAGTTCTAAAAAGCCTTGACACTAGGACCTTACCTCAAACCCATTAAACTTGAATCTACTGTGGTTAATGTCTAAAAAATGAATGATAGAGACAATAGTAGGGTTAGGGTCCAGTGGAAGATGTTCTAAGTGAGTACTCATTGTAAATAGCACATCAAGTGTCCCTCAAGAGCAAGGATCCAGTGGAGCTTTAAATCTACGTAACATGAGGGAAAGTAATGCATTAGTACTGTTCTAAAGTTATTCATGGAATTTTCTCTTCTGATAGATTATTATCTTCTGAGTTCACAGTAGATATTCCATATCTCAGTGAACTTGTTTTATTAGGAAAAGAAGGTGTACTCGTTAGCTATTGCTGAATTATGAGTTACCATAAAACTAAATGGCTTAAAAAATGATACACACACATTATCCTCATTATTTTTAAGAGTCAATAATCCGAGGGTGCTTAACTAAGCAGTTCAAGCTCAGGGTCTCGTTTGATTGCTGCCAAGTTTCTGACTGTGGCTATAGACAGCCAAAGGCTTGAGTAGGGCTAGAGGATTAGCTTCCAAGGTAGTGCACTTACAGAGCTAGCATCACACTGTTCTTAGTCCATTGGTTTTATATTTCTCCTTTTCCTTACCTATATTTAAAACTTTTCCTTAAGTTCTATTTTCCCCATTGTGATACCTAGGACTATCAAGTCTACTTTTATTCAATACATAGTTACCAAATATCTCTCCTGATCAAGACATTATGCCTTCTATCTTTCCAAGCTTGAATACATCACAAGTTAAAGGAGAAAATACACTTCTTCACATGCAGCTACTACGCCTACTGTACTGTTTTGAGGTACCATAATGGACACCACAAACAAAGGGCTACAGCAAACAAAAGGAGGAATGATTAGTTACACAGGAGTGGTGTATAGAAAGAATTTAAAAAGTAAGTTGAGGCCGGGCGTGGTGGCTCACGCCTGTAATCCCACCACTTTTGGAGGCAGAGGCGAGAGGATCACAAGGTCCGGAGATAGAGGCCATCCTGGCTAACACAGTGAAACCCCGTATCTACTAACAATACAAAAAATTAGCCAGGTGTGGTGGTGGGCACCTGTAGTCCCAGCTACTTGGGAGACTGAGGCAGGAGAATTGCTTGAACACGGGAGGAGGAGGTTGCAGTGAGTGGAGATCATGCCACTACACTCTAGCCTTGGCAACAGAGTGAGGCTCGGTCTCAAAAAAAAAAAAAAAAGACGGCAATAGACTTGAGCAGTAATGATAAATGTGAGTTTTGAGAGGCAAGAAAAAGAACTATTGACTTAAGCCTCTTTTCTGGGACCACTGGTACCTTTGTTATCCTGTCTCACACTTATAGCAAAATTAATATATGTCTAGGCTAAATAAACACGTTAAGGAGAAGATGATATATGAATATAAAGTCTATTAGGGGAGGCAGACCAAATAGCTTCAACATTTATAGTAAAACAAAATACAACATCATTGGTAGCACGTGAGAGAGGAGGGTTTGAAAATTCTTAAGATGTGAAAATGCATGAATTTATTTGGAACTGATCCTCATTTTTTGTTTAGACTTTTAAAATAGCTCTATAGCAGCATTCAACAACTTGAGTCTGTACTTGAAAAAGGAAGCAGTGAAAGGGACATAGGCCAGAAAATTAAAAATGGCTAGATGTCAATGGGAGAAGAAATTGAAGGTCCCAGAGAGGGCAGCCTGGAAAATGGTAAGAAAGATCTCCTGAAGCCTGAGAGGGAATAATGAATGGCAAAACTGTGAAGAGCCTGGAGAATCAAGGTCATAGCGCAGGTGAAGAGCTAGCAAACCTATTGCCAGGCTTTCTGATAACTGAATTAAAGTCATAATTGAGTTCTTGGGGTCAAAGATTGAAAACTCAGGATCCTTAGCCTGAAGTCAAAGAGGAATAGCTATTTTCCTCAAATTTTACAAAGCTAACAACAGCAAGTTACATTGGTCTTTTTCTTAACGACCTAGTGTAGAAAACAAACTGAAAAACCAACAATCAAATCAGCTCTACAGTTTGTGACATGGGTCTTTACATTCTTGAATGTGTTTCTGTTATTGCTGAACCTTATTTTTGTACAAGTGTCTGTGTTTGAAGCATCTGAAAAATTTGAAATGTTGAAATTCCATTTTTTAACTGACTTTTTTTATATACTGAGTTTTCTAGGTGTTACTTTGGACAACAGGTTAATGCTTGGCTTGCTCTCTTTGGATGCTGTCTATTCCACATAGGTGTAATCATACATACATTTCTATCTACACATCAGGAAGATTCCACTTCTGATTCACAAGAGCTATCACAATGTTGTACAAGTCCATACTCTTAGGATAAAAAGGTTAACTCTGTGCATCTCAGCTTCGTGGACAGAAGAAAAGAGAAGACATAGGCCCTATTATTTGTGGTATATTACATGCATTATATTTTCAAAATGGCATTTCAAAGAAATAGTTACAAAATCAATAGTTCTTTTCTTCTTCTTCTTTTTTTTTGTTTCTTAGAGCTGAAAACTGTTCAACAGCTTCATCATATTAAATTAGGCTTTCTTAATCTTAAGCAGTGATTGGGTGAGTTTTCCTGGGGAAAAACAATTCTGAATTCCACAGTGTTTAGGAAATAATACAATCCAATTCTAAGAGAAAATTTAAAGCGAATACTGTGTGAAATATTTCACAAAATATTTTTTCTCAAATATTCAACTTTCTACATATATGTTATATAGCTTTTGACCCAAAGATCACTAAAATGAACCTAAAATAAACCCACCATGGAATGGTAACTTCCAACAATCAGTCTTTCGCCTTAAGTAAATAAGAATCACAATAACATAAAATGCTGAGGCTATAAAGTAAAAAGCAGCACTCAAATTGTAGAGCTGGGATAATACAACTATGTGAAGTTAAAATTTGAAAGAAAATAAATAGGTTGGTTTTGAGTGATGGTACTGCCCATGATTTTTTTCCTTTTAATTTTTTGTCACCATTAATAAAAACTAAAGTTATTTAAATAAAAATATAAGAAATACCATGTGTGTGTTTGTGTGTGTATGTTTGTATGTAAGACATAGAGGAAAAAAGATAAAGATACAAAATGCTACCTTCTAATTCAAGTGTAGCTATTGGCTCTGTCAGTTTTAGCTTTCCAAGTTGTTTATTTCCATGAGCTCAGACAAATTATACCACTGACTCACGTGCTGCTCCATGGGTGCAGTGAGAATATTAACCTTTAGAAGGGGCCTTAAAAATGAGAAGCGTTACATGAATTGATATTTTAGCTGTGTGTGTGTATAAACTCTCTGGATATGGCTTGCCATTTGGTTGGGTGCTTATTTTTGGCCACTCAATGTGCATACCAATGTGTGTGACTTCAGATATGTGAATAAATGTTGGCATTTGGATTATTTTTGGCCAAAGAGTGGGTGAGAAATTAGACACACTCAGGGACCAAAAATAACCAAATGGCAAGCCAATTACATAAATTTTGTCTGGCATACCAAAAAAAAAAAAAAAAAATCTGGATTAGTTATCATGAAACCAGATTTTTAGTTCTAGTTATTCTTACTATTAATACTATTACTACTATTACTACTGTTACTTTTGCTGTTATTCGTACTAAAGCCACTAATCTCTATTAGACACTTACGCTTGTTAAATTTACAAAGTTTAACATGAATCATTCCATCTACATCAAATACTAATCCTATATGTGAAGTGAATATCAGTACTATAAATACATGGATATCAGTCCCACACAAAGACAAGAAAAGTTATGCTTAGAAAGGTTAAATATCTTAGTAGAGTCACACACAAGTAAGTGACAGAGTTGATGAGAACCCAGATATACTGAACTTAAGAATCAGACAATTCAACTGCATGGAAATTCTGCTACTATCATGTGACCTGCAGCACTCATGAGCAACTTTGTATTTTAGTTTTATTATCTGCAAAATGAAAATGAGCATATGTGCTCTAGAACATGAGTGAAAGTGCTATAAAAATAGAAACAGATGGAATGTGTAAAGTGGATGATTACTAAAGTATTTTCCCTTTCCTATAAACCTAACAGATAATTTATTCTTAAATCTAAGAGAATATACTAATGATCAAATATACTACATGAAAGCAGTAACTCTAATATTTTCAGAGTATTCTTTAACGTTTGAATATACATTATAGTTTATTTGAATACTTTCAAGGATGCCAAGAAAAAAGACCTTCAAAGTGCAACGTATAGAATAAATGTTATAAAATTCTGTATTGTATAAGTTATACAGATGTGGAGAAAGGAAGAAAGCCAGACATCAAGTAGTCAAGCACTTTCCACACAAAATCTTGTACATGATTGCTTATGATAGCATTATTCATGATTACCAAACAGTGGAAATAACCCAAATGTCCATGAACTGATGAATGGATAAATAATTGTAGTATACTCATAAATGGAATATTATTCAGTATTTAAAATAAATGAAATACTGATACATGCTACAACATGGATGAACCTTGAAAACATTATACAAATGAAAAAAGCCTAGTCATAAAAAATCACATATTATATTATTCTATTTATGTGACATGTCCAGAATTAGCAAAGGGATATGGAGGAAAAGTAGTAGTTGTTTAGGGCTTGGAAGAAGGAGAGAGAAGGGGTGTCTTTCAGGGGGCTCCAAATTTGATTATGGTGATGGTTGCACAACTATGAATACACTAAAAATCATTAAATTGCACACATTGAGTAAATTACATCGCATACGAATTATATCTCCATAAAACAAATGAAAAGTTTACCACCACCCCCCAAAGAAATATTAGAAAACATACTTATTTGCAAAATTATTAACTGCAAAAATTATATGCGTGAATTCATTAAACACATATATAGTACAATAAGTTACACATGCATGCACATACACACACTCACACATATCAATTTTTTTCCTAACTAGACCTTTTGAAAACCAGTTTTAGGATGGGTTGTTGTAAACAAAAGTATTCACGAGGTGGTCAGACAAATTTAAAATTATCCAATTGGTATTTTCACCATGCCTCATGCTAGTGTACGTCAGAAGATAATAAGATCTCAGAGGACACTTTTTTCTTTCTAGCCAGCTGCATCTACCCAGGCATAATTTCAATCTATTACTCCTTATTATATCCCTTTGGACAGCCTAATTCCATTCCCCACTTGGTGGCCATACCCTCTGTCTAAACCTGAGCATCAGTATACCACATCCTCTGCAGTAATCATACCTCGGGATAGCATGTTAAAAATTACCTGGATCTCCCAAGGAGCTGACATTATGAACCCTCAGGTTGACAATCTGAAACAATGTCTGGAAGGTTTTGTTTTGTTTTCAGTTTTGTTCTACTATTGAAATAATGTTAAAAATGTCATTTGTTAAAATGTTAACAAAGCAAAGTTATATATAGTAACTATAACGTATACGGTATATATTTAAATTATATATGCATATGTAACATACATTTTATTTATTATGAATTACATAAACAATGTGTGTGTGTATATATATATACACACACAGAGAAATAGGCAGTACACACACACACACACACACACACACATACATATACACACACATACAAACCCAGTGAATCTAAATCTGAGTACTGCCCATTTTAATATTATGTCATAATATTGAAATTAATATACTAAGTGTACATTAGGTTAAAAACAGCTTCTCTTCTAGCACTCTTCTTCAAGAAAAAATACATAGAAGAAATTCAGAAAAGCATGTTAGATGCCAAAATCTAAAAATCAGCGGGGACTTACTGATGTGGTATAAACAAGATGAATCAATACGATGTGCTAGATTTCAGGAGAGGTAAGACACGTTCACCAAACTATCTGCACCTTTTATCTACCTGATATAAAATACAAAATCTTTCCAGGTTAGAACAGGTGTATGAATTTACTAAGAGTATAAATAGAAACTGCTATTAAATTGCTGTTGAAATACTTTTCATATTTACCTACCTTATCACAAAATGAATTTTTTAAAAGAATATCTCTTTAACTCACCTCTTGAATAATCCCTTGTGGTCACAGTGGGAAAAAATAAAACCCTGATACTTACTGACACATGTTATTCCTTATTACAGTATCTTAATATATATAATTAAGAAATATATATTTATATATCTTCTCCTTAATCTTCTTAAAGGAATTTGGTATTATTAATCTACTTTTATCAATAAGGAAACAGAAGGTTGCAGATGTTAGATAATTGCTTATGATTCCATAGCTACTATATGATGGAACTTGACTTTGAATGAAGTGTTATACTTCAAAGGCCATCTATGTTCTTTCAAGCATAGCAGTTGTCTCCACAAAAGCATTCTGATCATTGAAGAGTCTAAACTCAAGAAACAAAATATGATCGGCTTTAGTTTTTCTAATAATTGTTCTAATCCATACTATTCTGAATCAGTTTTCATTTAGCAAAGTTCTCTTAACATCTTGGCCCAAAGTTCACAGCTTTTTGGCCATTTCAATTCTCTTCCCTGCTATTCGGCTACCACAAGTTAGGGCCTTTGTTGTTTCCGTGTAAGGTAGGAGGGACACAAGCCTAGGATGGGATATGGTTTGAAGACCTGCTTTTCCCCTTTCTTGTAGACCCAGCCTCTTCTTAGCCCTTGGGTGAGGAAGAGGAGGAAAAGGCAAACCTTCCCTTCCTGGACTTGGTCAGCTGCAGTGCTCCACTAGTTAGTTGTGGCTGGCTTACAGCCTGCAATGGTTGGCAGGAGAACCCACTGTCTGGTGTCCAAATGATGGTGTTCTGAAATGCACTGCTCATTTCCCTCCAGGGGAAGACCGAATTTCCACTCAACCACTTTCGCACCTTCTCAGACAGTAACTCACACTATCGGGGTGCCCTCATCCACTGGGCAGACCTCTCATGCACTAGCACAATGAACTCACACCCAGCAACTTTCTGAGATGTCCAATGTATCAATGGTAGATATAGACATCTTCATCTCACAAACAGTGCGTGTACAGGTCACTCCACAGCTGCTACCCTTTTGTCAGCCCTTTACTGACTAAGCAGACATCAAATGAAAGAAATACAGTTCTGGTCTCCCTCCTCTGACCGTTCTTGCAAATCTATAAATCTTTCTCACAGGGTATCCCTTTCCAGTTTTGAGAAGGGGATATAGCTTTTCTTCCAGCATATGATATTCACTAAAATGCTATCTGTTCCATTTCTCGGATTATTTTGATTTAGACAGGTCGTGGTGGTGGAGGGTCTTGGCTCCTGTCCATGAGCCTGCAGGGGCTGTACTCCACCCTGCTTCCCAGAAGCTCTTAGAAGATACAGGTCCCCAATATCCACTGTCCTCAGTTTGGGGTCTGAGCTAACATTCTGGGACAACAAGCAAAAGCTCATCCCACATTTAATTACACCTGAAAATAACATGAGTCCTTTAAGTTGTAGCCCAATTTTTTAAAAATCAAGCTATCTTTCAAAACGTGCTAACATTCTTGTGTTAACTCATTTGATGCTAAAACATTTGGGTCTTGTTAACTGTCTCTTTGAATAAGCTTTAATAGACTTCTCACACAAACTACATATAATATAGAGACTATATAATTTCCTTTTCAAATTTGCAGCAAATGTAACATTTTCCTTTATTGCACACCTCTTATTTTCATTGTCAACTCTTTGAACTCTGAAAGCCCAAGCCTTAAGTCAAAAAAGTATGAGAATCCATGTCCACACTTTAAAAACGACTAAGAATACAAGGCTGTGAACTACTCTAAACACTGAAAGAACAATCTAAGTATTTCTATAGCCTTCACCCCTGGAGTACTCCATTTCTTTGACAAAGCGACTATTATTGCAAAAAGTCTAGTGAAGTTCATGAGTTTCACTTATCTCAGGTTGAGAGAATGAGTTAACTTGGACCTTAGCGTTCACTATAAACACTAGAGATTTAATATATGGGCAAATGCCAGAGAGTCTAATTTAAGGCATTAACGTAAAAATAATAACAGTTACCATTTATGCAAAACCTGTGGTGCACTGGCACTATGCTAGGCCCTTCACAGGCCTTGTTTCAGGATTACAGTCTAAATCCATGAGGTGAGTACTATTGGAGCCTTCATTTTACAAACAAGAAGACTAAGGTTGAGGAATTAAGTAAACTGTAAAGGTGGAAATAATTGGGGCCAAAATTCAAATTTATCAGTTAAAAATAGTTTTTGACCATCTACCATATCCATGGCATAGGTACTTAAGTAAAACAAACAAAATTATATCCTTTTAAAATTTCTATTTGGTTCTGTCACAACACAGTGCCTACATTCTTACCACTGAAGTATGTATGCAAATAAGACATGTTTCAATAAAAACATGGAAAGTGTTTAACAGAGATTTGATTTATTTTCATTAAACAAATAATAGATATGACTTGGTGTTTTCAAATTATTTACATTTGTTGCAATAAAAAATAAATAAATGGGAAATGTCATAGATTTAAATCTTAGTTGTACTTAAAGCCTCTGCAATAATTCACTTTGTAACCATTCTATATATTTATTAATGAAGTATTAAAAAATAATTACACTATATTATATATGTACTGCTCTATGTATTACTGATAATGCTGTATTAGTGACCTTACTAATGCTGTTTATCTTTCAGCTCTCTAATAGTATATTTTCCATTCAAAACCAAAATTATAATTACTTGGGTAAATATTATCATTTATAGGCAAATAATAAGAATTTGAAGAAAATCAAAACAGAATTGATCCAGTCAAGCCCAGGCAATGAGACCCAATCACAGATTCGTGCATAAACTTGCCTGAAGAATAGCCTTGTTTTGTTTTCTCCTTGTATCCAATCTTAAAAGTGTTTCAATGAAGATTTGAATATTAAAAATTCATTATAAAAATAACATCTCATCACACTGTGTTTGGTTTATTCAAAAAATTATAAAGTTATTAACTTCAGCTTCCTAATTAGAATAATCCAATTTTAATCTACTGGCATTTTTGGAGATGAAGGGATTGGTGGTGCATTATTCTAAAAGTTAAATCTCATTAATATTTAATTGCATCCATATTCACAGGTATTAATTAGAAGTGTTTTATGAGTCACAGCTATTATTAGAAAATCAGGTATGATTTTACAATTAGCATAAAATGAACTGTAATTTTGAATAATCACTGATAGTGATCACTGAGTAGACCTTGTGAGATTATTAAACTTGTTGATCCATATAATAATTTATATGTAGACTGCATATCAACATTATAGTGATACTTTTGAGACAATTAAAAATAATATTCCTTTCAGCCAAGTATGAACATGTATTCCATTGTTGTTTTGACTATGAATAAAAAATCTTTTCCGCTGAATATATTTTTAAAGCAGTAGTAGAAAATAATGTACTAGTTATGAAACTGAATAAAGCACATCAAAATTATGATTTTATTGACTTTATATTTTTATATGCTTATATCAAGATCTTTCAAATAAAAGACACATTTAGCTTTTAAAAACTAAAATTACTTTCAGATACATAAGACTTGCACTTTGCTCAAACACACACTAAGTGGTTTAATCAAGTCTAAATAATGGACAGTTACTAGAAATTCCCAAAAAACAAAATTGACACAGTGATATATAAGTTAAGTTCTACTGAAGAGAAAGCTTTCGAATAATCTCTATCCATTTTTCTGGCTTTCATAATAAAATTTGGACATACCAAAGTGATTTGAAAAAAAATTTAAAAGTGGCCACTAGATTCAAGGGAAACTATTTTAAGAGAAAACTTGGTGAGGGAGGGTCCTCTTATACCTTATGTAAGAAAGCCCAGTATCTGAATTAACCATAAGAACTGCTGAAAAACCTCCCCCTAAATGGGTAGATGGGTTCAATGAAAAACAAACATGCACAAACACACACGTGCATACATACATGCACACACATATGTTATATTTATATGACTTTAATATCATGCTTAGAGTATCTGTATCCTCAATTTAATAGAATATTGAAAATAAGAATCCAAAATAGTATTTAATAATCAACTATTTATTCTTAAGATGAAAATATTCATAGTCCCTAAAAGATGATTAAATGTCTATATCAATAGACTATTAATTTGAATTATACATTTTGTAATTTTCATATTAGATGATAATAAGACAAATATAATATGCCTGTGATTTCCTTTATGATAGAAAAAGAAATGTGATGATTCAATAATCATAAATATGTTCATATATATTGGAGTCTATATAAAGCATTTTATGTTTGTAAACTTGAATGAAACCTACTATTATGTACTAAATATAAGCTAATATCATCATAATGAAGGTTAAAGTTTAGAGATAACTAAAAACAACAGTATAGTATATTCTGTAGGCCAATGTCTAATGTATCAATTATACATATTACATTTACCACTCTTGGTTATAAATACTAAACATCTCTTAGTCAACCAGACTCCATTTGATGTGTAATAATTTTGCTTCAAGAAGAAGAAAGGGTGAAAAAGGAACAGGTAATATGTGTTCTTCATTCATTTAATACATATAATTGACAATTTCAGGAATATGCTGTAATGTACTCTATATAAATCTTGCATTTCCTTTGGCTCATCCATGGGAGCAAATCAATATGTATTCCTAATACATCTTAAGAGTATATTAGACAGAAAATTTTTGCTTATTGGCAAACTAAATCCACTACATATTCGCTATTAAAGTTTCCTGTCCTTAAAACTGTCCCCTCAGGATTTAATTTAAAAGCCTGGGATTCACTGAATATGAAGTATATTTTTCCAAATTTATAATTAAACAATAAAGTTTTGAGTCATCTGTCTTTTTTCAGTTTACAATTCTAGTAGCTTCTTTATCAATGTCACAGAAACTCTCAGAAGTAGAAAATCAACAAGATAAGCAGTTTCATGGTAGTGAAAAAAATATGCTTTGAATTTACAAAAAAAAAAACAAAAATTGGGTTTGCCTAGAAAAGATACCAACACTTTAATTCCACAGATTACTTCACCCATTAAGCTAGCATTTCCTCTTCACCTATATGGCTAATATTAAAGGCCTGCGTATGACTCTACAACTTAAGTCTTGTGAGAGCATCGATTTGTGTCTTTTCTTTCTCTCTCTCTCTTCTATACACAGGCTCCAAGAAAGTGCCGAAACTTAGAAGTTTTTGATAAATAACTGTTAAGTGAATAAATAGCAAACTTTGTCATTTATATGTTTATTTAAATCTCTAGTCTCAAAATTGGTAAGAGAAGTTGAAGGTGGTGTAGGACATTAGAGTTCCTTTATTTAAGTGAAGGAGGCAAAGGAGGAGTATTCTTAGGAAACAAATAAATCAAAAATATTACTTGAAAGAAAAAGCAAGGGAAAGGAATAAGATGCCTTTGTCAATCACACACAGCCACTTTAACCTTTCACAGTTTGCTTGCATTATATGAATCTTCAAGGTTAAATGCAAGACAAATGTGAACTGATATTTCTGCAAGGGTCAGGTAGGTACCAGTTGCAAATCGTTATGATTGCAAAGTGGTTCTTCAACATGAGAATTTCCAAACTGCAAGAATATGCCTGCAGGCTTTAGTTTGGGAAACACTGATTAAAGGAGTAATAAAAATATCACCTTTGAAATTGTTTCCCAGTTTCTAACCCCCCTAAGATAAGTTTTGTCTTTATAATTGCTCATAGAAATTAACATCGGTACAATGGCAGACAGGAGCTGCTTGTTGTCTTTTTGCCATTAGGAGGGTGCTGCACATGCTGGAGATCCCAAGAACTTTAATTTGAGAAACAGTGGTCAAGTGAACTAGGTGGGATAATATCTTTAGTCATTCAACAAATGTAAAGTGAACATTTATAATAAGCTAGGCATGGTTTTTGGTGCTGGATATACAGAAGTGAACCAGACAGACATAATAAGTTCATCTCTTATACAGTTTGCATTCGAATGGTACTTCAAATATTACATTTGCTCAATATATCTTATAGAATGAATGAATAAAAGCTATATGACTAAGAATATAAGAAAAGACAGGACAGAAAAAAATAGGATGAATATATTGTTTGTAAAAACACGATGGCACTATGGATTGTATGTGAACTTCAGCTTGTGAATTTCTGCTATAATTGATTTTCCTATTCAATATAATAGAATGATAAGACCATGTAATGGAGCTGGAAGTTTCATTAGTCCAGGCAGCCATCAAATGCTTAATCTTTCCAGACTCCACACAAAGGAATTTGTAGTACTCACGACCTCTTGAGGTAGCCCATTCCATTTCTAATCCATTGAAATTTTTAGGTATTTCAAGTCAATTCATTATAATGCCTCCTCAAGTCATTATCTACCGGTTCAAAGAATCTTGTACGGACTCCTAACCAAGAATCCTAATCACTTTTAATTTCTTTGATGATTGTATAATTCAACTTGGTTTCAACTTTTTTCATCATCTTCTTGTTTAACTCTGAAGGTATTCCATTTAGAAAGTGTGACAAGCAGAGCACTCCACAAACCCCAGCAGAGTCATCAGTACAGCTAAGAGGAATTCACCACATCCATCTTTCTAAATATTAATGCATCCTAAAATTGATTAGTTTTACTTGGCAACCTCGTAAAACTATTGACTTACATTAAGCTTATGCTGATTACTAAATTTTAACAGTTTATTTAGTTGTTATTTTGTGTTACTTAAATGTGTCTCTCAGTTTTAGAGTTGTCAATGTTATGCCCTTGGATTTGATACTTCATTCTAGCTTGGGATACTCATATTGGTCATGACTTCAATTTTCAGCTTATCTACAAACTGAGTAACAATATCTTCTTTTATTTTAATTCAAGATATTGGATAATTTTCATCAGGCCAGGGCAAAGATAAAGCCCTGTAAGAAGAACTAGCAATCTCATGCTAAGATCACAATTCTTGAACACAGCCAGTTATTGTCCCAAAAAGGGAAAATCTTTAGCATAGTTCTTTATCTTTTTCAAGTAGATTGCATAAAATATATATCAGCAAATCTCTAATGCTAAATATTTTCAGTTCTTTCTAATCCAATGAGCAACTCTATATTCCATATTTTCAGTATTTAATGAGTAAGTTACCAAATAATTTGGGCCATTTTTGCCTAGGTAGAGACTGATGTCAACATTACGATGACGAATGTAAGCAACAGCAACAATATTAATTCCAGCAGGCACAGAAAAAAATCCACTGCCTAGTTATAAGACAGAATTTTAAGACAATTCAAATATTGTCTGTATTCTAGGTACTTTCAACTCTTAAATAGAGAGCTTAACTTTTCTGATTTTTCTAAGGAGTTTACTGAGAATCTCTCTCTAGATTTCATGCAAAAGTCATAGCATATCCTACATTTTATTTTGTAAGTGACTGTAAGGTAATGGAACTGCTTTCTTGTATGATTTTTGGAAATCGCATAGCTCTGTATGGCATCACGATGATTTCAATGTTTCAAAGTGCATTCACATGCTGTTTAATTTGATCTTCAGAATAATTCTATAAGGTGGATAGTAAAGTATTATTATCTCAATTTTATAAACTGACGCAGGGTAAAATAAAATATGTAGCATCTCTAGGACTCAGCTCACTTTAATATAGCTAGGTCCCTAATTTGCAGCCAGATTATTACCTGAATTTTACATATCACAGAAGTGAGACAGATGGCGGCAACCCTCACAAAATTAATTTTAGATAATATTTTATTTATCTAATTACCTTCCCATTCCCCTGAGAGTTGAATTATTTTATCTGACACAGACTTCCTTTATGTTTTCATATAATGGTATTACTGTCCCTTTACATTCCACCTCTATCCTAATCCTACTTCCATTCTCTGATTAATATGCTCTTCTCTTTCTTGTCTTGCATTAAAAGAAAAAGGTTATTATAAGAATCTGAAGGTAAAGAATATTACATCCTTGTTATACCCCTTGGGCATATTTTAAAATAAAGGCCTATTACAAATAAATATTATATGTTACGTGTCAGTGTGATTCTTCAAGCTCAACAAATGAATCCAATTCATATTAACATGACCTGCTACCAAGTATGAATATTACAGTTTCCTGTGTCTAACACTGTCTCAATCAAATGTTACTGGGTGAGAACATTTAATTTATAAATACAAATATAGCAAAACAGTAATGAGATTGGGATCAGAAAACCTAAATTCTGATCATTGTGTATCCTTTTATTAGTCATGCCATTTATCCACAGGCCTTAATTTTCTTATTCATTAAATATGCACAGTAAAAATATTTTCTATACCTTTTAAAGTGTTTTAAAAAGACTATGTGTATAATGCTACTAACTATAAAATATGTAAAATAAGACATCATATTAATAATAATATTAAAAAATCAGAACAATCTAAATTAAGGAATTATTTTTAAATAGTCAAACTTCTGCAGACCAGGCAATTACTTTTATCTATTCTTCAGCTCAACAACCTGTATCTTACGCTTTGCCCAACCACATAGCCTCATGCAAAGTGAATTCTCCAAAGAAAATTTTAGCAAGCACAGAATTGGCATATTTCTTCTTGTTCTCCAGTTAATATTCAGGTGATTTAAATGCTAAAGGCAAATGAAACAATCCTACTTTGGAAATAAGAGTTATAGAAGTAGGGTAGCTGATTTCACAACTGAATGTGGCTAAACCTCACATTCAGTTGGTGAAATTGGTTAAATATTTCAAGGAACTAAATATGCTTATTAAGCAGATAAAGAATGGAGGGAGTGAAGCAAATAAAAGACGGTGTCCGAAAAGTTATTTTTAAAATACTTTAGGCCTGGCACAGTGGCTCATGTCTATAATCCTAACACTTCGGGAAGCTGAGGCAAGAAGAATGCTGGATGCCAGGAGTTTGAGGCTGCAGTGAGCTATGATCCCACCACTGCACCCCAAGCTGGGTGACAGAGCAAAACTCCATCTCAAAAAAAAGTAATTAAATTAAATTAAATACTTCAGTGTCAAATGAGTTAATTGTCTCTAATGTTTATAAACATCTTAATGTTTATAATTTTAAGATACTTGTTATTGTTTTTTCAAACTTGATGTTCTACTTTGAAATAGCAGCACAGTATGGGAAGAAGGGTTCAATTTAAGAAATTTGATTTTGAAGTTGAATGAGGATACTCAATTTAAAGGCATTAAGCCATACCTCTGAAGTATTTACAAATCAGAGTTTGAAAACAGAATTATTACTTCCTTTGAACCACTTTTAATTTTCATGATACCAAATAAAGAGATTCTACAAGATCTACATTTTTCAAATAATGGAAGTGAGCAGAGACTGAGACATGCCAACAGATAGAGTTTTTTCTTTTTTAGTTTTCTGTTTTCAAGTCATCATTCAAAAACAACCATAATCAGAGTGCTTTATTGAGCTTAGAAAGACACAGCCTCAGGGAACAAAAGAACCACACTAATTTTCTGCATATGCTAGTTGGGTGGAAAGTTCAACTCAAGTTTTAATGATCAATGATACCATGTTAACACACTTTCAAAAAGCGGAGTTTAGATTCGGGTGTGATTCCAAACACGCACCTGCCATCCTCAAAGTAGAGAATTCAGGTCCAGAATAATCACAAGTTCTAAATTACACACAGTGTGTTGTGAAGTATCATTATTATTTTTAGAAAGTGAAAAAATATCTATGACAGAACCTATTTAATGTGTTGTCAGCCTCCACAAGATGTGGCTAAAAACAGCTTCCCAGTAATATTTTGAAGGGTCAAAAGCAATGACCTTGTCATGTTTCTGTGATCCTGGTAAAACACCTGGGTCAGATACTAGTGAAGATTAATAAGGTAATTATAAAGGAATCAGAAATGTTATTGTAGCAAAACAGATATAGCAAAAACAGCACCTCCTAATACTATTGGTATTATCCTCATTTTTTTCCCAATTCTTGATTATGAGGACCACAATAAATACATTTTACAGAATAAAATTTGCTATTATTAAGAATAGCGGAGACTATTTAAAAAGCAGTAGACTTATTCTCAATCACATCTTTGAAAATCACCTTTGAACAGGATGTTCAATGTGCATATGAGAGCTGTGGGAGAATATAAAGCATGACCCAATATACCATTGTTATTGTTGTACCTCTGTCCATTGACAGTTGAGAAACTAAGTGATTAGAAAAGAAAAAGCCTAGAAAAATCTAAACTCATTGGACCTTCCTTTATCTGGCTGGATCTATAATTACATGCTTTGAAACTCTCTAGGTACGCAATTTTTTAAAACCCTTTAAGTAGGGGTTCAACTTTCAACTTAGATCATGTTTCAGAAATGCCTAAAGAGATGGACGGACCTAATTATAACAGGGGACCCAAAGAAGCAGTCCTAGGAAAGCATCTGCATTCTGTGGGTCCGTGCAGCAAGTTTGTCAACAGAATGCCTGGCTGAAGGTCATCTTTCCAACCCAGAGTCCTATGCAGAAAGAAACTTAACAGCAAAGCTTTAGACTCTTACTTGAAGTCTGCTTGCAGTATGACATCACCTGCATACTTATTAAAATAGTTTTGCCACTTCTCTTTTCATCTAACTTATTGTTATTGAAAAACTAGGTAAGATATTTCCCATTTAGCCATTCATCCAGAAAACATTTATTGATGCCTACTAAGGGCTATGTTAAAGGGCACACAATTGGTCAGACATACCATGTTGCATCTCAATTTAGCTCATTATTTCTGATGGCCTCCTTTGTTTTCTTCCATTTGGCAGGCTCTTCTCCCATACATGCCTGAACTACCTCCTCTGCAAAGGTACTCCTGAGGCACCAAGGCAAAATTCACTCTTCTTTCTTATATGCTACTATGATAAATTTCAGTGCTTCTATTATTATATTTACATCATTTTATTAAAATTATTTATTTAAAAGTCTTAATGGAGAGTTTTCACTATTCAAGTTTATTGAAGCATATGCAGTATCTCATCCACATTTCTATCCCAAGAAGCTAACAAAGTTCTGTTCACTTTAAAGCCCTCGAGAAATGATTCATGAATGAATGAAAGACTTTCCATCTTCAGTGGGAATTGGGTGACAGTTAGCTCCCAGACACACTTTTGAAGAGATCTACCAGCTCTTAGTCTGAACACCATCATTTCTGACAAGTGGTGATGATTCTCTCAAAATGGAAGAATCTCTCTCACATTCTACTGGAGATTTGAATGTGTTCTCCTTAAAGTTAGCATCTTCTTTGTTTTTTTTCCTCAGAACCAAAAGGTCTTTGGTAAACTTCATATTTAGCCACAGCGATTATAGCCCCCTCCCCGCCACATACCCACGGTTTTGGAGAAAAATAAGTTTGTTTATCTTGGAGTCTAAGACAGAATCTAAACTTCCAGCAAGGCCATAGCTTATGTAACAGCATTACTCATTTACTTTTTTAAATTAGAGTATCTTTAGTCTTTGATTAGGGGTTGGAATACAAGTGAGGCTCTAAAGGAACTAACTTCCTTTCCAGGTCCTGAAACTTCTCTAGGATAGAAAACTTCAACTTTGTACCCAGTGACATTTTAGTTAAAGATAATTTAAGATTCTATGGATTCCTGTTATATATATGCAAAACAAAGTAAAGGTGTCCTTTCCAAAAATATTCACTTTTATTCCATATTGTTTCAATAGTTGTTAAAAGAGATATTCCAAGAGCCTTTATTTTTTTTTTTCTTCTCTATTGCAAATGAATTTAAATGTTTGCTTCATTGTAGCATTCCAAATATACAAAACTCCAGTGGCTATGGGTTTTATTCCTTTCAGTGAACAGTTATCACACTTCAAAGACTGCTTTGGATTTTAAGTTAGGGTGACCTGTTTTCATTATATTCAAACAGGCTTTGACCCATTTGTCCATCAGGCATAGCAGATGACAAACAGCTATGTCTAGCTGTCCTGCCATCTAAATTACCCTAGAATTCTTTGAAGATGATAATTTGTTCTGTGAGTACCCTACTTGTACATGTTATCCACACAAATTTCATTATTTCAAGTGTTGTCTTCTTATGTATCTTTTTTGGGGGAGACTAATATTCCAATATAAAACTGTCTCCTGTTTTTGGGGAAAAAAAAAAAGAACACTTACACAATCAACATGAGAATTTTACCAAAAATAATTGTCCTCAAGTCTAATTGATAAAAAGGCCCTATGATGTTAGATTTATACAACTGTATTGGCAATGACCAAATCTAATATAAAACATATAATTATTGAGTTACTTACATTTTTAGTGTAAACTGGAATAACAAGCTCATATTGACTTTACAAACTTCTCATACTAGTGTCTGACTTCCAAGATATTTATAGGTCAAATACAGTGTCTCATTCCTGTAGTCACAACATTTTGGGAGGCCAAGGTGGGAGGATCGCTTGAGCCCAGGAGTTGGAGACCAACCTGGGCAACATGGTGAGACCCCCATCTCTACAAAAAGTTTTAAAAATTAGTTGGGCATGGTGGCACACACCTGTGGTCCCAGCAACTTGAGAGGCTGAGGCGAGAAGATTGCTTGAGCCTCTGGAGTGTCGAGGCTTCAGTGAGCTATAACCACATTACTGTACTCTAATAAGACCCTGTGACTATATGACTATATATATGACTATATACATATGTGTGTGACTATATATGTGACTCTCTCTCTCTCTCTCTCTCTCTCTATATATATATATATATATATATGAATATTTATTTAGGAATATTTTCTTAAAGGCAGACTGAAAGTGAATTATGAGTCACACTAACACAAAGCATAATCAGCCTAACTCCCCGATCAAACACCCTGAGGTTCACATTACCAAAGAGAGAGGTTTGAACGTGAGGGAAACATATTATTCTCACTATACTGTGATGGAAAGAAATTAATTCTGGTTGTGCAAACCTAGAGGATTTCTCTGAATTCTCTGAATTAGTGTGGATTGTTAAGGCCAGGACAGACTGTGCATAATAACCTTGATGCTGGGAAAAGACTATGCTGTAAGTCTTTAAACAGATCCTAGTTGATGATTATGCCAACCCTGCTGAAGAAATTCTGAAAAGATGCAGAATGCCTTGAAATACAAATGCTTTTCCTGGCCCAGATATTTGATATTGCATGAGAACATTCCATGGGATTTGAACCCACCTCTTTCACACTTTAGATTTCAGGCTAGTATAATTCCCTCACCACACAAGGCAGAACTGAAATCCCTGAAGTTCAACAGGATGTATCCAATTTCAACAACTTTACAATTTTCAATATCTGTACAGGATTTCTGCAAAAACCCATTTCAAATATCTCATTATCAATACCACGCATCTTTGTGACTACCAAAATATATTAGCTAGACAGTCATCTTATTTTAGCTTTAGAATGTACATCAGATTTTTTTTCCAGACACAAGCAATTAAAGGATTGGAAAATAGCTCATGGAAAGCTGCAAAGAATTGATCCTCAGAGAGTAAATCTTGTAACACCAAACAATGCCAATTCCCCTTGGCCACTCTGCTGGCAAAAGTTATTGCTAGTTATGCAAGGCAACTAGAAGAAATGTACACAAATAATTAAAATTAAATATCCTGCCCACCGTATAACTGATACTTGCTGAGAAGATGGTTGGCAGAATTTTCTTACTAATCCGGTGTTATCAATGTCCATACTGCAGAGCATCCTTGAAGGTGCTCCTCTATTCATTTTGTATTGGTTACATCTATTTGTATTGTTGTATAGTTATCTGTGCTGTGTGTCTTACCCAGTTTCATCCAGTTATTTTACTTTAGAATCTCACGGGCTTTGTACCCTGAAGTCAAACAACCTGTTGCAAATAAACAACAAAGAACCGAATCTCTCCTATCTGTTTGCTGCCTAACAAATCAAAACACACTGAAATCTGGGATTATAAGAGAAGTTTTGAGGATATAGAAATAAAATAAAAACCAACTTGTCAAATGGGGCTGCCTGCTGCTCAGTACCATGTGTTATCATAGCAAGCTGCATCTGTTCAGCTATTAAATCTGTTAGTGAATATAATATAGACAGCCATGGCATTAACAAATATTCTCAGTGCCTATTAAACTCTATAGCTACATATTTTAATTTTTACATTGTATTAGTAAAACTATAGCACCTTAAGGAAAATTTAAAAGTGCAATGAAAAACTATAATTTTGGTTATATCTCACATGCTTAAATTATATTTATGCAGCATTTTAAAAATCAGCAATTTAAAAAATGCTCTTTAATTTTTAAATGTGGTTCTGACTTCTAACTGTGATTTAGCTCACAATAGATGCAATAGGACTGAAGTAAATAATCACATGTAGAATTTGTAAAACTCAAGTAGGTACATCTTTTTACTGCTACTGAACATCTTATTTCCTTTCAATTTAATATTGGCTATTATCAAATGCCACAGAACATATGAGTTAGCCCCTTGATATAATCCACCCTCTGAGCTCAGGCTCAGGAACTTTGTCATTTAAATTGGCTATCAAGAGCTAGGACATGTATGCCTTACTAAACACTTAATAGCAGAGTACATCTGTTGTTACTCTGTTTGTTATATTAAGATTAAGTACAATGATGTTGACAGTATTAATACATTTAAAAGCCTGTCACGTTCCATGGCTGTTCACGAGTCCTGAGGACTGCGTGATTGAAACAAAAAGTGACTAGAGGCAAAATTAAGAATTATGGAATGTGTAGAAGGTGAAGAACACAGAGGTAGACTCTGAAATGAGTACTGCTACCCAGGAGGATATTAACCTCTTGCCTGCCTGGCTTTTCCCATAATATTGTGAAGCCACATTTTACTGAAAAGAGGCATATGATTCATGAAATAGTTATCCAACCTCCTTGGCCTACTGCCAGAATAGGAGAAAGTTTGTGACTGAAGTTAAAGGGGGATTGGTTTCACCTCTACACTAGTGTAATTATTAAAGTGCGAACACACTCAAATTAAATACACCAGAAAGAAAATCATTCTATGGAGCTCAGTTTCTTAAGAAATAATGAGACCAATTTGCTTTTATATGAAAACACTCCAGGTTGTGACGTCTTCATATACCTCTGGTGGGAGTGTTCAATAGTACAACGTTCTTAGAGGACAACTCAGCAATATATACATTGGTTCAGCTTGTAGGAATTTGAACATAAAATAAGCTTTTACACAAGTGAAACAATATTTTTACAGGATTTTAAAATGTTATTCATTTGTAATACTTAAAATGCTGAAACAATTAAAATACCCATCATTAAGGTCAATAAACTGTAGCAGATGCATGTTATGAGGTAAATATGAGATCATATGCTCTAAAATGAAAAGATGTACAAAATATATTAAATAAAAATAATCAACTTGCGGAATAGTATGTACCACATGATAACATTTCATCTTTTTAAGGAATGTTCAGGTGTGTTAGCATATACACAAATATTTATACATACACTATATACAAAAAAGAAATTGAATGTATATGCATAAGATTAAAGATCAGAGTTTTAGACACCACAGTAAAAAAGTGGGTATATTATATGCAGTTTTTACTTTTTACTCCCACCATTGTTGTATTATTTAAATTTTTTGATACAGATTTTTACGATTTAAAAATTACATTTATTTAAAATATGGGCTTTTCTGAAAAGTAAATACTTTCATCCATAGGCAACAAATAAAATTCAATTCCTTCTGAACAGCCTGTCATAAAATATTATCGGCCTTGCAGACCCTACAGTACGCCTCACTAGTCTATTAGATCTAGTTTATGTCTGTCTGGTTAGAAGGACACCAAAAAAGTTAGTAAATTAAAAACAACAACAACAACAAGAATCAGTTAAATAATAGAAATACAGTCTACTGAGAAGGACAAAGTTCAGGAAAAACTAGTTAAATATGGAGTTGATGGTTATAGTATGTTCCTCACATAACAATTAACAGTATCTACATAGCACTTTCAAATTCCAGAAACATCCCCAGCCACTGCATTTATCCAACACCCTTCACAATGACCAGTTACAAATAATCAAATAACCATCAGTCTTGATTTAGGCATTTGGAGGAGAAGCTAGAATTTACAACTTTTTCTTTCCACCTCATGAAATATCTTTGCAATGCCTGTTTTTTAAAGATCAAATGAACACAGTTCTGGAGCCTACACGAGTAGCTGTTTGACCTTACTCTGTGTATTAGGGCTGAAATTTCAACACTGTTTCTCTGCTGATGCCCTATGGGATTTGGAGCCCCCACAGCCTGATTTTATTCCTAACTAACAATAATGAACAGATGACATACTTTTCCTTTGAACACCTCTGTCGGGAAAATGTTCAATCAGCAAGAGCTACAAGCAATAGACAAATTCCCTTTCTCTCACCTCATTTACATACTTAAGTACACAGAGACTCTCCCTGCCTTTAGTTTGGGGGTGCGGTGGGGAGAGAAGTAGGTCAAGTCATTGAGGCTTTATGTGTTAGGTTTAGAATGTGGTGAAGGCTGAAACTTATGGCTCCAATGAGAGTTTCCAGAGCAATGTGGGTTACTTTCATATTCATCACACATAAGGCCAATACCCTCCTAGCAGTATTAGTGTAGTCCTACATTTAGGCACAACTCACAAAATTGCAAAGATACCTATAATTGTACCCATTAAGAGACTTAAATAGAAAATATTATGTGCTATGTCATGACACTTTGTTGTTATTTAGTGCATTCACATTGAGGGTCACGGAATCTCTGGAATTCCATGTTTAATATAAGGAATATCATGAAACAATACACTACAAAGACTCATTGGTTTCACACTGATAGTTGGGATTTTATAATCATTTGCAAAAGTTGCTGGGCCAGCCTGAAATTTTCCTTTGTACTAAAGAAAAATGAAGCTTTGAAGTCATACAACTGGTTCAAATACAGGCAGTTATTTACTATCTGTGTGACTTTGATCAATTTATTTATAATGCAGTTTGCTCATTGGTAAAACTGAGATAAAATTCATACCTCAATGAATTATTGTGAATATTTAATAAAATATAATTTTATGCTAAATGTTTAGATCACTGTGTGTTCCACAGTAAGCACTCAGTGCATGCTAAATAGTATTGTTTAGTTACTGTTCTTCTGACTAAGCCAAATAATAGGGTAAGCATGATTTCAGAGGAGGAATTTAACTCTACTTCAGATGATTCACTGATAGTACTTCCAAGCATTTAATATATATTAACTAAAATAATTTTTAAAAATTCAATAAATGGAGAACCAATTTTATCTCCATCAGTTAAGTCAAGTGTTAGAGGTTGGCACAGCAGGAGATTAGAGAGAGAGAGAGAGAGAGAGAGAGAGAGAGAGAGAGAGAGAGAGAAATGGTTAAACTGCCTGGGTAGTGGAGATTGATTATCTCTACATTCCTCATCAATTAGGGAGGATTACTACAGGACAGTTTTTTGTTTGTTTTCATTCTCCTAGTGGATTCATCTCTTCTCATCAAGTCAGGATGCAGGGAAATAAATTACATATGCTTTTATATAGATATTAGAAATAAAAATGATACAGACAGCAGACAAGAAGCATAACTAGACTCAGAGAAATGATCACCTGTGTGTAGTATTTGAACCTGAAGGTGGAGCTAGCCATTAACAAAAGAAAAGTCTTCCTTTCATAAGAAAATAGCACAGGAAAAATGAATCCATTTCACGACAGGCCTCAGCCCTCAGGCCTCTGACTTTTGTTTGCCTCAGGAGGTTGTAAATGGGAAGTCCCAGTAGAACATCACATGCTTTCACCATTATCCTTTGGGACTGTACTTCATACTAAGCTCCAAGGAGAGCAGTTCTGGAGTGAGCGCCTGCATGACAATGGAAAACTACCAGCAGGAGGGAAAGAGAGGCCACAGCTAAAAGTAAAGCAGCAGGAGTTCACTTATTTCTCCATTCACTCAGGTGTGCATTCCTTCCTCTGTAAACCATTGCCATGCATCTAGTGAGCACCATGCTAGAGTCTGAAAATACAGACACGTAAAGATACATAGTATTATACCTTTCAGTGACCTTGAAGAGTTTACAATTTAATGGGCTCTAAGGACATATAAAGACATAGTTACAACTACAGTAAGTAACACAATAGGATTAAGAACAAAGTACTACAATAGTACCAAGAAGGGCATAATTAGTCTTGCCCTAGGGGACAAAGGAAGGTTTCACAAATATATAAAATATATAATCCAGGCCTCAAAGATGAATAAAAAAGCACCAGACTAGGAAAAAGAGAAGGACAGGTAGGAATAAGAGGAAGCAGGAGTACTTCAAAGAAAGGAACAGATATGAACAGAGGCACTCTGGAGGTCTCTTTTTCCTGACTCTCATTATTGGTACATTTTTTAAAACTGTGTTTCTCGGCCTTTAAAATTATTTATGCCTCAAACTTACAAATCAAACTAGTTGCAAACACTAGCTAGCTAACCACAAAATCTTTGGGGTAACTGGCCAGTCAGATAACTTCCTGTATTTATTTAACTAGAGAAAACGGTTTATGTAACAGATATCTGAACTGCTCCATAATTTACGCAATATGTGGCATACTAAAGGGTAGGGTTGTTTAACTTCATAAAACTTCATTACACAGACAAAAAGGCAGAATTATCCGGTTCAGCCTGATGAGGGACTGTCTCCTGAACTCTCACCTGCATCACAGAAGGCACAGTGGTTAAGCCCAGGGATTTGGGGGTCAGACTGACTCAGTTCAGTACTGGTTTTGCAGCTCACTAGCTGTGTGACCTTCATTTCTTCATTAACTTCATGAGTATATTTTTTTCTTTTGAAGTTTTAATGCATATTAGATGGACTTACATATGTAAACTTAGAACAGTTGTGAGATTGTTGGTTGCTTTTATAAAAGCCACGCTTGTACACTGCTTCATAGTTTAAAAACCTTTAAGTGTGCTTTACACTGTGAGGATTTGAAATATCAGTCTATTTTCTGCGGCTAATGTGCCAGTAGAATAAAGATTATGTAGTAAATTATATGGTAGTTGAGGTCAGAAGCCATGCCACATCTGACTCTGTATTTCTAGTGCCTTGAAAAGTGCTTAGCACTTAGAAGAAGAAAAGGAGGTAGAAGAGAAAGAAGGAGGAGGAGGAGGAGGAGGAGGAAGTTTTATTAAGAACATGTATTAAAGAGTGAATGTGTGTGAGGTAGAGTGTGGATAGCTGAAGATGAGGCTGGAAAATAAGCCTAGATTGTGCATACATTAGAGGTCCAGCTAAGGAAGCTGGCCTTTGAAGTATTTGCAGTAGGTCACCGGTTCACTATCAGAACTAGACTCTTGCTTCAAGATACCAATCTATAAACAGGTAACACATAAATTGGAAACATGCTGATTGTTAGCTCATATGTGTACCTCTAACCCACCCAAAACACATTTAATATAAACTGGCTTCTGATATTACCCTGAGCAGCACCAACCTACTGCCATTGAACATTTTCACAATACACATAGACAGTTTAAGTTGGTAGAACATCTAGAATCCAAAGATTATTTCAACAAATACTGATTGCTCACTTGTTAAATTCTAGGCTCATGCTGGGTTCTAGGAATACTAAAGTGCACGAAATAGATAAAATTCCCTGCTTTCATAACACTTGCTGTTCGGCATCATGCTGTTCAGTATGGATGAGCATTTGCCATCAAAGTTTAAATACTTTAACCTAATTCCAAATTCTGTCTGATTCATAAAATTGCCAACAAAAAATGGAAGAGTGCACAAACACTGCAAAAAAAAAAAAAAAAAAGGAAGTTTTTTGTTGTTGTTGTTGTTGTCATTTTGCCAGTTTTTTCCAGATATATGACTTCGCATTGTCCTGGAGAAGTAAATTACTAAGTGTCTGTATCTAAATTTTAATAAATAAAAATTAGTTTCTCTTCATATGCTATTAAATAAGCATTGGGAAAAATGCTTGAAGAATGCTATGAACCCGCTTCAAATTGACAGCCTGAACAGGGAGCCCATGCCCATTTCTGACCAGCCTTGCTACCAGGTGAGAGGTGAAACACACCCTTACAGAGCCGTGGGAAAAAATGGGTGAAAGGACTGATAGAGTACCAGGATTTGTGCTTTTTTTTTCCCCCACTAATGAGCAGCCCATAAGTGAGCAAAATTACTGCTGAAAGTGGGTGAATATTATCAGCCAGGTAAGTCTTGAACTAAAAGAGGTTGAGAGCCACCGTAACTAAACATTTGAAGTCAGAGGTTGAAACACCACAATTTTATTTTATAACAATCATTCTGGTAGCAGTGCAGAGGATGGATTAGAAAGGGAAGATGCTGGAGGCAGAGAGATTAGTTAGAAGGCTATTGCAACAGTTCAAGAAGAGGTCATTAAACTAAGGCAATAATAGTGGAATAAAAAGCAAGTAGATACGTTCTAAAATTGCTGTTCAATAGACAAGCCAGTAGCCATATGCTGAGCATTTGAAATATGGCTAATGTGATCAAGGAAATGAATTTTAAAATGTATTTAATTTTAATCAAGTTTGATGTAAGTTTTAAAGATACTCAAACTTTTAAGTATGTTTAAAATAACTTGAGTGTGTGAATCTACTTTCACAACTGTAGATATAATAAAATATAAAATGCTTCTGATGGAAAATTTAGATTCTGAAATGAGAGGTGTTGTTAAGTGTAAAACACACATTAGATTTCAAAAGCTTATTATGAAAAGATAATAGAAAATATATTAATAATTTATATCATTTATATATTAAAATAATATTCAGTGCATATTGAGTTAAAATATATTCTCAAAGTTAATTGCATTTAGTAAAATTAATTTCATCTTTTTTTCCTTTTATATGAGTAGAAAATTTTAAATTACAAACATGGCTCATATATTTCTGTTGGCTGGTATAGGTTGAGAGACATGTTAGCAATTTGATGACAAACTGACTGGATTGTAAAGGCAAGCACAGAGTAAAAGACGTCAAGGATTTAGCCGTGATTGTGTAGATGAGGGTATGGTTAGGAGATGATGAGTTCAGTTGTTAATGTGGTTAAGTTTCAGATGCCTATGAGACACTCAGGTAGAGATGCTGAGTAAGCAGGTGGAAATATCAGTATGGTAGTGAGAGAAGCCTGGGATGGAGATGTGTCTTTGGGAGTGAGCAGTCGGCACTTATTTGATAGCTAAAAGTCAGAGTAAAATTTTAAGTATATGAAGATAGCCTTTTTCAGTAAGGCCAAAAGTCTTACTAATCAATTAAGTTTGATCTTTCACCAAACTTTTTTATTGTCTGTTAATCATGAATTTCCATTCTTTATTGGGCAGGAAGGATTTAAGAGATAAAATTCTAGGAGAAAGTACTTTTTCCTCACAGGAAGAGGCCACCATTAAAGCATTTCCTTAGAAGCCTAGTTACAGTGTGATCTTCCAGGGCAGTTGAGCGTCCCCCATTCAGGGCTATGCTTTATTGGCAAAAAGGTTAGACAGTTATCCAGTTTGTTCTGATGAGGGGAGAAGCCTCCTCTGTGTTGTCGATATAATAATCCCTAGTTCTAGTCTAGCACACCATCTCCTAGAGTAACTCCTAGAGACATCACATATTGTTTTCATCAAAAGAATTTTCTCAGACCCCATAAAAGTTATGTCTAGTCCTCTGATTCTAATTTATAATTTGG
Source organism: Macaca fascicularis (assembly GCF_037993035.2). Taxonomy (NCBI): domain Eukaryota; kingdom Metazoa; phylum Chordata; class Mammalia; order Primates; family Cercopithecidae; genus Macaca; species Macaca fascicularis. The sequence goes on along the minus strand of NC_088387.1, from coordinate 71,749,991 downwards.
ATTATTTATGTCTACTATTAACTTGAGTACCCCCTATCTATGCACCTAGATTATTTCCTTCCATTGTTTAAATAAACTTGTTCATGTCTAGAGTGGGCCAGCATCAGCATTAATAGGATTCTAATGCCATAGAATTACCATCATCTTGTTTTCTGGTGTTTGGCTGACATATTTGCCATGCTGTTTCTATTTTTTAACCACTACTGCCATGCATTTTGCTTATGGCTTACAGTGGGTTTTTTTTTGTGTGTAATAAAAGCAATTTTCCTGATAATTGTGCAAATGACCCATATTCAGTATGTATTCCCCAAACTAGTTCTTAACCCTCAACAATGTCTTTGTTTCATTTTTTCTTTCATCAATCTATACTGTGTTTAGAGTTGTGCAAAGCCTCCTTAATAACGTGCTTGCATATAGTTTAAATTGCTGCTCATCATTTCTTCCTGAGACACATAGACTCTGTCTGGATCATAAGAGTGAACATATTGGATATGTTCTAAGTACAGGAGTTCTTAACCATTACTTCTCTTGAAAATTTCATAATAACCTAACTAAGATGCTCCTGGATTCCTAAGCTGGTATAAGATTATAAATGTTTGCTCTTTTAGGCTTCTAAATTATGGAGAAATTGGTTACACAGCAACTAATCACATACATTATAAATTGCATTATAGGTGATCAATAATAATGTGTTTATTTTGCCTAAAATGTTTCTTGAAGGTATGCTCTTGAAAAATAGTTAGTAGCTATAGAAGAAATTGAGGTATAGTCAGTAGTCAGAAAGAATTCAACAAGAAGTTCCTTGTTTTGACAGCCTGGCATCAGAAACAAGGTTTGCTAAAGCCGCTCATCACTGGCTAACTTAGAATAGATTTGAAGCCATTCTGTAAAATAGCCACCACAAAGCAGTGAGTCCAAAGGAGTAGTGATCACAGGATGGAGCAGAATCAATGGACATGATTTTCTCCAGCTAGGTAATGCCCTAGGAATTGTTTCTGCAACTCTTCCAAATAGATTCCCGAGACCTAATTTCTTTCTGCTAGCTTAGGAGGTGAAAAGATCCACGACCAACCCTGAAAACACTCATGATTTGAAAAAAAAACAAACTGTTCAATGACTGAGTCGAATCTATATAGTGAGAGAGAATGGGAAGAACTCTTTTGAACAGGAATTAGAAATAGAGAGATGACAAGAAGCTCATTTTTCAAAAAAGTTAATACGTTTCACTGGAGTTGAAAGATAAGTAGAAAAATGTGAAAAATGGACATGAAAAGGGAAAGAGATTAAAATGCTGAGGACATTAAATTTTAGGTACAGAATTTGCCTTTACCTATATATAATTGTAGAGGCATCAATGTGTTTTAACAAAGGAATAATACGATCAAAGAACCAGATTAGCAAATTAACCTGCCATAAGTATATAAAATGGATAGAAAAGTACTCAGAATGGAGACAGAAGGATAGCTGAGAAGGTGAGGCAGCAGTACAAGCCTCTAAGTGGTGAGTATGTGAACTGAGAAGAGGCTAGAAATAGCTGTTTTGTTCTCATTTCTTAAATTTCACAGCAATAGAATTACAGATGAAGAAATAACTCTAGAATTCTAGAAACCAAAAAACATAGAGACTAAATGACACACTAAAGATGATGATCAGTAATTAGAAGTTGAGAAATTGAATTAACTTTCAAGGAAAATGGATGAAGGCAGGAATCTGTATTGATTCATTTGCCTCTCCTACGCCACACATAATAAACTATTTAGCACTTAAGTCAATAGAAACGTGACCATCATTTCTCACATTTTCCCCAAAAATGACTTTTATACCTCAGAAGTTTGGACAGTAATTTTACAACACATGGTGAAAAGGCATCGTTTAATCCATCTTTGGAAATTCTAGTCAAATAAGCCACATGTTCTATAATTCATATAAGAATTAGGAAAGCTATCTCATGATATAGGAATAGAAAAAACAAATAAATGAATGTAAATAGAAAAAACAAATAAAAGAATGTAAAAAATGAATGTAAAAAAAAAAAGGAAAGCAAAACCAAGCAATAGATATACTCCATACAATTTACAGAATTGAATCTGAATACTATATGGCAAAGTGAAACTTCTATAAAATCAGTGAATCTGTTAGTTAGAAACAGCATTTCAGATGGAACATAATTTCAATTCAAGAAAAGCCTGAGGGGAAATAATTAGGTTTACCTTGTTGATATAAGTGTGCATCTACATATAATTATTGACTTAAAAACACATTTCTGAATCAATTCTTAATAGACCAGTAAGATAAATAATGTATAATAGAGAGAAGCAGAGAAAGATGAGAAAGACTTGACACGTCACCAATATTGGTGTTATTTTGAGACATGTAATATTTACTATAAATACACTGTTTCTAGTCTACACTAAAACCAATGATCAAAAGGCATATTTCCAAATCAAAATCAATTAAGAGCTTGGTTTCAAAATAAGGCTTCCGGCCCAGCAAAGTACAAAGAAGCAACACTTAAGGCAAATATGTGCAACAACTCACTCATCAAATTTGCAATGCTCTTTTATGCTCCCAAGATGAAAGGATTTCAAAAAACACTCTTCACTCATCCTCTCCTTCACCCTCAATGACATTTCCTCTGGTCAGAACCAATACACATGTTAATATTTGTGGTAGAGAATGCATCCACATTTATAGTAACTTTCTTCTGTCAGAGAGGCATTAAATAATTTCCAATTGACATCACTAAACTGATATATGAAGGGGTTTCTCTAGAAGTGACAACATTGGTAAAATTTCTAGATATATCTCATAAAATATAAAAACTTGAGCTCAATTTTTGCTTATTGCTTCTAAGAAATTATTTAAGCCATTATCAGTTAAATAATCCTCGACACATCAGTAACTTAAACATGTCTTGTGTAACACTTCACAGTTTGCAAGTTATTTCTTTATATTCTTTATCTTAATAATCTATTATTTGTTAACTGCCCATACAAATACTATACAAATAAGAAAGTTAAAACTGTAAGGAAAAGAGATGAAAAAATAGCAAGACAGAAAAATACCAAGAAATACCAGTCACTTGGCAACAAAATGTTTGCTATAAATCATCTAAGTTAACTGGAACTCAGCTGGCTTGTTCATTCATTCATCCAACAAATATTTACTGAGGTAGTTACTAAACAGCCAGCTCATTTATTTTTGCATCCACAGAACCTAACATAGGCCTGGGTCATATTAGGTGCTAAATAAATATTTCTGGAGAGGCTTCTAGCATGTACTGAAGTAAAAGATGAAAAGTTACATTCCTGTATTATTTTCCTTTTCTTTTCTCTTTCTCATTTCTTTTTTTTTTGTTTTTGTTTTTGTTTTTTGTTTTTTGTTTTGAGACAGAGTATTGCTCTGTCGCCAGGCTGGAGTGCAGTGGCATGATCTTGGCTTACTGCAACCTCCACCTCCCGGGTTGAAGCGATTCTCCTGCCCCAGCCTCCCAAGTAGCTGGGAATACAGGCGTGCACCACCATGCCCAGCTAATTTTTGTAGTTTTGGTAGAGATGGGGTTTCATCATATTGGCCAGGATGGTCTCCACCTCTTGACCTTGTGATCCGCCAGCCTCAGTCTCCCAAAGTGCTGGGATTACAGGCGTGAGCCACTATGCCCAGCTATTTTTCTTATTAATCATCACCATTATTATAAATCATGTTCTCTGCCATCAGAAAATTTATTTCTATTTGTAAATAATGGACAAATATAAAATAACTAGAGAATAATTCATGATAAAAGTGAACTACAATAAATAAGGCAACTATTAACAAAAAATAATCATTCATCCAACTAAAATTTCACCATAGACTTTCTTTAAACCACCAATCTCCATAATCAATTCTTAGTTGAAGATGTCTGAAAACATCCTTTAAGATTTGAAGCTTCTCAATAATACGGCTGCTTATATCAAGTTCTATAATTTTTCTGTATTGTAATCAGGAAGCTGGAGGACTTTCTCAGAGTTATATAGAAATTAAAATGTCTGTCACTTTACTTGACCTGTTAAATAATTGAAGATCTACACTCATCCTAAGCCACAGTATTTTCAATGTATAATTCATTAAAGCTATTAAGTCTTTCAGAAAATATTTATTGAGCACTATTATTCTAGGTACTATACTAATTAATTGCTCTTCACTTCATGTCTTATCTTCCCCTCACCCCTTCATAAAACCTTAAAAATTTCAATAGTAATATTATATGACTTTGAGGTTAACAGTGGTAGCATTAATATTAATATGACAAAAAAACTCATCTGTCAAACTGGGCCACCTAATTAAAAAACCATTTTATTCCAAGTTGTTATGTTTTTAAGAGTACAGTTAATCAAACTTTTTTAAAATCCAACATTTTTATTCTGAAAAATTGGATGATAAACCATGTCAAATATTCAAATCTTCATTAAAATTATATGCCAATCAGATTTTTAAAATTATCTAATTGAAATAGCATTATATATTTCAGCAATGATGGAGCACATCTTAATGAATGCAACCAACTTTCTAATTTATTGGCTCACTCTATCAAATAAGGATGAAAATAAGACTTTTTAATCTGATCAGTATATAGTTTATACTTCGCTGACTTTGAAGGCTTACACACAAATTTTCCTTGCAGTTTAAGGGATAATGACTAGGTCTAACTTTTACAGATAAAAATGTATCATCGATAGTATAGCACCAATTAGGTTTACTTCTAAGTCAGTTATATTCACAAACCTAAATCACACAGCAATAATCTAAAATTTATAAATCTTATTTTTCCTTTTAAATTTCAATCATGAAAGAAGTAGAACAATTTATTTGGGAAAAACAAAATGGACTCAAAGGTACCTAAATAATTTGATAAAACAGCCTTTGAATATTCTCAAATCTACATATTAAGAACAGTTCTGTTTCTATCACCCACAGGCATTATCTTGTGTCCCTTTGCACTTTCTTTGTTCCTTTCTTCCCTCCCTTTATTTCGTACTTTCTTCTTTCTTTCCTTCCTTCCTTCTTGCCTTCCTGTCTGGTTTTCCTTTTTTCTTTTAATTTCTAATTCCTCTTTCTTTTATTATTCCATGCACCCAACATTTTGGGAAAGAGCTGCAGGTAAACTTAGGTAGTAAAAAGAAAACCACTGGTCTTGTGTTAATTTTGATTATATGTTTAAAACATAGAAAAAGGCCAGGCACGGTGGCTCATGCCTGTAATCCCAGCACTTTGGGAGGCAGAGGCAGGTGGATCACCTAAGGTCAGAAGTTCAAGACTAGCCTGGTCAACATGGTGAAACCCCGTCTCTACTACATATACAAAAATTAGCTGGGCATGGTGGTGGGCACCTGTAATCTCAGATATTCCGGAGGCTGAGGCAAGAGAATAGCTTGAACCCGGGAGGCGGAGGTTGCAGTGAGCTGAGATTGTGCCATTGCACTCCAGCTTGGGCAACAAGAGCGAAACTTCATCTCAACAACAACAACAACAACATGGAAATAAGTGACTTATCTCTACATAAAAGATTTGTTGAGTCTCTAATGTCTAATCACCTCTTCTAGGCAATGGGAGAAACAAAATTTTACTTGACCAGATTTGAAATAAGACTGAGTCCCATTAGTTGATAAGGAGTGGGTAGGGCTGACACACAACAGTATTTGGGAAGCCCAGGAGGACATGGTTTACCAGCAAGGGAGATTTTGAAGATACCAAGTCCAAGAGAAAGGGTGTGTAGAGACATGCACTGAATCCAAAGAGAATGACCAGGCAAGACCAAGAGAGGAGATTCAGAAAGAAGAAGGCCTTCACAGTGCAGCTATCAGAAATCCATGGCTGGTAAAGGAGATATGGAGGTTATTGTGCTAGAATGGATGCTGAGAAAGTCAATTATTTACTTATGATAGGACCCTGAGACCACATTTGACCAGCACTAGAAAGAAATACCTATTTTTGTAGTCTAAAACTTTTTGACCATAAAATAAACAACAGTGGTTTGACTAATTCAATAACATAGCCCCTTGTGACTTGAGAGTGATCATTGTAGAACCTTTTCTCAGAGTAAACGTGTAATTGGTTATGGATCAATAAGTAATTTCTTTTAGAAGGAAAAGACTCTTGTTTTCATTTTTATTTATTTATTTTTTGAAGTAGCAAAGCTCTTACATCAGAACTGAGCACATACATTTTGAAAGTTGAGATTGCTCTAAGCAGTAAGATTCCTTACTGCACTAGTGAAATGTATCTTAACTGATCATTTATTTATGATGCCATAAAAATCCAGATGCTCTTAATTTTGATTGTTACAAATTTGCTAAAAGGCACCTGAAATTACCTTTCCAGGGTTCCCCTTTTGACAACTACATTTTAAATTGAAATTTTACTATGGTCCAATAATGGCTATGCTGAGGGGTTTTGTTGTGTTTTTCAAGATTACTAATGAATTCAGCCCTTGTGGTCAGTGTAAACTCCTACACAGCTTATTGGAAATTCCAGAATTCTAAGACAAAATTAAGATTAAGAAAACAGTTTAATAAAAACAGAGAATGAAAAACTTGTAAAAGTTTGTGCTAATGTACTTTGGTGTTTCATGTTTTTCTTAATTATTTTAGAACTCGTACCCAATGGCCACATTCTAACAGGAAAGAACATGATGACCTAGTCAAATGTCCTTTGGAGCATGAGTACTGATAGAAGGAGAACTTATAGGGATAGACAAAACAAAATACAACAAACTTCCATGGTTGCTTAATGCATGGGAAATAAACTGAATCTCAAGGATAAAAAAGAGGATGGGGAGACTTACATGCTTCTTCTGAAATCTTCTAAAAGATACATTTTAGACCAAGAACTATGATAATAAGAATCCTTTAGAAAAGTTTTTGAATGTGTGACACACTATGATTTTTTGGAAATATCAATAAAATATTAATACCTCTTAACAATAAAAGACACTGTGCTTCTTTACAAATAATGTGAGAAAATGAAGATTTAAAGAGTTTCAACCATACTCATTAATAATTTTTAAAATGCAGAGAAAGAAGAGAGGTCCCTGAACCCTAAAGTTAATTATGGCAACTTTCAAAGGAAACTGAAGCTTTTCATTCATGACTACTCTTTGCCATCTATTATACGCTGAGTAAATTACTGTGGGAAGCTTACAACTTAGAGAAAAGAGAATGGGCCCAGCATGTAAGTTGGTAATTATGAATCAAAATATATTTTCCTGACACTTATGTATCAAAATAAGTACAAAATGGCACAGAAACAATCTTTTTGCCATGTTCTTTCACATCCCCAAATACCTTAAAGTATCCTTTCCTTCCTTTTATTTCATGTAGCTTCAGATAAGTACTTTCTCTAGTGAGCAAAGAAATAAAGACAGAATCCAGATCTTTGCATGTCACCAGTATTACAACCTCCTGCTTCCAGCCAGATGGTATGGTATCTCCTCCTGGGCAATAACTTATTTTATTCATTTGGCAAGTCTGCCTAAAGACACTAAAATCACTCCAAAAATTTTTTAAAAATTATTTTGAACACAGAATTAACAGGAATTCACACTCCAAAAAAAAGTTTACATTGCAAAGAACGTGATTAACAACAGCAATAGGTATGTGGTCTTATTTCCTCTAGATTGTATTCATATTTCCTATAACAAAGTACTGGTTTCTGGGGGAAGGAAGCGTCCAAGAGGCAAAATTATAAATTCTTTACAAAAAGTTAACAGTAAAAAGTAAAAGCTGAATCTTATCCAAAAAGTACTTACTATATGCAGTTCTAGGTAGTCACCCAAGCCTGAAGAACTGTCCACTCGCACCAATACTGCTTCTTTCTGAACAGTGCTAAACCCTATGGCCAGTCTGTCTGCTCGTGTACTGGGTCGGTCATTAGGAGGCCACTTATACGTGATTTGTCCACCACCTTTGCTAAAGATATACGTTGTCCCAGCTGGAAAACAAAAACCAAAACCAATTAGTCCAAATACATCAAATCTGCACATTAGCAAGGCATGTTATATTGATAGTACAGTATCAACTCTACACACAAAACTATGGCAAAGCAAATTACAGATTTCAATCAAATGTGCTCAGGAAAGTGGACTGAGTTGTTTTAAAAGAAATAGAGAGGTAGCTCAGTTTTTAATACACTGATTAAATTTACCAGCAGGTGTCTCAGAACAAATAGTAGGTTACTGTGTTTCCCATGGAGTTGCACAAGAATGGAATGGAATGAGGCTTTATTTCTTCCTGCCAGTTTTTAAGAAATAGTTTCATAGAAAACATTGACTGGATGCTTCCAAAAAGCAACAGCAACATATATCAACTTGGTATTGAAACAGGAGCTGCATGCAGATGTGACAGGGTCATACAGCACCGTGGAGAAAGTCGCAACAAATGTGCTAGGAATATAACTTTTATGGAAAAAGGATCTACTTACATGTGACAGATAACTAATGGATGAACAGCCACAAGCCCCAGTAGCCATGTCAAGAAAATACAGCTAATAGATCTCATCCCTAAAAGTCAAGTTTTACTTAACAAGCAACATCTAGTAGCTGTCAAACTATTCAGAATCATAAAAAGACCCTCATCCTCTGCCACCCCAAGGTGAATACAAGCCTTATAGCACTGAGAATCATGTCACGGACTCATTCTGTGAGTGTTCAAGTTTTACCTTATGGTGGTCCTGTCAGTAAATTATCCAGCTTAATTGAAAAGAGTTGTTTTCAAACAATTTATTCAGCATTTGATATAGTTTGGCTCTGTGTCCCCATTCAAATCACGTCTGAAATTGAGATAATTTCAGATCCTCATGTGTTGAGGGCGGGGCCTGGTGGAAGGTGATGGGATCATGGAGCGGCTTTGCCCATGCTGTTCTCATGATAGTGAGTTCTAACAAGATCTGATGGTTTCATAATTCCTTGACATTTCCTCCTACACACACTTCTGTCTCTCCTGCTGCCTTGTGACAAAGGCGCCTGCTTCCCCTTCTACCATGATTGTAAGTTTCCTGAGGCCTCCTCAGCCTTGCAGAACTATGAGTCAATTAAACCTCTTTTCTTTATCAATTACCCAGTCTCAGGGAAGTTCTTTATAGCAGTGTGAAAACGGACTAATAGAGCATTTGATGCACTAAAGTCTTACCTCAATGCATCATTCAATGGCCATCCATTTTGTTTCTATTCTTTTGAGGGCCTGGATAGAACCAAAAGGTGAAAAAAGAATGGATTTTATCTCTTTCTTCTCCTGACTGCTTAAAATGGAACATTGTTCTTTCCCTGCCTTTGCAGCTTCTTGTTCTCATGCCTTCAAACCTGGACTGAAATCTACATCATTGTTTCTCCAGTTCTCAGTCCTATGATCTACACCCATAGTTTTTCTGGTTCTCCAACTTGCAGACAGTAGATCATATATGACTTGATCATATATACATGATCATATATAATAAGAGAGAATATTAAACATCTTGTATTTATAGAAAAATATCTGGTACCAAGAGTAACATTTATGTGTAAAAGTTGTGTGTACAGCAGTATGTTTTCAAGATACCTATACATTGAATTGCTATGATTACCAAGTTTATCAGTTAAATGGAGATGACCTACTATCACATTTGTGTACATTCAATTAAACAGCTGACAATATTGATTTTGTGGCCATTTTTGGAGGCAACTCTTCTTTGTTTTCAGTTACAGACATTTCCATAGGCCTTTGAGAAACTCCAAAGACCTCTGCAATATGCATAGTGTAGCTGATGCTTAAATAGGCCTTGGTATATAGACCTCTTCCACAAAACATGTTAGGAGAAAATTGAATGCAAAAGTGATAAACAAGAATACTGTTAAAATGCAAAGGTATAGAGGCTGTGTCCTTCTCTATTAATTTTTGTGGATACCAATGCATGAAAATAGTTTATCTCTTTCAAGTGAGAAAAGGTAAACCATATTTCAAAGGCACCAGTCAGTGCACAAAGAAAATTCCGAATATACAGAGTATATATCAGAAATGCTTGGGCTTTCCTGAGTCACTTATGTTCTACAGCATCAGAAGCTTGTTCATCACCATCTTTATAGGCAAGTACTATTTGAGAAATATTTTTCTGCCTGGTAACTTTTGCAAATGATTAAGTATTAACTTTTCTAGTGAAGCCTATTGTTGATAAAAATAGGACAAGAACATATAAAAGTGGGGACGGCTTTAAAAGGAGGATGTAGTGGTTACCTCTGAGTGCTGATACTTAATAATTAATTTATTTTCTGTTTTTAAATTAACTTTGTTCTCTAATGACTATATATATTATGTGAAATAAGAAAAATATTCAAAACTAGAGATCCTATTTAACAATATAAAACAACACAAATCTAAGAATTCTGATGGTTTCAGAATTATAAGTGTGAGGTAAGCATTATAAAACAACATTGCATAGTAATTTTTAACTTTAAAAATAACATTCACAATTTAAAAAAATTCTTATCTCCTTATGTATGGAACATAGGGCAGACATTACTTCCATGCTATATCTGAGGAAATTTAGTCATAAGGATTAACATGCGATCTAAAGTTGCAAACTTGATTAATTGGCAGAGTTGGTATAAAACCCATATCCTCACTCCTATTCCAGTATATATATATATATTTATGACAGAAATATTTCTGTTATCATAACCAGGCAGTCAAGAAAAAGTTAATTGGATGTCAGTCTGAATTTATCAAGGCCAACTGTTTTCATATTCTAATGTCTTATATCCATAAAGTGACATTTGCTCTTCATTATCATATACTTTCCTTTCACCTCACGATACTTTTAAAAAGAGAAAAATAACATGTAAATGTAAAATGACAGAACATTTAATATATGTAGATTAACATTTAGTTGGGGTGCACTTCCCAAACCTATGAAACTACAAAAGTTTCCAGCTCAGTTACAGAACTTGTGGGTAGTAATTTGAAGGTTTATATTCTCAGTAAGTAAGTGTCACAATATAAATACCATTACTCAAGATTTGATTCCATCTCAGATTTTAACCTTTTTCAGTGAATGTAAAACTTGATGACTACAAAGAGATTAGCTAACCTGTCCTGTTTAGAATGACTTTACAGTTTTTTAGGTTTCACCAAAACAAAGCAAAAAAAAAAAAAAAAAATTGCAACTACTGTGTGTCAAACATTGTCATTATATCTAGTTTCCTTTTTTTTTCCCACCAGATATATCCAGAAAGCAGTCTTTCTTAATTTTTCTTCTGTATACATGGTAGTGCATTGTATTGTACTAATCAGTACAATTTTATAAGCAAGAAAATTAGATATCCAGTCCTTCCTCAGCTCTCTTCTATATACTTTTATAAGCACTCTGGCTTTTTATTTTTTTAAATTAACTTTGCATCAAACTTTACAAAATCTCCTATGTTCTTAAAGCCCTCTTTTCATTGAGCTAGAAAATTACTCTCACAATCAAATATAGTAAGTTAGATTGTTTAAAGTTTCAAAATCTACCTCCTTTAACACACATCTTTCTGAACCAAGGACATGTTGTACTTACTGAAGCAGAATAGCTTAGAGATTAGAATGTAAACTCTAGACTCAGAGAGATCTGGGTTCAAATTCCAACTGTGTCATTTGCTAGCTACGTGAACTTGGTAGCCATTTATTCTTTAATGGGATTCCTATTTGAAAAAAGATGGTGATAGCAATACTATCTTATAGAGCTCTATCAGAATTAAATGAGATATTACAAAGTAACATTTAGTCCATTTCCTGGTATATGATAAAAGCCTAATAAATTTTAGAGAGAATAGGTGTCATGTATGAGGGCAGTTGTGTGTGTGTGTTGTAAAAATATAAAATAATGAACACTGTAACATTGTTTTATTTTAATATGAAAGCCTTTAAAAAAGTTGGACATATTTCAAAGTTGTGTCCAAATCAAATGACTTTCAAAAATGACATTTCTACCTTCTAATTTTTATTAATCTTTTCAATATTTCGTAGCATGGATTAGTACTTTTATGTAAACTCATTATATTATTATTTATGTTTGGTAATAGTTGACAATGGAAGGGATATTAAATTGTATCACATGGGAGCTTTCATGAGAAAAAGAATATTAGTTAATCACCATAAAACATCCAGCATAGTAAGATTTATAGCATAATGCAAAAAAAAAATCACCTGACCATTACATAAAGACCAAACTTACAAAAAAAAAAAAAAAAAAGAAAAGAAAAAACCTGCTAGCTAGCTTTTTAAAAATTTTATCTTTAAAGAAACATGTTTTATTTTACTATATAAGTGAGTTAAATATGCATTGGTAGTTACATCTTAATCACAGTTCCAATATAGAGAGGAACTTAGAGGAATGTGTCACCTTTATTATTTATGCATGTTTCTACATGGCAAACACTACCACATCAGTACCATGTCTACTAATGGATTTACTGCAAATTAACCTTGACATCCATCAGATCACTGAATGTATGAATGACTGAAATTTAAAGTGGTTTTCAGCCATCTCCACATTTAAGCTGTGCATCAAGCCTCTATTACTCACTCTAAATTCATTCACAAAGTTGGCTCTATCAGACACGAATTTAGCAATGTCAACACACTTTACACTCCAATAAATGTTTGTAAAAGATATACATGGGCTCCCATATCTCTTGCTTAAACTGCCTGTGATGTTATAATAAGGGAATATTTTTAGATCTTATTGAACATGCTATTTATATATAGGGCTCTCTCCCCTCCTGTTCTTTCTTGACAACTGTCCCTTGCCTATATGTGCCCACTTCAGCCTCACGTCAATTCTGCAAAGGCTAACATTTTCCCTTACATAGACTGAACATTTCTGAAAAGGGAAACCAATCAGCATGTACAGGTACGCTCAATTATTGGTTGCTCTGGATCCTTGCTACATGAACAATAATATAATTAACTTCGGAGTAGATTAGCTTCTAACTCATAACATAAGTATATGAATAAAAGGTTACATTTTGAAAGCCTATAATTCTTCAAATGTCATCTTGTAGCCAACATGAAACATTCAGGCAATTATGTTTCTATTAATGAATGTAATAGGGATCTAACACTTCCTTCAGTGAAAGTTTACAGTAAAATCCAGGTAGTCAGATGAATATTAAAAGTAAAGCATTTATGAGTAAGGGGAACCTTTATTCTTCCTACAACCTTTTCCAGATGCTCTTGTTAATTTGAAATTTTCTGGACAACTTCTATCTATATGGAGGAATTCTTTGGCTTAAAGTTCATAAAAAGCAAAAGCACTGAGACCACATTGTATGCAAAAAGAGTTTTAGATCAGGGCAACATTTCTAAATTGATGAAACAGAATCTTAACAATCACTAAAACAATAACAAGTAAATACACTTTATTTTCTTTCTGAATTATTGTAAGTTCTTTGTAGAATCATAAGGAATTATGTCATGAAACAGAACACTACAGGTTCTTAATTCCTAAAATTTCATATAGGCATATGCAAAATTCAGAAAAAGTGAACATTATCTTAGGAGAAATTAATGGAATCAAGTAATGAGTTTCTACCTATAATATGTAACCACTTCTAGATTTAAAAATTAATTACTATAATTACTAATATTGAGAAGTAAGACACAGCCCTCAATGTTACATATGCATGTAAGGGTGCAAAGACAAAGATGCTAGGAAAAGAAAAAGAAAATATGGACTATATATCATAAATTAAGACTTCTGGTTGGAGGGGCAGACAACAGAATTGGCAAATGTGTTATAACTAGCTAAAGAGACTGGAGAATTAGACAGATTTTTAATCATACATATTTGAGAAAGAGAATGGGTATGTTCTTCACAAATGAAAGAAGGCAAGAAACATGGCATGTCACAGAAATGGTTTAGACACAGGTCCCATATTCTCAATCAGGTTGAAACAAAAAATGTCCAGAAGAATTTAGATAATTCCCAAATAACGAAAGCTTTTTGGAAACAGTTAAGGATGATATTCAAGACAGCAACATAGGTCAACAGATAAAAAGTTACAATTAGGTAAGAAGAATCAGTTCTGGTGTTTTGTTGCACAGTAGGGTGACTATGGCTAATATTATTATATTGTAAATTTCAAAATAGCTAGGAGAGAGGATTTGAATGTTCTACCTACAAAGAAGTGATAAATATATGAGATGATGAAAGTGATAAACATACTGATTCAATTTTTATACAACATATACATGTATTAAAACATCACTATAAGTGTGTACAATTATAACATGTCAACAAAAACAAAACACAATAAATAAATTTCCAAAAAGAACAATGGGAAGTTTGTCATATATAGCAAGTTGTATATTCTGTCAAAACTCTAGACTAAAGCATTTTTTAACTATTAAATTTTGTATTAAATAAAATTAAATTATTAAATTTAAAAAAATAGGTTGTTGACTACTTATTAAGTCGAATGAAAACTGAGCAAGACAGGGAGACTCAAACTTGTGAGCACACTATTTTCTTTCATTGGAATTTTATGAAAGTGATACTGCCTAGGGTCACTGTGCACACACTATTCCACCAAACACCAATCATAAATGTGGTTCAAGTTAATCCAAAAGATACTTGAACTCTTGCAAATCAGACACTGTCATACCTTCAGTATCCATGAGGACTCACTAGGTGTTAACAATTAATGTTTTCCAAATTTTTAAGGGGATCAAAGGAGGGTGAACCAGCTAGAATCCACAGTAGACGTGGGAAGTCTGAAAGCAGAAGAGTATTCCTCTTCAATGAGCCAGCCCATATGAGATTAGGCTCTAACCCAGCTAAGATACCATTTAAGAAAACAATTGTGTGTGTTTACTCAACAAGAAAATTTAATCAAAATAAAGCAATTGAGAAAATGAAATAACTAAAAGTTATTGTGATTCCTACGAGGTCAAGAATCATTTCTCTCAAATATAATTTCAATAGTAATTATGCACTTCATTAAAAAATGTATTTGCCTCTACCTATTGGCCCAAAACTTTTCTCTAATAAAAACGTGTGATGTTTATAATAAGAGTATGCTACATGAAAATAAAGTATTCATTCTTCTAAAAACTAGTGTACACCACTTTAATAAGTGAAATAATTATTTAAAATGTAAATAGATCCATGGCTCACCTATCTTGTCAATATCTTAGACATTTATTCAGAAACACCACCAATAGCAGCAAAGACTGCACACTGGAAAATCAAATAGACACCATTCACATAGAATGAGATGTTAATGACGTTCATTGGTGTAGTATAAAACTATGACTCTACATAATCGATGATCAATGATTGATAGAGATTGTGCTGATCTGAATCAGTTATTCTCTCTTTTTTCTGACATTATAAGGGCATTAACTAAAATAGAAAACATTTCTAAGCCTTCCTATCTCTTGGTTTGCTGATAAGTGCTAACTCTGTGAAAGGAGCCATGAATATAAATTCAAAAACAGCCTTTTCTCTTCAGCAGATAGGATCTGTGCATTAAAGGTAAATAAATATCAGGGCAAAACAGTTTGTGTGAGATGCCAGACAAATGGTGGTGTTTTGTTGCACAGTAGGGTGACTATGGTTAATATTATTGTATTGTAAATTTCAAAATGGCTAGAAGAGAGCATTTGAATGCCCTAACCATGAAGAAATGACAAATATATGAGTATTTGACAAATATTTGACAAATATATGGTATTCAACCATGTCATCAACTGTTTTGTATTTTTTTTTTTTTTTTTTGAGACTGAGTCTGGCTCTGTCGCCCAGGCTGGAGTGCAGTGGCCAGATCTCAGCTCACTGCAAGCTCCGCCTCCCGGGTTTACGCCATTCTCCTGCCTCAGCCTCCCGAGTAGCTGGGACCACAGGCGCCCGCCACCTCGCCCGGCTAGTTTTTTGTATTTTTTAGTAGAGACGGGGTTTCACCGTGTTAGCCAGGATGGTCTCGATCTCCTGACCTCGTGATCCGCCCGTCTCGGCCTCCCAAAGTGCTGGGATTACAGGCTTGAGCCACCGCGCCCGGCCTGTTTTGTATTTTTAAACTGTCTTTTAAGAAGGTGATATATTAAAAGCACTGATTAATGAAGACCTTACAATTATCTGAAAAAAAGATAAGAAAAATCTATGTGTGTGTGTGTGTGTGTGTATGTATATATATATATATATTTTTTTTTTTTTCAGGTCAAAGTCATGTAAGTAGTTGAATAGTTTGAAATAATGTTCAACCCAATGAACATTATTTTTAAAAATGTATGCAATAAGTGGTCCACTTAGTGGTATCTTTGCAATGTATTTTCTTTTAAAATCTACTTATTATTTTCCCGGCAAATGTGTCATTTAGAAGTATCCCCTCCAGGAACAGTTGAGTTCAATAGTTTGAGCTGCCCAGTGAGACAAACTTGTTTTGAGATCAAACTCAAAGTCCTAGGAACCACTTAAAAGGCTCTTGGTCCAGGTTACCTGGCTGAGTAGAAAAACAAGTAAGTAATAGACCTTTTGCCAATCAGATTAGAAAAAATTCCATAAAGACAGCAAAGTGATCTAGAGTTAAAAATAAAACAATGCAAAGTAATTCCACAACCAATAATCCTAAGAACATCAAATGCTTATGTCTTCCCTTCTGAAACTAGGCTCCCTCCAGCAGTAGGCGAACTTTATTAAAAAGTCTATGGCAAGTAACTCAGTAATCAATTTGTATTAAAGCTATAGGCAGCAGGGATAGGAAGAAAAAGAATCACATCATCAGGAACTTTAAGAAAAATCTTATTTTGAAGAGCATAACCTAAGTGTGTATGTTCCTAGTAAATCTTAAAATTATTAGCTGGTCGGTAGAAGTTGTAGTTGCCTAGTCATGTCCTTCAACTTACTTATTTCAAAGGTTAATTGTGAAAATGGTTTTCATCAGGATTCAAGAGTCGACAATTTTCTTTACTAAAATTATGGTCTAAAAAATGTCCAGCTTAAAAAAAAATGATATAGACATAGAGTTACTGCTCAAATACTCTTGGAGAAAAGTGAGTAAACTTTTCCACTTACAAATAGCAAAGCTGAGGCACAGAGAAACCAAGTGTCTTCTCAATGTCAAACAGATGGGTGCAGGCTTGTACTTAATTCTATTCTTAGTGATTTTTTTTTTCTATACAACAAAAAGCTAAGCTCGAATGACTAATTCTTATTTAGAAAAATAAATTTTAATTCACAAATCAAGGTCTCATTTCAATCATTTTAGAGTTGTTCTAATGATGCTTCCCTAGTCTGATTTGGGGAAAGTTTCTATGACACTTAACAGAAATGATTCACTCACATTCTGACATTTTTAGAGTCTATCCTGAATCTTTAAAAGGTGTGAGGTGTCTGCAATGCTTTATTGTAACCATCCTCTCCAAGCAGCCATCCCGGCCTTTGGCTTATTCTGAAGCTTCTAAATTGTGGACCAAAGACGCAGAAGACAGATTTTCCTTATTATTACCATAGTCACTTTTATTCTACACCAGAAAGGCTTTATGACTTTTTGGCAGTGGCACTTCTTTTTCTCCCTAGTAATGGAATTAAACCCTTAATACAAAAGAATAGGTATTTATTTTGAATTATTTGCATTGCATATATAAATAGAAGGGACCATGCGAACAATAAAATTTGTAATAATTTTAGTCTAAAACCAGAACCTTAACTTTTGTTTATTTTCTGATCTTAGTTCCACTCATTTGTCTTCTTCCTGCCTATCTGCTATACTTAAGTCATTCTTTACCTGACTAGGCTCTCATTAAAACCATTTACTAGTTATTTTGGACTGGAACTAAAGGAAATACTAGTTTTTGACTCAGAAATTATCTCAGACTAAGCTCTAACTTTATTACCTAGGCATTCACAAATGCAATACACATTCTCCTCTCAAAGTCACTTTTACTTCTGCTGGTTTAGGCTTCTCTGCTGCACCTTGATTTCTTTTGTCATGCTTCCCACATTCATTCCAGCCAAGGTTAATTCTCTCCTTTCAACATCCACGAATGTATTTCTAATTTCTGAACTATTATAATATATGAGAATTGTCTTTTATTGAAATTTCCATTTTAAAAAGTACGCATCCTGAAGAAAGGGATCTTGCTTTAATTCTTGGTATCCTTATCAAAAATTATGTGCTTTTATTCACTTACTAATTATTAATAATGACCTAATATACTCCTCAAGCTACGTCAGGAGCACTGATCCAATGATGAATACCATAAGACTCCAGCTTCTGAAACAAGTATAGCAAGGATTTATTTATGTGATCCATCCCAAGCCTACATCCATCAGCAAGATGGAGTATCTGCAGCTATATAAGAAATCGGAATGATTTCACCTAATACGACAATCTCAGATAAGGACACAGATTGCCTAAATTATCCTGATAAGAAAAATCATTGTTGACTTAGTTACACCTGGGTAAGAAACAAGTATTATGAAGAGTCATGGGACTCCTCAACCTGGCAATGGTGATCACATGCAAAGGAGCACCAGATCTCACAGTTGGCTTGAATAACATAGCCCAAAATTCTGCATATTTTACAGGGAAAAGCTGGATATACCTTGCTAGTCCTCAGGCTTTAATGATTTATTAACACTCTGGCAGACAGCACCTTAACCAGGTGATCAAAGCTAGCATCACCAGTAATGAGACATATCAAATTCAGGTTCTCCAAATACGGCACACTGAGAAGGACACTGCAACATTCTGTGCTATTTTTGGCAAAAATTCAGTCTCAGTTTTAGTTTTCCAAAAATGCATAGTCTCAATTTAATCATAAAAAAGTATCTAACAAACCCAAATTGAAGGACACTCTGGAAAACAACTGGCAGCACTCATCAAAAGTCGAGGGCAGGAAACAGAGAAAGACTGAAGAACTGTCCAAGATTAGAGAAAACTAAGAAGATATGACAACTTGATGAAATGCAAGATCCTGGCTTTGATAGTGGACCACAGAAGAGGGCATTAGTGGGACAATTGGCAAGGTTTGATTAAGCTCTGACTCTTAGTTAATAATACTACATCTTAATTTCCTGGTTTTAATCATTGTATCATCGTACTCTGGTTATATGAGATGTTAACATTTGTGGGAGCTAACTGAAGACACAAGAAGCCTCTTCTAATTTTTTATAACTTTTTTGTAAATCTAAAATTTCAAAATAATTTTTAAAGATAAATATATTTGTCATGAAAAACAATTTAGAATCCCTCTCTCTCTCTCTCTTTTTTTTAAGTGAGACAGAGTCTCACTCTGTCACCTAGGCTGGAGTTCACTGGCTCAAACATAGTTGATTTGCAGTCTCAAACACCTGGGCTCAAACAATCCTCCCATCTTAGCCTCCTGAGTAGCTGGGGCTTCAGGCACATGGCCACCAGGCTTGGCAAATTTTTAAATATTTTCTTAGAGATAAGGTCTCACTATGTTTCCTAGGTTGGTTTCAAACTTCTGACCTCAATAGATCTTTCTGCCTTGGCCTCCTGAAGTGTTGGGATTGTGAGTGCGAGCTATAGTGTACAATTCAGAATCTTGAATAAGATGCTTGCCCATGGGAATCTACGCAAGAGAGGTAGCTTGAGAAACATCTAGCTCTTGAAATGAAGTAGAGTTTGAGATTTTGTTTGGCTATAAAAACAGGAGAGCATTTAGAGGTAGGCAGAAAACATTTAACTTTTGTTCTGCCTAATAAATTTGCTTAATGCAAAGCTCTTTGTAAATAAATCACTATTAAGTCTTTAAACTGAACATATTCTAAAAACGCAAAGTTAAGCCGGGCGCGGTGGCTCAAGCCTGTAATCCCAGCACTTTGGGAGGCCGAGACGGGCGGATCACGAGGTCAGGAGATCGAGACCATCCTGACTAACACGGTGAAACCCCGTCTCTACTGAAAAATACAAAAAACTAGCCGGGCGAGGTGGTGGGCGCCTGTAGTCCTAGCTACTCGGGAGGCTGAGGCAGGAGAATGGCGGGAACCCGGGAGGCGGAGCTTGCAGTGAGCTGAGATCCGGCCACTGCACTCCAGCCTGGGCGACAAAGCGAGACTCCGTCTCAAAAAAAAAAAAAAAAAAAAACCAAACCAAAAAAAAAAACAAACAAACAAAAAAAAAAACGCAAAATAGAAATTGCCTAAGTAGAGTAGTCAAATCAGGGATCAGTTCACCCAATAAGACACATAACTTATTCATTCATTTAATTCTTTTATCAGAATATGTCATTGTAAATATCATTGAAATTCTTATGAAATGTTTTCCAGTCTTAAAACCATGCAGATACATAGTCTTAAGTTAGAATACATTTTTCCTGTCTTGTAATTAGAACTTCTTCACATTAGTGTGAGCTAATTCCTTCCATAAATTTGGAATCTAAGAGGGAAACCAGTGTAAACAAATACTTGTATATGTAGAAATTGGCATACATTTTGGGCTGGGTAGAGTGGCTCACACCTGTAATCCCAGCACTTTGGGAGGCCAAGGCAGAAGGATTCCTTGAAGCCAGGAGTTTGAGACTAGCCTGGGCAATACAGCAAGATCCTGTCTCTACAAACTTTTTTTTTTAGCTGGGTGTGGTGGCACACGTCTGTAGTCCTAGATACTTGGGAGGCTGAAGTTGGAGGATCACTTGAGCCCAGGAATTTAAGGCTGCAGTAAGTTGTGATCATACCACAGTATTCCACCCTGGGCAACAATGTGAGACCCTGTCTTAAAAAAAAAAAAAAAAAAAGAAAGAAAGAAAGAAAGAAAGAAAGAAAAAGAAAAGAAATATTGTGGTTATGAGGAAAAAGATCATTCAGAAGGCAGGGGATGGTGGTAATTATGGAGGAAGGACTCACATCTTTTCTAATAAAACAAGACAAAAAATCATGTGATAGATCATTTTTAGAAGTTTCTTGAAAGTTTAAAAGCCAGATAGCTTAGAGAGGTGGCAGGGAAAAAACTCTAACTCAAATTAATGGTGGGGAATTTTCACTCAAACAAACAAATCAACAAAAAACAATGCAGAGACAACAGCAGAAATATATTGCTGGAGACAGAATACAAAGGCAATAAAATAGTATAATTTAAGAATTAAAACATCTGTATTCTCAATAAATACTAATTAAGCATTTACTATGTATGAAGCACCATGCTAGATCCTGGTGATGATAAAAAAAAAGTGTGACATAGCTATGAAATCCAGCGTTTTCCCAACTATCATGACCCATCCAAACACGTCATTTCTTTCCTTTTTTTTTTTTTTTTTTGAGATGGCCTCACACTCTGTTGTCAAGGCTGGAGTGCAACGGCGTGATCTCAGCTCACTGCAACCTCTGCCTCCTGGGTTCAAGCAATTCTCCTGCCTCAGCCTCCCAAGTAGCTGGGATCACAGACACGCACAACCATAGCTGTCTAACTTTTATATTTTTAGTAGAGATGGGGTTTCACCATGTTGGCCAGGTTTGTCTCAAACTCCTGACCTCAGGTGATCCATCTTCCTCAACCTCCCAAAGTGCTGGGATTACAGGCGTGAGCCACTGCGCCCGGCCCAGATTTCATTTCTTGAATTTCTCTTTCATATTTCCATTCTTGTGACCATTCTCATCAAATTAAAGATAAATAAATAAATAAGTTTTTAAATAAATACTTTACTGACTTGCTTTACTGACCTGCTACCTTCTCACCTCTTAATTTAAATCTATTTTACAAACTAACATCAGTTTATTTTTTGAAATATTATTGCTAGTTGTTTCTCTATTCAAGGACCTTCAATGATTAAGTGACTGTCTCCCAGATTAAGAATTTATGGTAACTTGGACTATCTCATATACAAACCAACCCTGTACTTCAAGCAGACTGGAGAATTCACTTGTCTCCCAAACACTCCCAAATTATTTTCATAGGAGATAAAATTTAACATGGTTCTGAAAAGATAAGAGCAAATTTTGTTGGCAGGATTTTGATGAGGAAAGTCAAAAAGGCACAAATGGTTTTCAGGAGTAAGGTGTAGATCCGCTTATAGAAATGGAAAGTCACATATATATATATATATATATATATATATTTAGCAGAAGCTGATGCATTTTTAAGACCACTATTTCTTATCTCTTTGTCTCTTGAATTAAATCCCCAGATTAATACAGAGCACAAATCATATAGTAGAAATTAGGACTATTCAAGGTCAGTATTAAAAAGAGATTAGATAAGTTCTAGTATCTTAGTTTATCAAAAATTCTATGAAATGCAAATTTCCTTTAACAAGGAGTCACATAAATTCACTAATGTAAAAAAATGTAATATTAAAGTCATAAGAAAGACTGCACTTAATAAGTGACTTGGTGATATTTTGCTATTTATCATAAATTGTGTCATTCTATATTTATCAGAAATAAAACCATTTCTCATTTTTTTTTAATTTAAATTTATTTTAAGTTCCAGGATACCTGTGCAGTACGTGCAGGTTTGTTGCATAGGTAAACGTGTGCCAGGGTGGTTTGCTGCACATATCAGCCCATCACCTAGGTATTCAGCCCCACATACATTAGCATTTATCCTGATGCTCTCTCTCCCCCGGTCCCCTGACAGGCACCAGTGTGGTGAGTTCCCCTTCCTGTGTCCATGTGTTCTCATTGTTCAGCTCCCACTTATAAGTGAGAATGCGCAGTGCTTGGTTTTCTGTTCCTGCATTAGTTTGCTGAGGATAATGGCTTCCAGCTTCATCCATGTCCCTGCAAAGGACACGGTCTCCTTCCTTTTTATGGCTACATAGTATTCCATAGTGTAACGTGCCACATTTTCTTTATCCGGTCTATCATTGATGGGCATTTGGGATGGTTCCATGTCTTTGCTGTTGTGAATAGTGCTGCAATGAACACAAGTGTACACGTATCTTTATAATAGAATGATTTATCGTTCTTTAGGCATATACCCAGTAGTAGGATTGCTGGGTCATATGATATTTCTGGTTCTAGGTCTTTGAGGAATTGCCACACTGTCTTCCACATTGGCTGAACTAATTTACATTCCCACCAACAGTGTAAAAGCATTCTTCTTTCTCCACAGACTGGTCAGCATCTGCTGTTTCTTGACTCTTTAATAATCACCAATTTGACTGCTGTGAGATAGTATATAATTGTGGTTTTGATTAACAGTTCTCTAATGATCAGTGATGTTGAACTTTTTTTCATATGTTTGTTGGCCGCATAAATGTCTTCTTTTGACAAATGTATGTTCATGTCTTTTGCCCACTTTTGAATGTTTTTTTGTTTGTTTGTTTGTGTGTTTGTTTTGTAAATTTGTCTAGGTTCCTTGTAGATTCTGGATATCAGACCTTTGTCAGATGGATAGATTGCAAAAGTTTTCTCCTATTCTGCAGGTTGTTCCCTCTGATGATAGTTTCTTTTGCTGTGCAGAAGCTCTTTAGTTTAATTAGATCCCATTTGTCAATGTTTGCTATTGTTGCCATTTCTTTTTATGTTTTTGTCATGAAATCTTTACCTATGTACTGAATGGTATTCCTTATATTTTCTTCTAGGGTTTTTATAGTTTTGGGTTTTACTTTTTTTTTTTTTTTTACTTTTTTTTAAGTTTATATTTTTATATTTTAAATATACTTTGTCTTTTTTTTTTTTTTTTTTTTTTTTTTTTTTTTTTTTGAGATAGAGTCTCCCTCTGTTGCTCATACTGGACTGCAGCGGTATGATCCTGGCTCATTGCAACCTCCGTCTCCTGGGTTCGAGTAATTCCCCTGCCTCAGCCTCCCAAGAAACTGGGACTACAGGCGTGTGCTACCAAACCCAGCTAATTTTTGTATTTTTAGTAGAGACCAGGTTTTGCCATGTTAGCCAGGCTGGTCTCAAACTCCTGACCTCTGGTGATCCACCCACCTCTGCCTCCCAAAGTGCTGAGATTACAGGTGTGAGCCACCACATCCAGCCCATTTAAATCTTCAATCCATCTTGAGTTAATTTTTGTATAATGTGTAAGGAAGGGGTCCAGTTTCGATGTTCTGTATATGGTTAGCCAGTTTTCCCTATGCCATTTATTAATTAGGGAATCCTTTCCCCATTGATTCTTTTTTCCAGGTTTGTCAAAGACCAGATGGTTGTAGATGTGCAGTCTTATTTCTGAGATCTCTATACTGTTGCATTAGTCTGTGTGTCTGTTTTTGTACCAGTACCGTGCTGTTTTGGTTACTGTAGCCTTGTAGTATAGTTTAAAGTCAGGTAATGTAATGCCTCCAGCTTTATTCTTTTTGTTTAGAATTGTCTTAGCTATACAGATTCTTTTTTGGTTCCATGTGAATTTTAAAATAGTTTTTTCTAATCCTGTAAAGAATGTCAATGGTAGTTTAATGGGAATAGTATTTAATCTATAAATTGCTTTGGGGCAGTATGGCCATTTTGATGATATTGATTCTTCCTATCCATGAGCATGGAATGCTTTTTCATTTGTTTGTGTCCTTTCTTGTTTCCTTGAGCAATGGTTTGTAGTTTCCCTTGAAGAGGTCCTTCACTTCCCTTGTTAGCTGTATTCCTAGGTATTTTACTGTTTTTGTAGTAATTGTGAATGGGAGTTCACTCATGATTTGGCTCTCTCCTTGTCTATTGGTGGTGTATAGCAACGCTTGTGATTTTTGCACATTGATTTTGTATCTTGAGACTTTGCTTAAGTTGTTTATCAGCTTAAGAAGATTTTGGCTGAGACAAGGGGGTTTTCTAAATATAGGTTCATGTCATCTGAAAACAGAGACAGTTTGACTTCCTTTCTTCCTATTTGAATACCCCTTATTTCTTTCACTTGCTTGATTGCACTGGCCAGAAACTCCAATACAATGTTGGATAGAAGTATTGAGAGAGGGCATCTTTGTCTTGTGCCAGTTTTCAAGGAGAATGCTTCCAGCTTTTGCCCATTTTGTATAAGATTGGCTGTGCATTTATCATAAATGGCTCTTATGATTTTGAGATATGTTCCATTACCACCTAGTTTATTTAGAGTTTTTAACGTAAAGGGATGCTGAATTTTTTCAAAAGCTTTTTCTGCGTCTATTGAGATAATCATCTGGTTTTTGTCTTTAGTTCTTTTTATGTGATGAATTACATTTATTGATTTGTGTATGTTGATTTCACCTTGCATCCCAGGGATGAAGCTGACTTGATCCTGGTGGATAAGCTTTCTGATGTGCTGCTGGCTTTGTTTTGCCAGTATTTTATTGAGGATTTTTGCATCAATGCTCATCCAGGATATGGGCCTGAAGCTTTCTTTTTTGTTGCTGTTGTATCTCTGGTAGGTTTTGATATCAGGATAATGCTGGCCCCATAAAATAAGTTAGGGAGAAGTCTCTCCTTTTCAATTGTTTGGAATCATTTCAGAAGAAACGGTACCAGCTCCTCTTTGTACCTCTGGGAGAATTCAGCTGTAAATCCATCTGGTCCTGGGTTTCTTTTGGTTGGTAGGCTATTTATTACTGCCTCAATTTCAGAACCTGTTTTTGGTCTATTTGGGGATTCAACTTCTTCCTAGTTTAGTCTTGGGAGGGTATATGTGTCCAGGAATTTATCCGTTTTCTCTAGATTTTCTAGCTTATTTGCATAGAGGTATTTATAGTATACTCTGATGGTTGTTTGTATTTCTGTGGGGTCAGTGATGATATCTCCTTTATCATTTTTTATTGTGTCAATTTGATTCTTCTCTCTTTTCTTTATTAGTCTAGCTATCAGTCTATCTGTCTTACTGTTTTTTTCAAAAGACCAGCTCCTGGATTCACTGATTTCTTGAAGAGATTTTCGTGTCCTTAACTCCTTCAGTTCTGCTCTGATCTTGGTTATTTCTTGTCTTCTGCTAGCTTTTGGGTTTGCTGGCTCTTGGTTCTTTAGCTCTTTTAGCAGTGATATTAGGGTGTCAATTTGAGATCTTCCTAGTTTGATATGGGTATTTAGTGCTCTAAATTTCCCTCATAACAATGCGTTACCTGCATCCCAAAGATTCTGGTACATTGTCTCTTTGTTCATTTCTCAATTTTTTAAGTGGTGGTTTATGTTTAGTATGAACAGTAACAGCAAAAGAAAAAAAATACATAACTTTGGTTTGTTTGTTTGCTCATTCTTTATCTCAAGCCTTCTCCAACAGCCTATGAAGATGGCAGTAAGAGTAAAGTTCAGTCATTTCTGTGATTTGTGTATCCACATTTTTTTTTGAGACAGCGTCATGCTCTGTTGCTCTGTTACCCATGCTTGAAATCAGTGGTGTTATCATGGCTCACTGCAGGCTCAACCTCCTGAACTCAAGAGATCCTCCCACCTCAGCCTCCCAGATAGCTGGGACTACAGGCATGCACTACCACACTTAGCTAATTTTTGTATTTTTTTTGTTGAGATGTGGTTTTGCCATGTTACCTAGGCTAGTCTTGATTCCTGGACTCAAGTGACCCACCCATTTTGGCCTACGAAAGTGCTGGGATTACAGGCATAAGTCACCATTCCTGGCTTATCCACATATGTTTATAATAACAGTTATTAAAAAAACAAACAAACAAAAATACTGGAAAATTAGGCCACTTACAATGACAAGCAATTGTGGGTATCTGCAAGATACTCAACGATAAAAGTTTTTTAACCCATGAAGTTGTTTGGCCAAATAAATTTCACAAAGGAAATAGATTTTCAAGTGAAAAAGAAAAGAAAGAGGTTCACTATGGAGATCCTTACATTTTACTACCCATGTGAAGATTATAAGTATGTATGAGAGTCATTTTTGAAGTTGAAATGATTGAAACATTAGAGCATGGATTAAAGTACCAAATCAGACCTGGGGCAGGTAAATGTCAAATCTTCTTTCTTTTGTATTTGGTTCACAAAAATTCTATCTTCCTAGACTAAAATTACAAGGTGGTTCCAATTTGCACATCAGATCCTTGAACACTCAGGTCCTCAATCTCAAAATAACCTCACATTTGAAACATACGTCCTGGAGTTACTGGTCTCTCAGCGAAGTTAAAAGTCCTTACCATGGATCTGTCCCTTCTGGCAGATAACATGTACCAGCTTCCACTCCTCTCAGTCAGCTCTGGACTCTCACACACAACCAAACACACACAGTCACCTCACACCGCTCCTATGCATACATTTAAGGTTCAGGACGCCCTGGTCCAGAGATCTGTCATTAAGCTCTGAAGTGAAAATGGTGAAGAGAAACCTATAAAACAGAAAGGATAGAGCACTCAGGGGTGTAGTAGGCTTCCCACTTAAAAATCCCCAGATCTGGGGTCATTTTAAAAACTTTAATTCATTTTTAACGGGTTATTGTATTAAAATAAAGTTTGCATGCCATCTGTTTTCAAAGTCATTTAAATTAAGTTTTATGACTCATGAGAAAGAGAGGCCATTTTTAACACATTGTAGTCTGCTTATTACTATCAGTCACTAATTAAAATTAATTATTAAGAGCGATTCCTTTTGCTGTCAAATCTTCTAGATCATTTATCAAAGAATGACATGACTTTCTCTTCCTTCCTTGGAATACTAAAGTCATAGTCATATGACTTTTGGGTAGATGCCACTGAAATGATGACGTTAGTCAGATGTGTAACAGTAATGCTGTCTAAAAGCTACATTTAACCAAGAGAGCAGTATTTTTGAAACAGCAGGCAGTATAAAAGTGCTTTGTGAATATTAACATATTCTAGCAAATTAGTTTGCACTCATTATCATAAGCAATTGCTTACTGTTTAGATGCAGCTCGTATTAAATTGGCAAGCAATTTGCAAGAATTAAAACATAACATGGAGAGTTTTCTGAAAACTCAGCAATATCTTGGGAGAAATGATGCTACTAGGTTCACAGACCATGTACCAAACATTTTCACCCATTAAACATATTTAGCATTAGAATAATAGTTGGTTGGCTACATAGGTTTTTAATGCAAGATCATTTTGTAACCACTGTTTGGACACCATCAATAGAATTTTATATATCAGACATTTAAAGACTTTGTTTTAAAAAGCCTGAGGAGAAGGTAGGAAGGCTTTGTTTTCTAAAAATGAACTAGCTATCAATTTGACTAAATTTTGGTACTTCAATAACCCATTGCATTGTCTTGAGTTACTTTGTGCTACCCAATTTGTCCCTTTCACAAAGTTTCTGTTGTCTTGATCATTCTTTCCATTTATTCCTGGGGTGGATTCTGCTGATGTTTACCCCTATCCACTTTACTTTCTTTAATAACAGAACTCTTGAGTGTCAGCTGAGCAGATAGATATCTGTGTACAGCCTACATTTCCCATTCTCTTTTACAGCTTGAAGGGGCTATTGACTAAGTCCTGGCCAATGACAGATGAGCAAAAATGATGTGTGTTTATTTTAGTTCAGATTCTGAAATGTGTCTGCCTTCTCCTGCCCATTTCCCTCTTTCTTGCCTAGTGATGACAAAATTGAACCAGCTGCTTTAGACTTAGAGATGGAAGCCAAAGGTTGAGAACTGTACAATTCTATCCTAGGACCACTGTACTGTGAATATTATGTGAGAAAAAAAAATCTTACATCGTGTTGAGAGACGAGTATTTCTGGGTCTCATATTGACGGCAAAGGGTGTTTATACAGCCTTTGAAAAAAAATGACCTAATATTTCCATGTATTTTTTCATCCTCATGAGGCAAGTAAATTTGATAGAGAAACTATTATCTCCATTTTATGAATTTAAAAGAGATTAATATTCAAAGAGCTAAAATTATTTGTCCATGGTCACAAAGTAATGTAAAACTTTTTCTATCAAAACCTTCCACAGAAGGCCACTGAAAATCTATTACCTTTTTAATAGTAAACTGATGTTACCTACCCTGGGTAATTCTATGGGAGGTCACATGTTTTTATGGATTTCTCCATTCTGCAATTCTTTGCTCCTTACAAAAACAAAATTTGCAAAACACAGTAAAGGATATTGCCTGTGATATGAAACAAGGTGAAAATAACTGACCCACACAAGCCCCTCAGCTTGAATAGACAGCATTTACTTTAGAAAACTTTAAAATATCTTCTCCACCTTTTGAGATTTAAATCTTCTCCCAGCTTCTTGCCAGATTTATGACTTGAAAATGTCTTTCTCAAGAGCCTAGGAGTCATCCATTTGAAATGTAATCATCAAGGAAGATAGTGCTCTGTCTGCCAGTATCTGAAAGGGTAAGAGCCTAACCTCTGGAAGTGCCAATTAGCAGTTTTTTTTTCTGTACTATACATATATTAAAGGACTAATTAATGGGAAGTTGGATAACAAAGAAAAGTATAACTTATTAAAACCTGTACATCAGCAACTTTTCTCAGTGTCTTGAAAAGAAAGATAATTTAAAGAGTATCATTAAAGTGCTACAGAGTACTGAGAAAACAGACTACCCACAAACAAATCTAGTAGCTAGTTTTATGGTTTTTCAACTGGTAAATTTAAAATATAAAACAAAACATTGAAAATTTTTTGATAAAGTATTTGCACATTTTTTTTTTCTTGGTTTCCCAGTTCATATAAAGGTTGTTTATACTATACTGTAGTCTATTTAAGTATGCAACAGCATTAGGTCTGAAAAAAACAATGTATATACCTTAATTAAAAAACACTTTATTGCTAAATAATCTGAGCCTTTAGCAAGCTATAATATTTTTGATGGTGGAAGGTCGTGCTTCAACGTTGATGAGTGCTTATTCATTAGGGTGGTGGCTGCTGAAGGTTGAGGTGGCTGTGGCAATTTCTTAAAATAAGACAACAATGAAGTTTGCTGCATTAAATGACTCGACACAAGTTTTCTCCATAGCATGCAATGCTGTTTGATAGCATTTTAACCACAATAGACATCTTTCAAAATTTGAGTCAATCCTCTCAAACCCTGCCACTGCTTTTTCAACTAAGATTATGTAATATTCTAAATCCATTGTTGTCATTTCAACAATGTTCACAGCATCTTCATCAGGAGTATATTTCATCTCATGAAACCACTTTTTTTTATTCATCCATAAGAAACAACTTCTCATTTGTTCAAGTTTTATCATGAGATTGCAGCAATTCAGTCACATCTCCAGGCTCCGCTCCTAGTTCTAGTTCTCTAGCTATTTCTACCACATCTGTAGTTACTTCCTCCACTGAAGTCTTGAGCCTGTCAAAGTCATCTATAATGGCTGAAATCAATTTCTTCCAAATTCCTATTGGCACTGATATTTTTACCATCTTCTCTGAGTCACAGATGTTCTTAATGGCATCTAGAATGGCAAATCCTTTCCAGAATGTGTTCAATGTACTTTGTCTAGATCCATCACAGGAATCACTATCTATGGCACTTATAACTTTATAAAATGTATGTTTTAAATAAAGCTTGAAAGTTGAAATTACTCCTTCCTTGGGTTATAGAAGTGTTATCAAGGATAAAATCATGTTCATCTCCATGTATATCCCCATCATTGGGTGACAGGTGCGTTGTCCATGAGCAGTAATAATTTGAAAAGAATCTCTATTTCTAAGCAGTAGGTCTCAATATTGGGCTCAAAATGTTCAGTAAATTATGCTGTAAACAGCATGTCATCTACTCTTTGCTGTTTCATTAATAGAGCACAGGCAGAGTACATTTAGCACAATTATTAAGGACACTAGGATTTTTAGAATGGTTAATGAGCATTGACTTCAACTTAAATTCACCAGTTGCATTAGGCCCTAAAAGAGAGTCAGTCTGTCTTTTGCACCTCTGAAGACAGACATTGACTTTTCTCCTCTTTAGCTGTGAAAGTCCTACCTACATGGCATCTTCTTCAAAAACTATATAAGGCTGTTTTGTCTACACTGAAAATCTATTTAGTATAGTCGACTTTATCAAATTTTAGCTAAATTTTGTTTGATAACTTGCTGCAGCTTCTACTTAAGCAATAATACATCTACCATATATTATTAACCATAATATATGGTTAATCCAAGGTGCACAGGTGAGCAATAGGATCAAGTGTAATGTGGGCTTAGGTTCAAATCCCTGTTAATCCAAGATGTATGAAGAACTAAACCACAGCAGCTTTAGCCATATATTTGAAGCACAGATTTCAGCAAGACAAAACTGTGACTTGAAAAATGAGACACTCAAAATCCTCAGGAGATCAGTCTCTTCTCCTGTTCCTCTATGGCTCCTCCAAAGTACAGATTCAATTTTGAGGCAGGTTAAATTGGGAGCCGAAGTGGGAATATATGGTTAATGAATATATAGTTAATGAAGTGGGAATATATTGTTGCTTCACCTGACCTGGAAGGGGAGTAGAAGATGTGCCATTCACTCAGATAGGAAACATCAGAGAAGAAACATGATGCTTAAGTAATACAAGGAGTTCTTTATGTTAGAATTTAGCTACTTTCCTCCATGTTAGAATACCACATCATCTCTACATTCCTACTTAGCATGCTGAAGTATACATGGAAGACATTTATTTTAGTATCCTACTAATTAATCAAGTATAAAATTAAGAAGAGATCTTTAATTGAAAACTCTGTCTGCCCTTTCATAGATTTTTGCCAAACTCAAAGTCATAAACACAATTAACTCCTCATCTCATTTAAAATATTCTCCAAATGTAATATTTAGCTTTTAACAATACCTTTCCATGAAACACACATGAATTGGCTTTGTTTGAATATTTGCACTGTTCCCCTTTTCCCAAAAATGTTATGAAATCATTTGATGAAACAGGTTTCACTATACTATATTGTCCCAGAATGTCTTTTGCATGATTGCTATTTGGTTTCTAAATAAATTTATTGGTACAAGTTATTGTACTTTGTTGATCTGCTTCCTCTACTCATCAAGGTGGTTTATTATTTGTGGTACACAGGTGAGCAATAGGATCAAGTGTAATGTGGGCTTAGGTTCAAATCCCTGCATGTATAGATGAAATTGGGTTATCTGCACTTCTTGTACCTTTCAATAGTGGGAGGAGAGAAGGAAATCCATCACTACTGGAAAGTATGCTCTGTATTCTATCAACTCTGTTGACCCTCAGCATAAAATATTTTAAAGCATTTCCCTAACAAACAAGTCTAGTTAGACAATCTGTATCATAACCATTACTTTTATCTATGAGACCCCTCTGTCTCTTAGAACATAGTGGTCATGGGTACTGGTAACCCATATGATGTCTTCAGGAAAATAGGAAAAAAAAAACAAATCTCCAAAACCCTCTACTTCTGCCTATGGAAATTTTTCATGATTTTTGTCAGAACAAGACATTTGCTTGATGTCTCCTAGAAAACTGTCATATTAAATATGCAACTCCATTGTGAAAACAGTATAAATGGTTCCACCTTAACAAGTGTAGAACTTGCACAAACATCCACGGCATCCCTTTAGTAAGATGTAGGAAATGACTACGTTTTGGTTTAAGATGGAGATTCAACACATTTGGACTCTATTGTTCTACTGGAATACAACCATACTTCTCAGTGGGAGAAAAAAATGCAAGAGACACACAAAAGAACTATAATTCCTATTCAATCACTTTCTTTTTTACAAAGCAAACACCAATGACAAAAGAAGTTCAAGCTTTTTTTCTTTTCTTTTCCTTTCTTTTTTTTTTTTGGAAGGCAGCCGTCTTACAGAGTTGAAATAAGATTAGTCACAGACCTAACCTGTAGAAATGAAATTTCTGAAAAGAAAGACAATATCAGAGCAGTGTTAATCCAAGATGTATGAAGAACTAAACCACAGCAGCTTTAGCCATATATTTGAAGCACAGATTTCAGCAAGACAAAACTGTGACTTGATAAATGAGACACTCAAAATCCTCAGGAGATCAGTCTCTTCTCCTGTTCCTCTATGGCTCCTCCAAAGTACAGATTCAATTTTGAGGCAGGTTAAATTGGGAGCCGAAGTGGGAATATATGGTTAATGAATTTTGTACAATCTTCCTTCTTTTCAATTGAAGAAGAAAAGAGAAAAAATCCCTTAAATAGATTTCATGGGTTTTACTGAGTCTTTCCAACATTTCCCCCCAGATTGATTTCAGATCATGTAGAGACAACCAGACTGCTAATTAAACTATTAACTCTTTCTTCTAAATTGCAAAGCTTTGAGCATTTATACTGTAGAAGCCACCTCCCTGACTCTGAAGCCCCGAGGAATATAGACTTTCCATAGAATGGGAGGGAAGTAACATACACATTACCCTAGGCCAAATTTGACCCTGAAAATGAAGTCATATGCACTAACTCTCAAAATACTTAATGATTTTTCCCAGACTTTGCTTAACAAGTCTATATAACAAGGAAAGTCTCTAAGGTAAGGTCAGACAGATTCATTTTCTCCTGGAGTTAAATTGAAAGGTGACACAATGAAAGCTCCATTATGATTCTTTTGAAAGCAGCAAGATTATGTTCTCAGCCAATGTAATGTGTAGTTGATGCAGGATAAAGTGCTGGCCAAAACAGAGGAAAGGTGCTGAAGTCCAAAGCCTCCATTGACTTAAGTCACAAGACAAAAATATACTTATAGAACTCTAATGCCCTAGGTTTTTGTATAAAAGAGATGTGTGTGTTAAATTTTTAAATAAACCAACCAAAACAATGTAGCAAATTCAGCTCCAAAATAGATTCCTTTAATTCTGAAAGATATCTTAACGATATAGAAATATGTAAAAATACTACTTCTTTTACATAAAATGAATTATTTACCTCTTCCATCAGAGCAATGTCTATACTCTAAATTCATTAATAAATTCTCCTTGTCCTATGTGAAAATGAGTAAAAAATAAGATTGCAAATGAATATAGTTTAAAAGCCATATCATTCAGTGTGGAAGTTCTCAACCTTGAATCAGGAAACTATAGGTCTAGTCCTAATTCCTTGCTTTGTGACTTTGCCAAAATTATTGAACCTATACAGTAATCCTCATTTTCTTCTTCTGAAAATAAAGGGGATTTTCCAGGTAATTGATATGGGCATTTCCAGCTCTATTCTGAGTTTAAAATGTCACTCCACTGAAGTTGGCATTAACTTTGAACTTGATTCCAGAGTACACTGAGCATGAAGTAGAAAGTTAAATTTACCAGTGAGGCAATGCAGCAGACAACATGCAATGACTTCTTTGGTTTATATTTATTTCATTTTTATTTGACTTTCAACAAAATTGCACAGAATGTTTTCTGTATTTTATGGCTGTGAAACAACACAGTAGAGGACATTTTATTTTGCTTAGCAATTCTTTCTATGATTATAAAAAATTAAGACATAAATACAGAAGAATTGAATAGTGTATTGGATGAGCATTGCTAGCAGTTAACTTTTTAATTTTCTGAAATCATATACCCTACATCGCTGTTCTAGCAACTCCGCCCAAAATCAATATAATGCAAAATTCATAGAAATAGCAGTCTAAAATCAGCTCCAGGTTTATTAAAACCTAGTTATGTAATTACTGAGGTTTTCTCTTTTAAAATCTATAATTACTACTGTTATACTAAAAAGGTTGGGTTAAATGTTAAGCAAAACCACCCTGGCTGATTTGTTTTGTGAATACATGTTAAGATAATTCCTACTTAGAAGAACAGAATCATTCCAAGATGAAATTCTTATCAGCCTTAGTAGGTTCTATTGTCATAAATATGACTCAGATTCAGAAAGGTATTCATTACCCTATTCTAGCAGTCAATTTAAGTTGTGAAAATATAAGGAAAAGCCAAAGCATATTCTCTACAGATGTAGCTGCAGTGGCGTCATTTTCCTCCATGCTTCTGTTTGAGAAACACCAGGCATCATCTCAATGGTCCACAGATTATTAATTCCCATTGTAAGATAATCCTGCCCATGTTCATCAAAATTATAACCATTTCTTCTTTTGCATGTGTTCTTATGTGTTGGAGTTCTTGGCAAAGAATTTAAAATCCTTCATAGATACCCAGTTAAATAATCATACTATTCATTCCCTGTAGATTAATTCCTTTTGAAATGCCCTTAGGCTTTTCACATCATGGAGTAGAAAATCATGTTTTCTTTTGAGTGACATGACAGTACTCCACACACTGGCTGAATTTCATCTCTCATCTCACTTTTTCTTTAAAGCACTGGTTGGAGACTACCTGGCAAGCTGATAATCATTTTTACCAAGAAGAAAACACATACACACACATACACAAACAGCAAATGACCTGTTCAAAGTCATAAAGTTGATGAGCAGAGGAACACTTAGGTGTCCCTTCTGTTATTTATTCCTCAGATTTGAAAGTTCTGCCGTTCATATAACTGTTCCATATTAAAGCAGTAGAACCAGTGTACTTACTGTAAGGTGGCACTGTGTGTATGCTCAACAAGTGTTAATTAAATGGACTTAGGGCAATCTCCCCTCTCACCTATTTGAGAGTTCCAAATGACACAAATTATGAATTTTATTTTTATTTTTATTTTTTGAGATGGAGTCTTGCTCTGTTGCCCAGGCTGGAGTGCAGTGGCCTGACCTCAGCTCACTGCAAGCTCCGCCTCCCAGGTTTACGCCATTCTCCTGCCTCAGCCTCCCAAGTAGCTGGGACTATAGGCGCCCGCCACCACGCCTGGCTAGTTTTTTTATTTTTTATTTTTTAGTAGAGATGGGGTTTCACCTTGTTAGCCAGGATGGTCTTGATCTCCTGACCTCGTGATCCGCCCGTCTCAGCCTTCCAAAATGCTGGGATTACAGGCTTGAGCCAATGCGCCCGGCCAAATTATTATTTTTATATAGGTAACTATTAGGTCTTCAAACACATATAAACAATTCTGATTGGGATCATTCATATGTTATATATAACAAATGGACTTAATTACAGTTGGTCATTAAATAATATTTGTCTATTGCAGAAACTGTGGAAAGTACAAAATTAAAAACATAGGGACTTAAAACAGGTGAGAAAATTTTTAAGTGATTTGGCCACTGAAGGTGAAGGAAAAGACATAAAGAGAAGAACAAAACCAATAAGAACAGTAACATTGGACCAAGAAATCAGAGTATGCATCCTTTTAGGGGTCTCCAAGCTGTCTGTCCTTCCCATCTTAACACCTAGTTCAATAACGTGCCTGTTTAGAAGGTGGCAGCTACATTCAAAGGAGTCAACATAACTTTGTATCACTGTATTGATTGGCTATTTGGCTTGGGATCAGCACAGACCAGAATTGGTCTAGAGGTTGTTCTCTTGGTTTGGAGATCATTTAGCAAGTGACATCGTGTGAGATCAATGGCCTGTTACTGCTTTCATCGTTCTCAAGTTCACTATCATAAGGGTCCTTAAGATTTAATGAACCTAGTCTGCTGAGTGAAGCTTTCAACCTGCTATATTTCTTCTAACATACCAAAATGGCTTGTATGGGAAATGATTACTACCTTATGCAGTGGGACTCTCCAAACTAAGACTTATCAATTAAGGATAATATGGCAGTAAGATATACATTTAAATTAGTTTTCCATAAGATGTATATTTATATATTTTCCTGAAAGTAAAACAGTGAAACAGCTCTCTAGTGACTGAAAAAAAAAAAAAAAAAAAAAAAAAACAAAGAAAATCAGTCACAATTGAACGCACACATACACACATAGAAACAGAATAGATAACATTGTAGAACAGTCACTAGGTCTCTGGCGATGCATTAACATTTCATATCCAAGGAAACTAGCCATTCATTCCTTCTAAAACAGAAAGCATTTTCAAAGCAATATCCATGTACAGGTAAATGACAAAGCAATCATTTTGAAAGAAGGTATATTACAGTCAGATGGGTAGAGAAACAAGGAGGAAATATTAGACATTCTCATCAGCAGAAAGAGGCAACAAACAGCAAAATATGTATCATATATATGTTAAATATATGTATTATATATCTATGTATAATAAATCAATGCAAGAGGTGAATTAGAAGTAGGCTGTCATGTTCTCCAGCACAAGGACGATTTCCCTAAGTGGTACAATGAAATGAAGAAACTCCCCCAGAACATTACAACACAGTTATATGTCAATTTTCTTAACAGATTTTTGAGTGTTCTGTACACAAAGCAGGAAGAACATTGTGGAAACATTTCAGTAAAGAGTTATAATCTAGGCCTCTGTCTTTTGGAGACAAGAAGTGGGAACGAGAACATGAGTTAGTCTCATATCAAGACCACACATCCATTTTCTTTGGAATAATGATATCACTAGGACCAGCAGAAGCTCGTTTAATGATATGTGAAATTAAATCAGGGGTTCTAGATTTTTTCAAGAAAACAACAATAACAAAATAGGAGTTTAAAGTAATTGATGGGTATATATGTCCAAAGCATTAATTATATGTAGAAAGGTTTTTTTAAGAAAACCTTTAAAATTTCCAGATGACTGAAAAGAAAATTCTTTTTTCCAAAAACATTTGACATGGGAGTTTACTGTTATCATATGAAGAAGTATAGAAACTTCTCCATTTCTGGGGGACTTTTCATAGAGATAGGCCAACTCATCAATTCTAGGTTTCCTCGTGGTGGGGATATATTTGTTTATTGGTTAAAAAGTCTTGGGCAAGGACAACAAACACTGAAAAAAAAAATGTGTTCTCTGATCTGATCTTGAATTCCCAGAAACAAGCAACTTCCTGCTAATTAATCCTAGCAAGGCCAGAGAATCAGGAAAGGGCAGCTATTTTTTATGTGGGATGAAACCTTTCTCTGCATATATTACAGGTGCACCACCAGAAGAGACTAGTCTAAGGGCTTATAATAAAGAGGGGAGAGTGACTGCACTGCCAATCTCTCCAACAAAAGTGCTACTGTGATTGTATCAGGACACGATAAAGATCTGGATAAGTGTTACTGTATTACCACACGAGTTACTAGTTCCTGGACAGAATGCCCAAGACTCTGTTTCTGATTCATTTTTGTGAAACTACTTCCAATAGCAATGAATAAAGAAGAAAAATACAGAAACCAAAAGCGAGACATAGCACAATTCTTCAGGTACCGATTTACTTAATCAATTTTTCACCTTATAAAAACAGAGGTGATATTTGGACACAAGACCAGAAAAGCTCATCTTCCCAGCATATGTCTTCCTCACCACACTCATTCACACTTAAGCAAATATATTTCACCCAGGGTTCTTGGAAGCCAGCATTCCACATTTAGAAATAATTTCTTTGGCTTAAAGACTGGCTATTCTTACTTCTTCAAATGCAAGAGAGGACCAAGTTAAAGCTAGAAAAATGGTCACAAAAGATAGAGGTTTGAGGACCAATTCTTTATTTTATTTATTTATTTGTTATTATTATTATTATTTGAGATAGAGCCTCACTCTGTTGCCGAGGCTGGAGTGCAGTGGCACAATCTTGGTTCACTGCAACCTCTGCTTCCTGGGTTCAAGCAATTCGCCTGCCTCAGCCCCCCGAGTAGCTGGGATTATAGGCATGTGCCACCATGCTCGGGTAATTTTTGTAGTTTTAGTAGAGACAGGGTTTCACCATATTGACTGGGCTGGTCTTGAACTCCTGACCTTAGGTGATCCAACTGCCTCGGCCTCCCAAAGTGCTGGGATTACAGGTGTGAGCCACCACTCCCAGCTAAGGATCAATTTTGAGATCACTGACTTCAGCATTTCCAAGAACCACCCTGAAATGGACAGTGTTAAATCAACATAACTAAATATATATTATATATTATATCTATAAATGTATATATAATGGGTGTAAATTTTTATATGTGCATTATATTTTATTATAATTATATATTATGATGTAACTATATAATATAATTTTTATATATTTAGTTACATACAAAAAAATATTTATATATGCATATTAATATATACACACATACACACAAACACACACATATATATTTTATTTCTAGAAAAATTGAGATAAAGTTGGGTTTGAAAATGGTAATAAGAGTGTGTGGCCAGAAAGAAGGAAGCAGCAAGTTAGTTGTCAATAATACTGGTCAAGGTGAACTCTGACCCTGTCTACTTTCCAGCTTTTTGTCTTTCCTCAGCACTGCTTTGCCTAACAGACTCTTCCCTGGCATTAATGACTTCGCTGTGAAGAAGGATAGTTTCTAGTTTAGAGACACAAAGAGGTATGTTTGGTATTTAAGAAAGAATAAATGGAGCATAACTTCATTCACCTATGTCAAAATTACTTGGATAAATAAGTATAGAAAACATTAGTTATTCTTCTTTATTATAGAAAATGGATAAAACTAAAACTCAACTTACTCTCTGTGTACATATAGCATAGCTACCTAGGGAATTAATTATTTGATATGTGCACACCTTATGATCATGCCTCTGAAAAGAACTCCCAGAGCAATCCTTCGTACAGGTTACTGTGATTCTGTTTTTCAGAGGCTAATGTGCTCTGTGAGGTTGTCAGAAAAGAAATAATAATCAGTTATTTATTTGTTTAACTGGAGAAGCAGATGAATAAAGCATGCAAGAAAGGTACAAGGAAAAACAGCTTAAATATAAACACAAGCTAGTCCCATCTCTGACTTTGTGTCTACCTTTGACCAATGGCGAATGAATTTCCTTGTCTCTGTTTCTGTATTTTGAAGAAAGTAAACTGTATTCATATTTTTTCTCAGAAATACTATGTTAAATGTATTAGTAAATGTCCTTGATAAACAAAATGTAAAACTCAGAAGAAGAATAATGTTTATGGTACATATATATCTTCAAAGTAAGAAAGAACTACTCATTTCAATAATGCCACAATTGAAAATTGAGTCATAAACAACCTAAAGGGCCCCAAAGTTGAAAATAAAAATGAATAAGACTACCAACTTTTAACTTTTTCAGAAGAATGAAGCTGCTTGCGTTCTTTGGGAAGCAAATGTTAGACTTTTTTTCCTATTTAAATTACCACAACATGGTCACAATCTGACATTCGATTTGTAACAACTAATCAAGAAATATTTATCTAACGCCCATAGCATATGAGGTATTATAGGGAATGAAAAGCTTACACACTGGATATTTAAGACCCCTATTGAGAGTAAGCCAAATTAGAAGTAACCTTTGTATAAATAAGGCTCACATTTTAAAAGCACTTTATAATTTTCAAAATATGTTTCACATTGGTCACTTCATTTAACAGACACTAACTTATTTGAATTCTAAGAAGAGAGAGATCCAGAGGTGGAAGTGATTAAACAAACAAACAAACAAAAGATTCTGTGAATTTAAGGCCGGGCACAGTGGCTCACAACTGTATTCCTAACACTCTGGGAGGCCAAGGCAGGTGGATTGCCTGAGCTCAGGAGTTTGAGACCAGCCTGAGTAATGTGGCAAAACCTCGTCTCTACCAAAATACAAAAAAATCAGCTGGGTGTGGTAATGTGCACTTGTAAACCCAGCTACTTGGGAGGCTGAGGCACGAGATATGCTTGAACCCGGGAGGCAGAAGTTGCAGTGAGCAGAGATGGTGCCACAGCCTGGGCGAGAGTGAGACTCTGTCTCAAAAAAAGAAATTAAAAATCAAACAAAATTCTGTGAATTGAAACCTGAGCTGGCATTTGAAAGGTGAGTTGGGCTTGAAT
Source organism: Macaca fascicularis (assembly GCF_037993035.2). Classification (NCBI taxonomy): domain Eukaryota; kingdom Metazoa; phylum Chordata; class Mammalia; order Primates; family Cercopithecidae; genus Macaca; species Macaca fascicularis. The sequence goes on along the minus strand of NC_088387.1, from coordinate 71,709,474 downwards.
AAGAAAGAGAAGAAGCCAATTATGACTGAAAATTGCTTTGTTCTTTAATTTTCATAAACACATAATTCACTAGTTCCTTAAGTACACAAATATACGCTTTCTTATTATCCTCCTTAGGCTTAGTACTCCACCTAACAGTGACTTGGAGTGCATATACTGAATTAACCAGTAAGGAGGATTTGTCCTTCTGTATCTATTTTCATCATTAACAGGGCACTTTACAAAGTAGCTGGGGAGTTCAGGGTATAGCTGAAGGCTATGGAATATAATTGAGCTCACAGACTCAGGGAGTCAATCCCTTCACTTAAGGTTCATTAGCCTGGGTTCCAAGGATCCCAGGGGGTGATTCCTTCCTTTTCTGGATCCCCATAGCACACATTACCCAGACAATGTCTGTAGGACAACTTCAGCACTTCAAATGAAATACTGTCTGTGAGATCTTTGCTTTTCAATTGTTTCGTGTTATCTTTGTCTTACCTCCCAATTAATCTCCAGAACTCCTTGCAGATAGGAACTATGTCATCCAGATTCTTTATCTAGGCCACATAGCTTCTAGCCAATTACGTAACAAAGCATAGGTGCACAACCAATGTCTTCTTTGGTGCCTCTGAGTTGCAAATGCAGTTGCATATCTATGTTAATGAAATGATGCTTCCTGCCTGTATTTTAAAAACTGATGCCTAGACAGGTGAATAATGCCAAGCAGACTATGCAAGCTCTTATCCTTTCCTATTATCAGATAAAAGTTGCTTAATTTGATAATTGTGACATTCTAGATATGGAAAATACAGTAAAAGCCAACTAGTGCAGAACCCTCATTTTTTACGTGGGGAAACAGACTTAGAGAGGGAAAGTGCCTTGCCTAAGATCACAGCTAATATTGTGCAAGAATTTGTTGTGGGCTCAGCATATGGTAGGCAATTATTTCAATGAATAAAGAAGCACCAGATGTGCGTCACATGGTCCCCTGGCACTCCAGCTGAGAAGGCAACTTGGTGTTATTTCTATGAGTCTTTGCAGGTGTGGAATACTGTATATTCTTTTCCTTTTGCTGCATGTTTTTCTGCCAAAAAAACAGTATTTTATATTTGTATTTCCACTTAAATTAAATATAAAAGCAGCTAAAAGATAGCATGTATTGTATCTCTCAACTTTGTATTTAAGTACATGATTATGTCTATGTATTTACACAGATTCCTTTCCAAAATACTTACAAGGCATGCACCAAAATAATAACAGATTATACCTGGCCAATGGAATTCTTGGTAACTTTAGTCTGACTTTTTAAACATTTCAACATATCTCCAACATTGTCATGAATATATAAACAAACATTAATTTTATAGCTAGAAGATAAGTCCAGTAAAAATATATTTTTAAAAAGAAAGACACTCCTCCTACACCTGCCAAAAGCCTGCCGTTTTGCAAACTAGTCAAGTTTTCTAATGATATATAAATTAGCGTAATTTTGAAAATGTAAATATCAATTATTGTGTTTAAAAAAACCAACTTTTAGGATGTGAGAAGCAGAGGTTCTGCTACCATAGAGTTTAACATTGAGCCTTAAAGAGAGGGAAAGGTCCAATTTGAGAAAAGTCTTGTTCCTTAAATTTTACTCTACTTTTTCTTTCTATTTCCCTCCATAAAGAATTAATAAACTCAGACTTTAAATTCCATTATTTTGACTTACAAAAAGAAAATTCTGTTAAAACAAAATAAAATAAAATAAAATAAAACAGCTCTATCTGCATGGTAAGAATCCCCTCGGTTTCTGACTAAAGTGTCAGCGAACTTCCCCCATTATGTGCTGAAGGAAATTTGTATTTCAAGGTACAAATGAGAATGACTTCAAAATCATGTGGGAGAATCCTAGATGCATTATACATATTAAGTGGGTGTGGTGATAAAAAAGATTAGGGGTTAAATAAAATGGTTGGTGGTCACCATGAGCCTCTTATTTTGTATGACTAAAATTCAACCTACCATTATTTGCGACATGAGTGTGGGGAAAGTAAATTGTGAATTGCAGACTATTTTGTAAACATATGAAACTTTAATAATTATAGATTCACTAGCTAGACTGAGAAACACTAAGTACTTCTAGAAAATATTGAGTGTTGTGAGAATTTGTTTACCTTAAGTAGTATTACTATTTGTATTTGGAGTCCTCTAAACTATGCAAAAGGATTTAAAATTGGAGATCTGTACTAATTAAATTGTTTATTTATCCTTTCTCCAGCAAAATAAAACACATTTCTCACCTCATTATATTTCAGAGCTATCAGAATTTTGAATTCTAAAAGATTTTTCCCATTATACATAGAGTTTATTGACACCGTGAAAGTATAACGTACAAGCAAATTACATATTTATATATAAATGCATATAGATTTTTTTTTTTTTTTTGAAACAGAGTCTCACTTTGTTGCCCAGTCTGGAGTGCAGTGGTGCGATCTCAGCTCACTGCAACCTCCACCTCCCGGGTTCAAGCAATTCTCCTGCCTCAGCCTCCCAAGTAGCTGTGGCTACACCACACCTGGCTAATTCTTGTATTTTTAGTACAGACGGGTTTTCACCACATTGGCCAGGCTGGTGGCGAACTCCGAACCTCAAATGATCCACCTGCCTTGGCCTCCCAAAGTGCTGGGATTACAGGCTTGAGCCACTATGCCTGGCCATATATTGAAATAGATTTTTGAATCATTGTCTTTCAAACACTCAGGCCATTTATGTGTATATATGCAATTATATGTACAACTACATACTTACAATGATATAACATATATGAAAACAATTCAGAATACTAAAAAGTCTTATTCATAAGTAATATAATAAAGTAGTGTGAAAAATACTGGACAATATTGATAGAAAACACAAAAATGCAGTATTTCACAGCTTTTAGGCCACCTGATTGAAATGACCTTTTAAAAATCTTGTGGAGTCTGATAATTGTACTTAGCTACCAATAATGGAAAGTATCATGATTTAAAGAGGACAGAATGTTGTACTTTGTCTATAAGAAAAAAATTATTTTCTGTCTACAGAGGAGTGTAGTTAAGATTTAGTAGAGGAAAAACTGGTGATAATTGTCATATTCCTCTCTTTCACTCTCAACATCCAAATGATCACTCAAAATGGTCATTTTTTTTAAATTGGTGCAGTGCAGCTAAAAGCTATTTTAGGAGTGGTTATTTCCATAAAATTCTATTACATTTTCTTCAGTCTTACTGAAAATGGTGCTTTCTGTCTAAACTATCAAGGTGTTAAAACATATTAGGACAAGTTGAAACCCAATGAGAGCAAGTGACACATTTTAACAAGTTTTTTATAGGTCACTGTCTTGCAAAAACGTAACTCAAAGTACATTTATTGGCACACAGGAAAATTTTAACAACTGAGAAACCTATTCATAAATATTGTACTTACTTTAAATTAATATTAGATTATATACATGACTGGCATTGCTAAAAAATATGTAAACTTACCTATTTTGGTAAATAATAGTACAATAATGGTGCTTTCCTTTTCCTTTGTAAACAACATGTTTTAAAAAGACAAGAGAAAACAAAATCGAATAAAACTAAGAAACGACCAATCTATGAAGAAGTATTTCCTATGTGCTGCACTAAAACTTGGACTAGGTAAAGGACAAAGCACTAGGTCAAAAGCCACCCTAGAGGTAATGGACTATGCAGTCTGAGTTCCTCCAAGATGAGTCAGACAATCCCAAGGATAGACTTAATATTTATATACAGAATCCAAAGTACTTGGAATTGGGAAAATGGGTGTGAGGACAAATTGCAGGAGGGTCAATGACCTTGGGGAGCAGATCTGACTCAGGGAACACATAGGCTGGCTGTTTTGCACGAAGCAGATGATTGATTTAGCAATGTGGTAGAGAAAACGGAGAAAACGAGAAGTTCTGTAACTCTCCATCTTGGTCAACCAAAGAGAAGTACATTCTATCACCACAGTAAGACCTGTGACATCAGTTCACTGTAGACCTGCCATCTGCAGGTGGAGACAGCCACAGGAATTTTGGTAAAGGTGAAGAAAGAGACAGTAGGAGAAATATAGCTGACTGTTTCTTTAGTTTACCACTACTATATTAGCATTCAATAAAACTTTACAATGAAAACAACAGCTCCCATTGAACAATTGGAGGTAGAAAAAAGTAGTAAATCAACGTGACAAAAGCTGGCAAAGAGAAAACAAATACCAACAATTTTTCCAAGATTTAGCTAGAAAATATGGAGATTCTAGTTTCAATGAAGTCAAAAGAAAACACAGATTCTCTGAAACAAGAGTCTGAAGAAGAAATGAAGGAAGTAAAAGTAGACTACAAGCAGGAAAAAATGGAAGAGTAAATAAAACTATGGCATAAATAAAATCTACTTCAACAGTTAATTCTTCCTCTTTCAATAGAGGCTCAATAGATATAGCATAAAGTGATAATCTCCCCAAAAGGGAACTAAAATACACAAATTACAAGAAATAAAAGGATCATAAATTTTCCAGATTTAGAATAAAACTGCAAAAACACACAGATTGCCACATACACACATTCTAAAAATGCATGCTACTTATTAGAAGAGAAATTAAAAAAAAGAAAACCTTAATAAAAAAATGAATTTCTCTAATACATAAAGAATTTTTACAACCAATAAGATAAAACCCAAAAATTCAATTAAAAACTGGGCAAGTCTGCATAGAAAGTTCATGAATTTAAGAAATGGAAGAAACATCTTAGAAAACATATATAAATTTTAAAAGAAGTGCCTCCAAACATACAAAAACATGTCCAACCATCTAGTAAAGAAAGACCGATGAAAACAACATTGAGGTACCATTGGCAAATATCGAAAAGGTTGACAGAGAGTGTTGGGCAACTCTCGACACTGTTCAAAGGAGGAAAAGATTGAATTCAAACACATTGGAGGAAAATTTGGCAATCTATCAAAATGTAAACTGCACAACATTTTCCCCCCAGTAATTACATTTTTAGGATTTTATCAAATGAACTGAAACCTGTTTATATAAGTAGTCAGTTTAATTAGGCCAAGCCTGCATTAAAGTTAGTTCTCAAATGAGTTAGTTTAAACAGTTTCCATTTTCCACCATCTTTTATTACTCTCTGTCTTAACCCAAAACTCATGCAAAATTTTCCAGCATGATCTCTCCCCAAAATGTGGGTAGATGAAAGATCTGGATGGTTTGTGTCTTCAAGTGCTATCGGCAAATCAGAAATTTTTTAACTTTAATGTGCAAATCTCATTTTTACAGTACCTTATCAAATTTAAATTTGGTATTAATTGAAGGAGCTCATTATTTTTAACATAATAATAGAATTGAAAACCTGAGATAGGAAGGGCCTGATACATCTTAAGAAAAATATAGTCAAAAATATAGTCAAAAAATATAGTCAGCCTTAATATTTATATACAGAACCCAAAGTTCATGTTAATGCCGCTTGGTACTACCATATAAAAGAGATTATTATTCATGCGGCCAAAAAACATATGAAAAGAAGCTCATCATTACTGCTTATTAGAGGAATGCAAATCAAAACCACAATGAGATACCATCTCATGCCAGTTAGAATGGCGATCATTAAAAAGTCAGGAAACAACAGGTGCAGGAGAGGATGTGGAGAAATAGGAATGCTTTTATACTGTTGGTGGGAGTGTGAATTAGTTCAGCCATTGTGGAAGACAGTGTGGCGATTCCTCAAGGATCTAGAACTAGAAATACCATTTGACCCAGCAATTCCATTACTGGGTATATACCCAAAGCACTATAAATCATTCTACTATGAGGATACATGCGCATGTATGTTTATTGTGGCACCATTTGCAATAGCAAAGACTTGGCACCAACCTAAATGTCCATCAATGACAGACTGGATAAAGAAGATGTGGCACATATACACCATGGAATACTATGTAGCCATAAAAAAAGATGAGTTCATGCCCTTTACAGGGACATGGATGACGCTGGAAACCATCATTCTCAGCTAACTAACACAGGAATAGAAAACCAGACACCACATGTTTTCACTCTTAAGTGGGTGATGAACAATGAGAACACATGGACACAGGGAGGGGAACATCACCCACCAGGGCCTGCTGGGGGTTGGGGGGCTAGGGGAGGGATAGCATTAGGAGAAGTACCTAATGCATGTGGGGCTTAAAACCTAGATGATAGGTTGATGGGTGCAGCAAACCACCATGGCATGTATATACCTATGTAACAAACCTGCACATTCTGCAAACGTATCCCAGAACTTAGAGTGTAATTTTTAAAAAGAGATTACTGCGGAGACTGACAAAGAAATAAAAGGAAGAAAAATAAAGTAAAACCTGTAAAATTAGACATCACCTTTCAATATAAAATATATTTCAAACTTTCTGAAGATATTGACTCCATTTTTTAACCTGTAAAATGAGCATAGGCTGGCTGCTAAAGTCCACAATGTAAATGTTAATAAATTATAGTCAAGAATGTCTTTCAACTACTTAAACACACACACACACACACACACACACAAACACACACACACAAATGTAGTTAGTAGTCGATGTTGCCTAAATAGAGTCTCGAAGCCTACAATGTGTAGGCTGTAGAAGTGAACCAAGTCAAAATTTAAAAACAGGCTTCTGTGCAATAGATTTTCTCTGTATACTTAACTCACATTAGAAGTGTGGCATGTGTTACAAAATTGATGTCAGATAGCTTAGAAGACTTCATATGTTTTGAATGACAAGGTATTGACTATGGCTTCTGCAAAAGAGACTGAGCAACATAAAAACAGATACTTTAAACACCAAGAATATCATCACTCCATTTGTTCTGTTCCTTTAGAGGTCCTGTGTAATTGGAAGTGAAGCTACTGGACTACAATGTTATCTTTTACAATGAACTACCAAATTTAGATGTCAGAGTGACAGTTGAAGAAAATTGCTTAATGGAAAATAAATGAACAGCCACAGAGTAAACCAAGTCTACTTGTCCAAGCCTTGTGTTATTAACTAGAGGGATGATTACTGCAGCAAAAAGTGATAGCTTATGAAAATTCTATGAAAATCAATAAAGATGTGCAGATTATAACTTCAACAAAGACTTGATTTGTCAAATATTAGTCTAACTTGCTTTATTCAGCACATGCATTTTAAAAATTATTAAAGACAAATACTCACTATTGAAATCTAAATGCAATATTTTTTAGAACTCTTCTTTTTAAGTATTTAAAGTTTCAGACAGAAAAAAAAAAAAATCGATTCATGGGTAGTTGTCTTCACTTACTGTAGTCCCAGAACATAATTGTTGCCCCTTGACTTTTATTCAAAGATTTGGGTTCCCCACACAAAATTTGTCTTTGTCTAACACAATAATACTTTATGAAGCCAATTAATAATTATTGATTCATTGAGTCCCTTCTAATTCATTTACATTACCAATCAGTAGCTCATTTTGGTAGAATTCATTCCTTAGATTTAGGTAAATGTGGAAATTTTGTTCCAAATATAGCTCCTTCAAATTTAAAAGAAAATTGCCTAATCTTTGTCTCCTGGATTTTTGGCACCTAATTATCAATAGAACATATTAAACACAGAAATGAATTGCCGTATAACTATAGTGTCAAAAGCCATGTTTGTTTAATGTGCCTGCATTCTGCCAAATAAATTAAGTTGTTCAATCACTGTTTTTCATGACAATAATGATCATACTATTACCCATTCCTACCTTGCCAAAAAAAAAAATAAATAAATAAATAAAGCACATTCTGCAATTTTTGCTGGTTAATTTAAATCAGAAACTAAACTGCAAAATGGAAATATTTAAAGGAAAGTGGCCTTTGTATTCAAGCAGTGCTTACTCAATGATAGAAAGGTGAGAAACTCAACAACAACAACAACAACAACAACAAAAGGCTTCTTGATGCTTCTTTTGATTCTAAGGGGGAGATTTCTTCAGCTTCATTTTTATATTATTGCAGGGAATCCTTCACCTTATCAAAAACACACAACTGTTAAAAAATAATAAAAAATAAGAATAAAAAGCCTAACACTCATTGTGCTTGCTGTGCCTTTGGACCAATAAAAAAACAGAAAGTATGAGATGAACATGATACAAATATGTTTATATAACGGGAAGAAACATTAAAAGGTAGAGTTTTTGCAAAAATGAAAACACCTCAAACAATTAAGTTTGTTGCTTTAAAGCAAGATTATAGTGTAGGGCTTGAGATAGGAATTCAGTAGATATTTAAAATCTAGCAATTCTTAAGTTTGTGCTAGGATCAAATTTTGCAATAGAAATACTTACCCTTGGATCTCAGAGGAGAAAGAAATACATTCTTTTCCATTAGCCTCAGCTATATGATAGTAACTTTTATTTAAAAATTTAAAAAGGAGAGTGACCAAGGTGTTATACTTACTGTCAAAGGCACTTTGCTTCCACAGGGAAAACTTGACAATATTGTAATCTTTCTCTAACAGACATGTTGCAAAGCTGCTTGCCATCTTGTAGTCCTATATGATTTCCTTGCATTTTCCAGTTCTTTATTAAATCCCCCGTTTTAATGATCTTTAAGAGGGGAAAAGACCCTTCAATAGAAAACTTCCTATTTACCCCAAATTTGAAAAAGTGGCCAAATAAAATTGGGCTATAAATGAGGTTTCTTTGACCATTTCGATCTAATATAGTCTTACTTCTAGCCCCACTGCTGTGACTAGGGCTCTCATTTCATGTAATCATCATGGATTTGATATTCACCTGTATGACAAACAGTTCTACAGAAGGATAGCCTTCCCCTTTAATTAACACAGTTGCTACACTATGGATTTAGAAATATTTATTCAGAATGTAAGAATGTTTGTAAAATATTATAACTCTCTCTGTATAAATAAATGGAGTTTAAAACTACAACAACAAAAACAACAACAACAAAAAGTCTAACATTTGTATTTAGAAGATATAAATAACTAAGGAGCCACAAAAGAACAGTCACCTGTTAAGAATTGTGTTAAGAATTCCGATTTTTTTTTTTTTTTGCTTTAAATAAGTAAATGAATAAATGTTAAAAATGGAGTATAACACTCTACTGTGTTGCTTGCTGGCTTTCCTAACAATATGAGCAGTTGATATTGCCTGGCCAAGAGGAGCTCAAAAAGGCCCTTCTTTCTTTTTTCTTCCTCCTCTCCTCTCCTCTCCTCTCCTCTCCTCTCCTCTCCTCTCCTCTCCTCTCCTCTCCTCTCCTCTCCTCTCCTCTCCCCTCCCCTCCCCTCCCCTCCCCTCTCCTTCCCTCCCTCCCTCCCTCCTTCCTTCCTTCCTTCTTTCTCCTTCCTTCCTTCTTTCCTTCCTTCTTTCTTTCTCCTTCCTTCCTTCTTTCCTTCCTTCCTTCCTTCCTTCCTTCCTTCCTTCCTTCCTTCCTTCCTTCCTTCCTTCCCTCCCTCTCTCTCTCCTTCTCTCCTTCTTTCTTTCTTTCTTTCTTTCTTTCTTTCTTTCTTTCTTTCTTTCTTTCTTTCTTTCTTTCTTTCTTTCTTTCTTTCTTTCTTTCTTTCTTTCTTTCTTTCTTTCTTTCTTCTCTCCCTCTTTCTCTTTCCTTCTTTCTTAGCCAGGAGATTATAAGTAGTCCGTGTCTAGGCCATCTTTGTTTTGATCACCAAGCTCAATAGTCAATCCACAAATGAATTATTTTAGAAAAATATTTTCATGTCAGTTTGTAGCTGGACTGCTTTGGTAACATACCCAGTAAAGCACAAACTCCTTTAAATTCACAGTACTTTGTGTTTGTTTATATAATTCCCAAAGCATAAAAATTCCAGGATTTGAGCTGAAGGGTGCACAAATCCTTATTTTTCTGTTTTTGATGCACCCTTCAAATTGCTTCACACCCTTCTATACAATCTACCATGATCAGAAATATGTATTTATCATACTATTAGGGGAAAAAAGAAACATATGTTCTGAGTGGCAATAAAGTTACCAGCACTGTTAAGGTCCTGGTTATTTTATGTAATCTACCATATAACTGAAAACATCCAACAATATTGGCCAAAGACACTGACCATAGATAGTGCTTTTTTTCTTTTCTTTTTTTTTTTTTTTTTTTTTTTGGAGATGAAGTCTCACTCTGTTACCCAGGCTGGAGTGCAGTAGCGGGATCTTGGCTCACTGCAACCTCCACCTACCAGGTTTAAGTGATCTTCCCACGTCAGCATCCCAAGTGGCTGGGATTACAGACACAACCCCACCTGGCTTTTTTTTTTTTTTGGAGAGATGGGGTTTCACCATGTTGGCCAGGCTTGTGAACACCTGACCTCAAGTGCTCCCGCCCCACTTGGCCTCCCAAAGTGCTGGGATTACAGACGTGAGACACTGTGCCTGGCCATTGATCGTAGATAATAGTGCCTTTAAAAACGTATCTCCCAGCTACTTGGGAGGCTGAGGCAGGAGAATGGCGTAAACCCGGGAGGCAGAGCTTGCAGTGAGCTGAGATCAGTGCCACTGCACTCCAGCCTAGGCGACAGAGCGAGACTCTGTCTCAAAAAACAAAACAAAACAAAACAAAACAAAAAAAACCACGTATCTCAATATACCACTTCTAATCTGAGTGAAACAGTTTAAATTGGGTTCAAAGGTTAATCAAGGGCCCCTGTATTTTGTTAATATAAACTTTCTATAGGGCTTTATATTTACAATTTGTTTTAAGCTGCTTACTAAAGCATGGCGGAACATATTTTACTTGGCTAAAAAATATTCTACAAAAGCATCAAAACTGAAAGATAAAAATTAGGCCTTACTGAGAAAAGAACCCCTTTATGTCCAAAACAGTCCAGGATAGGCTGGGATTCAATTATAGTATGGCAAAATATTGGGAACAGGCTGAGATAAGCAACAGCTCGAAGACTTCTTGGGTTGACTCTAGTAAAAAAAATTTAAACTACAAAAGAACTTAATGATGTGTCACTGGTCTGACAGACCATTAAAATAATCTAGAAGTAAAGCTTTAATTACAAACAAGGCACCTCTTATAATATTAATTCCTAAAGTAAAAATGACATGCTTATCCAATTATATCACAATCCACTCATTTCCCCTTCCCACCAGGTTGAAGTTTCTCTTTTTATATTTTAAGGCTTAAAATAATATGTGTTTAAACATTTTGATATCTGTGGCATCATTTCTCAGGGACTATCCTATTTTCTGGGAACCACTCTTCAAATCATCGGCCTGTACAAAACACAAATAACGGTGTTAGTGTTACTACCTGTACCTTTTCCACCAAATGACCCACCAGTTGCTTACCAGCTGATACAATTATCTATAAAACAGCCCTAAGATATTGGTCATCATCAAATTTATAATAATATCACTGTCAATAGTTTATGTTTAAAGGGAAAACAGATCAATCTAAATAATAATAGCTTAAAAGTTACAAAAAGATCACTATAATGTGTACCTTAATAATGATTAGAATTTCACATAACATGCTAGCAAAATACTTTTGACATGAGTGAAAAATGTTTCAAACTGAGTAAGAATGTACTAAAATTACTGTATGCATTTGGCCTCCTTTTTCACCAAAATTTAACTGTTTTGGTTGTCTGCCCCAGGATCATACTGACCATGATGGCTATCCTAGTTGAGGTCATTTAGTAATAAGGGAATGATTCATTAGTTACCATTTTTACATGAATAACATATCAAATATCTCTGATGAAACTTTATCGGTAAATCAAACTGAAAATGTGCACTGCAATTTTACTAAAGACAGCCATAAAGCTTTAAATAGTGCTTGTTTATAGACCACTTTGTAAGAAAAAAAATATTTGCTTCATCTCTTGTTGACAAAATGCCAAGAATCATTTTCAAATTAGTAGCAATAATAAAATATTAAGTGACTCATAAACCACAATGGAAAACAGAAAAGTTGAAGTAAATATAGGCTTGAAAATATTGTTATCTCAGTGGGGTATAAAAGTATAAAATATCTTCAAATGGCAGTAACACTCAGCTATTTACTTCAATTTTACATGTTAATTTGTCTTGAAAATGTAGTTCAGGTTTCCCTCCAATTAAAAAAAAAGCATTCTATTAAAAAGCTAGGCAGGGCTTCCATAACAGATATACTAGAAGTCAACTATTCACTTTAAAAAATGCATTATTAATTTACGAAATGATTCTTAATAAGATTGCTTTAAATAAATGGGATTTCAAGTTGAAAATGTCCTGAGATTTTCTGAGGTTACCACTTATCAGAAGCACATCCCCACATAGTCATGTGGTATGGATCCTGATGAACCCCAGTCTCTGGAGTTTAACAGGCTGGGGCTGAAATCCCAGCTCTGTCACTTGCTGACCAAATATTGTATTTAATCTATTGGAACCTCAGCCTCCTCATCTGTAAAATGGGAATAACAAATGTTTACCTTAAAAACACTTTGAGGATAGCCTGAGATAACTATGGCACATGATAGGTAGTTAAGTGGTGATTACATTGGTTGACATTAAATCAGAGAAAATACTATGATTCAGGCTCTGAAGGTGCTCTAATTGATAGCTTGGGATCTCCCTCTCAATATTCTCCCAAGTCCAAAGTGGACACAGGATGATCCTACAGAGTCTTTCCTGAGGGAAGGATATGATTAATGAAAGTGAGGTTTTCTTGTTTTTGTTTGGTTTGGTTGTTGTTTTTGTTTGTTTGTTTCTGTTTTGAAGTACTGGAGATTTGTAATCTATTTTGAACATTGTTTCAAAAGGGTGAAAAAAATGTATTTCAGGGACCATGTTAAATGGAGGTCAAGGAAAATTGTATTTTTATTATTTTTTTATTAAAAAATCCATAATAGGCCGGGCACAGTGGCTCGCGCCTGTAATGCCAGCACTTTGGGAGGCCAAGGCGGGCAGATCACGAGGTCAGGAGATTGAGCCCATCCTGGCTAACATGGTGAAACCCCGTCTCTACTAAAAATACAAAAAAAAAAGAAAATTAACTGGGCGTGGTGGTGGACGCCTGTGGTCCCAGCTACTCGGGAGGCTGAGGCAGGAGAACGGCGTGAACCTGGGAGGCGGACCTAGCAGTGAGCCAAGATCACGCCACTGCACTCCAGCCTGGGTGACAGAGCAAGACTCTGTCTCAAAAACAAAAATAATAGTAGAACAATCAAAATTTTGTTCTGTCCTTTTTGTTTGAAACATGAATGTGCTATGTAGAGCCTTAGTGAGTGAACATAACTCTCTGCTTGGATTCAAATTCTACTTTCCATAACTATAATAAAGTTGCTTAACTTTTTTTGTGGGACTGTTGAGGATCAAATGAGAAAACACAGAAGAAAATATCTGGTGACTAGATAAACATATAAATATGAGATGCTGCTATTAATGATAAAGATGAGTTCCTGGTCCCTGCCCTAAGGAAAGAAGTGAGGAGGTCGCCTTTCACAAACCAAGAGCTCAAAGATGATAAACTGTTCCCAATTAATCCACAAATTCAGATAAGTAAGGAACGTAAAAATGAGACCCAGTCATCTCAGATTCATTTGTTGGTGCAAAATCTTTTAGAATCTGAATCTGTACTACGATCTTCAAGTTTCAGTCTCAAGAAAAAGCAAAAGTGGTTTCTATTAGCAGTAGAACACTTGAACTCCTTCCCAAACATCTTTAAAGATTCATCGTCCTTAAACTAAACATATCAATAAGACAGAGTTTTAAACTCTGTATATTTGGTCTTGAGAAAAAAATGTTATTAATATTGAGAAGTTAATTCCATTGTTACCATAAAATTACTCATTTCCCAAAAGCAAAGCCCTACTTCATGCCTGCAGTATGAGGCATTGATACATTTAATCAAAATGTCTTAGAGTTATTACTTTTTAGTTTTATGGTCTTTGCTGTGTGTTATATAATAACAGTTTAGGATCACTAAGTCAGAAATAGGAAGCAGAAGATGTGGCTGGAAAGATAGGCACAGCCTGTATCATAAAGAGCTTTATATGACATGCTAAGGATTTTGAAATTTGCCGCTTAAGTGATGAGGATCTAGCAAAAACTTTTAAGCCAAGGAGAGAAGCAGTTCTATTTCATTTTAGGCAGGTCACTCAGGCAGCAATATAGAGTATTTTTAAGACATTAATCAGGCTGGGCGCGGTGGCTCAAGCCTGTAATCCCAGCACTTTGGGAGGCCGAGACGGGCGGATCACAAGGTCAGGAGATCGAGACCAGCCTGGCTAAATATGGTGAAACCCCGTCTCTACTAAAAAATACAAAAAACTAGCCGGGTGAGGTGGCGGGCGCCTGTAGTCCCAGCTACTCGGGAGGCTGAGGCAGGAGAATGGCATAGACCCGGGAGGCGGAGCTTGCAGTGAGCTGAGATGCGGCCACTGCACTCCAGCCTGGGCGACAGAGCGAGACTCCATCTCAAAAAAAAATAAAAAATAAAAATAAAACATTAATCACAGCCTCAAACTAAGATATACAGTTGACCCTTGAGCAATACAAGTTGGAATTTTGCATGTCTACTTAAATACAAATCTTTTTCAACAAAATTCTGATGGAAAATACAATATTCACAGGATGTAAAACCTGCGTATATGGAGGGATCACTTCTCATATACCTGGGTTCCACAGGACCAACAGTGAAACTTGAATATTCACCAATTTGGGTATGATGATGAAGAAAGAGGTCCTAGAACTAAGCCCCCCAAAATACCGAGGGACTATTATAATTCAGTTTGACATAAATGGTATAGTTTGGGTCATATTGTTGACTTCATGTATTTCTATTTTTATATTATTATACTTCCTTTCATAATGGGAAGTCAGATGAATTCTTTGAAAATATGAGTCAATTCCAAAGAAAATCCAAGTTAAAATTTTTTTTCCACAATTTATTGACTAATTAAAGCAGTAAACTAATTTTGAGTAGTCGAGGCAAACAGAGATCTATGTGCCTTGAGTGTCGGGAATATGTACCAATTAACAATATTATCAATCCCAATTTCACTTTGAAGTCAAAGAGTAATCAAATTAAAATCTTTGGCACAAGTTAAGAACATAGATCTCTTTTACCATGGATACTTGCTTAAACTCTTTGAGTCATGAATATTTTATCTGTATAATGGGAACAATAAGATACCTCATCTATCTCCTTTTATCTTAGAGACTTGTAAGCTCTGTGAAGGAAAAGTGTGTGCCTTCCTCATTGTTGATTGTCATCCTCCCATGCCCTCCTGGCACACAGTAGGAGTGAAAAAAAATGAATATAAGAAAGTATTACCAAGTGAAATAAGAATGTGAAATTATTCTGTAAACCTTAAAAGTATGATACAAGTATTAGTGCTATTGTTTCTGTTGCACCTATTCTATTATTAGCCTCTGATTTTTTAAGATGTACTAAAAAGAAAATGCTCTTTCTTCAACAAAATTAAAATCTACCATCCCTGAAGATGCATTTATGTGTTAAAAGTATTTTTATGCAAATGCTTTAGAAATAATGAGGAGTCCTTTAAAAATTGGATCTGCTTCCTTTCTAAATATCTTTCTTGTTTAAAACACAAAATACATATGCCAAAATGAATCAATAACTTCCTTGTCTGGTACAGAATGTCAAGGCTTCATTTTGAACAAAGAAGCTGAACTTAGCTTTAGATATCTATTATAAAAGATTGAAGAATGCATCGACACAATCGTTAATTAGTATTCATTATACTACTCCCCAAATGGAATGATACCAGGTCTCCTATATATCAGTGATTATTTCTCTTAGCTTATCCAAGTTTTTCCTTTTCTACTGCACATAACTGCTACATATATGAATCTGTAATCAGGTTTTATGATTTAATACATGCTCTGTGACACCTATATTTTCTATCTCAATGCCTTCTTTATTTCAATGGACATCTCCTGTGGTCCCTATTAAAAGTCCCTGTCTCTATATCCATTCTTATCAGAAACAGGCTCATTTATTCTCAAGGCTAGATCTGGAGAACTGTAGGTAAATGCCAAAACAAAACAAAACAAAACAAAACTTAAAACATCTTTCTTTCTCTCCTTCCCTCATTCTCTTTCCATGCTATACTTTTCCTAACCAGAGTAAAGTTCCTTGGGAGATGTGTTCATTTTCTTCACCTTGTCACACCAGCAAAAGCAAAGTGATGCACCACAAATGGTATTATGGATCCCTATGATGCTGAGTCTTCACTGCACATTCAAGATTGAGACACTGCTTTCTCTTGGAAATTGCGGTGATTCTGACATAACACTGGTACAGTGACCTTTGAGGATTCTCTGTCAATAGTCATTGATGAAAGATAACAATAACATTTCAGTCCCTTAAAAGTGGTGTTTCTCTTCGTGTCTTAAATCCGAGGCCTATATTGTACCATCTACTTGGAATCTCTTACTCAGCCCTTCTCCTCTCTTTGCCTAACGAACACTGTTCACTCAGCAAATGACGGTCCAAATGTTGTTCCCCTATGGAGGCCTTTTGCTGGCCTCCCTCACTAGGTCAAGGTTTCCCATTATGTAACATCACAACATCCTAAATTCTTCTTCTATGACACTTAGGACGGTTTTAAAATTACAAAACTTTGGAGAATCTTTTAATAATGGCTGTCTCCCACAATGATATATCATCTTCATAAGGAAAAAGGCTATATTTTTTTTCCATCATCCACCTAGGGGAGTGTCTACCATAGAATATATTGCAGTCAGCAAATGCTTTCTCTTCTCTATATCCTTACTCACCAACCCAGTTCTAGCCTCCTCCCACTCTTATCTACTTACTATAGAAAATTTGATGGGGCAAGGCAGGAGATTGCTCTTGATATTTTCTGTTTCTTTTCAAATTTATTTATTTAAAAATTGTCATATAAAATTTATATATTTATCACATATACCACAATGTTATGAAGCATATTCAGTAAGTCCCTGCTTTACCTCATGAATAAATTTTTGGAAACTGAAAAAGATTTATAACAAAACCAATTTTACCACAGGCTAATTGATTAAAAAAAGAGTTAAGTTCCTGTTCACGAAAACATCACCAAACTTCTCCATAAAGACTCAAAACACTTCTAATATTAAACATTGAATTAAATGTGAACTGTATATACATTTAAGAAAGATTAATAAAAACAAGATAATTATTTATCCAATCTTTGGTGAATCAATGAGTGATGGCAGTTGTAGTGGTAGTGGGCTAAATCAAGGAATAAATGTTTGCAATGCAAAAATTCTAACAAGCACCTTCTAAAACAAACAAGAACAAACATGGTGTGCCCACTGAGTGCTTTCATACTGCATTCCTTATTGTTGTGCATTTTAAAGATTATTGCATGATTTATGAATTGTTTATTTTACAATAATTTGTATTTATTTATTCATTCATTTATTTTCCAATCCATTCATTCTAGTTTAGAGTTAGGGGTGGTTCAAGCCTATCTCAGCAGGGTACAAGACTGAAACCAACCCTGGCCAGGAGGCCATTCCATAGCAGGGCACAGCCACATCCCACTGGCCCCCCAAACACACTCACTCAGACTAGGACAGTTTAGACACACCAATGAACCTGATCTGCACTTGTTTGGAATGTGGGAAGAAATTGGAATACCCAGAGAAAACCCCTGCAAATACAGGGAAAACATGCAAACTCCACACCCTGGTCCTGACCAAAAATCATTTTTTTTCCTCACTAATGTTATAACCAAAAGACTGAGAGAAACATTATTCAAGGACCTGTTGTATAGATTGTAAAATGGTCAGATGAGAAGTATATATTTTTAGATTTTTACTTAAATAAAAAGACAGCAGGTAGTAATTTAAATGTTTCAGTATGCCTACAATCTTTCAGAAATAACTTCATGAAATTCAACTTTATGAAATGATCTTCAAGATACACATACAGCTCACCTTTCATTAAATGGAGTTTCCATTGACAATGTATAAAACAGCTTTTTTGAAAAACAAAAAAACTTGAAAAAATAGCAATGCATGATGGAATAACGTATTCTCAACTTTCAACTGTTAAGGAGAATAATAGAAAATTTTAACAAACAGCTACCTAAGAAAAGATATATATCTCAGGTAGATTTTTAAACATTTTAAAAATTAACAGCTAAAACTGTGTTTACCATGTACAACATATTCTTTTGAAGTATATATACATTGCAGAATGACTAAATCTAGCTAATTTACATATGTTACCTCACATAGTTATCATTTTTGTGATGAAAACACTTCACATCCACTCTCTTAGCATTTTTCAAGAACTCAATATATTGTTACCTGAAGTCACCATGTACAATAGATCTCTTGAACTTATTCCTCTTATCTAACTGAAATTTTGTAGCCTTGACCAATATCTCCCAAACTCTACCAACACCACCTCACTCCTACCCCCTAGTAATCACAATTCTACTCTCTACTTCTATGAGATCAACTTTTTTCGAATCAACGTATGAGTGAGATCATGCAGTATTCTTCTTTTTGTGCATAGCTATTTCAATTCACATAATGTCCCCCAGGTTTTCCACATTGTTGCAATTGACAGAATTTCCTTCTTTATTATGGCTGGATAGTATTCTATTGTGTACCTTTAAAAAAAAAAAATTCATCCATTGACAGATAGAAAAATCATGTAAAGCAGTTAACTAGTGTGCTAATAGAGCAGGGAATCAAACCAATGGTAAGGGACATGCTAAGACAGAATGATAAACCAAACAGCCAATTAATCATATCAACAAAACTAGAAAAATCTGACATCCTATTATTGATGCGAGTACATTAAAAAATTGTGAGGAAAAGTGACTGCTACAAACTTGAAAAAATACTTTACATAACTCATAAATATATAGAAATTCATATTATCTCAGAAGCATTAAGATAAAATTAGAATTCGCAATTCAGTGTTCTTTTGATAACTGGGAAATTATTTTTAGCCCCTAAGATACAGTGTGGCTTTTTGTAATAATATCATGGCCGCTGCTTCTTCCTCTTCTTCCTGTTATCATTATTTTACCATATAGACATGCTGATTTTGACATTTAAGTGTAAATTATTGATGAATAGAACTTATATTTTGTTGAAGGTGCTTTGTAATTTTTAATATTGTAAACATCATGATCATCAATAAGTACCAGCTTGCAATTTACTTCCCTACATGACTTCACTGAACTTAATATTTTTTCAACAAGTATATAAAAAATAAAAATCATCCAGGGAACTACGTAGTTAAAGCTTCTCAGGTTCAGTGCTTACATGTTTTGTGCACCTAGGTCTCACATTTAATATCATTTCCTATAATTTCCTGGATTGAAAATCAATCAGACAGTGTCTTCTCTTTCTACATTCTTCTCAAAATGATATGACAAAAATGTTTAATCCTTCTTTATGAATTTTAATGTGCCATTAGTGCTGGAAAGCATGAAAAATATTACAGGGGAAGGTAACTACAAATGGATAGGAAACTAAAAATTAATATTGTTGTCTTCCAAATATTCATATAATTTCCATTTTAGATGCTTTTGTTTTTTAGATGTAATTAAAGGTATGTTCTCTTCTTAACACTGCCCAGAGATCACATTGTCTGAATATTGGCAAGTCTTATTTCCCTAAGATGGAAAGTGCAACAGAGGGAAGATGACTAAAAATAGCATGCCTCTCAAGATGTTTGCTTTCTACCACCTGACTCTAGAATGCAGTCTTCATTAGGGTACAAATGTATTATAATGGAATGGTCTGATTTCTGTTTCCACATTTTATCATTCTCATAGTCTACCACATGTCAAATTTAAAAGTGCATTTTAAACAGATGAAAATAAATGTTAGTTGCTTGCTGATAAGAACACTTAATTTCCCATATGTTGCAGCCTGCTTAATTCATTTAAGAGGTGATATTCAAAAATATTATTTAGTATGTGTTAAATTTTTATCTTTAATAACCTAGGAAGTTTGCTAGCCTATTATTTCCTGATACATGAATTTATAAACCATCTGGTTATTTGAATTTGGAATACAAGGCACCCTACTGTTGAGAAAAGGACCTCGAGGGCATGTACAGACACAACAAAGAGGGAGGTGACCAACATAAAAGTATATATTATTGACACACAAAGTAAATACATCTTTGTGGCTTTACTTTATCCAGTGGAGAAAAAAAGAATCAAATAAATTTTTATCTTAGATGTTTAAACAGCATGTAATTATGTTCTATCATATGAATAACTTTACATCAAACATTTACTGAACACCAATTTGCTAGGAGTTTTATTCAACAATGAAGCTGAAGCAGCGGTTGTCAACTGTAGAAGATTTTACTTCCAGGGACATTTGACGATGTTGAGAGATAGTTTTGAATGCCACAACTAAGAAAGAAGTGCCACTAGCGTCTAGTAGGTAAAGGCCAGGGATGCTGCTAATCATCCTACAACACACAAGACAGCCTGCACAACAAAGAATTACCCCCTCCAAAATGTCAATAATGCCACAGTTGAGAAACTCTCAGATAAAGACATAAGGATGACTTAAAGGGAAATAAAAATGAAGAAAGAATACCTTTTGTATTAGTCTGTTCTCATGCTGCTAATAAAGACATACCCAAGACTGGGTAGTTTATAAAGGAAAGAGGTTTAATAGAATCACAGTTCCACATGTCTGGGGAGGCCTCACAATCATGGCAGAAGGCGAATGAGGAGCAAAATGACATCTTACATGGTAGCAGGCAAGACAGCATATGCAGGGAACTCCCATTTATAAAACTCTCTTATCTCACGAGATTACTCACTATCACTAAAACAGCACGGGAAGGACATGTCCCCATGATTCAATCACCTCCCACCAGTCCTTCTCACAACACGTGGGAATTATGGGAGGTACACTTTAAGATGAGATTTGGGTGGGGACACAGCCAAAGCATATCTCCTTCTAAAGTGGTGACTGTACTA
This sequence comes from Macaca fascicularis, assembly GCF_037993035.2. NCBI lineage: Eukaryota > Metazoa > Chordata > Mammalia > Primates > Cercopithecidae > Macaca > Macaca fascicularis. The sequence continues at coordinate 71,688,529 of NC_088387.1, read as the reverse complement.
ATCCTAGCTAGAAGAGACAGCTCCATGAATTAAATTATGGTTGAAATGAGAGGAAAAGTCAGATGGAGAGATTGTAGGGAAAGACCATAGACAGGATACAACAATTGAGAGGCTATAAGAGAAGCCTGTAAGAAAGGTGAGGAATCTAGGACAATTCCTGGGTTTCTGCTTTTGATGACCTAGTAGCAACTCACAGCATATTGAGATAAGGGAACGTATAAGGAGAAACAGAACTGGATGGGAAGTTAGTTTGGTTTGGGAAATGACTTAGAGGAGAATGAATAATATTTAAATGGAGCCAGTCGCTAAGAATATAATTATATATGGGAATGTGGAAATCTATAGAGCCCTAAGGTTAATATTAAAAAGACAAGAACTAGCCATCAAATAATTTGAAATTTTAAACCTTAGATATTATTATTGATTAAAAGATGTACCTGTTAGATGCCTTTCTCACAATGCAAGCAAGGTGTGTGGAGCTAGGTAGCTGTGATTTCCCCCATAATGGTGAAGTTCCCCTCTAAGTCACTTACACAATTTTTAGTAATAATGCTTCCCCTACCTAATATTATTCTCCACAGAAATATGCACTTATTCACTCCCTTTTCATATGAATGTGTGGTATAAAGTTGGACTGACAGAAAAGATACCTAAATAGAAACCAGAAACTGATATATTTGCTAAAGCTCTATATTATTTGGCTTCTTTCCTGCTACATGAAGTAAATGCCATTTCACTGTATTTCTAAAGGCAATTTACTGTTAGCTATGAATTTTCAGGTAGTCTTAATTAGTCAAGGGCTTAAATTAAATTGAAGTATTTATTACAAGTATATGCATTATAAACACTTTATATAATTTATAAATAGATTTGTGTATAATTTACTTGTCTGCAAAACACACAGTACCTTACTGATATTGATTTCAAGTAGAATCAAGACACTTGAATTCAGTGCACAGGAAGGAAATATGATATCTGTCCATTCCATAATCAGCTAACCTTTAGCAAATTCATTAATTTTTTACAAGGAAAAATGTAATATTCAGAATTCCAAACCTCAAGTGGTGATCATGTTTCCTGAGGCAACCCAGTTATTGTTAGCACTTACGTGCTAAGAAACAATTAGAAATTAAGTTTTAAGTGAAATTGGAATCCAATTAAGCAAGACAGTAAGTTATAATAGTGAGAAAATGGCTTTGATTTGTTCAGAATAAACAATACCAGATGTTTTATCTACTTCACACACATAATGAAAGTACAAACTCTGAAAGTTCACATTTCAAACCAAGAAAGGAAAAATCAACAGGTGAAGCTCATTTGTGCAAAATAATTAATGACAAATGAGTAGTATTTCTTTCCCCTAAAAGAAAAGATTCATGTGGCACTTAATTATTTCATTTACCCAATACCTCATCTGAAATTGAAGATGCTCTTTTTTCACCAGCTGCTAAACAAAAGCAATTTATTCAATTGGGTTTGCTTTGCATGAATTGTTCTGTATATAATAAGAGAGCAAGAAAATAAAAATGTTTAAGTGCCACACTTCCTTCCAAACATCTTTAGAAGTTATTTGTGGTTCCTTGATACAAGTCAGAGGCATAACACCAGACCTGCACTTTATTGTAATCATTAAATTTGTGTGGTTTGAACATTCTTTCTGATTAATAAACCGAGAAAATAATGTCTGGAGGAAGACAAATAAGACAGTGCTAGTTTCCTGCATTCTCTAGCCAACTACGCAAGATCTCCATGAAGGAGGCCAAGCCACTGGAACCACGCTCCCACTGTACAGCAGAGAGGAACTGGAGGGGGCTGTTCTGTGGGTTCCCAATCATCTATTGCTTTGGAGTTAGAATGCTGGTTTAGGCCAACGCAGAAATTGAATTTGATTTTAAAGAAATTTGATTTTAAAGAAAATAACAGTGGCAAAATGTCCAGCTCTCTTCTGGACAAAACGTGGGGCCAAGAAAGGAATGCAGCTGTTCTAGAAGGCAGTCTGCTGCATGTGGCTAACAGTCTGACTGAATAATGAGAGCCTTCGTCAAATGCGACTGGCAAAGGAACCCCTTCCAGAGCTGCATTTAATCCCAGGGCCCATTTGCCTGCAGTTGAGGTGCAGTTACCCGTTGAATGTGGATGTAATGTAGCCACGTGACACCAGCATATTTCTATTTCTAGAAAGATAGCAAAGAAAAATCCCCTAGTGTAATCATGTTAGCGTATGCTTACTGTCGGAAGGAAAGGGATGTTTTATTTTGCTCCTGGAGCTGAACCACCAAAGTTAAAAAAAAAAAAAAAAAAAAAAAAAGTCTCTGAATTAAGGGGAAAAATCCAATGTTAGGAAACATTGGCTCATGTGCTTCCCTACTTTCAGGAACTGAACAGTTTCAACAAATAATCTGGTTTGCTTCATTTGTTTTCCCAGATGTATGCATCTATTAAAGCATTTCTCTTCCTCCAAGTACCTAAATGAAATATGCATAACTATTTTAAAATGAGGTAAGAGTTTTAGCTGAAGATTTTATCCTTAACTGCTTGCTTGGGCACCCACTCTATGCTAGATATCAAAGGGCATTTGGGCCAGATTTGTAAGAATATGTTTAACAGGCCATACTTTGCCAGGCAGAGACATCAAAGTGGCCAGATGTTCAGCAGTGCATTTGCAACCCATGAACCCAGCTCTAGAGAAGCATTCATCCCTGGAACGGAGACTCCCTGAAAAAGCCATCTCCTATGAGTCACAAGGGAACTTCCCCAATACCAGCTAGAAACAACTTAACAATGCCAGAGGCCTGCCAAATTTTCAAGAGATGAGTGTCCTGCTCTCTCAGACATACGGTTCTGCTATTTTTTCCATAAGGACAAAGTCCCTAAATAAATCCAAACTGACTTTTATTTGAAAAGAGCAAGTGTAGATTGGTATGTCCAGGAACTTAAGTCACAGGAGCAATAAATTCTGGTGCCCTGTTTCCTCTAAACAAAGGGGCCTGCAAAGGACTCCTGGTATTTACGAGGACTGCAGAGGCTTGAGTAAGCATTTTCACAGCAGCCCTGTAAGGTTCTAATGCACAGCAGTACTGCTCCATAGCCAGCTTATTAAACCTTAATGGCACTCTTTTAGTGCTTTACACCAGGACGGTAGATAACTCACCCACAGCGTGGCTCCTGGAAGCTGCCCCAGCACTGCAACCATTCTGCAGGTTACCACCCTTCAACCTGAAATTCGTAGATGCTCGTTTCTTCATTAAAATCAGGAGTCAGCAAACCAACGTGCTGGGCCAAATCCCACCCACTGCCTCTTTTTGCATTGCTATTAGTAAAGAAGGTTTTTTACATTTTAAAACATTTGACAAGAAATCAAAAAAGAATAATGTTTTGTGACACATGGCAACTATATAAAATTGACATTTCAGTGTCCATAAATTAAGTTGTATTGGCAAGCCACCACACCCATTAATTTACATATTGTCTAGGGCTGTTTTTGTATTATAACAGGTAGTTGAGGGGTTATGACAGAGACTTATGACCCCAAATCCTACTTCCTGGCTCTTTGAAGAAAAAAGTTTGATCCCTGCTTTGAAAGTATTATCAGTCATTTTCATCCTTTAACAGGTTCTGAAATGCATTACTATCAACTTAAAGGAAGGCTCCATGTCAGCCTCTTTAACCACTGGTCAAAATTAATCATTTCCCAACAGTCAGATCCATTGTTCCCATTTAAGAAAAGCATGCAAGAGCTCTGGGTGGGCTAAGCAAAGATCAAGACTAAAATAGTACCTTTAGAAAGCTCTGGACTTGCTCAAGCAACATATAACTGAAAAGTAGTATCACTCATTTTTTTTCAAACTAACATAATAAAATTTGTTCCCTTCAAAGGAGTAATTTTGAAATTCATTGCAAAGAAACTGCCAAAGATTCGCGAAGGATCTGTTCAAAACATATTTGGAGTGTACCTTTGATGCTGCCTTTAGAGGCTCTTTTTAAATTATCTTTTTAACAATCTCAATAATGCCAAATCTTGATTCATTATACTTGAGTTTGATTCATATTTTTAATCTTAAGTCATTCAGAACTACAATCAGTGAATAAAAGGGAGAAGTACATTGCCAGGAACAGACGGTGACCTCAGTAAATATTAGTGAAATGAATTGAGCTGGCTCGATATAAAGTAACGCTAATGCAACTTAAAGGAATAAACACCAGTTGAAGACGTATGTATCCATCCATTATCCGTGCCCCTAAATGTACATACTCTAAGTCTTTCTGATTCTACATTTAGTTTTCAAATATTGCTGGCTTTCCGGGAATCTGCATGATTTTATCTCATTCTCCACTGCCTTTCTCCATTCCCAAGCCTGCCTCATTGTCCTGCATCTAACTTGTCTCAGCTCCTGCTTGACATCTGACTGCTAGCTCTGGACTTCAGTTGTCACATCTCTTTTCCATCTCTCAGACCAGTTCTGATCAACATGCCCATATAGCTATAAAAAGAAGATATATATACACACACACACACACATATATATACACACACACACCAGTGATAGTTCTCGGCCCAAAGTGCCTTTCATATTCACAGACTTGTCTGAGGGAAGTAGTCATAGGTTTCCACATGCATGATATGGCAAGTCTTACATCATGCTATCCTGTCCATGATACACTGCACAGATGCATATCAAAGGTAGCCCTGCATAGGGAAGACGCAGAGGAGACAGGGATCTATGAAGCACTGTGGCAAACGCCTAAAATAACAAAATTCAATACTGCTTTGTAGATCCCTGTTTCCCCTGTGTTTTCCCACAGCAGGGCTACCTTTATATGGAATTCAAGTAGAACTTTTCTTAAGAAGACATGATACACTGGTATAAATAAAGGAGAAAGGAAGGAAGAAGACATAGGAAATGAGGGGTCTGTAGAAATACACACTGTTATTAGAAAGAGCAGTGCACTCTCAGAAATCAGTCAAGACAGAAAGGTAAGCCACAGAATGATGCCTTCCCGGAGGCAGGGGGAGATAGTAGACTTGCGAGTTCAATGAATTTGCTATAATATCCCAAGTAGTATAACCACGTTCTAGTTCTTTAGGATGCCTGGCTGTGTGACTGCAAGGAAGGTTTCCCTGCAAGGAATTTTCTCACATTCCTATTTTTCATAGTAACCTAAATGGGTCTCTTCATTGTAACCTGAAAAAATCTTTATTCACAGAAAGGAAACTGATTTCCTGTTCATTTACTAACTTGGCTCCGACTTCAGGAGCAGAGAATTCTAAAACTGCTTTGAGTAGCATCAGTGTTTGTGCACTAAGTGTATATAATCCCAGATGACTTACTAAAAGAACCAAATTCCACTGAAACCTTTGGTAAGGTTTTTCAAAAAGAGCTTCATGACTTTAAAGCTGCTTCTATTGGATGTGTCAGTTTACGGAGTAAAATAAAGTAAGGACAAAAAATTAATTTACAATACTTTAGGGAATGATAAGACAGCCTAAATCACCAGGTAGTTATCTGTAGAGCAGTCTACGTTGTCTCTAAGTCTTAGTTTTTAGGAATTGCTCAATGCTTCTGCTATGCTTAAACAAAAATAATAAATCATTTATTTGCAATATCTGAAAACAGTAACAACAGAGACATTTATAGATTTATAATACTTTGTATCCTGTTATAAAAATAAAACCAGAAATAGTAAATAGTAATTTATTCATTTATGTGTTCATTAAATAAGCACTTACTATATGCTAAGAACTGAAGACAGGTTGGATAAAATGACTTCTCTGTTCTGGTGAAGTTCATTGTAAAGGAGAATGACACCTAAATCAGTGATACAACAAAGCATCAAGGAGGGACACCTGATCCAGTCTGGGGTGGAGAGGAGGTAGAGTTTAGGAAAGGTTTTCTGGAGAAGGAATGGTATTTGAGCTAACCCTGAAGGATGAGGTACATTCTGCCTTGTTGGGACAGGCTGATCCATGTTGTTTGATGAATAAAATATTAGAACTTGCTGGCCAAAGGAGCGTCATTACTGATCACTGAAGACACTGGAATAGTGAATCTGTGTTATTTCCAGGGTTACTTTATTAAAATACTAAACTCTCCTGGGAAAGTTTAAATTACAAGTCTGTCCAGGTAAAACCTTATCCTTATCAGTCAATGGCGGAACAGACAAGAAAGAATAAAGAGGGAAGAGGAATGGTTTCTTAGGAATTACTGTTTGGTCCAGCTCTGGCTGTGGACATGTAAGAATTTAATTTGGGCAACTATATTAACTATTGGAAATACTCTGTCTGCATATTATATGCCCAGAAAGGATGAATCATACATATTTCCTATATTCCATTTTCTGACTCTGTTCTTTTTCCTGTTTCTGCTTTCTATGCCCTGTTCTTCTCCCTACCCTCCATTGAGGGTACCATAGCATGTGGTATCAATTAATGTTAAGTTGTGAAACTTAAGTTTCAGTAAACTTTGGGTCAACACTACAAAGCACATCTTTATATGTACATCTCTTAAATTCATCCTTTGATTATAAGGAACCAAGAGAGTTTGGATAGGTCAATGAAAATCTATCCCAAGTCCTACAAATGTGACTCAAGGTAAATTTTTTATATGAAAGATCATTAGACAATATTGTTCATGTTTTCTATTTGTCTTCTACTCAATATTAAATGGGAATATCACAAAATAATGAAGAAGAGTAAATAATTGTTTAATATTACCATCTTTAGCAAAAAAAAATCATTTACTACTGTAGTGTCTCTGAATAGAAGGAATATGAGCAATAAAATAAATCTGAATTTACACTCCAATATTGTTGAATTCAATCTTGTTCAATCTTGTTCTATAAAACACTTTTCACAAATGTGGGCTCTGAATTTTATTTTATCCTGTCATTGCTTAATTTACCAGATTCTGAACCAGTCTTCTGGGACATTTGCAGACTGACTGATTTCTAAAGCAATCTGACAAAAATAACTTGAAATTTCAATGAGGATAAAGAATTGCTCTTTAAAGAATGAGCAAGTCAGTAGGCATAAGGGAATTTCTCACAAAACGGCAATGCAGACCACTTCACAAATAACTGGGAAAATTCTAAACTTTTACTGCACTGAAAGACAATTGAGAGAGAGGACAAACCATTACTTACCTGTAAAAACTTCACCAGTTTATTATAGTAATTTCCCTGGAATTCACCCTAAAGTTTTTTGAATAGAGCAGCACCTTTAAATTTGTCTTAATTACCGGCATACGCAAAATATAGAATGATTGCTTTACAAAAGCCATTACTCCAGATGTGCAGACTAGGTGAATTTCCTCAGTGGGCACAGCATTTCTAGGCAGACCATGTTAATACTCACTTTGACTGTATAAAGATGAATGGAATGCTTAGGTTTCATGCCTACTTGATATGCAATCATTTTAGATAAATTAGAAATTGATTACATTTGATTACAGTACTACAATACTCATACAGTATTCTAAGCCTTTGTCAGTCATCCATCTGACTCCCTACACAAAGGAATCCCTGAAAGGATAAATGAGAGAAGCAAATGCTTCAAAAGCTACAGATTTCATGCAATTGCCACAAGAGTTGTGATCTACATCTTTTTTGTTCTTTCTTTATTTTTTAAAATACAGATCATTAGGATACAAGTGCATATTTGTTAAATGGATATATTGTGTAATGCCTGGGCTTCTAGCATGCCCATCATCTGAACAGTTCCCAGTGTCTGTCATTTCCCTCTGCATATCCATGTGTACCCACTGCTTAGCTCCTATTATTATTATTATTATTATTATTATTATTACTACTTGAACTCCTGGGTTCACACAATCTTCCCACCTCAGTTTTCTGAGTAATTGGAACAACAGGCATGCACTACTAGCCGGCTATTTTAAAAATACATTTGTAGAAACAGAATCTCACTATGTTGCCCAGGCTGATCTTGAACTCCTGGTCTCAAATGATCCTCCCACCTCAGACTCCCAAAGTGCTGGGATTACAGGTATGAGCCACGCTGCCTAGCCAGCTGCCAGTTATAGGTGAGAACATGCAGTATGAATTTTCTGTTTCTGGGTTATTTCACTTAGAATATTGGCTTCCACCTCCATCCATGTTGCTGCAAAAGACAGTTTTTTTTCTTTGTTTCTTTTTTTTGAGATGGAATCTCACTCTATCTTGGCTCACTGCAACCTGCAATCTCCACCTCCCAGGTTCAAGCAATTCTCTTGCCTCAGGCTCCCAAGTAGCTGGGACTACAAGCGTGTGCCATGATGCCCAGCTAATTTTTTGTATTTTTATTTTTCAGTAGAGATGGGGTTTCACCATGCTGGTCAGGCTGGTCTCAAACTCCTGACCTTGTGATCCACCCGCCTCAGCCTCCCAAAGTGCTGGGATTACAGGCGTGAGCCACCGCACCCAGCTGGTTTGATTCTTTTTAATGGCTGTATAGTATGCTGTGGTGTACATGTACCATATATTTTTATTCAATCATCTGTTGATGGACACTTAGGTTGATTATGTGGTTAACATCTTTGATGATGAAGAACCATGGAGTTGGCAATTTGGCTATGAATACAAATAAGAAGTAGTGCTCATCAGGTAACTATAGTTTGCTTTCTTAATTCACAGAACTACCTTTAAATGTATTTTATTGTTGGTACTTTACAGGCATCAGAACTAAAGCTCATCAAGATTATAAGTAACTTGTACAAAGCTAACATGTAGATAAGCCAAGTTCAAAAAAAGCTTCACTACTTTGTCATAGGAAACTACTATGGAATTCACCCTAAAGTTATTTCAGGTCTGCCTTATTTCAACGTTTGCATTCTCGTTCCACTCTGCCATAATATTTCACAACAGAAGTCTCAACTGTAAAGAATCAAGAGAAACACCAGGTGGTAATTTAATCAAGACAAAGTTCCTGGGATAACAGCTTATATTAAAATAATTGAAACTCTAAAACTCTGAAGTGTAATGACCATACAGGTGATATAAAATGTGCAGCTAGGTAGACAAGAGAGAGGTATTTTTTTTCTTACAGTGTTGAGGAAGTCTTTCCAAAGAGATAATTTTAAAATAGGTTTTAAAGGATGCATAGGAGTTCAGCCATGTATAAGGGCAACTTAGGTGACTTGAATGAAGGATTAGATAAAACAAAATCCAGGCACTTGACATGCTCAGGGATCAAATAGTCCAATGTGGCTCAGAGTTTGTATCCTCCTTACCTTCCTCTTTTTGTGATCAGTACATCTCAATATTTTGCTTTTCCTAATAAGCTTAATTTTAATATTAATATTAAGAGTAATAAAAAGACATAATTTTGAAATGACATCAAATTCAATGATGAAGTTGTCATAAGTGCTAAGGAGTCAAAGAACTAAAATAGACAGTTACATCTCTTCTTGGCTCCCTTTCTTCAGGGTCCCAACATCTTTACCACTGAAAATTATTTTTTTAAGGCACAGATTTTTCAGGGAGGAAAGGAATAAAATTAACACAAATTGAATAGAAATGTAAGTAGTTCAAAATTAGATGTTTACTCTCCTTTAGACTTTCTAATTACAAGCAACACTATCTGACAGGTTATGATGCCTCAGTTTGATGCTGGATTTTTTTCTTGAACACTTGCCAGGATGAAGAATCCCAGGGAAATTTTCATGAAAGACCCCTAAAAATTATGTGAAAATTCAGGCAAGTATTTGAGGCCCCTGCTAGACTTTTTCAGTACATCTATAAATTTACAGATTTCTTTTTTATAGAACAAGCAAAATCACCAACTTAAAATATCCATGAACCTGAACAAGATATTTTATCCACCACTTCCTTCCTTCCAAGAGGGAGATTCTCTCTAATCTCAGTAAACCAATGTTTTCCTATTGTATGGTTCCTCAGATCTGGCTTTTGAAATTTCTGCTAAGTACACAGTTTTAATCATTTATTACATAATCTATTTCTAATGTCTTCTTCTACACATAATGTTTGTGAAATGCATGTAGCTTAGTTGTCTTTGGATATATTACTTGCCTCTTGCAAGATTCTTAAAACAGATTTTTATGATTAACAGGTGTCTCTCTTGCTTTGTTTTTTTTTTGTTTTTGTTTTTTGTTTTTTGAGACGGAGTCTCGCTCTGTCGCCCGGCCCAGGCTGGAGTGCAGTGGCGCGATCTCGGCTCACTGCAAGCTCCGCCTCCCGGGTTCACGCCATTCTCCTGCCTCAGCCTCCCGAGTAGCTGGGACTACAGGCGCCCACAACCGCGCCCGGCTAATTTTTTGTATTTTTAGTAGAGACGGGGTTTCACCGTGGTCTCGATCTCCTGACCTTGTGATCCGCCCGCCTCGGCCTCCCAAAGTGCTGGGATTACAGGCGTGAGCCACCGCGCCCGGCTACAGGTGTCTCTCTTGCTAACCCCAAGTCACTCAAACTCTCCTTTTGAAATGAACATTTATTTCAGATAATATGTGCTCTCTACGGGTAGCCTGTCCACTTTTCAAATGTAATGTCCTGTCTTCTGTAGATATGAAATTTTCAAAATATATTGGCATAATGCAGGAGAAAATGCCATCCTTTTATTATGTTCAAAATTGATCTGACCCCTGAGCTAGCACTTTGGGGAACTGGGCTACATAATCATGTAGACCCTTTCAGGAAATGGCTTATTTATGGATTTATTTTTTATATACAGAAGATTTCACACTTCTGGCTTTATACAATTGCATCCTCTCTTCCTTTCCAATATGTTTCCAAAGTAGGAAAGCTATATATGGCAGGAGAACTGAATTTCTACATCAGCTAGAAATCTGTCATCTGCTATATATTGGCTCTAATGATAATGCTTTAAGAATACATTTATTCCATATCTGCATCTAGTCCTCTCCAGAAGAATTTTTGCAGTTCTCATTTACTGAATGAAGTAATGCTAAAGATAGAGTTCTATATCCTGGTCATTGCCCAATGTTTTATTTTTTTTAAAAAAACTGACTTCTAAATTCATTTTTTAAATGTCTTTTTTCCCCCTGAAGAATTGATGTATTTTATACTCTTAGATAATAAAAGTTTAGTAAGTCTGCATGTGTTTTCAGTGCTTAGTTTATATTTAGTAGGTCATCTTTATTGTATCAAACTTTAATAAATCATATTAAGTACATATTAAAAACATAGTATAAATATCAAGCCCTTGTTTTGTCTGAACTTTTTATTATTCAAATTGTTCTCTATTTTTAAAAGTTGAAGGAAGAGATGTAGTTAATCTGTATATCCACATAAAGCAATATAAGTAGTCCAACTAAACCTGCTGATTTTGGTTCCAATCCTTTTGAAATGGTTATGTTTTAAATAAAATCTATTTCCTTAGGCTAACAAACAGTCTATAATCCATTAAGCCTTTATGAACAAATCCAAGGCTTTTGAAATTAGTGCTTGGGGAAGAAAGAGTCAAGTAATGAATTTCAAAGTATTATGAAGGTGATTAAAGGGAACAAAGGATCAAACTCCCATCACCATGATTCCTAGAACACAGCCTATCAAATGGGCATTTGGGAATTTTATTTATCATCTAATTCTGGATATGAAATTGAAGGTAGCAGGGAAGAAGGCAAGAAACAGTGTTAATTTAGAAGGGAGGTGGGATAGAGAAATAGAAAAAAGAATATGAGAGCAATTTTTCTTAAACAGAATGGATGCTTTAATGGACATTTGTAAGCTAAAGAGCAACCAGGAAAAGGTAATAATATTGACAAAAAGAGCCGTTGGTTTTGAAGCTTCAAAATGTCATTTTAACTTTTTAAGCTGGACTGAGTAAATTGGATAAGACCATCCTGATCCTAGTGATGCCAGAGATATCTTAGTCACAAACAATGGTTTGTGTTGGGAGCAAGCCCCCCAAAATCTGGCCATAAACAAAATCTCTGCAGCACTGTAACATGTTCATATTGGTCCTAACGCTCAAGCTGGAAGGTTGTGGGTTTATGGGAATGAGGGCAAGGAACACCTGGCCCACCCAGGGTGGAAAACCGCTTAAAGGCATTCTTAAGCCACGAACAAAAGCATGAGCGATCTGTGTCTTAAGAGCATGTTCCTGCTGCAATTAATTCGGCCCATTCCTTTGTTTCCCATAAGGGATACTTTTAGTTATTTTAATATCTATAGAAACAATGCTAATGACTGGTTTGCTGTTAATAAATATGGGGGTAAATCTCTGTTCAGGGCTTTCAGCTCTGAAGGCTGTGAGACTCCTGATTTCCCACTTCACACCTCTATATTTCTCTCTGTGTGTGTCTTTAATCCCTCTAGCCCTGCTGGGTTAGGGTCTCCCCGACTGAGTTGGTTTTGGCAAGTGGTCCCAACACAAAAGGTTTGAGTTACACTTATTGTCATACAACTGAAAATTGCAAAACTACTTTTTTCTTATGTACTCACGTGTACTATGGAAAAACAGAGATACTACAAAGCCACCAACTCCGGTGGGAAAATCATCTCTGTGCTGACTCCAGGAGGGTTTATTTCTGGCAAAGACTTATAAGTTTTCCATTAATAAGCTTTCTCATCGGCTTCCCTGTCTAGGCAGAATTCTGAGCTGAGCACATGGCCATACAATATAAAGAACGAATTTTTCAGTCTCCCTTGCAGCTAAGTGTGACCATGTGACTAACTCTGGTCAATAGGATGTGAGCAGATGTGATGAGGTCCACTTCTAAGTCATGCCCTTAAACGGGAATGTGGTCTTTCTCTATGGGAGTGGTCATCTTGTTTTTGTTTTTGTTTTTGTTTTGAGACAGAGTCTTGCTCTGTCACCCAGGCTGGAGTGCAATGGCACGATCTTGGCTCACTGCAATCTCCGCCTCCTAGGTTCAGTGATTCTCCTGCCTCAGCCTCCTAAGTAGCTGGTATTACAGGCGCCTGGCACCATGCCCACCTAATTTTTGTGTTTGTAGTAGAGACGGGGTTTCACCATGTTGGCCAGGCTGGTCTTGAACTCCTGACCTCAGGTGATCCGCCCACCTTGGCTTCCCAAAGTGTTGGGATTACAAGCATGAGCCACCACGCCCAACTGAGTAGCCATCTTGGACCAAGCAGATAAGGATGCCTCATAGGGTTAGTGAACAAAAATATTAAAAGAGCCAGAACTCCTAAAAATTCTCCAGAAAAGAGCCCATCTCACCTGTTCAGATCTTGTTATTCAGACTCTACATGAGAAGTTAGAGGTAAACTTCATTTTGCTTAAATCATTTAAATTTCAACCTCTTTTCCTGCATCAGAACTTTTACAATAATAGCAAACATACTATAGCCCTTACCATGTGCCAGGCAGTGTCCTGAGTGCTTTTACTATATTAACTCATTACATAAGAAAATAATTTAAAACATAACATTATTATTTGTGTTTACAGACACAGAATTTAAGCACTGAGAGGTCACATGGTTGATCCATGGTCTGAATCCAGAAAATCTGACTCCAGAGTCTATATGCTTGGTCATACCATTTAGCATAACATCATACATTTAACAAATATTAAGGGAACATTTGTTTAAAAAGTTAACAGAAAATCTGTTTAAAATTGAGTAACTGTGTTTAGAAGTCTCAACATGAACAGATTTGTTGGCATGATCTCTGATTTTCTTCTTCAACAAGGGAAAAATGATCAATTTAGATGGTAAGCTATGTCCTATAGGGTACTCCGTACCCTGCAGCCTTTTATGTAGCCAGTTTCTAGCATTTCTGAGAATAGCCTGGCATGTCAGCTACTGCTGAGCAAAGATGTGCTCTGACAATACAGGAACACAAGAGAATTGAAAAGGAGCACAGATGAACAGTATGAAGAATCAAGATGAGGCCCATTGCCTATTTGTTTTCTGTTCTATTAGCATTGTGCCTACTAAGTGCCAGGGACCAAATGTTTGGTGATAGTGGAAGAGTTATAAAAATGAATGAGGCATTCTTTCCCTCAAAGAATTAAAATCCAGCTTCCTTTGAGTACAAATCTTTCCAAAGATCTCTTGTTTTCTTCCCTTAACTAATGGGTCTCTCGAGAATAAGTCCCAGCAAATCATTTTTCAGTGGAATGAAAAAAGGGAAATACTGACAAACATAAAGAAATATTTTATTAAAAAAAATTCTTTTAAGAACCAGAAGTTACTGGGGGCAATGAAGATACGTAGAAAAACATTGAGAAAAAAATAACGAAGTTGGTTTCGAAACTAAAAAAATGTTTTGTGGCATTTTTGTGACAAAGACTAGGGCCAACTCTTTGAGATTTTTTTCTTTTTTCCCCAAGTATCAAGGAATGAATCCTTGAAGATTCTTTTTTTGCAGAGATTTAAGTTTTCAACTTTTCAATAATGAATAGCCACTTTACTTTAGTTAACTTTAATTAACGTTTCAGAAAAGCACCAAGAGCCATAGGGCTTTTTGTATTCTTGAAATAATGAAGAATTTAATCAATTAATACATAATACGAGCAAATGACTAATGGCAGATTCAAGACACATTTTGTCAATCATCTTTATTGACAGTTATAAATTACAAAGTCCACCACACCAAAAGTCAAGAATGCCTTGATTGACAATTAATTACTAAGACCAATTCCATTATTGTGACTTCTATCCTCCATTTTTCAATTTGGAAAGTGTGTTGCAGTTTTGATTTATACACTGGGAAGTTGTATTAATATCAACTTTAGCTCTTATATGAATGTGGCATTTTAAAATAAACATTCTCCCAAATTAATAGGTTGTTTCTGCAAACATGAGCACCAAGCACATGGCTGAAAACATCTTTCATTATGCCCGTTTCAAGAAAAACACTCCTTTTCACTGAAATTTAATTCTTAAGATGGTTAGGGTATCGCTACACTGTATTTTTTATTGAATTTTAAAGGGAGGATGGAGAAATAACAGTTCAGAATTTGTTGGATATTTATTAATTTGAAAAATAAATATGCATTCATTCATTTGTTATAGTCTACTAGGTCATCCATCCATCCACCCATCCATCTATTCATTTATTCATCCATCAACACATACATACATACTTCATCTTTTAAGAGTCAAAAAAAAGTTTTTGAACTAAAGTCCAAAAGAACCTTCTGAACTCAGTCTGCCTAGAACACCACCCCTGAGTCAAAAATTCTGGAAATGTGTTGCTATAAACTCATCTTCTCATCTGGACCTCACTGGAGTAACAGAATCCACATTTTCTTCTTTTAAGCATATGCAACCCCAGAACACATCCAATTTGTTCACAGCTATCTGCATAATTAATCAGTAGTCTTTAGATTCACTCCACACTTAAATTTTCACATATCTATGCATATATTGCATACATACATCACAGGGTATACTTTCTGGACAAAAGAATGCTATTTAGAATGATGAGTGTCGATAAAACTATGGCTATGCTCTCAATACCAAGACAGTTTGGCTGGTATGGAATAGACAAATTAATTGGAACTCATGTAAGTTTTATTTATCACATGTCAGAGTGGCCACATTTCTCTTCTCTGGCTTTATAGTCTTTATAGCCAATTGAAGTCATTATCATGCATTACTCATGACATGAATATTATGTCTATGTACTTCTACACTTGGTTATCCCACTGAACGACAGCACTTTGAAATCAGAACCTACACACTCTGTGTTATAAATATTCTCTGTAAACCTTTCATGTATATTTGAGTATAAGTAATGAAATATTTGATAAGCAGAATACACCACAAAAATTTACATCAAGACACAGTTTATTCAAAAGCATCCTGATTTTTGTTATTAAAACTCATAAAACGAGAGCTTAATCACCTCTAGATTCTTTTTATAAAAGTTAGGTAAAAAAAATTTCCATTTACATTTTTTCTACTTACTATCCTAAGACCTACATAGTTCAGCATCATTATTAACTGGAAATTTTTGACCTCCTCTCTGTATTTGCAAAATGTAATATTCCCAAGTATACCTTAGCAGAGTCTTCTCTGGCAAAAAATATTCATTGAGAATTATAATCTAGAAAGCCATTGTCTATACAGCTTCAGATAAAATAGAATTTTATAGATCATAATGGTAATGTAAACGTTCATAACTTATCCCAATTAGCTGAAAGTCTTGACATATAAGATTATAGCCATAGATCGATGAAGATGTAGCAGAAAAGGTATGGCATATTGAGAAGGGTAGTTACACTCATCATGACTACAGAAACTAAAATATGTATTCATCTGGTTATCTATTCTGGGCACACCAAAATAAATTGTGAATCAAACCCTATAAAGACAAACCCAAATGTACCCAGAACTGTGAACATCAGGTAAATTTTTATTAGAATACAACAGGGATTGAGGACAATGCGGTCCTATTAAATAAACTATTAATAAAAAGTCTGAAAGGGTTGAAAATTTTCTGAGCTCTCTGGAGATTTGAACTCTTTGATTAAATGTGAGCTAAAAATACTCCAAAGATCAAAAACAAAAACTTGTAGTGGTAACAATGAACTATAGGTATATGTAGTACTTATTTGTTCTATACCACAATAACTCAAAAGTCCCTAGGAGCCAACTAAGCCCTTTTGAGCACTGGTGCTCAGGGACTTCTTCACTCTTTACAGCTGGGTAATACATAAACACAAATGTCCATCCTTTTTACTTGAACCCCAGAGGAAAGCCATTTTACAGAGCTATGGAAGCAGACCTTATTAATTAAAGTCTATTTTTTGTTCCTCTAAATTTCTCTTCTTTTATTATCAGTGTGTAGTGTGCTAAGGAATGGATTCTAAGTCTGATTTATGAAATGGGAAGCATCTATCACAGTGTTCAACACACGCTAAATAAATGTTCAACCTCCATTGATATAAAGGTACTCACTGAGGCCGAGTGTGGTGGCTGATGCCTGTAATCCCAGCATTTTGAGAGGCCAAGGCGGGCAGATCACAAGGTCAGGAGTTCGAGATCAGCCTGGCCAAAATGGTGAAACCCCGTCTCTACCAAAAATACAAAAATCAGCTGGGTGTGGTGGCGGGTGCCTGTAATCCCAGCTACTCGGGAGGCTGAGGCAGGGGAATTGCTTGAACGCGGGAGGCAGAGGTTGTAGTGAGCCAAGATTGCTCCACTGTACTCCAGCCTGGGTGACAGAGCAAGACTGTCTTGGGGGTGGGGTGGGGGGTAAGAAAAGGTACTCACTAGTTTATTAACTTGGTAACATTAAATTATATCCACATTACCAGCAGGCAAAACAAGTGAAGACTTTTAAATAATAATTTTAGAGATTCAAGGGCTGATTCCTTTTCAGAAACAGAAATGAGTTATAGAGCTTTCAACTTTTATTTAAATAATATTATCCCCATAAGATTTAACCAAGAAGATAAATTAAAGTAGGTGTGATTGGCAAATCTCTTAAAACTTGATGTGCAAATGTTTGTTAAATAACCAGGGCCTTAAAAATCAAATAGCCATTGAATTTTGTAACCATATTTTAAATATATTCCTGTAATTCCAATGATGATCCAATAACTAGATTTAAAATTTAAAAATTTAATAAACATACTAGAAACAGGAAAAAATCTTATTTGTTAAATTTAAGATTTAAGTCACAATTTCAGGCCAATGGATTCAAAATACTTTAAATCTTAACTTGAGTCATTAACAATTAATACTAAATATCCAATGCCCCAAATCTCGTTTGGTCCTAGATTAGTTCATAACAAATGAAAAGTTGATTGCTAATAAGCACAGATCACAACTTTATGAGAAAGTCTATTTGAAGCTTGATAGTCCCATTTTTATTATCAAAGTCCATGCTTTCCAAAATTCACATTGCTTTTTTTGTAAGAAACTCAAGACAGAGTCTGCTCTAAATTGGAATTCCCAGTGTTCCTGCCCTTGGGAGTTATAAAGAAGGTAAAAACCCATCCCTTCTTTTCCCTGCCAATTCTCTATCCTTCCATGTGAGAATAGACTTTCAGAAAATAATATTTTCCTTCTTTCATGATCAATTTAGCCCTACCTTAATTTTTCTTGGCTGAATTGGCCCCCACCTGTTGCCTCATGGTTTTATTTAAAATGAGACAAGTCAAAAGCACTGAAAACCTAGAACTTGTGTGATTGTTAAAGAATGACAGGTGCTTTGAAAATCAAACCTAACACCGAACATAAAGAAACTTTTAGACCCCTGTCTTACAAGATAATTAAATTAATCGGTGAAAAACTAGATTAATCTACTGGGGTGTTAAGTAACTGAAAATGGGACACCCTAAAAAAATTACTTGGTGCAAAATAAGAAACACACGTCAGTGAATTCATTGAGTAGTCTGGGACTTCTTTTTAAGTCACTATGGCATTGGGATTTTACTAATAAAATAGATAACTTATTAAAGCAATATTTGCACTGATTAATTTGCAATGGCAGCACCTGAGACCCCTAAGAAAACAACCATTCCTTTAAAATCCAGCCTGAAAGTGGTGCTCAGGTGTGCATGCTGAGCCTTTTGTCTTTAACTTAGCAAACACTCAGTTCAAAAATAATTTTGTCATTCAGAGGAGAAGCTATTTTATAGATAAAAGATTATGAATTTCACAGCTGACTTGAGCTCTACTCAAGTCAACAACATTGGTTTCTACTTTGAAAGTAGGATTTGTTCTGTCAATGCAGATTTCTCAGTAAGTACTTTCCCCTTTCAAAGAAACATTTACATTTTTTGATATAAATCAAGTCACTGATTACATTAGCTCAGATTCACATTTGATGCATCCTTGTGCCCCTCGTCCTACACTTCAGCTAAAATGGAAACAGACTTTGGTTCTAACTTTTAATACTGACATTTTCGAGTGTAATAAAAATGCCAGAGTGTTGACTTAGATGGAGTTCTAAACTGAAGAAAGGAGTAAGGGCTAAGGTGGCTTTTTTTTGTTTTTGTTGTATGTATATTTCTATTTAATAAATAGTTCTTCAGTTTCCTGTATAATACAAACAATGCGGATGTCATATATTAGACAATACATGCATTAAAAATGAGGAACTGTCTGCCCTAATATGAGCATTTTTTTTTTTTTTTTTTTTTTTTTTTCAGAGATGGAGTCTTGCTTTGTCACCCAGGCTGGAGTGCAGTAGCGTGATCTTGGCTCACTGCAACCTCCGCCTCCTGGGTTCAAGCAATTCTCCTGCCTCAGCCTGTTGAACAGCTGGGACTATAGGTGTGCACCACCACGCCCAGCTAATTTTTGTATTTTTAGTAGAGACGGGGTTTCACCATTTTGGCCAGGCTGGTCTCGAACTGCTGACCTCCTGATTCATCCACCTCAGCCTACCAAAGTGCTGGGATTACAGGAGTGAGCCATTGCAGCTGGCCTCTTCCTTTTATTTAGTTTAGGATTTATCATCATTATGTATTTTGAAAGGTTAGTGACATGTCAAATTAGGAAGGATCAAGAAGGAGCTTAACTTTTTGTAGGGGGAGGCTCTGATTCTGAATACCTGTAAAGCCTGAAGAGCGATTTAATTAGTCACTAAGTGGGAAGGCTCCATTTGATGACAGGCTGTAATTGGCATTACTCTTGGTCATCTATGTAGAATGTAGAAAGGTTGCAAATGAAGTGGTAATAGATTTAATTGCTCATTCTGATATAAAAATCTGAAATGTTGCTCAAGCCCTGTTTAGACTCTAAACAATTTCATTTTTCCTTATATTAATAATTAGTGATCAGGCCGAATACACTGAAACCTTGTCTATGTAAAAACACCATCAAGTGACTATTTTCATGACTCCTGACTTACTCTCAAATGCTTCCATAATGACTTTATTTAAACCATGATCCACTGAAATGACTGAAGAATTTCAAAGGTTCTCTTTATCTTTTCTGTGAATTTATACCCAAAGCTCTGGAATAGTGAGAACACTAGAAAAAAAGAAACAGAAGTGACAAGTTCTAGGTAATCAATGATAAAACTACTTTGAAAAACAGGATGAAATAATTTCATTTATGGAGTTTTATGAGCACTGTATTTAAGCTGACATTCAACTTTTAAAAATTGTACATATTTAATATGTACAACATGATGTTTTGACATACTTATACGTAATGAAATATTTACTGCAGTCAAGCAAATTAACATAACCATCTAGTCACAGTTACCAGTTACAGTTATCTTTTTTTTTTTCTGGTAGGGAGAGTACTTGTCTCCTGTCCACTGTCTTAGCAGTTTTCAGAGTACAATATAATATCATTAACTATAGTAATCAAGCTGTACATTAGATCACTAGACTTATCCTGAAAAACGTCAACTGTGTATACTTTTACTAATATTTCTCCATCTCCCCCCACCTCCCTGACCCTGATAACTACCTTTCTACTGTTTCTGTATATTCAATTTTTTTCACATTTTTAGAGTCAGAGTCTTCCTCTTTTGCCCAGGCTGGAGTGCAGTGGTGCTCTTTGCTTACTGCTGCCTTGAATTCCTGGGCTCAGGCAGCCTTCCTGCCTCAGCCTCCCAAGCAGCCAGGACTACAGGCACGTGCCGCAACTGCCACCTAATTTTTTTTTTTTTTTTCATTTTTTTGAGATGGGAGCCTTGCTGTGTTGCCCAGGCAGCTGTCTAACTCCTGGCCTCAAGGGATCCTTCCACCTCAGCCTCCCAAGTCTTGAGGAGTACAGGCTTGAGCTACTACACTCAGTGTATTAGACATTTTTAGATTCCACATGTGTAAGTGAAACCATGCAGTAATTTTCTTTCTGTGCCTGGCTTATTTCACTTAGAGTTACGCTTTCCAGACATTCATTTTCATTGAGAGGCATCATACATGATGCTAAAGAGCATGGTAGACAGGGAGTCAGACAGATTTGGGTTAATGATCTAAGCTCACCATTCATCCAACAATGTGACCTTTGAGCAGGTTATTTAATTTATTTTAGAGTCTTATATGTTCCTCAGCTAAAATATGGGGATAGACTGATAATCGTTAAGGCTTTTGTAAGGGTTAAATGAGACATGTTTGTAAAGCACTTAATGAGGTCAGACACATAGGAGCTGCCCAGTAAATATTAGCTACAAATTTAGGGCCTAACATAAAGGGATTGCTCAAGAAAATCACTGAATGCAAAGACAAGTATTTTCTTAATACTTTACAGCTGGGTATTTGATCCCAGGTTCTTTCCCATTTATAGATTTGTTATTTGATGCATTTTATTTTACTTTTTATGAAGAAGGGCTGGTTAGCCCAACCTCAGTTATCATTTGAAACTCAAAAGGGCAGAATATAAACAAGATATTCTTAAGATTTCAAATTGAAAAATCCACAAACATCAGTGTCTTTAAAACTACAGAGCCTATGTATGTCTCTGCGTGTGAGATGGGTCTCCTGAATATAGCAGACTGATGGGTCTTGACTCTTTATCCAGTTTGCCAGTCTGTGTCTTTTAATTGGAGCATTTAGTCCATTTACATTTAAGGTTAAGATTGTTATGTGTGAACTTGATCCTGCCATTATGATATTAACTGGTTATTTTGCTCGTTAGTTGATGCAGTTTCTTCCTAGCCTCGATGGTCTTTACATTTTGGCATGTTTTTGCAATGGCTGGTACCGGTTGTTCCTTTCCATGTTTAGTGCTTCCTTCAGGGTCTCTTATAAGGCAGGCCTAGTGGTGACAAAATCTCTAAGCATTTGCTTATCTGTAAAGGATTTTATTTCCCCTTCACTTATGAAACTTAGTTTGGCTGGATATGAAATTCTGGGTTTAAAATTCTTTTCTTTAAGAATGTTGAATATTGGCCCCCACTCTCTTCTGGCTTGGAGAGTTTCTGCCGAGAGATCT
The DNA here is from genome assembly GCF_037993035.2 of Macaca fascicularis. Lineage (NCBI taxonomy): Eukaryota > Metazoa > Chordata > Mammalia > Primates > Cercopithecidae > Macaca > Macaca fascicularis. Next base: position 71,666,747 of record NC_088387.1, on the reverse strand, counting down.
GCTGTTAGTCTGATGGGCTTCCCTTTGTGGGTAACCCGACCTTTCTCTCTGGCTGCCCTTAAGATTTTTTCCTTCATTTCAACTTTGGTGAATCTGGCAATTATGTGTCTTGGAGTTGCTCTTCTCGAGGAGTATCTTTGTGGCGTTCTCTGTATTTCCTGGATTTGAATGTTGGCCTGCCCTACTAGGTTGGGGAAGTTCTCCTGGATGATATCCTGTAGAGTTTTTTCCAACTTGGTTCCATTTTCCCCCTCACTTTCAGGCACCCCAATCAGACGTAGATTTGGTCTTTTTACATAATCCCATACTTCTTGCAGGCTTTGTTCATTTCTTTTTGTTCTTTTTTCTTTTGGTTTCTCTTCTCGCTTCATTTCATTCATTTGATCCTCAATCGCAGATACTCTTTCTTCCAGTTGATCGAGTCGGTTACTGAAGCTTGTGCATTTGTCACGTATTTCTCGTGTCATGGTTTTCATCTCTTTCATTTCGTTTATGACCTTCTCTGCATTAATTACTCTAGCCATCAATTCTTCCACTTTTTTTTCAAGATTTTTAGTTTCTTTGCGCTGGGTACGTAATTCCTCCTTTAGCTCTGAGAAATTTGATCACTGAAGCCTTCTTCTCTCATCTCGTCAAAGTCATTCTCCGTCCAGCTTTGATCCGTTGCTGGCGATGAGCTGCGCTCCTTTGCCGGGGGAGATGCGCTCTTATTTTTTGAATTTCCAGCTTTTCTGCCCTGCTTTTTCCCCATCTTTCTGGTTTTATCTGCCTCTGGTCTTTGATGATGGTGATGTACTGATGGGGTTCTGGTGTAGGTGTCCTTCCTGTTTGATAGTTTTCCTTCTAACAGTCAGGACCCTCAGCTGTAGGTCTGTTGGAGATTGCTTGAGGTCCACTCCAGACCCTGTTTGCCTGGGTATCAGCAGCAGAGGCAGCAGAAGATAGAATATTTCTGAACAGCGAGTGTACCTGTCTGATTCTTGCTTTGGAAGCTTCCTCTCAGGGGTGTACTCCACCCTGTGAGGTGTGGGGTGTCAGACTGTGATCAAGTGGGCTTCATCCCTGGGATGCAAGGCTGGTTCAACATTCGCAAATCAATAAACATAATCCAGCATATAAACAGAACCAAAGACAAGAACCACATGATTATCTCAATAGATGCAGAAAAGGCTTTTGACAAAATTCAACAGCCCTTCATGCTAAAAACGCTCAATAAATTCGGTATTGATGGAACGTACCTCAAAATAATAACAGCTATTTATGACAAACCCACAGCCAATATCATACTGAATGGGCAAAAACTGGAAAAATTCCCTTTGAAAACTGGCACAAGACAGGGATGCCCTCTCTCACCACTCCTATTCAACATAGTGTTGGAAGTTCTGGCTAGGGCAATTAGGCAAGAGAAAGAAATCAAGGGTATTCAGTTAGGAAAAGAAGAAGTCAAACTGTCCCTGTTTGCAGGTGACATGATTGTATATTTAGAAAACCCCATTGTCTCAGCCCAAAATCTCCTTAAGCTGATAAGCAACTTCAGCAAAGTCTCAGGACACAAAATTAATGTGCAAAAATCACAAGCATTCTTATACACCAGTAACAGACAAACAGAGAACCAAATCAGGAATGAACTTCCATTCACAATTGCTTCAAAGAGAATAAAATACCCAGGAATCCAACTTACAAGGGATGTAAAGGACCTCTTCAAGGAGAACTACAAACCACTGCTCAGTGAAATCAAAGAGGACACAAACAAATGGAAGAACATACCATGCTCATGGATAGGAAGAATCAATATCGTGAAAATGGCCATACTGCCCAAGGTTATTTATAGATTCAATGCCATCCCCATCAAGCTACCAATGAGTTTCTTCACAGAATTGGAAAAAACTGCTTTAAAGTTCATATGGAACCAAAAAAGAGCCCACATCTCCAAGACAATCCTAAGTCAAAAGAACAAAGCTGGAGGCATCACGCTACCTGACTTCAAACTATACTACAAGGCTACAGTAACCAAAACAGCATGGTACTGGTACCAAAACAGAGATATAGACCAATGGAACAGAACAGAGTCCTCAGAAATAATACCACACATCTACAGCCATCTGATCTTTGACAAACCTGAGAGAAACAAGAAATGGGGAAAGGATTCCCTATTTAATAAATGGTGCTGGGAAAATTGGCTAGCCATAAGTAGAAAGCTGAAACTGGATCCTTTCCTTACTCCTTATACGAAAATTAATTCAAGATGGATTAGAGACTTAAATGTTAGACCTAATACCATAAAAATCCTAGAGGAAAACCTAGGTAGTACCATTCAGGACATAGGCATGGGCAAAGACTTCATGTCTAAAACACCAAAAGCAACGGCAGCAAAAGCCAAAATTGACAAATGGGATCTCATTAAACTAAAGAGCTTCTGCACAGCAAAAGAAACTACCAACAGAGTGAACAGGCAACCTACAGAATGGGAGAAAATTTTTGCAATCTACTCATCTGACAAAGGGCTAATATCCAGAACCTACAAAGAACTCAAACAAATTTACAAGAAAAAAACAAACAACCCCATCAAAAAGTGGGCAAAGGATATGAACAGACATTTCTCAAAAGAAGACATTCATACAGCCAACAGACACATGAAAAAATGCTCATCATCACTGGCCATCAGAGAAATGCAAATCAAAACCACAATGAGATACCATCTCACACCAGTTAGAATGGCGATCATTAAAAGTCAGGAAACAACAGGTGCTGGAGAGGATGTGGAGAAATAGGAACACTTTTACACTGTTGGTGGGATTGTAAACTAGTTCAACCATTATGGAAAACAGTATGGCGATTCCTCAAGGATCTAGAACTAGATGTACCATATGACCCAGCCATCCCATTACTGGGTATATACCCAAAGGATTATAAATTATGCTGCTATAAAGACACATGCACACGTATGTTTATTGCAGCACTATTCACAATAGCAAAGACTTGGAATCAACCCAAATGTCCATCAGTGACAGACTGGATTAAGAAAATGTGGCACATATACACCATGGAATACTATGCAGCCATAAAAAAGGATGAGTTTGCGTCCTTTGTAGGGACATGGATGCAGCTGGAAACCATCATTCTTAGCAAACTATCACAAGAACAGAAAACCAAACACCGCATGTTCTCACTCATAGGTGGGAACTGAACAATGAGATCACTTGGACTCAGGAAGGGGAACATCACACACAGGGGCCTATCATGGGGAGGGGGGAGGGGGGAGGGATTGCACTGGGAGTTATACCTGATGTAAATGATGAGCTGATGGGTGCAGCACACCAACATGGCACAAGTATACATATGTAACAAACCTGCACGTTATGCACATGTACCCTACAACTTAAAGTACAATAATAATAAATAAATTTTAAAAAAATAAAAAAATAAAACTACAGAGTTTTCAATAGGCCACAGTGATTCCTCTAACTTGATGAAAAACCAGGAGTTCGGGCTTCCATTGGTATCTCTGACACTAACTAATTGTGAAGAACTTGGTCTCCTTTATTTGGGATATGAGAGTTTTGACAAAATGACCTCTTAGGTCCCTTCAATACGTCTGAAAACTAATTCAGAATGTAACCCTAATGCCATTTGTGAGGAAAATAAAAGAAAGATTTTCCCTCTGTATGTCATAAATCCCAACCTGTGACAAGTTCTTCACGTGTGTAAAATGCTGTCCTGGTTTTCTATGGCAGTCCCCATGCTGGAAACTCTTTTAGTTATGCATAAAATCAGGCCAGTTCATCACCCAGAAAAGGAAGACAGGCGACATGCTTCCAGCCTATATCGTCTAGACTAATTTTCTTGTTCCCTCTGATGCTACTATGGGACCCTTGCCAGCTGCCTCCCAGGAAATAATTATTAATTGCACTTACTCAAATTAGCCTCCTCCTAAGTCCCCTTCAAGATCACACTACAGTGATGTCCTGAGAGCCTAGGGGAAGCAGAGAAACTAAAAAAAGAAGTTCACAATCTTTCTCCTTCCAAACAGATTCCTACAAAGAGACTCATGAGTAAAATGGACCTGATAACATGTCAGCTTCTTGGAATGGACCCTCCTTCCAAGGCTAGAGGCCTGAGGATTGCTTCTAAATAAAAGAAAGCTTGCTATGTTTTCAGTTCCAGATGGTATATGTGCATTAATAGAGAGCAGATTCCAGAACGACATGCCTCTGGCTTCATCCTGTAGTCTCAGAAGCAGAGAAGAAATGCAGTAGAAAAGCAAAGAGAGAGTGTCTTGCTCTTGTTTGTGTTGGAATATACCAAGGCAACAATTCAAGCAGCCTGCTCATGGATTATTTTGATCAAAATCGTTATTGCTCACTTCATTCATTTCTTGGATAACTTAACTGACCACTTGGAACCATTCCCCTTAAAATGGGTAACAGGAAATACTAGGTCCTCTAACTCTTAGCACATATTCATAGAAAACCAAAATTGCAATACTGTAAAAGGAGCAAAAATAACTAACTGCCATTCAATATATTTCATTCAGAATGAGGCTTTGAAAAAAGCAATGATCCTTTGTGCTCAGGGCTGCTCAATTTGAGTACTGCATCCTGTACTTTCTGAAATGATATTTTGTTTCTATTTTGATTCCAAACTGCTCAAATAGAGTCCTCCTCAGGCAAATGTATAAGAATATAACATATTCTGGCCTCAAATGTCTCTTATTAAATAATAATAAATCAATTTAAATATTATTACTTCAAAAAAAATCTGTAACAAATATTAATCAATCTGATACTTCTACAGTTATTGGAAAATATACCCACATTTAATCTGTAAACTACATTATGGATGTCATGGTCCCATTTCTTAAAATATGTCTAGGTATATATTTATACTGATGCACAATTAGATATGTTTATATCATATATATACTGATTCAACAGAGGAGAAAATATTTGTGAAGACGAGATTAACACAGCAGATAGAAAGCATCACATCTTACCTTATAAGACAGCATTTATAATTACCATGTAGTGGAATAATGGATGGTCTTTTCACATTATTATGTTTCTTAATAATTTTCAAATTAAAATATTTGAAGAAAACAAATGCAATATCCTATAATTTGTACAATATAAATTCCAATTTTTCCCTAGATAATGGCAAAGGCTGTATGACTATTAAAACTTTAGATAAGTAGGTACATATATAGACAAAGTAGCCTTTTTTATTTTAATGTGGGAGAAATAAGCTAAGGAGAGTAATGCCATCTATTCTTCTATTAGATAGGGTATTATATAACATATGCTTACAAAAGGATCATGTTGCCAAGGGTACCTCGTCTTCTCTTTAAAACAAAATTAATTTCAAAGGTTGCTTAATCGAATCACAATGAAGTTTCATACTTTTTTTTATGTAATTTTATTTTAAGTTGCAGATACATGTGCAGTACGTGCAGGTTTGTTATATATAACATGTGCCATGGTGGAAACCTATCAATTTAACAAAATATCACAGAAACACATGCATCATAGAAAATCACATCTTCCGAGATAATGAATTATCAAGAGGTAATTTTGGAGAGTCTCTATTTATAAGCTAAGAATGAGGATTTGAATATTTAAAGATATGCACTGTTGACAAATAGGAGTGTATTTAGGAAGTTTTGGTTCTCTAAGGTCTCTAAATCGCCATGAGCTCAAGAATGAAGAAACCATGCACTGATACTCTGAACCTATATGGATGAATTCCAGCCAGCAACTTGTGCACTCCCCTCATAGCCACAGAGGTAGGTGGAATTTATTATATTATTCACAGTGTTGCCAGTGAAGAATTAGAAATTTGGGAGATAAAAAGACACAGTGGTGAAAAAAAGTTAAAGAAGAAAAATGTTTAAAGTATACAAAATTTAATTTTAAACTTAAAAAAATACTTTTATTATAAAAAGAAGTACCAAATATATTATAAGAAATTAAAAATGAAAAACATCCATATACATCAATATTAATAATATTGATTATACAGTGTCTTCAAATCATCATAATAAACAAGAGTTACTAGAAAAATATTTTCTTCTGCATTTGCAAATATAAAAAAATCTCCTGTGTTATTTGTTCCCATACCTGGAAGTAGTGATCAAGTTTGTTTTTCTCTCTGCCCCAAGATACAAATGGAAACTGTCTTGGAAAAAGAAAGCCACACCACAAAAGTCAAAAGGGAATTCAGAAAGTCTATAAACAACCATCAAACTGATACAGATGTAGATTTACAATGGCAGAAGTAGAAAAGATATGGTGGGAATATAAGTTTGTATTGCCACATTGGTAAATAGTTTGACATCATCTACTACAGTTACAGATATATGTACCCCATGGACCAGCATTTCATATTCCAGTCCTTTTTTTTAAAATTAATGTTATTTTAAGGTCTGGGGTACATGTACAGGTTTGTTATATAGGTAAACTTGTATCATGGAGGTTTGCTGTACAGATTATTTCATCACCCAGGCATTAAGCCTAGAACCCATTAGTTATTCTTCTTGATCCTTTCCCTCCTCCCACCCTCCACCCTCTGGTAGGCCGCACTGTGTGTTGTTCCCCTCTATGTGTCCATGTGTTCTCATCATTTAGCTCCCACTTTTAAGTGAGTACATGTGGTATTTGGTTTTCTCTTCCTGCATTAGTTTGCTCCAGCCATGTTTCTACAAAGGGCATAATCTTGTTCTTTTTTATTGCTGCATAGTATTCCACAGTGTATATGTTTTATAACCAATAGAAATATATGCAAATGAGTATCATAAGAAACGCCCCAGAATAGTTCAGAGTAGCCTTATTTATAATAGCCCCAAACTGGACAAAGCATAAATGCCCATTAATAAGAAATTAGATAGGTACATTTTGACATACTTAGAAAACAAAATACTATACAGTAACTAAAAAATGAACTACATTTATCCCCCTAAATATGTCTGAATCTCACAAACAAAAAATTGAGTTAAAGAAGATGCAATAATACATATTTTATAATTCATTTATATAAATTTCAAGTCTATGAAAAACTAAACTCATGAAAGAGAAGTGAAAAGAGTGGTTAACTCTGAAGATGACAGACTAGGAAATGACTGGGATGGGGGATGAGGACACTTTCTGGGGTACTGGTTTGACCTATGTGGTATTTACACAGGTGTTTTCTTTGTGTATGGCAGATAATTCACTCTGCCATACACTTATGTTCAGCTCACTTTTATGTGTGTCTGGTCACACGATCAAGAAGCTAAATAGAGAGAGCAAAATAGAAAATGTTATAGTAAATGAAATTATTTTATGACGCAAATGAGTTTGTTACCCAACAGCTTGTGGGCGCACTTTACACATAAGAATTCACATTGTCTTGTGGAAATCATCAGCTCAAAAGGACCCTAGAGTTACCTTTATTGCTGTCCCCTGATGACCTTTACATAGGTGCAGCCACTGATCTTCACGTCTCAAATTGTAATAGTCAATAAAGAATCACTTTATATAAAAGGTGTTTCACTTATTTCACTTATATGAATTTCAGGGTAGGGAGACTTTGCAGGGATATTTAGCTGAGCTTTCAAACTATCTGTGGTTCCTGTCAAAACATTCAGGAGCATCCTAAATATATAATGAAATGTCCATAAACCTAAATAAATGTATGTATAAATAATAAATACCTACACAATTGGAGGAAGAGTGTTATATTGAGGAATTAAGTCAAAATGGTTTAATCATGAAAAGAGATGGTAGAAACTGGAGAATGAGAACGAGGAGAACGGAAGGCAACAATAACAGAATATAGTTAGTCTCCCTCCTGGCTTTGAGTAATATATGATGATGTAAAAAATTTTTATTGTTAGTGTTAATCACTGTATTTATTCACAAATATGTAAATTTGACACAATGGATCTATTAATGTAAATTAATTTACTTGGCATTTCTTCTCCTGAGCAAGACTCCTAATAGATTTACCCTTTACCAGTTCAACCAAATTCTGAGATTTCTCCCCAGTTTCTACATCACAGGAGGAATCTGGATATTCATAGATTCAGGATCTTAGTTTTTTACTTTTAATGAAGAATTATGCTATTGGAAGTTGAACAAAGATATGCAGAGTTGGAGGACAGTCATAGTATGCAGGGGTTTTAAAAAAAATTGCAGGCACTTGATGTGGGCATGATAGTGGTCCATCTATGAGATGGCTGTTCTTTGTGGGTTTTATTTTAATCTTGGGAAACTTTGCAGTTTTTACACATGTTCATAGAACCATGATCTAGATCACAATATAGCTAGTTTTGACAGCACTTTTACATTTTCAATGCATTTTATATTTTCCCCTCTGACAATTCAGCTTATTCTATTAAGTATACATCCAACTTCTCTCTCCCTATGTTCTCATCCTACACACATGCTAAATCTGAGGTATGTTTTGGAAGTAGGGGATCTCAGAGAGTCTGTCTGAATTTTTGTCACATCCTCTCATTTAGTCACTAGAAAATGCTTCAATCAGATTTGTGTCATAGGTAAGCCAAACACATATGTTGCAATTTCAGCTACTTCATTTATCACCAGCTAAAAATAAACAAAAACAAACAACAGTGGTAAGGTTAAACCACCCTCCATATCCTGATCATATAATTTTAAGTTATGATAGAGGCAGGCAGTGCTTGAGCACTACATAAGCAACTTGTTAGGGCATGCCACAGAATTCTGATGGAGTTCTTGGGGCTTTCTTGAGAGTCACTTCCTTAGAAAGAGAGAACTGAAACACAGATGGCTGTAGACACTAATAATATATATGAAGAAATAAGTTAAATTATATGGTAACATTATATATGGGTAAATGCTACAAAAAATAAATCAAGAAGAGAGTGATATTTCTATGGAAAGATTTAGGTAGGGAATTTTTTTCTGATGAAGTCGAGTTTGAATAGAGCTCCAAAACTATAGTATATATTCTAATATGTCAATAATTATCTCATCAGTATCGATTAATCAATGACGGTGAATAACTACAATCTCATTCTTTTTGCCTTCTACTCTGCTCACTCCTACTTCCCTAGTTCTCACCCTAAGCTCTCAGAATTATACTATTACGATTTGATTCTTCAGTGACACCAATATTGCTCCTCTGAGTGCCTAGGATGAGTGTTTATTTAGTTTATTTATGCATTTATGATGCTCTTGAGCATTTCGATAATCAGGAACCAAAGATATGTGAGGAAAGCCAAGCCAAATGCCCTTCAAGCAGTCTCCCTGCCATGAAAGCTGTGAGCCCTGAAGTCATTTGCCTGATAATCTGTTCTGTGGGTGCTGGCAAGCATTAGACCCCTTAGACATGTGGTGATGGGGAGGTTGTAAGCCAAGGAATCTGGGCAGGTATAACAGCAACTGCAGACTTACGCAGATAGAAAACTGACAAGGATACCATACCGCTACTTATTTGAGGTCATCAACAGCATTTCAATCCAAGAGTAGCCAGACCCATTAAACAAAAACATAAATAATGGGCATCAGATCCTTTTTTGGAAGACATCAGGATTGCTAGGATATTTAGTGTCTTTAGGGAAGAAAAAGTATGAAGAAAGGCAGCTAAGGACACTGGAGACAAATGTCTCATGTTTTCATGATTTTACTTGTTAACTCTCCACTCTGTAGACAGAATCTGGGCACAGGGACTTTGCCTGCAGCTGTCAGGGGGAGCTCTGGTGTAAATAATTTATATATTAGCATATAAGCATAGTATACAAGGAATTTGTTAATCTGACAGCATGTGATGTAGTTTAATCAATATAATTATTAACAAAAATAATTTACACACAATTGCTCGTTCACTCGAGTATCTGGGAACCTCAAAGAGAAAAAGAAATGGTTTTTCTATGCTGAAGATGAAAGCTTCAGAATAGGTTGATTCTGGTTGTAAAGGAGTCTTAATCTTAATAATGAAAGATCTTAATCTTTGATGGTAGAAGCTAGTCTTCCTCTCACTTAAATACTGAGGAATGCTAAGAAATGCTAGTTTCTGCAGACACCTTTCGTGCTTCAAAAAGATAAACTTCACTTTGATCTATTTCCCATATGGACTCTGTATGATTTCTTTTGGGGGGAAAAATGAAGAGGGTCCTGCCACTTTAAAAAACAAAAACAACATGAAACAAACAAAACACTTCTCTCTAAAATCTCTAGAAAACACTCCATCCAGCCTTTCCCTTTCCTCCTCAGCTCAAATCAGAAGCAACTCACCACAACTAAAATGAGCAGTTTCCTTCTCATCTTTCATCACTCAAAAGGCCAGAAGAGCTCTAATCTCTCAGTCAGAGAAAAAAAAAATTCATCCCATGTAAATATGTGTGCATTGACATAAATGATGTTTTGAGTTTATTTTTTAAATGCCATTGTTTTGTAAATACCATTTCTAAAATGTCATTATTTTTTAATGCCACTAAACCACATTAAGAGTGGTTTAGGAGCATTGAAGTGCAAATGAAAACAAGAATATATTTTCTGTAAATTTAAGAGAGTAGGAATAAATGGTTCTTCGGACTGTATACTCTCCATAAGAATCATGAAGATTAATGCCAAAGATCAGAGAAAACTAACCAGTATTTATAATAATGTTCCCTTCTATTGTAGTCTGAGCCTTGGGATGTTTGGAACAATTTTTGAACCCTTCTGAGCCTTATTTTTCTCATTTTTAAAATGAGGGTGTTAAAGGTAGGTGATCTCAACATGTTTTCCCAGCTCACCCAGCTTTGGATTTTTTTTTCTGATTATAAAATTATTCTGATTATTTTTTCTTAGAAAAAATGTAGATAGGAAAATGTATATTTCTGATAATTCTACCACTCATAGATAATCAGTTTGGTGTATATTCTTCTAGGTAATGCTTTGGTTCTTTTTTTAAAAAGCCATAATGACCACAATAAACACAGTAGAATCTCTTTTCTGTTTTATCTCTCTGAAGAATATGTGAGCTTTGTTTCCCCCCATCCCCCCACCCGTTTTAGTATTTAAGTGCTTAACAATCGAGGTTCTGGCAACTAAAACTGCACAGGCAGCAGCTCCATTTTTCTCAGAATCAAGTGAAACTGAACAGGCAATTAAAAGTTACTGAACTGCAAGGTAAAATTACTTCCCTGCTATGCTGCTGGGTGACTAAAGAAGGGAGACAATGGAAATCATATTTAGAATTAAGATAGAAGGATGGAACATAGCAGTCTGCTCTACTAAAATGGAATCTATAAGCATTAGACATAATCAGCACTACTTCAATCATGTTCTTTGCTCACACTTAGATGGAAGATTACACAAAACAAATGTGCAATATTCAAATCTGTGGCATTGCTGGTTAACAGAAGGCATTTCCCTCCCAGCTCATACAGTGATCCAAATTCTCTCCTGTACAGTCAGTGCCCATCTCACAAATGGGCTATGCTCCAAGAATCTATTTGTAAGATCATTGTTCCATTCTCTGCATTAAGTTTCCCATAGAATTAATGTTATAAATGGTGCTCAGATTCCAAGACTAGCATATATGGGCCAGCTTATTAAAAGGCACATTATCAAAAAAATAACATCAAGAAGACTATGGAAATTAACCACCATAGTAATGTTTCTTTTGAAGTTATATTCAGAGGTCAATTGTGGAGGTACAAGAATAGCTCTCCTCTTCTGAAAATTACCGGTGACAGTTTCCATCCTTAGAGACAAATGGTAGGATAGAAGAATAAAGTTTAAAGAATTTCAGGAATTCAATCAGGAGGATTCAGGGCCAGAGATCAAGGAAAAGGATTCACATTGAACTGGGAAAGTAGTAAATGGCATGAGACGAAGGAGTTGGTAGTATGACTGATAATGCTAAAGAAAGGAGAAAATGATTAAAGTATGGAGAAAAAGAGCCTTCTTCTAGGATATCTTCCCACGATTTTGAGCTCCTATCTTAGTTAGAAGGTTGGAGGCTATAATATCTGGATGTCATCTGTTTTCCACACTCAGTAGAAATGTTGGGGAAAGAGGATTTGGTGAATTGGGGTGAAGATAAAAATGATCAGTGGAAGTCTGGGGAAGTATTAAGACATTTCCATTCTAACTGAAGTCTTATGTCTATCATCTGTCCCTCCACTGAGGACTCTGCCTAGTGACTTGTATTGGGAATGGTTACAATGCCTAGAAAATGCAGTAGAAGTGGAAATGATAATTTCAAACATTTAATGAGGTAGATCAAACATCAAACAACAATGAAAATAAACAGGAATGTGGAAGTCAAGCAAGGGAAGATCTTGCCACATGCAACCAGTATAGCCATTTGCCCAATAAGAATCACATTAAATTGGATTAAGCAATCTGTGAGAATCTCCTTAGGATAACATTTTTACATAACAAGGGAATCAACAAAGCAGATTTCATAACCGATGACATGTAATAAAATATGAAACCCACTCTTAAATGTTATGATTCCATTGGTACAGCTATGTACAAATATGCTGGAGATAGTAAGGTAGCAAGATTAATAAGTAACAAACACATGTCCTGATATAAAGTTCACTTTTGATTTAATGAGAAATATCAGTTTGCCAAAAATACGTCTTCCTTCTTTAGGAGGGGATGGTAGTACTAAAATTTAATAAAATAGAGTAAAAAAATGACAAAATATAAATCAGAAAACCTAAGGTGAACTGAAAGCAGTTACTGTGGAGTACAGTATTTACTATGGGGTTTCTTTTAGGTAACTTTTTTATGTTGTCCAACCTCAATTATCAATTTTCCTCAAAAATACAATTAGAAAATACCATAAGAAAAAATAATAACTGTTTTCAGGATCCACGAGGACATTTTTAAAGAGTATATTGGAGTTATATTTGCTGCCAATATCATGTACTGAATGTTTAGAGAAATATTTTCTGCTATGCATTTAAAAATGACAACTATGAAAGACATGTTAGTACACATGGAGGAGATAATCAAAAGATCCAAATACATGTAATCACTGTTCCAGAAGGAGAGGGGAAAGAGAATGGGGAAAAGACTCATAAGTCTACATAAGTGATTAATTAGACAAATCCTAATATCAGGAAGCCCAGTGAATCCAAAGCAAGAAGAATAAAAAGAAACCCTTACCAAGACAGACACACACATAAGCATAAAATAATCAAAAATTCAAGGAAAGAGATCTTTAAGACAGTCTAGAAGAATGAAAGAGTAGTTAGAAATAAATGATAACTAGATTTACAAGTAACTTTTCAACACTTACAATGGAAGCCAGAGGGTACTGGGATAATATCTCCAAAATATAAGAGACAATAGCTGTTCTATTACAATTGCTATACCCAGTGAAAAAATTTTTCAAAATGTGGTTAAAATAAAGATATTTCAAACAATTAAAAAAAGAAAGAATTTACTAACAGACTTTCACTAATGCAACTTCTAAATAGTGTACATCAAAAAACAAAAAAAAAGAAAATAATCACAGAAAAAAAAAAGTCTAAGATGAAAGAAGAAAAGTTAAAACCATAGCAGACATCTCAGTAAGTCTAAAGAAAGACTTACTTTGTAAAAATATTAACAGTCTTTAATTTATAGAGTTAATACAACAAAAGCCACCAACAACATGTTATTCCAAAAAGATCATGAATAGAACTGAAACATTCAAAGGTCCTTTTATTGTCTGGGAGGAAAATACTGTTAACATTAGATGTTGTAACCTCAGATATTCATGTTTTATATTTAATGATTGCAAGGTAGAGGTAGAAAAGTATATCTTAAACAAGATACCAAATACAAACTATAAAGGGAAATACTGATAATTTAACTATACCAAATTATAGAACTCCATTCACCAAAAGATACCATAAAAAGACTGAAAATTCCAGTCACATACTAGAAGAATAAACCTAAAAAATATAATGAATTCTAAGAAACAATAAAGAAATGATAAATAATCTAATAGGAAAAAAAATGGACCAAAAATGTGAACAGATATTTCACAGAAGAGGAAACACAAATAACCCAGAAATATATGAAGACATGGACAATATCATTAGTAACCAGGGAAATTCAAATTAAATCACAACGAAATACCATTGTACAATCACCCTACTGGCAAATATTTTAAAAGTTTAGATGAGAACACAGAGCAATGGGAAGTCATCATTCCCCAGTGGACAACAGGAGAATGGTAAGTAATTTTATTAGGAACGTTACATGTGCATTCTGTACGCATTATATGTACTACAACAATCCTGCTCCTGAGTCTATGCCCTAGAGAAATTCTTGTGCATGATCCAGAGTCACATGAAACAGGATTCAAGGAGCATTGTTTGTAAGAGCGAAAACTCAAAACCACCCAAATATCCATGAGCATATAGTGGGTTACAATATTGTGATTTTTTTCACTCAGTAGAATGATATACAGTGGTAAGAATGATTAAATTAAATGCCATAATAAACCTCAAACAAGTTTGAGAGACAAAAACAAAGGAATATAACTACTATTATTCCATTCATATAACATTCAAAAACAGGGAAAAGTAAACAGTATATCATTTAGTGATACATGCATATATGATAAAACTATTTTAAAAAGTAAGAAGATTATAAACACAAAATTCAGAAGGTAGCTATCTCAGGATAAACAAGAGGGACATATACAGTGCTTCAGATATTGGTAGTGCTTTATGTATGTCATATGCTGGCCACAAAGGTTTTCAATTTTTAATTACATTTTAGTAGACACATATGAATTATATAACTTTTAAATGTAAATGATTATCACAGTAAATATATTTAACATTGTTAACTGCAGTTTAATAAACATAATTAATAAGTTTAAGTTAAGAAGATAAGCTTTGCTTTTAAACTAAATGTTTAAAATTTGGGATTTTTATTAAAAAATCACATTTAAAGAAACATGGCAAAACTGGAGTTTAAATGGGGGATCTTTTCTGAGTCATACATTTGCATAGTGTCAGTGGAATAATAATGACTCTTGCTATTCTGACTGAGAGTTGAAAATGTTTGTTTAATTATTTTAGTTTGTACTTCATTTTTATAGCATTCCCTCATCATTAATTATATATTGCAGTTGCGTTATGTAAAATGAAAACAAATAAAATTAGAAATACTATGCTTCATAAAATGTAGCATAAAGTTACAGTGGCTGATACCCACAGTCATTTGTATAGCCATTGCCTTGAAATGTACTGATCACAACCTCCCTTATCTCCAAAATGTCTGAATGCTGTTAACATGAGAAAGATACCTGACTGACTTGACTGACCTGCAGCAAAATTATTTGTTTTCATCCAAAAGGAAGGGGGCCTCCTCTGTTACTCACTTTTCTTTTCCTTTCTGAACTAATTTCTGAGAAAATTACTCAATTAATAGCACTAATTTACAAAATGAATTTGTAATTTGCCTAGATTCCAGGCATTCATTAGCTCTCATGGAAGCACCTGTGTGAAGAAAACTGTATCAGCACTCTGGAAAGAAGACAGTGGCAGACAGTGGCACCATAGCACCTCAAATAATGTAACAAAGACCCCTAAGCGAGCTTGCATCCTGTCAAAGAAGCTGTTTTCTGCTCTACTGAAATTCTTGGCTTCAAGCACTAACCTCCTCTCATATTCCTTTGTCCCCTAAGCTCCAACTTCACTATCCAATCTTTCTCTCTATTCTTGCCTCCTCCAGTTCTAACTCAAGTTGCAGTCTCATTAGAAATAGGACATGGTCACTTTGGCAAGACATGACACCTCTTTTACCCAGAGGATAAAGCACTATAGCAATAAGAGTTACACAGGTAAAAGACAGTGTTATCGAAACCTAACATTTTCCTAACTACCCCCACCCTCACTCCTCGTCAGTGAGCTTCTCCTATAACCTGGATCATTCCAAACACTGATCAATGACTCAATGATTGAAAAGCAAAAAGTTTCCACAGTCTTCTAACATCATCAATTCAAGTGCCTAACAATTCTAATGAGAAGGGTCTTGAATGATAATACTTAAAGCAATTTTTTCTTATTTTATCATATGACTAATTGTTTAAAAAGATATTCATTTATTCTTATACCTGAATCTTAAATATATATATATATATATACACACACATATACACACACACACACATATATATGTGTGTATATAGTGTGTGTATGTATATATATATAGAGTATATGATTAGCATCAGGTTAGTCTGGGAGTAGGAATGGGTTTGTTTGACAAATAAATACAAAATAAGCATAGTATCTTACTATAAAGATGTTAGAAGAGAAGGTATACATTTAGAATTAAAATGGAAATGTTTTCATTTCTATATGTTAATATAACACAGTGCCAAATGATTTGGCAATGGTATTAAGTGACACAGAAGTTCAAAGCACAGACAAATACCAATGTGAGCGGGAGTATCTAATAAAGGCTTCCAAGAGGAAGTAGGAGGAGAGCTAGGGTTTATGGAATTGATGAATGGACAGGAGCTAAAAAGGCAGAGGGGAAGGAGGAGGGTATTTCTGGCATTGGAAATAGAATATGAAATTCAGCTCAAGCATGTGGAGATAAGCAGCGGCTATGACCCTGAGGTATGGAGGGGGCTGATCCCAGTATCTGCTCTGACGAGAATATGAAGAAAGGACCACAAACACTTTGATGTCTGGCTGTTTTATTCATTGAACTATTGGAATGCACATTGAATGCCATCTGATTCAAACAGCAATGGTTTGTACTCTGATAATTTGCTGGCAGCACACACTTTCTGTCATGCCAAATTACTGCAGCCTGAAAGTTGTGTAGGAAAATCTGTGGTGGCAAATTAAGTCCTTGTCATCCTGAAAAAATCCAGGCATTCAGGATTGATTATTAACAACGGGAAAGCTGAGGAAGCGAAGAGAAAATCATCACCCTCTACAGCCAAGTCCCAAAGCCAGTAACCACATAAACATTAACATTAGGTAGCCCCACTGAACAAAGGCATTGTTTGCTCTCTAACCACATACAATTCAGAGAGACAGCACAGTATGCAGAAAAACCAGACTATGTGTCCTGGACTGCATGACTCTGCACCAAAGAGATACACAAAGTATCCAGAGACACCTAGTATGACACTGTCACTGGTCAGTGACCTTGGTTAGAAGACCTTCTCTTCTAACATCTTCATAGTAAGATACTACGCTTATTTTGTATTTCTTTATCAAACCAATACACTAGTCCTGTATTTAGGAATACATTTTCTGTATTCCTAAATCTAAGAAATCATGGAACTAACAGGGATTATGTTACTGAATGCTGTATGTCATATTAGAACAAGGAGTGAAGGGATATTCAGTCACTGGGAGAAATAAACTGCAGTTCGTGTCTAAGATATAGAAAGATTCACCTTTTCCATCCTATGGACCAGTGACACAATTTATACCTTTGAACTTTAAAAGAGTTTAAACAGTGCATAGCTTTATAACTTTGGAGTGAGAATCAGGGAGACATAAAGTTACAAAATGAACATTGTTTTTCCTAAGTAGCAGTACTTTTAGAGAAACGGAAGTTATTGAATATTCACTACCTTTTAAAAGACAGCAAATGAGAGAGACAAGGTGCTTTTTGTTTGGTTTTGCTTTAAATTAGGGAAAATGACAAGAAATAGCAGTTATTAACTTTACTTTTCAGTAAATTTAATACTATCTTCCATTCTACAATATTGTATAATATCCCATTCTACATTCCACTCCATTCTAAGAATAATAAAATAATAAAACAACAACTAAAAGTAGCTAACTAGTATCTATGAAAATACTTATATGCCAGATATGACATTAAATGATCTAAAAACATTATCTCATTTAATTTTTATATTTACTGTAATATTTATTATCTCCCCATTTTGTAGATGAGAATTAGTTGAGTTATCATTGAAGTTTAGCTTAGCAAAGTGGTCTACCTGTGATCACAGAGGTAAAAAATTACAACACCGAACAACAACAACAACAACAACAACAACAACAACAACAAAACCCGTCTGTCATGTGCACTTCAAGCCAAAACTGGGTTAAATCTAGGGACTAAACACCTACTACCTGGTCAGCTGTTACAGGCAAAGAGGGTTCCTGGAGACAAGGGCTAACTAGAAGGTTAACACAAGGACCATGAAGGCCAATTCCTTTTTATCACCTTAGCTATGTAACCGTAGGAGTTGCCTCAAAACAACCATTTATAAAGGTGAGAACAAACACCACCACCAACAAAAACCCAGAAACCTCCAAATACTTCGTGATTGGAAGTATGCTGGTGTAGGGTATGAGCAAGCTGGTTGCATTTAATAATCTGACCATGAAGAACCATTCTCTTCACTTCTGTATTATTTATAGTAAAATGTGTGTAATATATCTGATCCCTAGAAGATACCTTTTTTAAAGTATGCAAACACATTTTAAACAAGGAAATGACAACAATGATTTCTTAGACAAGGAATTTTTCAGGTGATAACTCTTTTAGAATGATGCTACTCTGTAAGTGTGAAAGTTCTCTAATCTATCACTAGATTTGAAAACTAATTAGGATGAGTAGAGACAGAATGTGAATTTAAATACACATTCATTCCTTGCCTTCACCAAAGATTTATTTGTAAATCAATGCTATTTTATTTTCCCATTAGTTATATTTCAAGTAACTCATTCCAAAATATAGAAAATAATTAATTCTTGAAAAATTAAATTCAAAAGCTACAATGTAAAAATTAAGTTTCATGGAGCTAAATATTAAAAGACATTACTCCTAAACACAGTCTGTTACTTGACACCAGTGTTTTATCTATAAGCATTCTGTATTAATAAGCTGACTAATATTCTAACACCTATTCTAAAATGATGATCTCTCTCCTAACTGTGAAATAATTCTAGTATTATTTTTCATTATTAACTATGATTTTGAAAAGTTGAAATGATTTAGTTGTATGACAGTATATATTAGAATTTAGTGGAATGTAAGCATAAAAAACTATTAAACAGCATTCTTCTAAGATTCAGCTCTTAGGTCATATCCTTCATAAAACTTATCAGAAGCTTTCTTCCACCCAATTAACAAATCCCTCAAGGGTTACTGTACCCTATATGGTTGTTCAGAGTCTGTCATTTCTTGAGTAATACATTATAATAGTAGTTCTAAAACTTTAACATACAGCAGAATCTTCTGGAGTGCTGGTTAAACTACAAATTGCAGAGCCTCACCATCAGAGTTCCTGATTTATGAGGTCTGGGTGGAACACAATAATTTTCATTTCTGTACAATCCCAAGGTGATGCTGATGCTGTCAGTCTGGGGACCACATTTGAAGAACCACTGCTTTCACAGTGTTTCATTTTCAAAAAGTCTGTCTCCCACTATGAGACTAGAACCACTAAAGAGCAGATATGGTGCCTAGCATGTTCTAGGCACCCAATACATATTTCTGAATGAAAGAATGCAGAGGCCCCTGCAATGTTTGGAGGAGAACCAAATGAAAAATGAGAAGACTGACAATGGAAGTTTCAGGAAATAAACTATATACATATAACTTAGCAGACTCAAATTTTATTTAAATCACTGACCTTATAAATGGTTCAGTGAAAATCATTATGGTTTAAAGAAAAATGCAGAGAGTTTGAAATTAATACTTGATCTAGGTTCCTCTAAGTCCTTTTCCAAAATATGCCTATGTGCATCTGTTCATTAAGCAAACAGTTACTGAATACATACCATAAGCAAGTAAGCTAGAAAACATGGGAAATGACAAGTTGACAAAAGTATTACTTCATTTTAATAAAAGTGGATCAAACAAGTATTCATCATACAATTGTAGGAATGGGAGGTACCAAGCACCAGAAACAAGAAATGTTCTAGAAACTCAAAGTAGTTCACTAGTGAGGATTTCGAGGTAGGTAGCAGATAGGGAATTACACAAAGAGCTGAAAAACTACATAAACATATAAAACTGGCCCGAGGAAGGGAAGGCTTTGAATGTAAGACTAAGGAATTTGAACTTACTTTTGTAGGGATGGGAAGAAAGCAATACTTAGCAAAACTAAACTTCAGGCAGGGTATATGCTTGAGTAGAAGGAGACTAGAGGCAGGAGGACTAGTGAGAAAGCTATTGAAATGGTCTGCACAGAGGTCAGAGCGACCTAAAGCAGGTGGTAGCATTAGGAATGAAACACACAGAAGGCAAAATCTGCAGTTAGGCAACCAATTAAATGCATGGCAGGAGAGAGAGAAATGAATTAAATGGAAAGGTTTTGAGCCTTAATGACCCAATAAATGAAGATGCCACTTAAAAGCTAAGGAAACCAAGATGATGGAGTCAATAAACTTAAAGACAATTAATCATAAACTTCAGAGGCACTCACTGGCAGGAACTTCTATCAGAGCCCTGGGTTGGGGGAATCCTAGCAGTGCGTTCACTTTGCCATATACATGTGTAAAGTGTGTAAGTCATTTCTATTTTGCTTGCTTAAGCTTTTCCTTCACTTCTCCAACTTTTCCTTAGTCACACTCACCTCCTATCAGATGGCCCTGGAGAGGCGGTTGTCATTTTTATTTAACTTTTGGCATTCTTTCCTTAATTGGAACTCCTTGAATTATATTAGCTTTAAGCCCTGAAAAATCTGAATTTGACCCTGCAAGAATAGTTTCTGGTTGTCAGGAAGCTGTGCTCACTTTTATTCTTGGACTTTGATGCACTACCCAGAAATTCAGGTGGAAAAAGTCTAGCATGGGTTTAAAAATCTACCAGAACATTTGGGACTGGGGAAATAAAGGAGGATAGTTGATGGAATTACTCAAGAAGAGAAAGAAGACAGAGGAGAGAAGACCTAATATTAAATTTCTGTACCCTGACATCAAGAACAGGAAGAAGAAACTGAGAAAGAAGAAGAGGATGGAACAATCAGAATGGATGAAAACAACAATAAAACAATGCAGTCCAGTGAAATAAATGCCAAGGGAAGAATGAATCTTAACTAAGTAAAAATGTAGACTGTTCCCTGTGCTGAAAAGACCAGAAAGGATGAGTGCTGATATAAAGCCATTCCTATGGATTGGTGGTCACTGGAAGGGAAGATATGAATAGAGGAAGAAGTTTGTCATGCCCCCCACCAGGTCCCATGGGGGAGCTACAGAAGGACAGTTTTTCTAACCTCCCTTAGGGGGAAGGGGACTAAAGTTTGGTGCTGCTCTAGTGACAAGCAGTTTACATATTCATTGGGATATCATAAGATGGTAAACTAGTATGATTTACATTTAACAAATGAGAAAACGTGTCCAAAATCATACCACCAACCAGAGCTGGAACTCAAATTCCAGATTTTCCTAACTCCAAGTCCACTGTCTTATTTTCATGGCCAATTTTAAAAGCAATGTACTTATCTATGTTCACTATTATTAACAGTATTATTCAAATAATTATCTGGAATTTGAAATCAGAATAGCCTTGATTCTAATTTTAGGACTGTTTTATGTGGTTCCACTTCAATTAGAAATGCACACATTAGAAAATGCAGGCTATTGCTTCAGTAATATTTTATATGTTTGTAACCCTTTATTTAAAAATTAGTGTGATAACATTTGTGAACATGTTAAAAAGCTAAAATGTCAGCACATTACTTTTCCTTCTTCACAGTTTCTAATCTGTAGAGCCTAATAAAAAAAAAAATGATTAGCATTTCAAAAGAAAATAAGGAAAAACCTGGTAGAAATATATTTAGCAGAGAAAGTTTCTAAGTATGATCTGATGTTTGAATAAATTTTTTACAAAGAAGTTCAAAGTAATCATTTTACTTCTTGCATTCATAAAGTGTTTATCAGTTTTCATCAATATAAAGAAAATAAGACAGAATTTTGTTTTTTTCATTTCATGGGCTGACTTTTCATATTTTAAAAATATTTTACATTTATATTCCAATATTAATATTTAACACATGGATTAATGTATTATACATGTTGTGCTGAACGATGAATTGAATAAATGCCAGGAATTATTAACAAGCAATTTCAGCTAAAACTATAAAACAATTTCAGCAACAATTACCTTAAATGATAAATTTTCCTTCAATTTAAGAAATAATTTTCTCCCTCAGATGTTTATTGAAATTATTATTTTGTACTTGCTGTATCTGAAGACAGCAAGAGACTTAGCCCATGTAAAAAGAGAACGTACTTTTTCATAAGCATTTTAACTTCTTAAAATAACACTAAGCTATTAAATAAAATTGCAGGCTGGCAGCTGTAGGTTCAGGCATATAATGGAAGAGAAAGATGGAAACACCAAAGAGAGGCACATAGTCATGAGCAAGGACCTGAAACTTTGATATATTTGAATTTTTCACCTGCAACCTTATCTTCAGTTTAGTAGTAACATTACTATTTAGTGTTACTTGCTTATAGTTGCTTCTGTCCATTAACTTCCTTTGTTACTTCTTGCTATTATATTCTATGTACATAATTATATACTTAGAGTTGATGTTATCATAAACAATGCTTTAAAGGGTATATTTTATAATTCCTAGGCTTTTCTTTGCTAAGGGACTTCAGGTAGACCACATCTACACTGCATTTTATTCTGTTGAAACTAGGTAGAATGTCAACAATATAATTTGGAACACACCTTAGGTATGGCTAAAATTTTTTAAATTGATAACACTAAGTGTAAACAAAAATATAGAAACACTGTAATTCTCATATATTATCAGTAGAAGTTTAAAATCATGCACCCACCTTGAGAAACTATGGGACAAAGTCTAACAAAAGTCAAACAAAATCCTATTCCCCAGACTTTCCACTTTTAATACATGCTCAATAGAAATGACTATTATTTCCCAACTCATTTAAAAATGCTTATAGGTATAATAGCCTCAAACTGGAAACAAACCAAACATTCCTCCACATGAGAATAAATAATCAAATTGTGGTATAGGCACACAATGGAACACGACTCAGAAATAAAAAATAACCAACCAATGATACATACAACAACATGGATAAATTTCAAAAATATGATGATCCAAAGAAAACAGAAACAAAAGAGAACATTCTTTACAATCCCATTTTTATCAACTTCAGGACAGGGAAAATCACTTATGATGACAGTCATCAGAATAGCAGCGAGGGAGAGGAGAACTGTGACTAAGATGTAGCTTGAGAGTCACTTCCTAGAATTACAGAAATGCCCTGTGTATGGACGTGGGTAGTAAACACATGGGGCGTATATATAGATTAAAATTATTCCACTGACTTATATACTTAAAAACTTGCACATTGTATTGTATTTAAGTTATATTCTATTGTTAAATAGAAGTCAAAACCAAAGAAAACCTTCATCATGCTTCTTTTTCTTTTCTCTCTTCTTTTTTTCTTTTTTTTTCTTTTTTTTTTTTTTTTTTTGAGACAGAGTCTCACTCTTTCACCCAGGCTGAAGTGCAGTGGAGCAATCTTGGCTCACTGCAGCCTCTGCCTCCCACATTCAAGGGATCCTCCTGCCTCAGCCTCCTGAGTAGCTGGGATTACAGGCATGAGCCACCTTGCCTGGCTAATTTTTGTATTTTTAGTAGAGACAGGGTTTCACCATGTTGGCCAGGCTGGTCGCGAACTCCTGACCTCAAGTAATCTGGACACCTTGGCCTCCCAAAGTGCTGGGATTACAGGTGTGAGCCACTGTGCCCAGCCACTTCTTTTTCTTACATGGCCGCTTATTTTCTTTTTCTTATATATTTTTTATATGTGTATTCTGATTTTCCTCATAGGATTTTTTGCTTGTTGAAATGAAGCAGTTAACATGTGATTAATACAATAGAGAGCATCTTGAAAAGAAAGACATCATATAGCAAGCCTGTCCAACCTGCAGCCTGCATATGGCCTAGCGTGGCTTTGGATGTGGCCCAACACACATTTGTAAACTTTCTTAAAACATGAGTTTTTTTGTAATTTTTTTTTTTTTTTTTTTTTTTTTAGTTTACCAGTTATTGTTAGTGCTAGTGTATTTTATGTGTGGCCCAAGACAATTATTCTTCCAATGTGGCCCAGGGAATCATGGACGCCCCTGAATAGCATGAGTAAACACCTCAGCACCAAGGCTAGTAACAGAAGAGATGAATGACTTAATAACGTTTAGTTCCCTCACTCTCCCTTCTCCAGGCTGCAGCATTCTTAAGAATTGGAAACTTCGAACAGGTGTGGTGGCTCACACCTATAATCCCAGCATGTTGGGAGGCCGAGGTGGGCGAATCACAAGGTCAGGAATTCGAGACCAGCCTGGTCAACATGGTGAAACCTGTGTTTACTAAAAATACAAAAAATTAGCTGGCATAGTGTTGGGCACCTGTAATCCCAGCTACTAGGGAGGTTGAGGCAGGAAAATCGTTTGAACCCAGGAGACAGAGGTTGCAGTGAGCTGAGATCGTACCACGGCACTCCAGCCCAGGCAACAGAGTGAGACTCCATCTCAAAAAAAAAAAAAAAAAAAAAAAAAAAGAATTGGAAATTTCCATTCATTTCCTACTAATTCCATCGCTGCCATAAACTTGCGTCACCTCTCCTAAATTCCAAAACCTCACCATGTTAATAAGAGCCTCATGCACTTGACTCCTGACCCAGAACTGCTTGGTCACCCTTCTAACACATCTTGTCTCTTGTTATTTCAAGCACAGTTATCTGAGTAGATGCTAGCTCAATAACCACTGCCCGTGGAAATATATTAAATGCCTCCACATACAGAATCATCTCCAAGCGGTAGAAGATAAGAAGGCTAGAAAAGAAGTTAACAATAGAGAAGAATACCAATAGATTGACTACAGGAAAACATTACATTCCTATACATTAATAGCACCTTAAACACAATTAAAAGTCAAGTAATTAGCTGAGAAAAAAATGTTAGCCATATAAACAGAAATACAAGAAAGGGCTAACAACATCAATAAAGAATTCTTACAAATCAATGTTAGTAAAAGGAATACATCACTAGACTGACCCAAAAAGGTAATGAACAGATAATTTGGTGAAATACAATTGGCAAATCCACCTGTGAAGATGTTCAAACACAGTGGAAGTTACACCAGTGTAAAACAGTTAAAACGATGAGGGTTTTTCTTCTTATAAAATGATAAGGACTGAAAATAGTAATTACAATCTGAGAGGGCCATTGTGCCGTAGAGTACAGGAAGTAATATAAAGAAACACACAGAGGAGAAGAACTCAGTTTGGCAATGAGTACTAAAAATCTAAAAATAACTAGACCTTCTAACTTATTTCCACACTTTGTACACAACACAAATATTTTGATTCAACTATTATATATAACAGTAGTGTGTGTGTGTGTGTGTGTATTTTTTTTTTTCTCTTTCCCCCAAGACAGAGTCTCATTCTGTCACCCAGGCTAGAGTGCAGTGGCACAATCTTGGCTCACTGCAACCTCCACCTCCCAGGTTCAAATTATTCTCCAGCCTCAGCCTCCCGAGTAGCTGAGACTACAGGCATGTGCCACCATACCTGGCTAATTTTTTTATTATTAATAGAGGCAGGGTTTCACTATGTTGGCCTGGCTGGTCTTGAACTCCTGACCTCATGATCTACCCTCCTCAGCCTCCAAAAGTGCGGGGATTACAGGTGCGAACCACCGCACTCGGCCAGTGTTTATAAAATTTTTAATGGAAATACTTTATCTGTCCAATATCAAAAAGAGTGGTAAAATAAGTGCAGTCTAGATAATATACTACAGAATCTCTAAATAGTTATACTATAGAAAGAAATTAATATCAACAAAAGATGTGTATGATACATTATTAGTTTTTCTAAAAAGGTTGCAAGACAGTCTGCACAGTAGGTTTCCATTTTTTAAAATGATTAAATATATAAAGGCAAACTACTGAAGGGAATATACCAAAATTTTAATAGTGATTTTCTTTAGATATTATTCTGGATGCTCTATTTTTGTTCTCAAACTTCTGTTTTCCAAATCCTCTATAGCGATAATTATAATCGCTAATAACAAATGTTATCGAAAATTTCTATGATCTCTAAATGCCTTAAAGAGTTTGGCAGAAATAATTTAAAAACATAGGCTCCCTTTTCCTTCTTTCGTTAATGATGATGGGCTATTAAAACAAGGCCATGTCCTTTTGCTTTAACCTCGCATCCCCAGGGATTTCACATTTGAATGTCCTTCCTTCCAATACTTACTCCTATCCTTCCCCAACCCAGACGTTAGTTTCTCTCCATTAAAAAAAAAAATCTCCATAGTAATATAAATTAAGCAAGGAACCATTTTAAACTGTCAGCTTAATGGTGCACACAGGAAATATGACTGCTCTCAGTTCAAGAAAATTTTAATGAATAAAGTAGCTAAAGAAAAATATATTTTCAAACTGTAAGTGGAAAACTTGTTCAGTTTTTCAGAGGTTGTTTACTGCCATGGGAATTACCTGATTTAAACTTCTTCACAAAGTATCACTTGGATATGGTTAGGTTATTCTGAGTGTGGGTGACTCATTAATAAAGCTGAAGGAAAAGTGGGAGAGTGCTAGGAAAGAAACCTAGAGCTGGACATTTAACATTCTTGTGTGTCAGAGTCTACATTTGTAAAATTAGGGGTGGGAAGTAACTACTTGCTAAAATCCCACTTTGTACTCCATTTCTAATTCTAGGGGTGTTTTTGTCATCCATACAAAGTCAAAAAGAATGCAGAATTATAACCCAATAATAATGTCATTGTTTTTAGAAAAGTATAGATGATTCAAGACCAAGAAAGAGGCAGTTCATAAAAGATTTAATGTTGAAAAACCACAAACATAAAAGGAGGCTAAAATTGGAAAAGACATTATAAAATCTAAAACTTTATAAATTCGATATGATAAAATATATGCTGCAAATAACACCTGCATCAAAGCTTTCCTGGTCAAAGGAAAAAGTGTTAAGTATTAAGAGATTTTTTCCCCTTAAAAAATAAGAAGAAACACCTTAGTTTGCATTATAGACTAATCCTTTCAAAGGATATTGAGAATAGAGGACCAAAGAGTGTTTATACGGAAGGACAAAAGGAGAATGCAGAGTGAGATTTAAAAGTTGTATGTGTGCATGCATATAACCCCCAAAAGCATAACTCCACACCAAAAACAAAGAAGCAGCTGTTCCTAGGGATGTTCTATTCCATCAAAACTATGTATATGAGGCTTTAAAGGGAATTTTCTTGCAGTCTACTTCCTATATGAATACTTTCTATGTGTAACAGTTCATTCTAAGAGAAGAGCTATAGATTTAACCACTTGTTAGTATCCTTGTTAGCAGTATATCAACAGCAATTGATCACTAACATGAAGGTATCAGGTTTTAGGTAACTTCCAACATCATTCTCCTTGTATTCAAGTGATTTTCCTGCATCCTCTGAAATAGAAACCATCACTGGTAAGAGTTGCTCCTTAGACAGTACCTGCTGGAGGCTTGCAAAGATCTTAGGTAAAAGTCGTAAATTGAAGATATTAGTTCATAACAGCATAAGGTCGTGTTCCTCAAACAATCGTGCAAGGACCGTTATAATCTCTTAAAGTGGATATTTAGAAATGCAAATTCTTGAGCCCTACCCCCAAATTACTCAATAGAGTCTTTAAAGGTACAACCTAGGCATCTGCAGTTTCAGTAAACTCCTTAGGTGATTCTGAAGAAGTTTAAATTTTAAGAATTAAAATTTAATTATATCTCTTTGTATTACATCTCTTCAACATACAGCACATTTTAATAAAAGCTATCAAGGTACTAAGAAATGAATTGTAAATGGTGAAATCACAGGCAATGGGAGGAATATTTAGGTTTTGCAGGCAATTTATTATAGCTTAAAAGCCATACCATGCTAACTGTAGCTAGCTTTAAAGTAAGTTCTGACTAACAGAATGAACATATTATTGCTTCTGTGTGAGTAGAAGAGGTTACTTAGGAATCTTTCTACAAACATTTGAGTATCTACGAAAATCTACTTTTGGACACTGAGATATAACAAAAACCGCACTTCCTGTCTTCAGGAAATTTAATCCAGGAAAATTAGAGCTCTGTTTTGAAAGCATAGGACGTTTCTTTAAAAAACACAGACTGGATGTATCTTAACATCATCTCCTAAGCTCACTAATGATACCTGAAAGCATTCATCTTCACCTAGTTGGAGAGATCTCTGCTGCAGGGAAAATGTTGACCATTTTGTCAGCTAGGCATCATTCTTCATACTATAATAAGCAAAAGGCATTTCCAAAGTGAGACCCTCTTTGTAAATTTCTTTGTCATTCTTATGAAGAATCAAATGCTTTAAATTATTGTTTT
The DNA here is from genome assembly GCF_037993035.2 of Macaca fascicularis. Taxonomy (NCBI): domain Eukaryota; kingdom Metazoa; phylum Chordata; class Mammalia; order Primates; family Cercopithecidae; genus Macaca; species Macaca fascicularis. The sequence goes on along the minus strand of NC_088387.1, from coordinate 71,638,432 downwards.
TGACAGAATATCTCAATTTTCCAAGTGCTCTTTAATAATTTCCTGCAAGTAATTGGGCATTTTCATTATATGTAGCTTCTTGTCACTGTTCATCTAAAAAACATCACAGCATTAAACAAAGATGTTCAGCCTCAGTGTTTTCCTGGGTTGTATGCATATTTTTTTGAGTTATTTCAACAATGATCAAAAGCCAGTGAGAGCTCATCCTTCAAACTGGAATCCTCATTTCTTTTTCAAAAGACAAAAACTAATAAGCAACAAAAAAATTAAACCGTCACACTAACAAAACATATTAAAAGTCAATCAATAATCCTGGCCATCACACCAACAACTGCTACCTTTATTTTTCCAGAAAGAGCCACCAACCCATTTTTTTTTTTTTTTCTACTAGCTTAGCAAGTCCACATAGACTGGACCCTTTCAGTGTTTCTTTCCCAGAATCCCTGCAGAATCATTGATCTCCTTGATTTACTCATCTGTTTGATCTTTTGAGGATAGCCTAAAAACAGCCTGTGCTCCCCTACGTGGGTGGCAATAGCAGCCCTGGAGTCTTCAAACCAGCTTATGGGGTTATATAGTCCCAGTTCTGCCAGTTACAAACATGCGACTAGGTCAGGCCACTTAAAGTGACCGGGTTGCAACGTTGCCCCACCTGCAAAATGGGGCAAGCATCTTCCATATTTAATTTACAGGCTTGTGTAGATATCATATGATTTAAAACAAAAGAAGTCACTGTGTAAACCTTGAAAGCTCTACAAATGTGAAAATGAAAATGAACCAAACATCTCCCCACTATTAGCAGGACATCTATCAGGCTCCTATGGAAATCAGTAATGAAGGAGGATGTGTGCCCACCCAGTCCACGCCGTGGTACAAATGGGGCCTCTGGTGTGTCAGAAAAGCAACTGGAGAATGGAAAAGAGATGGTTCCCAGCTTTCCTATGTCTGTTCTAGGATACTGCAAGGCCTCCCGAAGGTGTTTGAAAGAACACAAGGCAGGCAGTTAAGTGTGAAAGACAAGAGAATGGATTTGACGGCCTCTATTAGGCCTTAGGTCTTTTGGCAGAGAGTGACAGAATGTCCTACTCCAAGCAGAAGGCACTTGATAAGCACTTGATTGATGGGTCTCTGCATTCTTGGCACTCAGTAAAACACTGATTTGCCAGCAGAGTGTGTAAACACCCACATTTTGGTAATAACCTAAATATCTGCATATTGTGAATGAGGAGGCTGACTGAATGAAATTATGTAAAAACAGAAAGTCAACTCCCTGCAAGTCTTGCCTTCACCATTCTCTTTGCAGATGCAGGACTTTTAACAGTGAGGATGTTAGGACATCCACAAGGGAAGGATGGAGCCCTGCCCTGCTCTTTGGGAGCTTTTTTCCTGTATGTGTGTGTCTGGCCCTCATTCAAGAATATGCTTCTCTCTAGCAACTCCCAGCCACTGTCTAGGGAGCACAGCACTGTGTTTTCCAACTTAACTAAGAATTAGGTCTCTTTGCTACTGCCTTTCCTTAAGATCAGGATCAGGCATATGTTGTTTAACAGGCCTCACGTCTAAGCAAAATATGCACACACACATACACATACATACATACAAAGTCACTCATTCAATAGTAAGCTGCATTTGTCTGGAATTACTAACAAAAATTGAATTTGCAATTATTGCATTGTTGTTTTCTTTTAAAAGCACAAGTTAAAGTAGTGTTTTCTGCTCATGCTCACGTAAGATTGCCTTTCTCTCCACTTACCACATACCCATCTTTCAGTGCTTCTCTAAAAGCCTATGTCTTTCATGAAGCTTTTACTGATTTCCTTGCTGGAAAATGTTTCTCTGATTTCTAAATACCTACAGTGCCCTAGCACAGATTGCTAAGTCATATTCTTCGGAGGTTCTATTTCCCAAATGGCAGGCACTCCATCACAAGGGTCTCCAAAAGTCTTCAAAACACTAGGGAATGTATGAATATGTGAGGTGGGACCTATATTCATTTTGGTTCCAGAGGAGCCAGTCAATGCTTTATCCAGGGATACTCTTCACTATTATCTGTTATCTAGAAAATCATCTTCATTTTAAGATATTTAGAAGAAAATCCAAATTACATAGTTTCATAGATTAAACTTATTGCTGGCACTTACATACCACTATAAGTTAACCTTGGAGGAGGGGCAATATAGACAACTTCAATCATATCAGCTTCTTGTCTCAACCACATCTTGCTTTGACTGAACTACTCTGATCCTAAGGACTCCTGATTGTTGATATCACAGCTTAAAGGCTTTCTTCAGACTCTGGGGAGAGAAAGTGATGGGACACTCTGTAAAGTGATTCAGTTCCAAAGTATATATATCATCCCAGGTGATCATAGAGCTTAAATAAATTTGCTTCAAACTAGCATGAAATTTTGTCTAATACACAGTCCCCAAAAGAACCTCTTTTTAGAAAGAGGATGAAAACATTCAAACATGTATGTTAAGTTCCTATTAAAATACTCATTTATTTTAAGAAATTCGCTAGTTATGTTTTAAAAATAGATAATTAAATTACAGTTGCTGAGCATTTTCATTTGACTTGGTATTTTGAAATGCTTGTGTTCTGTCTAAATGCTAGACTCTTAGCATTTGGCTATGGTACACTCATCAAAATGGCCACAGTAAAAGAAGTGACATTAGCAATTCTGGGCTAGGAAGCACTGTTTCTCTTACCGAAATCTCTTGCAGCTGTAATCCAGCCAGGTAAAGATAGCTTTGTGTTTGCTGACATTTTCAGAGTTGATTGGGCAAAAAGGTGCAATCATTTTCCTAAGTCTTTCCTCGTCATCTTTACCCCCTCCCCACTACCCCCTGCCATTATTTTCAAAAGGCCTATTCTAAATTCTAAAGGAATGTTCTAAGAGAGCAAGGAGAAAAATATTCAACACTAAACTGCAGCAATAGCCTTGACAGTTCAGTTCCACTGCAGGTGTCCTGGTTTAACTCCCACATGGACAAAGGGGATACAAATTGTTGGGTGACTACACAATATCCTCTTGTTAACATCTGTGTTATCCTCTTTTGGAAGAATGAGACACCAGGAAAGGAGCTCAATTTCAACCCCTTGTCTTTTACTTAAAGAATCTACCAAATCAGTCTCGAATGATAAGAATGAAATGTGTTTTTAAAAGCTCAGAGGAGTCTGCATTATAACTAAGCTAAGTCCTTTCTAGTTTTTTTCCAGAGCAGAAAAGACCCACTATTGGAGAGGGGTTCATCTGTCACTTGAGGGGCAGCAGCAATTTATCAGTTCCTGTGCCAGATGTTTACATAGTATCAAGTCTTCACAACAGTCCTACAGAGGCCCTATTTCACTCCAGGGAAAACCAAGGCTCAGAGGTTTAGACACTGCCCAAGGTCAGATAGTTAGTAGATGCAACGAGAATTAAAAGAGTAATCCTTTATGTCACAAGGGAATTCCAGAATTCCTATAATGTTATTTTAAGTGGAATGTGTGAAATGCCAGTAAATAAACAACAAAAATTCTGGTGTTAAATTGAAGAAACAAAATAATATTTACTAAAAACGTAGTTAAGAGACTCAAACTTCAAAGCATTTACCATCCTTTCTGAATGTTGCTCCAACTTATAGCCTAATATAAAAACTCATTAAAAATGAGTAGTAGAGATGCTTAAATTCTCTATGTAGTCATACAATACCATCCATATAGAAACAACACAATTTGATTTTTAAAATCTTCAAGGCTTCATAATTAAGAGACCATAATTAAAATTAGAATACTCAAAGAAATTTATTAATCATCAGCCTTTTCTCTATATCCTGCCTTCAGAATTATACGATTTTATTTAACCATTTGCAGGATTCCTTTCATCTCAGGAGAGTATAATCATATAATCAGACTCATCGCCACTGTTCCCTTTTAATTGTAAATCATGACTGCACTTGCAAATTAGTCTATTATCACAGCAGATTATCAATTTGGTAGGGAAAGTATTTGCCAACTAGAATGAAAGTAGTTAATAAACATTAATAAACATCTTAAATCAATCACTCCTTTACTCTTGGTGTGGCGACAGATGTCAGTTGAGATTAATAAATCAGTCAGAACAAATAAAGTGATGAGGAAGGGAAGCACAGGGAAGCCTCTCGATGCCCTGTGTACTTAAGAATCACAATGCCTAAAAACTAATTGGAAGATAAAGATAAGGCATTAAACCTTCAGAGAAATGACTTGTTGGAAATTAGACAAAGTAAATCCAGATAGTCATTCTCTGTGGGTCTGTTATGAACCACTGGCAATAAAAGCTACAGGAGAAAACAAAATGCTCAGTCAGAATAAATTATGTTTATTGACAGCATAATGTAGAGGTTAAAAGCATGGACTTTCTTTTTTTTTTTTTGTTTTTTTGTTTTTTTTTTTTTTTTTTTTTTTTTGAGACAGAGTATCGCTCTTGTTGCCCAGGCTGGACTGCAATGGCTTGATTTTGGCTCACTGCAACCTCCACCTCCCAGGTTCAAGTGATTCTTCTGCCTCAGCCTCCTGAGTAGCTGGGATTACAGGCAAAGACCACCATGCCCAGCTAATTTTGTATTCTTAGTAGAGATGGAGTTTCTCTATGTTAGTCAGGCTGGTCTTGAACTCTCGACCTCAAATGATCTGCCCTCCTTGGCCTCCCAAAGTGCTGGGATTACAGGGGTGAGCCACCGTGCCCGGCCAAAAGCATGGACTTTCTAATGGGCCTGCTTGGGTTTGAATCCAGGGTCCACAACTTCAGTTTCGGTGACTTAACTATTTCTTTTGCTGTGCCTCAATATCCTTATGAGTAAAATGGGAGAGTAAAGTACCTATCTCATAAAGTTGTTGTAAGGATTAAATGAATCGATATTTTGTTAAGAGTTTAGAACAGCACCTGGCATATAATAAGCACTGAATGATTGTTCAATAACTAAATGATATAATTGGCCATTTACTACCATTTTATGTGGCTCTAGTTCTTTCTCTGCACAGCCTTTTATGAGGGAGAATTGGGGTTGTGAAGTAATCTCACAATATTTTTAATCACTTCCTCACTATAAGCCAAGATTGAATTAATTCATTCTGTAAAAAAAAATAAACTTTAATTCTATTAAAAAGAAAAAACTGAAATTTTACATTTTGAAATAAGATTACTGAGGCAAATTTTTAACAGTACAAATAGACTGTTTTTGTATAGTCTAGTCATTAAAGGCATCCAGATAACAATACCTTGTGTATTAACACAAGACTTTGTATGAAGATGTTTATCAGAAGCCCATCAGGAGTGTACCACTTTTAGTTATGGCACAAAAGGTTATCAACTAGCAGCATCAACAACTCTATATCTCACCTAGAACGAGTCCCAGGAAAGAGAATGAGTGGGGAAACCAAACATTATTTGCATATTTAACAGCATGTCCAATTAGCCACTTTGCTGACAGAGATTAATTTATTATTCATCTTATTCCAGTATATGTTGCTACTTTGACATATACATGAAAAATGACTGATACAGCACATTGTGATTTTGAAAACGTTAACTGTGGACTTCAAGAAAATGTAGCTTAGAATGTTGAGGATAGTTTCTCTGCTTCACCTTCAGAAAGATGTAATCTAGAAAATGATCAATTTTTCTACCATGAAGGCACAAATGGTCCAATATGAGATAACGTTCAGAAATGAGTATGAAATATAAAGGAAATAAGCTAACAAACAATGCCCTGCAAACCAAATAGAAGGTTCAATCTCTACACACATCTTCTAGGCAAAAATTCTCAGAGGTATTTAAATTAGCCATGCTCCAATATTATTTCTCTACACTCGATTGTAATATATTTTATAATTGAAAAGGATACCTATACATAAAATAATATACATACATAGATATGAACTAAAGCATTCATTCAATTAACAAATACAGAATCTTGAAAAATTTGAAAGCCAAGTTCCTCAGAAAAACCACATACTTCTTTCAGACGTGCTTAGATAGTTTTATATTAGAAAGTGAAAAAAAAAAAAGATAGAACAATGTGTTGCTGCATGCCCCCTCAAAACGTGCTAATCGGTTACTGTGAGAGTATTGTGTCACTGGGCTACCACACTTTTCCTGAATGTATTTTTTAGAACAGCATCACAATAAACTCCTAGTGAGGTGCTTTATGCTCTGTTACTATCCACACTTTAGGTTTTTCAGTCTTAACATAAAATTAAAGATTTCAGAATCCCAAATTATCTGTTTTAAGTAGCATTAAAAATAGTACTTCTCTTTAAGCAGCTCTGAAACCTGAAGTCATCTAGAAAAATATGCCATGATGACCAGATCTAATAACCAAGACAGTAACTAATAGCCAAGACAGGCCATACTACATAAATAATTACATGTACCATTGTTAGTACAATGGCAACTCAGATAATAATAATTATTATTATTTAAAAAACATGCAGAAGTGATGTCCAAATAAGTAAATTTCACTGCCTTGTATTTTACCACATATTAAAAAGCACTCCTTTACAATCTGTTTAATTTAATTTCTTTCTTTATAGTTGCTGATTTTCAGAGATATATCATAATACTTTTACCAATTTTAATTATTTGACAAACAAGTCACCAAATATATATAGGAACATTTAAAATTTCACAACCTTGCTTTAAAAAATGTCAGTCACATTATACAATACATTTGAACTGGGGATGTCAGAGCCCAAAAGAATCCTATATTCTGAATTTCACAATAAAAATGGCTACAAGATTCAAAGAAAGTTCAGAGAAAACTTAACATGTGCATAACCACATATCTTGAAAATACACTGGAGAAACACCTTTCTACACTGCCTCAGTTAAAATTCACAAATCTCACAGATATTAAGTTCCCACAATTAATGCAGCAGGGTCTTCTTATCTACTTGTATATTTGGTGATTAAAAGGAAGTCTGTACAGGAATCACCATCTTCTAGTGTTAAAGCTTTTTAGTATAATAGTTACTATTTAATAGCATTCCTTATCACTGCCTGAGCATAACCCTTTAAGCTGAATTTGAGAACAGTCCTCATTTATTAATCCATCTCTATCTTCGTACTTATTGACTAAGTATCAAAAGGTAATATTAGATAAAATTCCTTCCACTGAAATGCAGATATAAATTTCACATCTATATTGACTTGAAATTCTTAATAACTGTGAGTTAGCTACTCTTTTGTGGTTAATTTTATTCTTAATGAGGAATATTTTTTGGGACATGAATTGGAAAGTACCAATGCTGGGACAAATTTCAGGCCTTCTAATTTAAATACAGTGATACACTAGGTTTTGTTTGTTAGTTTTTTTTTTTTTTTTCCCCAAAACCCTGCCTTTTATCATATTGTCATTGAAAAGCAAATGTACTGTGGCTACTTATTAATTAAGTGACCCTGACATAATCATCACCTCCTTAAATTTGTTTCCTTGTCAGCAAAATGATGATCATAAGCTCTGCCAGGGTTGTGATGATGATTAAATGAGACATTTTACATGAAGGCACTGGGGAAATATATACTTAAAAGATAGCTGTTTTCACTCTGTTCTGTCAAAAGCTTGAGGGAATGCATTGTTTCATGATCAACACTGAAAAATCTTGTATTTGGTGAGAGAATGGAATATTTTAAAAGGCTATTACAAGCTTCTATGCAGAGAGATATTCTACACCCTACATAGACCAGAAAGGGCTGGGCAAAAAGACCAAACGAAAGAAGCAGGTGCTTTTCTAAGAGGAAATTCTTGAGACCTCAGTTGTGAGACAAGTAGTAGGCCAAATGCACCTTCAGCCTGACCACCACACCACGGCTCCTGTGCACCTAAATAAGCCACTCCTGGAATAATGATGAGGACAATTGGATGGCTTAAGGGACCTGAATTTAATCTTTGCAAAAATATCTCCAGTTGCAATATGTTTAGAAACAACACGTCTCTGGGAAAAGACAACAAGAGCATGAGGATTTTAAGAGATCCTTATGATCAAAGGAAACTTAAAATTGGAAATGATCTTAGAGGTCTGCTAGCCCAATTAAAGAAAAAAAAAAAGAGAAACGGAAAAACAAAACAAGAATATGAATGACAAAACAATATTAAAAAGTAATGCTCATTATTACTGGCATTGTTAACATCTCAAAATATAAATTGTGTTTTTTTTTTCTTAAAAAGAGGCACACACTATAGTATAAATGAGTCATTGAGGACTGATTGTGGTGATAGTCAACAGTAGAGGAAAGTTGGTTTTCTATATGAACCAAGTTTGGTTGCTCTATTCTCTTCTTAAAGACCAAGCCTCTAATCCCAGTTAATTGTCTGAAAAGGATTGCATTTGGTCATACAGTGTACAGGTGAGAGTGTAGATGAATTAGTGCAGGCTCTCCCTTCTATTGGAGCATAGGCTTTATGGAAGAGTATTCTATAGGAGGAGGAAGATGAGTTAGAAGATATGGGTCCTACCACCATCTCTGCTGCTCATTTGCTATGACTCTATGAGTGTAGTTCACTTAAATTATTTACATCTCTGTTGTCACATCTATAAAATGAAAGGGATGCAATCCTCAAACTTTAGAGCTGAAAGAAATGATGTTCAAAGTGGTAATTGAATTCCAGAAGTCAATGAGTTAATAACTGGCTGAATTGGGACAGGAACTCAGGTCTTCTGATTTCAAGGTCTAGATTTCCCCTACATGTGCTCTGAAGTCTCTTTTAAGTATTTCTTTAACAAACAAACAAACAAACAAAAAAACAAAAAAAAAAACAACATTGGGAACCTACTATAGTCTGGGCACTTTTTAAATTCATGGTCTCATTTATTCTTCCCTGATTGTAATTTCATTTTATAAAAGGAGAAAACATTCTTAGTAAAGATAAGCAGCTTAGTACATTTATACAGTGATAGTAAATGGCAATGGACAAATTTTTACACACACATGTTTCTGAGAAATATCTCACCAGACCAATCTGCATTAATTATTTATAATTAGTGTAAATATAAATCATTGAATGCCTATCTTAACTACATTTACAAAACAAGCCTTATATCTGTTTGAAAAGTAGAAATTGTATGTTTTGTTAGAAAAAATACATGCAGCAACGTGGTGGAAAACAATTGTATAAAGAGCTCTTTCTAGAACATTAATAATGAAGGGCAATAAAAAGTGGTGTAGATAAAATTTACTATTTTGATGTTTTTATCAGATCATTTAATGGTGAGTCCCAGATGATTGCTACATATACATAAACTTTATGTTTTTTGCGTTTATGCTTGGAAACTACCTATTTGTAAGGAAAAAACTGAATTTGCCTCTTTAAGGATTAACTCTTTCCAACAATAGCTTGGATTTTAAGAACTAAGTTGTAAACTTCTTGATGGTTCTGCCTCAGATATCTTGCCTCCTCCAACCTCACCTTGACTCTCACCCTTATTATTCTCTGGTCCTCCATGGTACATGGTACACAAACACAAACACATGCTCATAGTAGGAATTTATGATATATTTACTGAATGAATGAATGAATGAATGAATGAATGAATGAACAATCTAAGAAATAAATCTATTAAAGTTTTAGACAACCAAAGAATTATTCTAAAGTGCCAGGGTTACTTGGATCATGATTGATTCAAAGATTCTTCCAAAAATATTAGCTGCCATCTTGTTGAAAACAATATTTAAGCGATAAAAAATTTTGTCCAAGAACCCAAAGTAAGGAAAAGGTGTGGAACAGCAGTGTCTGTTTCAGCAGAATTGTCATAGCCAAAAACATTCTGGGTCACACATATAAATTTGTTACCAGCTAATTAATATTAAACATTAAAGCTAAATATTTCCCCAATATAGAGAATATTGTCAAAGGTTTTGCTAGCTCTCTTGGTTGCCACACAAAAGAGTAAAGGGATACTATGAAACAGTAACCTCCTGCCTCCTAGAAAAACAGAGAAACAAAAACCTCCCCAGCAGAATCAATGAAGTAATCTGCGGGACTCCAATGAGGTACCATCAGCTTTCTAACAGTGTGCGTTATTGTTAAAACATGCTTGAAGCAAAATCCTGGACCATGTATCTTGTAATTATTTCTTAAGAGATCAACCATTAAATGGCATAGAGGACTCTCTTAGTTTGAGTTTAAAAACCTCTGAGCTCACAGAATTGCTCTGGGCTATGGGCCATAGGCCTTGATTCTAATTCCTCATTGACTCTGATCAGACATCTGGCTCCGTCTTTTGGCCTATTTATGGTATGCCTCAGTATCCCTACAGGAAAATCATATCCAAATCAAACTCACTCTGAAACCCTACCCATCCTCTTAGAAGTTTGGTATGTGCACTGAAAGTGTCTCAGAAAAAGAAACATTATAAATTCAAGATATAATTATTATTCTTATATAACACCATTAAGTAACTTCAATTACAAACTACACTTTTAAAATCTGTTAACACTTCCTTCTGGGAAAGCCCTTTTGCCCTTTAATAGTTTAAGCTAATCATGGCAATATAATTTCCGGAGCTCATATTTGTGGGAGGAGAAAGGATGGCACTGGTGGCTTTCTCCTTCCTTTATCTCCTGAAATTATTGAGAGACTCTAAGCTAATTTTCTAAAGCATGCAGAGGCACTTAGGAAAGCTGGGAGCTGAGATGGGAACCTAAGCATTTAACTGACATCATTCCATGCTCCCCACATATGGCACATCACATAAGCAGTACTGGCTGAGCACACTGGTCTATTCTGGACTCTTGTTGGCGTTAAGTAGCATTCTTAATTACAAGCAGGCTTGCTTTTTATCATTTACAGTCACACAGTTCTCCCTTTATTTAACTAGAAAAAAAGCCACAATTTTTCTATGGAGGTAGTTTCACCATTTATGTTTTTGAGCAAATGCAAAATATAAAAAGACCCTGCAGTGTTCTCAAAACCTGCTTCTCACAGGCACTTAAAAAAAATCCTCATCATAATTTCTGCAACTGGGTCAGCTTGCACAAAGATACTTGGGTAGCCATGAGCGCTCTCTGCACCCTGCAAACCTTGTAAGTGACACCTCATAATAGTGCAAATGAAGCATGGCAAGATGAGAAAATGAAGAAGAATGAACCTGGATAGTCAACCCAGCAGTTTTCAAAACATAGGAGACTCAATTTTATTCCTTAAAATATACCACACACGAATTTTTATTTTACACATTCAAGCATATACATGCATTCCGTATTATGAAAGAAAATGTCTTATGATGCACAGAAATTCTAATACAAACAAACAGCCTAGTTCATTTGTTCATCTAGCCATATATATTTGCAATAGTCTCAGATTTTGAACAAAACCTCATTTTCACCTGTCTTGACTTTCAGCTATGAATTTATCATACTGTCATTTACCTTTGTGCTTTCCCTTCACCCTCATCTATTAGGCTCAAGGGTTCTTTACTTGTGGGTCCTTTGTCCCAACAATTAGCAAAATATTCAGAGAGCTATTGACCCAACAAATTCAACATCACCTCTTTCTTATTAGGTTTATCTTTAAGAAATCAACCTGCCTGCCGTGTTCTCAGTCCCTCTGCACTCACACTTCACCCCAGATCTCCATCCTTCACCCTAAGAGGCTTATTTTTTATCCTAATGTTCCTTGATTGTTCTATATAAAGTTAATTTTATTTTCAAAAGAGGGAAAAGATGAAGTATGAGAAATTCACACCTAGCTTTTATTTGGCAGGGGTTGGTTACTGACAGGTAAGTTTGTGCCTCTGATTGAAAAAACAAAGAATCAGAAGAGGTGTAGCCTCTTCCAAAAGAGTGAATGTGAAGGAGGGTGGGCAGAATTCCAAAAATACACAAACACGACCATACAACAGAACCTTTGAAGGAAACAAAAAGTTCTTTGACCCCAAAGAATAATACCAACCACTATACACACAACAATTTTCTCTACTATCCTATTCTTTCTCTTTTTCGATGACAGGCACCTCTGATTTTTCATTCACACGAAGAGACAATCACTGTATTCTGGAGGGAAAGAAATGTTTGTAAAGGCCAGCAGACGGCGCCCGACTGGGGTAGAAACTGCAGTGGAGAGGAAAAAGGAGTGCCCCACTCTGCTGCAGGGCCCCTTGGTCTTCTCCTCTCCCACGTTTCCAGTGGCCTCATCCCTCTGGAGAGATGCCGAGACACAGAAAAGGAGAAGTTGCATATGAGATTATTAGCCAAGTGTTCCCCATTGGCACAATTAGGTGCCCCACCCCCTGCATACCCCCATCTGCCTCACCGCACAACCCCCCCCTAGCTCTGTCTGCCCTTCCTGCACCCTGGCTCGCCTTCATCCCTCGGGACTCATATAATTCTGCACAAAGGCAGGGCAGTGGTTGAGAACTGCACTCAGGTAAAGGGAGCAACAAGCTCCTAGAATACTGTGGGCTTCTGGTGAGATCACCAGAAACTCCTTATTCTTTCAGCGGGATCTAATCTCTGTTACTTATAACAAAGAATCCCTGGCTTGGGACATCACTCTTGTCTCCATACTAGACACTCTTAACTGGAGAGAATTCCTGGGAGGGAACTAGGAGAAGGAGAAAGGAACCAATTCCTAGAACCCACAGGGATGTGTTTTTTTTCTATTGTGCTCCCAAAGAGGGCTTGCTAGGACTTGGTCTCTCTTCAGTTAGATTATGCTATAGTTTTTCATATCTAACCAGAATTGTCCCCAGGTAGGAAGCCCCCGCCCACCCCGCATCCATGGAATAAAGGGCCATCCTGGTAGCACCAGCATCTGCTCAGGGCAGAGCAAACTCATAAGGAGTGAGGCAAAGGATTCCGAGCTGAAACAAGTCTGAAAGGTGACCGGTCCTGCAAGAAAGAGGTGGAAAATGGATATAAAGAAAGTGCCCACAACTTTCGCTCTGCTTTCTAACAGAGTGCATTTTACACTGATGGAGAAGAAAAATTGGGAGTGGGGAACGACTCACAAAACCAGACTGATGTTTTACTTTTTGGCAATTCGGGAAATCTGGAATAGACATTTATCTGAAAATTAGAGGAATCCGACCTCACAGTGCTGGTCACTCTGGAAGAGAAAGCTGCCAACCAAGGGTTTTCTCTACACTCTAGCTATTTTCAAAGGGACAGGGCATTAGGAGAATAGTTTCCCTTAGCTCTAACTTCTCCTTCTCCAGGCAGACCTCCGGGCTTAGCCCAGCCGGCAATGAATGACTGGCCCTTCTTGGAAAGCATTAAACACTGAAGGAGGAAGTAAGACCTCCCTTTTTCCAACAGCCTTCAGACATGATCCTCAGGGAGATGGCTATGTGTAGTCAAGCCTCTCTCTGTTCCATTTAGAAAAGAACTCAGCCTAATTACCAAGGAAAAGGCATATATTTATGTGCAGAGTGGATGGAAGAGGAATGGTGTCCAGAGGTCCCCTCCATAAGGGTTGGCCCGCATTAGAGGGGGTGCCTCGGTTGCCCTCCTACCATCTCCAATTAAGGGAAGGCGTGGGGGCAAAAGTAATCGGCCTCCTGTTGAGTGAGTCCCAGGACTGCTTTGCTGTCACTGCAGTCTGGGCGCACTTTGGAGGAATGTGCGGGCTGGAATCTCTCCCTCCCCCGGGCCAGAGAAGATGGGCAGGAGGTGGGGCAGCATACACAGCACAGACAAAAGGTTCTGCAGAGCCCTCTTCTCTCCGGTGCTCAGGTCCCTTAGCTAAGCGCGGCGCCCCATCCGGCCACTGAGTGACCTTCTGGCAAGTGACGCCCCCTTCCCGCGGGGCCCAGCCGCGCGACCCAGGCTGGTCCTTTAGTAGGTGCCCACATCTCTCTCCCAGCACCTCGACAAGGAACGCCCCTCCCACCCCTCACCACCAACAACCGCGACGCCTTCCCCCATCCCCTTTCTATTGTCTTCAAAGAGATAAGTGTCTCGCACCAAGCACACCCAAATGCACCTCCCTTTTGTCGAGCTCCCATTTCTCTGAGCCTTAGGAGCCCAGGAGCGAGTGCAGGGTAGAAAGGGGGGAGCGAAGGGGGTAACCCGCGAGAACTTGGCATCGCAGACCCACCGTGTCCGCCTCGCAAGGATGCCGGTGACCTGTAGATTGCAATAGGCACTGAATGATGCTTGCTGCTGCCATGGAAATGGTGGATGTGGTGCGCTCCCAAACTGGACGCCCCCCACGCCACTCCTAGGAGGCCGCTGAGGGTGAGCGGGACTATCCAAAGCAGGGCCAGGCGCCCCCCTGCGCCGCCGCCGCCGCCTCCGCCGACCCCGGGCGAGCCCAGCTCGGCGCCGCACCGGAGCATCCTCTGGTACATGGCGGGGCGCCCGCCGAGGGGCAGCCGCCGCTGGAGGCAAAGTTTGGGGCGCGGGGAGAGGAGAGGGCGCAGGGGAGCGGGCGGCGCGGGGTGGGCTGAGGGGCCGGCCGCCTCACCGTGCCAGGGCACCCATCCTCTCCCTCCTTCGGACAGTCTTCTCGGGGTCCTGGAGTCCGCCGTGCCCAGCACCCCAAACAACCCGAAACATAGCCGAGGCGAATGCAGCTGGAGAGGGGCTTGTCCGGAAAGGCAGCCCCGGGAACGGCAAGCACGGAGCGGGTGGCTGCTCCCAGATTTCCAGGGCTCCAGGTTCTCGAGAAATACTCCCAAAGAGTTTCGGGCGAGAGTGCGTGCCGGCGGGTAGGGGGCCGAGAAATTGTTTAAAGCTCCTCCCGGAGGGTCCTCACTTCTACATGACAGCCATCCACCGCGAATCCACAAGGTAAATCCATTTAGCTTTGTGTGCGGGGACTAGGGAGGCCACTTCGCCGGCCCAACCTCCTTTCAAGACAGAAGCAGACCCCATGGAATCCAGGCGCCCCTTCCCTCCATTCAGCCCCGGCTGGCTCGCCCGCTAGCGCCAGCCTCCCCCGGGCTGCGCGCGGAGCAGCGGCGCGCATCGCCTGCTCCCGAGGCAATCTCCGCGTCCGCCGCCTCCTGACACTTACGCCCGGCGAGGGGTTCAGAGGGAAGAGTGCGCCCTTCTGAAGGAAGTGGGAATCGAACGGGGGAAAGACAGCTGAGAAGAAGATGCGGACGAAGGAGTAAGGGAGAGAAACAGAAAAAGAAAAAGAAAAAAAGAAAAAAAGAAAGAAAGAAAAGAAAAACCACACACGCTGGTGAAGCAAGGGGCTCTATGCAAATCTGCAGTCTCCAAACAGCAAATCACTGAAGCTCGGATGCAATGCAGAGGACGAGCCTATGTAACGAGGGAGGCTGGTCTAGCTTCCCACGAAAATCGCCCTGCTTTGCCTCTCCCTTGCATTCTCCACGCATCAAAGGGACACGTGTAAGTCGAAACGGGAACACCTAAAAAGCAACTCTCCCTTCACCAGGTGATCCCTCCATCTGAACTACAATGGCAAATGGCACCCTTCCCCTACCCAATGGTTTAGATGTAACCAGTGTCTTTAGAGATCTTAAAAGGGATAGAATTCGGGTCTTTTTATTGGACCAAACTTGTTCTACCAGGTGTTTAAACCCAATCTGCTAAATATGGCTTGACACCTTGTACTCAAGCATCAGTTGCGATGATCTGTTAATCACATACATTATTCATAACAAGGATTCTTCTTCCCACTACCATACTATATCTCATATAAGGCAGTGGAAGTTCAGGGGACCAAAACTCACAAGGAGGGAAAAGGATGCATTAATTTGGCAGCTGCAGAAGAGGCAGAAAGTGGAAGAATGGAAAGAGACGAAGAGAAGGGTCAGGAGAGAAACAGGAAGAAAGCAGAAAAGAAAGAAATGGCATGAATAAAATTGCTTGTATTTCAGCCAATATTTTAGGAATATTTAAGAACTTCCAAGATCTCTCGGAAGCCCCGCTGTGAGGATCTTTGCTAAGGGTGGAACTCCTCCTTTCTCTCATCCTGTCTTATAAAGAAAATAGCATCAGGAAATGAAAATTCCTAAATCTAGTGCCCCCAAGGGAAAGAGGACATTTATATGCTGTTGATGAAATACAGCATCTTTAACTGAAAGCTGTGTGTCCTAGATGAAAGACCAGCAAAGCTAGCATACATTTAAGAGTAGAAATCTAGCAATGCAAGTGGACTTGGCTAGGAGGATCACAGACACTGGAAGCTGGTGATTAAGACTTGGGACTATGATTTAAACATTTCCCTGGTTTCCAAAAGATGATAAAAAACTATGACATGTCCAGTGGCCGGACATTTTTTTTGGGGGGGGGGTCTTTATTTCTATTTAAAGCCAAAAGAAAGAAACTTTCAACCATGAGACTCTGATGCCCACTATATAAATAGTGTCCAGTGGCCCCCAAATCACACCTGTATCAATCACACATCTCACATTCCTGTCAAAAGTTTATTTTATTATACTTAAAGGTATTTCTTCAGTAGTATATTGATTGAAACAGTTCAGCCTTGCTAAACACAATGCTTTTATCTATTTAAATATGCCATGTCTCTCAACCTTCCACAGCTGCTCAAAGACCAGCAGAAGCAAAATCTATCATTTTCCACTGTGAACTGTTTCTGCCCTTGTCCCCAGTCATTTCTTATTCTTTTTGTTATTTTGCAACATATGTATTTTAATTCACTAACAAGAGTCGTGATTATTCATTTTAAAAATATCAAAGAGAGCTTCAAAAAGAAAAGGAAAATCATCCACACAGTATGTTTTCAAGACCACAGGTCCATATTCTGAATTTGACATTTCATAGTGTTAGCATGGAAAGAGCACTGGATTAGGAGTTAGGAAATCTGTGCTGCATTTTGGATGCCACCATTTACTGGTTACATCACATTAGTTACCGAGTCTTTCCCTGAGGCACTGTGGCTTCCTTTATAAAATAGTCATGTTTCTATCTTTCCTAACAATCCCACAGGGTAGAAAGGATATCATGCAATATTTAATGTTGGTGTTCTTTAAAATATACCAAATGCTCCCTGCAATGATGACATTATGTCTCTTCTCTCATACAGGTCTAACATACTCAAGCTGATCACTATGTACAATACGTTCAGTTGCCTTCCATCTAAAAGATATGTAGAGCATTGCATTGTTCTCCAATACCCTCATATATTGTGTTAATCTGTCCTTCCCTCCCAAAATAAATGGCAGATTCCTGAAGGGGACAAAAGTCAAGTCTTCATTCCTACTCCCTCTAGTGTCCAGCATATGTGAAACATATCTAGTCTCTTAGTACTTACAGTCAATTCTCATTATTCACAGTAGTTGTGGCAAATAAAGTCGCTGTGAACACTGAATTAGCAAATACTGAACCATTGCTCCTATGGGAAAATATAGGGCTATGGTTCCTGCAAACCTCTGATCACATTTTTCATGACTGAATCAATCCATTACCTTGTTTCATGTATTTCTGAATGATAATGATACCTTCTTTAATACATAATGTTGATTCATTAACATTGAACTCACGACCAGCAGCACTCTAACTCATATCTGAAAGAAGGATATCTAATATGTATTTTCTCCATAAGGCACATCACATCTTTCTTGCATTTAGGAACATTAGACAGCCCTTTGGCATTATGCTTGAGGGTCATTTTAAACAGCAAAGTCACCAAAGTAAAGCACAAAATGTGGTGCTAAAAAGACCTAAAATAGCGCATTTGTTTACAGTGTGAGAGCTGAAACAAGAAGCAAGCCAATAGTCTTGTTCAACTTCAGCCAGGAACATGTATAGTGAGAACACAAATGTTTTGCCATTCTCTGCATGTTTGCTAAGGATCACCAAAGTGCCACAGGCTACAAATAAATAACAAGGATCAACTGTATTTGTTATTCTCTTGATTGCTAGGAATGGATAGGGCTGGGATTTTGGAGAGTGATTTGTATAACGAAAAGCCATAGAAATAGAATAAGGGTAGAAGATTGAGAATAACTTTCCCAAGAACATTCAATTAGGAAGATGCTTCCCCTCCTCCCCCACTCCCTCGCCTGTCTTATATTGTCTGGGGCCTTGGGACATGAAGGCAGGGTTAGAGAAAGGATAGGCCAGAAATCTTAGTTTTACGGTAGTCTCAAGAGCTAAAGAGAAAATATTTATGGCTGCCTCAAAAGAAGAAATTGCTGTAGTCTTCCAGGCAGATGTCTAGGGCACCTTTGCAATACTTAGGGGGTTCTAGGGTGGATTCTGTGTTACAGATACAGCAATATTTGTTATAAATGATTGTAATTTTGTGGAACAAGGAGCAATTCTCTGTCTAGATAGTGTAGAAAAAGTATTGTAGGCAAAAGCATGACTAATCTGGATGAAGCAAATAAAGCTTGTGTGTACCCATTAATTTGTGTCTCTTCAGCTAGTCAGTCTTTGTGCTTGCAATTGTGTTATCTAAGGGAAACTGAGGCAGCATCTCACAAATTGTTCTCAGGTGATTAAAGAACTGGTTGGAGGAAACAAGGTTTTTGGCTAACTGTAATTTATTCTTAAAAAATTCAGCACAGACAGTGTGACATAAGTGTTTCTTAACACTGTCTGTACCCCGAGAGTGTCAGTGCCTTTATCAGGAATTTATGCCCCAACATCTCAGTCAGAATTACAGAAGACAGAGGTGGTTTCTAGAAGACTTGGGCTACTATCATCTCTAATTATGATGTGGCTGTGCTCATTAGTTATAATATCTGTTGAAAATAAGTTATCACTGGTGAAATTAAGGGCTTGTAAATTTGTCCAATGAAAGTTAGGAAGAAGTTATCCTTGGTGAAATCATTAATAGGCAAGATGAGTGAATTAACTAAATTTTACCTGAATATACCTCACTTCTATATAAATCGAGTATGTGACTCTAAGAGGCCTTTCACCCTTTGCTATGATGAATTGTTCCATAATAATAGTAATAATAAAAACTAACACTTATTTCTAGCATACCACTCTGAGTGATTTAAATGAATTAATTCACATAATCATTACAAAATGATATGAGGAAGGTACTATTGTTGATCCCTAACAATCCTTAGTCACTTAATTCTGAGAGATGGTGAAGTGGGTGCTACCACTGAAATACTGTCATATTTGCTTCAGGAAAACCATTTTTTGCAAGACATTATTTTCAGGTACCTTAAAGAATGAAGAGCTGGAACTTCACCAAGCTTCTGGAATAGGCTATAAAGTTTTGTGCCTACTCGTTAGTAAATGTCTGTATCTGTAGCAGAAGTTGGTCTTGGTCTTGAATTCATTATGAGCTGTACTTGTGTGAACTTTTGGAAATGGGGTTAACACTCACTTGCCACCAACAACCATGGCTACTGAGATCTACCTAAAAGAACCTAAGGACTGTATGTGCTAAGCTGTCCTAAGCCCACTCACACCTGATGATTTATCATGAACAAGAATACAGGTAGCCTAAGTTGAACAACATTTACAAAATGAGAGATGGATTTGAAAGCTGAGAGGAAAAGACAAAAGAAATAGAAAGAGACAGAAGAGGAGAGTGAGTGGAAGAGGGAGATTCTGGAGAAATGGGAAAACAGGCTATTTCAAATTATTTCTTCATATTGCAAAAATCAACCTTTTTATCTAAAGAAACAGGATGGTTGTCCAGCAGACACTTTCATCCTTTTCATATTTTCCTTAAGCTTAATTGGAAACCCTTGAAGCTCAGTATTAAGCTTTTTAAATAGAAAAGTAGATACTGAAAACAGCAGAGGGGAAGTATATTAAAACCCACAGACAGCACTAATATTTTAAAAATTAAAAATCAGAAGAGTGTCAGTCTTGCATTTTGCATTTCTACCAGTATCAGCATAAAGAAAAGATAAGCAGACCCCACATATCCATCTACCTACTTGTCTGAGTTGGAACTGAGAGTCAGTAAAGAGGGGTAGACTCAGAAGAGGGTTTGTTCTGGAGAGTTGTAAAGATAAACCCCTGATCCTGCTACCCCTCTGGATGATTGCAGGTCCCTAAGAGTAAGATCAGAAAATGAGAGTAAGAGCACTGAGAATGAAAATAATAATGATAATAACAATGGCGGGCTAAAAGCATCTCTGGAGATTTACTACAATCTTTTTATTCAGATGATAAACATGTGTTACAGAAAAGTCAAGTTTATTTATGAAGTGTTTGCTTATCTTGAAGAACACTTTCATCTCCAACCACCAACAGACCAGTCATAGATACAGATTGGTGGATTCAGTCAACTTAGCTATTACCTAGCTCCTCCCCAATGATATAACAAATCAGAGGGAGTGCTGGGGATCAAGATGAGCCCATATGGTACTCAAGTCGCTCAAATTGAATTAAAGCCTAGATGTGCAGTTGGACTTGGAAACATGACTAGATTTATTCAAGTCAAGATTAGTTGTGTTTAGGTCTGAAATATTCTATAATCTCTATCTTGTCTTCCATCTGATTTAATACAAATTTCATTTTTGGTGTCTTGCATAAAACTTGGTGCTGAAGTACCAAGTCAGGGTCATAGAGATTTCACTATAACTGCACATTCAAGTGTTGTAGGCATCACAGGGGCACCAAGCAATCATATGCCATCTTTTAATCACTGTCAGCTTATATAGTTTGTAGAACTGTTTTAACCGATTTCTGTTGGTGACAAACACTTCCTAGGCTCACACTCTTCATAATGTAGTGTGGCAACATGAGACTGGAGTGCCTGACTATGAGTGTGAATCCAAGCTTCATTGTTTTTATTCATGTGACTTTTAGTTTAAGGGCCCCTTGTCCCAGTTTCCTCATCTGGAAAAGGACTATAACGCTATACGTAATGAAATTGGAACCATTTCTAAAATCTATTAAACACATAATAAATATAAGTTATTACTCTTTATCCATGCATACTTAGTTAGCTTATTTATTCTTTATTCAGAGGTACTTTATGCCAAAGACATAAAGATAATGAGCTGCGATGTGGTTTTTTATTTGGCCATATTCTAAAGTCTTCCCACTCAGTCTATAGTCAAGCTCAGCCACTTCTTAATGTATTACCACAGCCTCTGTTTCTCTAAATCTGTGTTGCTCAAACTTTAGTGTGCATAGGAGATACACTAGAGGGGCTAGAAGGGCTGTTAAATCACAGATTGCTTTGCTTTTGATTCCCTTAGTCTTTCGAGACCCCTGATAATTTGCATTTCTAATAAGTTTCCAGGTAATACTGAAGCTGCTAGGCTGGGGGAATGCCAAGGTCCTTGTTTCAGGTTTTATTAACTAACACATGGAGAGCTTTCTCATTAAGCTCCTTACCAATGATCTCACCTCCCCTTAGTTGATCCTCTATAACTACAGCCAGATCAGCGTTCCCTAAACATAGATAAGAGTGCTGTTCCCAGTTCTCTTCTTTAAAGCATTCTTTAAAAACTGCAAGATGTCTATTATATAAACCTATTTGTTCTCATCTCACACCATGTAACTATAAATTCTCTTTACTATAATTAGAAAAAATATACTATTTTCCTTCTCATCTTTTGTATTTGAGCTATTTTATTTGTTGTCTTGCCAGTGGCTATGAGCAGGAACTCAGACACTACACTAGGGCTCAATTCTTGCTTCTACTAACTTGCTAGCTATGTGGCCTTAGGCAGGTTATTTAAACTCAGTTTTCCCATCTGTAAAAAAGGTTAATTGTAGGGTTGTTGTGAGGATTAAATGAGTTGACAAATTTAAAGCATTTAAAATACAATAGTGCCTAGAGTATGAGTGTGTGTGTGTATATATATATATATACACACACACACACTAGCTTACTGTCTAGAGTGTGTGTATGTAGGTTTTTGCTCTTGTTTTCTGAAATGGGTTATTTTTCCCCTTGTTTTATGGTAGGGAGAAAATAAATCAGAATTTATGATAATATTGTTTTCCATATAATACCTAATACTGGTCATCCAAATACTCACCATAACAAAACTAAACTAAACTAAACAACAACAAAAATTAAAAAGTCCCTTCCAGGTCTGGGCACATCAGGCCTCCAGTCCAACCAGCATCAGCTAGAGAAAAGATCAATGCCACGAACTGACAACCTGGTATCTGTCTGCCTGAATTCCAAGACACTGTCTGTCATATACATCTATCACTGCAGAAAGAAGCATGAGATTGTTGAGAACAACTATAACTGGAAGGACAATTCTAAGGCAAGTTAGGGTAATATTAAGACTAAAGCATAACTTCCAAATTCTCTAGTAAACACAGATACTCAAACCAGGAACCAGAAATCATGTACCATATGTTTAATTTATTGAATGTCCAAGCACTCAGAGCATAAGCCAATTCGATTTACTTTGCGAATGTATGTTGTGGAGCATATATTACCATTTGAATGCACTGAAAGGAATTTAATCATGCAATTCAAATTGAATCTCTCTTTGGGATCTATAATCTAATCCCCACCCAATTCAAGAATTCAGGAGATATATATACATATATATACACACACACATATATAAATAAATATATATACACACACATATATATAAATATATATATACACATATATAAATATATATACATTTATATATATATTTTTTAGGTTACACATTTTGTCAGAGATATTTTGATGTTAATACTATAGATAAGTTGGTATGACTATTCTACTATCAAGACCTTTTTACCAGGTAAAATTAAAATTCTTTAGCATGTTATATTAAGTCCTTTAAAGTGTGCCTCCATGCCACTTATTTTACTTCCATTTCAACATTTGCCACTTTCCCCACAAACACCTCAGGTTTCAGCCACATGAACTTCTCACTCTTCCATAAAACACACTGCACGCTTTTTGTTGTTGTTTTTACTTTGACATAGCCCGTGCTATTCTCTCTGTAAAACTATCTTTTCTACTTCCTTCCTCTCTTAGTATTGTATTAATTGTTCTGTCAAATGTTAATACATATTTCTCCATTGGAAAAATTTCTGAACTCTGTCATTTTTTTGCTACCTTCTCAAGTGTAGAATATTACAAATACCTAAAAATTAGTGAGGATCTGTAACAGTCTATTCACATTACTGCTGTGCAGAATAAATGATGATCAAAGCAACTGGTTAAGTCTACCACCATGTTTAGTGGTTGAAATCACCAAAGCCAACAGAGAAACGAAACAAATCCTCTTCAATGTATCCTTACATGTTTATTGGTGAGTTACTTTTATTATCTAAAATATGTAGGAAGTTTAAGCTTAATTTTAATTTGAATGCTAAGTAAGCTGGTTATAAAGAATGATGGAATTCATTGTGATATTATCCTACTCATGTTATAAACAGATGTCTTTCTTTTCCATACTTCACAAAAAAATAAAAGAAAGTACCGCCAAGCTAAGATGCTTGCTGCCAAGCTGAATTACAGAACAAACATTTATAGCCAACTTATAAATTCTTAACTATAGGGTTTTATAATGGAAATACTGCCACCATTTTCACTATAACCATTCAAATAATATTACTATAGCAAAACTTACCATCTAATGTATTTTTTTCTGGAATGGATGAGGGAAGACTAGCTATAAGAGTTGGAAAAACTTTCAATAGCTCAATTCAAACTGCACAATTATTCCAATAGTTCAAGTCTCTTAGAATATTGATTTTAAAATAAGATGTATATGCTACAAAACATTTATTCTTAAAAGATAGGAAATTGTTTGATGCCTGTATAAGAAATATAAGACTTCTGAGGAATTTTGAAAAATTATTAATCAATGTTGCTTTTTAAAAACTGTCTTATTTTTGTTTTGTAAAAGAATTACGTTGCCTCACATTTTCTCTGTTTTATTGCTGAGATGATTCCCCTGGAGAACTGTGTGTTTATCTTGACAGGTGTTAGTAGATCCACAGACCTCTGTGGAATTGTTCCTCGTTGCGTTCAAGTACAGTAGAAAACATTATGCCTGCAAAGTAATGAACTTACCTTATTGCATTCTAAATAAAATAAACCACACAGCAAGTGGAATTAATCTACTAATGTCTTCCTAATGAAGCTTTCATTAGACATATGGTGTGGTCTTCAAAATTTAACTCATGACAGGTATTAAAACAAAGCATATCTGATGATTTTTTAAAAGAATACTTGATGATTGCCTCTGACATTATTTTTAAATGAACTAGTTTACATTCAGATTGCTTTAGGCACCTAATCAAAGAGATACAAGAAACTATCTAGACTTAAGAATTTCTTTAAATCAAATAGAAGAAACAAATGTCTCACTACCAATGTCCTTAAATAATGTAAACTGGGCCAGGTGCTCAGGCCTGAAATCTCAGCACTTTGAAAGGCAGAGGCAGAAGGATCACTGGAGACTGCAAGTTTGAGACCAGCTTCAGCAACATAAGGAGACCCTATCTCTACAAAAAATTAAAAAATTAGGCAGGCATGGTGGTATATATCTGTGGTGCTAGTTAACACAGGAGGATCCCTTTAATCCAGTTCAAGGCAGCAGTGAGTGATGATAAGGCCATGGTGCTCCAGCCTGGGTGACAGAGAGATCCCATCTCTACATAAACAAATAAATAATACATTTATTTATTTATTTTTTATTATTATTATTATTTTTGAGACTACGTTTCACTCTTGTTTCCCAGGTTGGAGTGCAATGGGGCGATCTCGGCTCACCACAACCTCCGCCTCCTAGGTTCGGACGATTCTCCTGCCTCAGCCTCCCGAGTAGCTGGGATTACAGGCATGCGCCACCACACCTGGCTAATTTTGTATTTTTAGTAGAGATAGGGTTTCTCCATGTTGGTCAGGCTTGTCTCGAACTCCCGACCTCAGGTGATCCACTCACCTCGGTCTCCTAAAGTGCTGGGATTACAGGCGTGAGCTATTGCACCCCGGCATATTTTTATTTATTTATGTGCTATTCTCAAATTGAAGGGAGGGGCAAATTTCCCATTTCCTGTGCAGTGTAAAATTTCATGCATTAATAAAATTTATAAGGCAAATATTAAGAATGAAACTGTTTTCACAGTGGTTTGCTTTAAAAGTAGCAAACTGGATTCCTGGGCAAGATGGCCAAATAGGAACAGCTCAGGTCTGCAGCTCCTAGCAAGACCAATGCAGAAGGCAGGTGATTTCCACATTTTCACCTGAGGTACCTGGTTCATCTCACTGGGACTGGTTAGACAGTGGATGCAGCCCACAGAGGGCAAGCCAAAGCAGGGTGGGGCGTTGCCTAACCCAGGAAGCACAAGAGGTCGGGAAACTCCCTCTCCTAGCAAAGTGAAGCCGGTGAGGGACTGTGCCATGAGGGATGGTACTGTCTGGCCCAGACACTAGGCTTTTCCCATGGTCATCACCACCTACAGACCAGGAGAATTCCTCTGGTGCCTACACCACAAGGGTCCTGGGTTTCAAGCATAAAACTAGGTGGCTATTTGGGCAGACACC
The DNA here is from genome assembly GCF_037993035.2 of Macaca fascicularis. Lineage (NCBI taxonomy): Eukaryota > Metazoa > Chordata > Mammalia > Primates > Cercopithecidae > Macaca > Macaca fascicularis. Next base: position 71,613,089 of record NC_088387.1, on the reverse strand, counting down.
AAGCTAGCTGCAGGAGTTATTTTTTGTACAACAGTGGTGCCTGGAACGCCAGCGAGTCAGAACCGCTCACTCCCCTGGAAAGCAGTCTGAAGCCAGGAAGCCAAGTGGCCTTGCTCAGTGAATCACTCCTCTCGGGAGCCCACTGGCTTGAAATTCTTGCTGTCAGCACGGCAGCTTGAAGTCGACCTGGGACGCTCAAGCTTGGTGGGGGGAGGGACGTCCACCATTACTGAGGCTTGAGCAGGTGGTTTTCCCTTCACAATGTAAACAAAGCTGCTGGGAAGTTTGGACTGGGCAGAGCCCACCACAGCGCCACAAAACTGCTGTAGCCAGACTGCCTCTCTAGATTCCTGCCCTCTGGGCAGGGCATCTCTGAAAAAAAGGCAGCAACCCCAGTCAGGAACTTATAGATAAAACTCCCATCTCCCTGGGACAGAGCACATGGGGGAAGGGACGGCTATTAGTGCAGCTTCAGCCAACTTAAACGTTCCTGCCTGCCTGCTCTGAAGAGAGCAGCAGATCTCCCAGCACGGTGCTTGAGCTCTGCTAAGGGATACACTGCCTTCTCAAATGGGTCCCTGATCCCTGTGCCTCCTGATGGGGGGACAACTCCCAGCATAGGTCGACAGACAACTCATACAGGAGAGCTCCAGCTGGCATCTGGCAGGTGTCCCTCTGGGACAAAGCTTCCAGAAGTGGGCAAGTAGCAATCTTTGCTCTTCTGCAGCCTCTGCTGGCAAACAGGGTCTGGAGTGGACCCCCCAGCAAACTCCAGCAGACCTGTAGGAGACTGTTAGAAGGAAAAGTAACAGAAAGGAAAACTAACAAACAGAAAGCAATAGCATCAACATCAACAAAAAGAACAACCACACAAAAACTCCATCAGAAGTTTACCAACAGTAAAGACCAAAGGTAGATAAATCCACAAAGATGAGGAAAAACAGTGCAAAAAGGCTGAAAATTTCAAAAACTGGAATGCCTCTTCTCCTTCAAAGGATCACAGTCCCCTGCAAGCAATGGAACAAAACTGGACGGAGAATGAGTTTGACGAATTGACAGAAATAGGCTTCAGAAGGTGGGTAATAACAGACTCCTCTGAGCTAAAGGAGCATTTTCTAACCCACTACAAGGAAGCTAAGAATCTTGAAAAAAGATTAGACAAATTGCTAAGTAGAATAACCAGTTTTGAGAAGAACCTAAATGAGCTGATGGAGCTGAAAAAACAGAGCACGAGAGCTTCGTGAAGCATACTCAAGTATCAATAGTCGAACAGATCAAGAAGAAGAAGGGATATCAGAGATTGACAATCAACTTAACAAAATAAAGCATGAAGACAAGATTAGAGAAGAAAGAATGAAAAGGAATGAACAAAGCCTCCAAGAAATATGGGACTATGTGAAAAGACCAAACCTACATTTGATTGGTGTACCTGAATGTGAAGGAGAGAACGGAACCAAGTTGGAAAACACACTTCAGGATATTATCCAGGAGAACTTCCCCAACCCGCCAGACAGACCAACATTCAAATTCAAGAAATACAGAGAACACCACAAAGATACTCCTCAAGAAGAGCAACCCCAAAACACATAATGATCAGATTCACGAAGGTTGAAATGAAGGAAAAAATGTCAAGGGCACCCAGAGAGAAAGGTCGGGCTGCTCACAAATGGAAGCCCATGAGACTAACAGCAGATCTCTTTGCAGAAACCCTACAAGCCAGAAGAGAGAGGGGATCAATATTCAACATTCTTAAAGAAAATAATTTTCAACCCAGAATTTCTTATCCAGCGAAAATAAGATTCACAAGTAAAGGATAAATAAAATCCTTTACAGACAAGCAAATACTGAGGGATTTTTGTCATCACCAGACCTTCCTTACAAGAGCTCCTGAAGGAAGCACTAAATATGGAAAGGAAAAACTGGTACCAGTCACTGTAATGTGAAAGACTAATGTGTGTAAAGACCATCAGCAACATGAAGAAACTGCATCAACTAATGGGAAAAGTAACCAGCTAGCATCATAATGACACGATCAATTCAAACATAACAATATTAACCTTAAATGTAAACGGGCTAAATGCCCAAATCAAAAGGTATAGACTGGCAAATTGGATACAGTCAAGACCAATCGGTGTGCTGTATTCAGGAGACCCATCTCATGTACAAAGACACACATAGGCTTAAAACAAAAGGATGGAGGAAGATTTACCAAGCAAATGGAAAGCAAAAGAAAGCAGGGGTTGTAAACCTAGTCTCTGATAAAACAGACTTTAAACCAACAAACATCAGAAAAGACAAAGAAGAGCATTACATAATGGTAAAGGGATCAATGCAAGAAGAGCAATGCAATCAACAAGAAGAGCTAACGATCCTAAATATATATGCACTCAATATAAGAGTACCCAGATTCATAAAGCAAGTTCTTAGACACCTACACAGAGACTTAGACTCCCACACAATAATAATGGGAGAGTTTAACACTCTACTGTCAATATTATACAAATCAATGAGACAGAAAATTAACAAGGATATTCAGGACTTGAACTCAGTTCTGGAGCAAGCAGATCTAATAGACATCTCTAGAATGCTCCACCCCAAATCAACAGAATATACATTCTTCTCAGCACCACATTGCACTTATTCTAAAATTTACCACATAACTGGAAGTAAAACACTCCTCAGCAAATGCAAAAGAACAGACATCGTAACAGTCTGTCAGACCACAGTACAATCAAATTAGAACTCAGGATTAAGAAACTCACTCAAAATCGCACAACTACACGAAAACTGAACAACCTGATCCTGAATGACTACTGGATAAATAACGAAATAAAGACAGAAATAAAGATGTTCTTTGAAACCAATGAGAACAAAGACACAATGTACCAGCATCTCTAGGACACAGCTAAAGCAGTGTTTAGAGGGAAATTTATAGCACGTAATGCCCACAGGAGAAAGCAGGAGAGATCTAAAATCAATACCCTAACATCACAATAAAAAGAACTAAAGAAGCAAGGGCAAACAAATTCAAAAGCTAGCAGAAGACAAGAAATAACTAAGATCAGAGTAGAACTGAAGAAGACAGAGACACAAAAAAATCAATGAAACCAGGAGCTGGTTTTTTGAAAAGATCAACAAAATAGATCGACCACTAGCCAGATTAATAAAGAAGAAAAGAGAGAAGAATCAAATAGACACAATAAAAAAATGATAAAGGGGGATATCCCCACAGATCCCACAGAAATACAAACTTACGTCAGAGAATATTATAAGCACCTCTACTCAAATAAACTAGAAAATCTAGAAGAAGGCCAGGTGCAGTGGCTCAAGCCTGTAATCTCAGCACTTTGGGAGGCACAGATGGGCGGATCACGAGGTCAGGAGATCGAGACCATCCTGGCTAACCCTGTGAAACCCCGTCTCTACTAAAAAATACAAAAAACTAGCCGGGCGAGGTGGCAGGCACCTGTAGTCCCAGCTACTCGGGAGGCTGAGGCAGGAGAATGGCGTAAACCTGGGAGGTGGAGCTTGCAGTGAGCTGAGATCCGGCCACTGCACTCCAGCCCCAGCCCGGGCAACAGAGCCAGACTCCGTCTCAAAAAAAAAAAAAAACAAAACAAACAAACAAAAAAAAACTAGAAGAAATTGATAAATTTCTGAAAATATACACCCTCCCAAGACTAAATCAGGAAGAAGTCAAATTCCTGAAGAGACCAATAAGAAGTTCAGAAACACCATGTGACCCAGCAATCCCATTACTGGGTATATACCCAAAGGATTATAAATCATTCTACTATAAAGACACATGCACACGTATGTTTATTGCAGCACTGTTCACAACAGCAAAGACTTGGAACCAACCCAAATGCCCATCAATATTAGACTGGATAAAGAAAATGTGGCACATATACACCATGGAATACTATGCAGCCATAAAAAAGTATGAGTTCATGTCCTTTGCAGGGACATGGATGTAGCTGGAAACCACCATTCTCAGCAAACTAACACAGGAACAGAACACTAAACACTGCATGTTCTCACTCGTAAGTGGGAGTTGAACAATGAGAACACATGGACACAGCGAGGGAATCATCACACCCTGGGGCCTGTTGTGGGGTGGGAAGCAAGGGTAGGAATAGCAGTAGGGAAATACCTAATGTAGATGACAGGCTGATGGGGGAAGCAAACCACAATGGCACATGTATACCTGTGTAACAAACCTGCATGTTCTGCACATATATCCCAGAACTTAAAGTACTATTAAAAAAAATTAGCAAACACCAGCTTAAATTGTGGTTAAAGCTATATAGTTTAATGGCCATTGAAAGATCAACTATAAACAAACAAAATCAGTATCTTTTCATAGGCAGCATTTTGATTTAGCATTTGTTGAAAATAAAATTCAAAGCATCTCATAGAAAACCTGCCTCCTTCAGAAAAATCACCAATTTTGGAGTACATGTGATCCCATTCCAGCTAATATTTACAGTAACATATAAAACAGCTACAAATAAGTCACATCTTCATTGCTACACTATGCCAAATTCTTAATTTCCCATTTTAAGTTCCTTTGTCAATTCTTTCCTGCTTCTCTTCTGTATAATCACAGTTGTCCAACTGAGACCTGATGATCTTATCAGTCATGCACTTTTACTATTATTATTTAAATTTACTCATTTCAGCTATTATTTACTGCCAAGCTTTGCAGAGGGACGAAAACAGACATGGTAACAGAAGAGTAAAGGTGGGTCTTTTCTCTTTTGGCAGTAGCAGCCAGAAACAGTATGAAAGCAATGGATCATGAAGAAAAGCAATTTCCTACTTGAGGGATTAGATAGTACCCTCTTTTGTACTGTTAAATCAAAGTTTTAGTTATTTTTCCAAGTAACACTGATTTTTTTCAATTTACATAAATAGTCTCTAGAGAAACTGCAAGAGATCCCCAAACACATACTCTCTCTCAGCCAATCAATAGAAAAGATAAGGAAAATGAAAAAAAGAAAAGTAAACCCAAACTTCCTTTATCTTGTATTGCTTTGAGCAAGCCTTTACACAGCATGGCAAAAATTAAACTGCTACACAACCAAAAGATAATTAGTTTAACAAGGAAGAATTTGAACTGATACATGAGGCGTTTTTTGCTTTTTTTCAGGAAAAATATAGGTGATTTTTATTTTGAGGGAGTTCACTTTTGCTAGAATTAGAAACTTGAAAACTGTAAATTTCAGCAAATGTATGCTTTACTATTTAGGTTCAGATTGATATTAACCACTGCTATTAGTTGGTACTAAATTCAGATCTGAGAAAATCTGTAGCAGAAAACTGCTCTGAAATGTCATGTGAAAATCCTAATCAATTTTAAATGCATTTACATTCATGGAGGAATAAAACGTACTCTTAAATAATAAAGGAAAATAATACTACATGTATAAAATGTGAGGAAGGAAAATCATGAGTCTATTTTCACAGTTCATTTTTAAAGGTTTATTGTTTATATGAGGTATGTTTAAGAAAGTTACAAATTTTCTATAGTGAATGACTTTTATGCCTTATAATTAACAATAAAAAGTCTCCATAGCTAAATAATAGGTTTTTGATAAAACCTTATAATTTATTTCAGCTTATTCCACAATTGCCCAGTTCTTAATATCTTAAAACCCTTCACACTGTTGACAGATACCTGAGATAACAGTAGGTGATTAGTTGACAAAGTTCTAGCTACGATTTTAATTGCCTTTTTTCCGCTTTGTCAAAATACGGATGCTATTAAATCATTGTTGAACTCATCCTATATAGACAGTAAGAACAAGCAAATAAGTATATTAACGTAGCAGACATTTCCTGCTTTACATATAACTGAAGTAATATGTTCTAAATCTGGTGGAACAATCTATTGTACACACTACAAATCCTTTGCAAAAATGAAATAGAATAAGAAACTACGCAGGGAAACCAAATTAGAAGACTGCAGGTCTGTAGCCAAGTGGAATACAATTTGTCCATTACACAATAAAATAATCTTAGAAGTAGGTTGAAGTAATTTAGTATGGCTGAGGTAAGTGAAATTTGGAGGGATGAATGTTACTTTCACCCAACATAAATTCCTTAATCCAACAGTAAATAATAATAATAGGTTACTTGGGTAAATAAAGTTTGAATCCACTGGGTTTTCTGGGCTGGATTTCTTTTTTTTTTTTTTTTACATTCAGAGTTGGATTTGCTGACAGGTTAAATAATGAAAAGTATGTTGAGGTTTCCCAGATTAAAACATATATAAAAAATGAAATAATTTGTAATGACACTCAGATCCAGGACTAAATAATTCAATAGTCTCATATGAATTGCTAGGTAGTATCTATATAGAAACACCAAGGTTCATTTTAAAAATCAGTGACTGTTCAATTGTAATATTTTTGGAGCAGCCCTGCCCTTGGCTCACTAGATCGGGCTATCAACCTAGACAGGCTGCTGTGACAGAGTAGTTCTAGTTTAGTATTCAATATCCATTCTGCCTTCTCTCTAGCAAGTAGAACCATTTGAAAGGATGAGGGGGAAGTGCACAGAGTAGCAATATGTCCCAGTAAAACTACTTGCTTTCCAAAACAGCCTTAGAGTTACAGTGCCCTTGTGACCCAGTTAATCTTGAAACAATGTAAATTGAATTTACATAATTACGAAAATACTTTCTTAAAGGTAGATTTTTGTGGACTGTCCCCCTACCCCACCTTTTTTTTTTTTTTGGACATAAAATCTTATTCCTGTTGCTCTAAATGCAGAGTGAATGCCCACGGACAATACCAATTCTGAGATCATGAGGTCAAAACCACACACTAAGGATGGAGAAGAAAGAAGACAGTAGGAGCTTAAATGTTTGATGTCTCCCTGCAGGAGTTACACCAGTCCTATGTCACCTACCTCTGGACTTCTTATTCAATGTCAAAAATAAATGATCAGTTTAATACTACATAAGTCAGATCTTCAGGTTGTGGAAGTTAAATACATGCCTAATGGATATAACTTTTTCTGTATGATTACTTAGATGGGTGAGTAAGCCAGCTGAGGCCTCCAGGCATCTGGGAGAGACATTTACCCTTAAGGAAAGTAGGGAACATATTATTTGCCTTGGGTTTCTCCAGATCCACATGCATTTTAGGAAAGTTAAGGCACTTTCTTTAATACAGGAGCCCATTACAAATAACAACTCAAGGAGAAAAAGGCTATCCACATCTCTTGAACAGAAGAAAATGCCGTTGAATAAATAATACTATGGAACTAAAGAAATGCACCTAAAATCCCCTTCTTAAACACGCCACGAAAGAGGAAAGGAATATTCATTTCCTGTAGAAGAGAATTAGAGCTTACTGAAGACACACTCTCAACCAGGAGGTCTCTGATGTGGGCTTACTAGTAAGAAACACATCTTCACAGGTAATACAACTACATGTGAGTAACTGTGGCCTGCCATACATTGTTTCATCAATTTAATTATCAATGTATCAAATTATTTATTTATCTAGCAAATATTTATTGAGCACTTACTCTGCAACAGAATCTGAACCAAGCCCTGGGCTCATTCAGAAATAAATGATCGGGGCGTTTGGTTCTAAATTGATGAAACAAGTCTTTGAGCTTATTGCCTCCTCATCCTGAGCTGGGCAGATCCCCATCCTCTCTTGAAGTTCATGAAAGGATATCTACCTTGTGACACACAGAAATAGCCCTGCAAATGGAATCTAACTGAAGGTGAATGAGTATTCTTGCCTCAGTTAATATATCTTCATAGTTAGACAGTTCCAAAGCAATAATGTGCACAACTAAGACACGCTTATTGACCATGTACTTACCATCTATTTGGCAAATGCTGTTTATGAAGTTTTTAAGAAACAAGTATTGATCCAAAATTTCCCTTGCATTTAATATTCTGTCATTCTGCAAGGCCACTATTAAGTTTGATGTACATATACAATTACCTGTCTATCTAAAGAGTTTCAGTTGCCCTAACTCTTGGGCACCACACCATGATTAAATGCATACAAGCAACAAGTTCTTGATTTGGGCGGCTGGAAAACCACTGTGGCATAAGATCAATAGTTATATCACTTAGCAAAGAATTTCTTTGTCATTGCTTTCTATAATCCTCAAAGGTCCTGATAAACACTTAAAACTAGATTTGTTCTTTCTTTTGTGCACATGTTGTTCATACAAACGAAAGCCAAATTTACCTAGGAAGATTCCAGAGGACCCATATAGGACTGAAGATTGTTTAAATTCTGGTAGAGCTCATGAAATACATTTTCAACTGGTGGGATATCCTCCTCATCAGACTCCCAAATTCTTTAGAGCAAGAAACATTAACAAGCATAAGTGAAAAAAAAAACAAAAACAAAAAAAACCTGTATGAAGATTTGAGAAAATAGTATAAGCACAGGATGAGGAAGACTTAATACTATAGTTGTTAGTGTAAAAAAACAGGAGATTTTATTAAACAAAAATGTAATAGGCAAATTTGATGGACCTTTTAGCAGAAATGTTTGTATGAACTGAATTCTAGTATCCAGATCATGAGAGTAATAATCATTTTTCTGAACTTTGCGTAAGACACACATGGGGTATGTTGGACATGCTATGTGCCCATTTTAAAAGATACTTTGAAAAACAGGTGAGTGACCAGATGGTTATAAGAGCCATATTCAGTCTAAAGTAACAGAGACTAAAGGAAATAGAATAGACATGTTCAAATACTTCCAGGATTTTCATATAGAAGTAGACTTATTTTTTATTGGCCTTGAAACTATAGGAAAGGCCAATAGGTAGAAATAGATTAATAAGGAAGCACATATTGATGACACTCAACATACATGAAGAGGAGGTTCCAGAAAGCAAAGGAGTGGGGGTTTGGAACTAATCTACATTCCCACAGGGATTTTTGATTTATTCCCCTGCCTAAGATCTTGCCTCTGAATATTTCTTTGGATAAAGAAATGATAGCATTTGTAAGAAATAACAAGATAGCTTTAGGTCTAATTGTCAGCCAAGAAAACAGAGTAAATTCACATGTAAGAGTGGAAGGGAAGGAGCAAAAAGTCGACATTGTGATACATTTGGGTGTACCCTGACTAGACAACTAACTCATTGCCAAGTACCTTCCCAGGGAGTCAGGTAACCATTAACAAGACAATAGACTTATGGTCACAATCCTATATATTTTCATATTTTCATTCATATGGCTAGCTCAGAGAAAGAGGTGGGTGTTGAGAAAAATCACAGCAACTGCAGACAAGGGTATATAAAAGGTACATTTAAAATAAACAACAACAACAAAAAACTCCGAATGAATACATTTACTTATTGTATATTACATATAGCCTATATATTTTCTGTTAAACTCTTCCTCACTTAACACTGTATCTACTGAACTGTCAGTTTCAGATTAAGCTTATTAAGTGCACTCTATTTGATCATAAGCATGAAGAGTTTTATCAGCAATAATTCTTATTCTTCCATGCCAAATCAAATGGATTGATCTTACAGGAAGTTAAAAAATCCTACATTTCCAAATAAATAGGACCAAATAATTTATAATGTCATGGTGTTACTTGTCTTCTATATTCTGGTGGAACTGATGGACAACGACTTTATGTGCTTTCAATCTGGAAAAGTAGCCAGTTTGTAATGTTCTTTTTGATTTCTGACTAAAATTTCCCTCCATAATAATTCCTGTTGTCTCAAACACCTACATATCCGAAGCTAATGGGCATCTTTATAGTAAGTGATGCTAAAATAACTTCTGACCTACAGCTCCAGGAAGAGTGGCTAATCGAAGTAATGATCAGTGTCTCTTGTACCCATTTCTGTGAACTCTGATGCTTCCTAAAAGTAAAGAGACTGGTGAAGATGTTAACCTCTCAGTGTAGGGCTGGGGGAGAGTGGTAGAGAACCACTACATCACTATTGAGGGGAGGCTATAGTGTGAACTAAGCAAATTAGAGAATGTAGAAGAAAGGCCAAAAGGAAAATACAAAATGAATAATGGCCATAGCTAATAGCAAAGGTAAATGTATCTCTTCATAAAAGATACTCTATTTATTGAAAGTTGACCTCAATTTCTACCTCTTTTCACTGAAACTCCATTATCTACCCCATACTCTCTTCATTTGTTTTCTCTGCCATTTTGTTGGCATGATTTTAGTTTCCATGTATTGTTGTTCTATCTCTGTATATACATATTTCCTCCAACTGTACTGCAAACACATTAGGGCAGGGTACATGTTTCATGTTGTTTTGAGTCTCCATTTTGTCAGCAGGTGTTTTTCTTCTTTCCAAAATGCAGCCTGCCGGCCACTTACAACATTTTCCCATAAAGCCGTAGTTTAATATTGTACATCATCCTAGACTTACTGAATTTGTAGGATGTGCTTAGGAATCTGCATTCTTAACAAGAAACTAAGCAACACCAATGCTCAAAAATGTTTGCTAGCCTAAGGCCTACCACAGAACAGGTGCTCGTAAATGTCTGGTGCTGCTATTAGAATGATGATTTCTGGCATGTCTGTATGTATTTATTAAAAAAAAAAAGAGAGAGAGATGTTGATTTGCTCAAGGTGTCCTCTCTCTGCCATTAGCTAGTAAATACCTTGGGGGTTGATATCCTTCGCAGACAGTTCTCTGTATCTCCTTTCAAATTTTTTTTCTATAGCACTAAGCACTTCCTAGAATGCACCATAAATAATTGTTTCTGTTAAGGAGAAGAAAGGGAAAGGTGGTGGAAGAGGAAAAGCAAAAGAAGGTGAATTTATGGTTGGGAGGCATACAAGGGAGGTGTTATTCAGAAAACTCCTTTGCTTTGACGGACATGAATTCAAAAGTGCTAATGAAGTCTCTTCCTAATCCTTTCAACTTAATTCCTTTGCTCTGCTCTTGCTAAGACTGAAAATTACCCTCCTATAATATTTTTCAGATTACTAAAGACAGTCTTGTGTGAACTGAAGACAGGTCACAAATGACTGGCATACAACAAATCTGTCCTTAGTATCACAGATACTAAGGAAGTGCTGATCCCTATTTTTCCTCCTCAAATTCAATCCAAGGAAATCATTTCCATGTCATCATGCACATGAATGATCGTATATGTATGTAAGTATAATTACATCACGTGGATAAACTTAGCAATGATCTTTGTCGATGGAGGGCAGTGTTAATGGGCTGTAAAATGGACTCACCCAGGTGCCCAATTGTCTTTTATTACAAAGGGCATTCCTTATCTTCCACTGAGGTCTAACTCCCACACAAACCTTCTGTGCTTTCATTTTATTATTACCAATAGCGAAAGCCAAAGTTGGAAGTTGAGACTTAAGAACATGTTGCTTATGTCCAAAGCAACAAGGAAATGAGGCTTTATTGCTTCTATTATTTAGGCTTCAATATTATCAATGTTGAGAAACCCCCTGCTATCCATTTCCATTTGATTATACTGAGAATATGCCTTGTACTCAAGAATTCTTTTCTAACAAAAAATCAAATATTTTATTTTTTAGGAACAGAAAGACCTATATACATTAAAGATTGTCTAATCACTACACCTTAATTATGAGGATTATGTGGTCAGTTGAGTTATGTGGTTTATTCAGAGTTGCAAAGTTAATTAAATTATAGACCAGATTTTTATCCTGGGATCTACGAATAAGCTTCAAGGGAAGCATGAACCTTCAAAATTTTATGCAAATTGTGTGTGCACATCTGTGCATTTTTCTCATCTGTGCATTTTTATGGAAAGAGGATCCATAATTTTATCAGACCCTCAAAATGTCCCTCAACACAGCTGGGACAGTTACTGTTGCAACAGTAATTTATAAGGTATTTTTGTATTTATAAAATATGGTAAAATATTGAAGGTCATGTAATCCAAGCTTACAGCTAATAAATGGATTTTTTTTTTTTTTTTTTGAGACGGAGTCTCGCTCTGTCGCCCAGGCTGGAGTGCAGTGGCGCGATCTCGGCTCACTGCAAGCTCCGCCTCCCGGGTTCACGCCATTCTCCTGCCTCAGCCTCCCGAGTAGCTGGGACTACAGGCGCCCACAACCGCGCCCGGCTAATTTTTTGTATTTTTAGTAGAGACGGGGTTTCACCGTGGTCTCGATCTCCTGACCTTGTGATCCGCCCGCCTCGGCCTCCCAAAGTGCTGGGATTACAGGCGTGAGCCACCGCGCCCGGCAATGGATTTCTTAAATAATAACTCTGATGGATAGCATGCAAACTCTACCTTGTATCTTAAGATAATTGATAACCAACCACCTTTCATGTTATCATGGTTCAAAGCTCTAATTAAAAAGGTATTCATATAGCTGAATCATATTGCTTCCTATACTTTCTCACATTGGTCTAAGTACTACCCTTTGTAGCTATGAAAAACAAAATCACTATTGCTTACTCTGATGTCTTTCACATATTTGAAGTAAATTCCTGTTACATTTCTTCTCTGGTTATAACAGCCAAGATCCCTCAGTATTCTAGTCACCACTATAGACTCAATCAACTTAGAGCTGAAAGAAACACATTTCAGTTTGCCAGTATTCTCTAAAATCCACATAACAAAAAACTAAAAAACAGTGTTCTACTTGTGCTCTCACTTGTTCATGACTCTCTCTCTTATGACTTGTTCATGACACTCCTGGACGTGTTCTCTCTTTTTGCTGGGGAAATCATGGTATTTTATGGTCTAACTGGGAAGATAACAGCCTGATGATTTTTATATAGGTTTTCCACCTGAAATGCAACGAAGTAAAAAATGTGCAGCTGGCCATTCAGACCCATCTCTAGATAATCACATTTCAAACTTCAATAGTCATGATGTTCACCTAAATAAAACATTGGCAATTTCCAAAAAAGAAACATTACACACTTTTATTTAGATGATTAATCCAGTACTTTGACCAGAGGTTGAGTCAGAAACAAAGAATAAAAAACCTCAGATTTATAAAATGAGTACAGCAAAGATGACTTAGAGTGTAAAGGTTTTCTATTTCAAGCGTCAGAAAAATGCTCACCACCAGATTTACTTGATGACAAAATTCCAAAAAATCTTTTTTTTTTTTTTTTTTGCAATACTCACTCACACCCCAAACTTTAGTGATTTAGCAACAATCCTGCAAATAAAATTTAAATGCAGTAAATGGACAAGATGAAGTATTCAATCCCCATTTCTACATTGATTATTTACACCAGCACTCCCCAAAGACTGTTAGAAGCAACATTGATCCTACCAAATGCTCAGGAAAGATAAAAGGCCAACAACTAAATACGCTTCAAAAACACCCCTTACCATATCTGCTTCTTGGGATTCCCACTACAAATTACATATTTTAGGCTCCAAAACCTCCCTTTTTAACAACATCCATTAGCACCCCACAACACCATTGTCCCTTATAACACACATTGAGCATTGCTATACCATACTGATCTAATTAATCAATTTTCTGCAACTGTCTACATTACTCTGTTTTAACATCTTGACAAGTATGAGTGTAGACTCTTGGGTAATATGATCCCATTCTGCTCTATGAGAGCCTCTTCTGCTTCTATATATATATATATATATATTTCTATATATATATTTCTATATATATATATATATATATTTTTTTTTTTTTTCCCCTCAGATCTAGGTAGAAGACTCTGAGACTGTGAAATCAGGATAAAAATTGTTGTTGATATTACTCTTCCACTCCTGGCAGCTGGATGGCTAATTGAACTCTTCTGCTCCCTAGCCCCCATACTCTCACTTGCAGGAAGATATAAGAACGAGAGTGATAAAAATTCAGATTTGTAAAGAGATCTCACTTAAACTTCAAGGTCATATCAGGTGCTTTAATTCAATTTTTATAGAAAGCTCAGAATTTGAGAAAGAAAGAGAGAGAGAGAGAGAGAGAGAGAAAAGAAAGAAGAAAGAAAGAGAAAGAAAGAAAGAGAAAGAAAGAAAGAAAAAGAAAGAAAGAAAGAAAGGAAGGAAGGAAGGAAGGAAGGAAGGAAGGAAGGAAGGAAGGAAGGAGGGAAAGAAGAGAGGGAGGGAGGGAGGGAGGGAGGGAGGTGGGAGGGAGGGAGGGAGGGAAGGAAGGAAAGAAGGAAGGAAGGAAAGAAGGCAGGCAGGCAGGCAGGCAGGCAAGCTAGTCACATATTCTGTATTGTTTTCTGAGAATCCTGGGAAGTAGAGGTCACTGAGGACGGTATTCAAATCATTTCCAGGTCTTGGCTTTAATATCATCAAATTAGCCCCAAAGTTATCGTGATTATTACTTGTTTTTGAGTTCTTGTATTTTAAACATTCTTATTAAAATATTTTCAGGTAGATAAGGAAAAGCTCTGGATTTGCTTCAAAATGATGCAGTTGGAGGGTAGAGATTGAAAGGGTCAGCTTTACATTTAAAACAGTAGTTAGAATTGTATGCTGGAGGCTGGGTGTGGAGCTCACACTTGTAATCTCAGCATTTTGGGACACTGAGGTGGAGAGGATCACTTCATCTCAAGAGTTCAAGACTAGCCAGGGCAAGACCTCAGCACATTTTCTATTTATTTAAGTGACTGACCTCATTTGATGAAAAAAAAAAAAAAAATATATATATATATATATATATATATTAAAATCACCATAAAACTATGTAATCACTGATTGTATGGTAACCTTTATGATGAAATTTTTAACAGTTAATATCTAGCATAGAATTAAGAATCCTACACATACTTTAAAGCTATATTATAAAAAAAAAAACTCGGGTGTAGTGGGGCACACTTGTAGTCCCAGCTACTTGGGAGGTTGAGGCAGAAGGATTGCTTAAGTCTAGAAGTTCAAGGCTGTAGTGAGCATGCTATTGTGCTCCAGCATGGAGGACAGAGTGAGACTCTGTCTCAAATAAAATAAATAAATAAATAAATAAATAAATAAATAAATAAATAAATAAAATGGGTGATAATTTCATTTGGCTTCCCTTTACTTGCCTGTTCCCTTACGTGTATGTGATTGATAAAATCTGGTATTATAATTAAATAATAAAGCACCAAAATGTCACACAGAACTGCCAACCATCATAAATAAACTCATAGATATAAGTGGAAGACTTGGAACGTTTTTGCCAAGTGGTCAAGATGTTCATTGCTGTAACTAATAGCTTCCACTGAAGCTACTATTATCAACCACAGCACTCATAAACACATAGTACTCTGGGGCACATTTTCTACTTATTTAAGTGACTGATCTCATTGGATCAAAAAGAAAATATTAAAATCACCATAAAACAATGTAATTACTGATTGCATGGTAATCTTTGTGTGATGAAATTTTTAACAGTTAATATCTAATATAGAATTAAGAACGCTACACAATATTTTAAAGTTATATTTTCAAATCCATATTTTGTGGATTTCAAATAATTACAGTTTGAATGTTAGCAAGTGCAACAGGTTTCTGTAAAAGCTTTTGAGTTTCACAGCCTTTCTTTTGACAGATTTCTTAAGTTATGGAATGCAGCCATCAGCAGTCTGTGGAAAAATGAAATGCTGCAAGTCTATTTTTATGCAGCTGGGATCAAGTTGCTAAATGGATCAAAAGAAATAATTTCTTTGAAGAGGTGGCTGTTGACACCAGTGCCCTAAAAATAAGTGCAATTTTGTGGGTACAAAAATTTGTTTATATCTCAGTGAAAGTAACTATAGATATATTTTCCATATATACACTTGCATTCATGATATATTGGATGCCATTCTGAACATCTTTTAATATACCTTAATTTAACATTGCTTTTAAGAGGAAAGTTGCAAACTATCTCTTGAATAATTGACATAGCTAAAGACAACTATTCATACCAGGCTTAGCTTATTGGGTTTATAATAAAAACAATGATAGTAATTTACCTTACTTTGTGCCAAATACCAGCCAAATACTTCCCCACATTATTTCATTTGATTTTAGAATTACGTTTATTTCAAAAACTAGCTATTATCACAATTTTATAGATGAAGGAGCTAATTCTTAGAGAGTGTTTTAAGTGAAACTTGCCAAAGATTACACAGCTAGCATGCCTCTGAGTTAAAATTCAAAAGCTAGTCTGTTTAATTCTGGAGTTCTTAATCACTAAATTATATACTACCTCTTTAGGTTAGATAGCATATCAACTGATTTGAAAATATAGAAAAAATATTAGGAAACAGAATAATCTTTTAAAATATCTTTGTATGCAAAAGTAAGCTTGCTTACTGAAAATGTAGTAAGTTGAAAGACTATACTATTGCAATAGCAATAGTCAAACAGAAGCCTATAGATCTCAAATGCATGAAAGTGCCAAAATAGCCAAATAATAATGTGATATGATATAATTTTTTTATCATAGTAAAAATTAGAAAACACAATATTCAGAAAGAGTGCTCTACGATACAAGAGGAAAGGTGGATCTAGGGGTACAAACTAAAATGTTTTAAATAAAATTTTTGTAAAAAACAATTTTAGGCTCTGAAATAAGAAATAAATTTAGCCCCTTCATAGATAACAATAAAGAAATAAGCCAATAAGCACTTAAAATAGAATTATATAGTCAGTTCTAGAGGATAAATATTCTCCAGCTAGACCCTGACTCATTGAGAACTCCTGCTGTGCACAGCACAGAAGCTGCAGAAGGGCTGCACTTTCAGAGGCTTGGAGGAAGTACCCAAAGACCAAAGAAAGTTTATTTCAAAGATAATCCAAGTAAAATCTTGGGCATCATCTGAGGGTACTAAAATAAGACACAAAAAGTGAAAACAAACAAAAAACAGATTCAATTTTGTAGAATCTAATATATTAGAAAAACGTATACTCTGTAATAATTAAATATATATTATATATAAATATCTTATATATAAATATATGTATAATATATTCATATATTATATATTTAAATATAAGCATTATATATTTATATATTATATATTCAAATATATATTATTAAAATAATATATTAAACATAATATATTATTAAATATATATTATAGATATCATATATTTATTATATTTATAATATATTATATAGAAAAATGCATGTTATATAAATATATAAATATACATATATAACTATATTCCTGAAGGGGAGAGCAAGCAAAATGGTTTTTATTATTTCATTTTTATTATTTCATTAATTCCTGAAGAAAATACATATATAAATTGCATTTGAAGCTTCTAAAAGACCTAGAAAACAGTATAAAGGACTTAGACATAGTACAAGTATTTCCAACCACATAAGTCTGAAAGAGAGAAAATCAATTTTTATGAAAACATAAAACAGTGATTTGGGTTGTGAACAAAATTATTTGTCTCCATTTGTGTTCTATTGGCTTACTGCTCTGCCAAATTTTGAAGCAAAATAGAAAAAAAAATGAGAGGGAAATTATAGCAAACCTCCCAAAACATATTCCTTAAACTCCCCAATGTATTTAAACTACCCAGGTTCTGTTCATGGATATACTCAAACATTGAGAAAGTGTGGGTGTACTGGGTTTTGATGCTGTAGTTTTTGTAACAACTTGATGTTGGAATCAAAACATGTTTTTCTATCTTGTGTTGCTCAGAAAGGTATGAGCAAATATATTTTGCTCACAAATTTCAATTAATTAAGAATGATTAAAATGTAGATACTTGCAAGGGAGACATTAATAATAAGATGAAGTGTAGACATAGAGATAATTTTCTCTGTGGCTGATGACTGATCATGTCATTAGGTAGAACTTTGTTCCCTTAGGCTCTGTAGAGTCAGAGCTAGGATGCAGAATCACAGTTTTAGAGTTGAAGAAACCCTTAACAATGACTTAATGACCATCCCAGTCCCCTTGATTTATAGATAAGGCAGGTAAGTCTTAGAAAGAGGAACTGATTCTTTGTGTGGGTCTCAACAAGTCACATCACCTCTCTGGGATTCTGTTCTCAAATTCTTTATTTCTTTCTTTTCTTTTCTTTCTTTCTTTCTTTCTTTCTTTCTTTCTTTCTTTCTTTCTTTCTTTCTTTCTTTCTTTCTTTCTTTCTCTTTCTTTCTCTCTTTCTTTCTCTTTCTCTCTTTCTCTCTCTCTCTCTCTCTTTCTCTTTCTCTTTCTCTCTTTCTTTCTTTCTTTCTTTCTTTCTTTCTTTCTTTCTTTCTTTCTTTCTTTCTTTCTTTCTTTCTTTCTTTCTTTTTCTTTTTCTTTCTTTCTTTTTTTAATGAGTAAGGGATTTCCTTTATTATTAGTGAGAGTGAACATCTTTTCATATAATTATTGACCATTTTTATTTTTCTCTACAAACTGATTATCCAAATCTTTCTCCCACTTTTTTTCTTCAAAAAAAAAATTTAATTTAAGATCCAGGATACATGTACAGGACATGCAGGTATGTTATGAAGGTAAACATGTGCCGTGGTGGCTTGCTGTACCTATCAACCCATCACCTAGGTATTAAGCCTCACATCCATCAGCTATTTATCCTGATGTTCTCCCTCCTTCCAATCCCCCTAACAGGCTCCAGTGTGTGTTGTTCTCCACCCTGTGGCCATGCGTTTTCATTGTTCAGCTTCCACTTATAAGTGAGAACATGTAGTGTTTGGTTTCCTGTTCCTGTGTTAGTGTGCTGAGGATAATGGCTTCCAGCTCCAACCATGTCTCTGCAAAGGGCATGATCTCATCATTCCTTTTAATGGCTGCATAGTATTCCATGATGCATATGTACCACATGTTCTTTATTTAATCCATCATTGATGGGCATTTGGATTGATTCCATGTCTTTGCTATTGTGTTCTCACATTCTCAAAATGAAAGTTGGGACTATTGATCTCCAAAGTGCCAACACACTAAACACTGAATGGTTGCAAAAGAAGAGTGAGTTAATGGCAGACAATAAGCTGAGATCTCAGTTCCTACCTTGTTCTCACCAGTCCAGTTTGTGTTCCGCCATTTGCTCATATATTTCACTGTCATGAAATTTGCAAGTGCTCATGAAATTTGCGAGTGAATAAATGGTGAAGAAAAGAAAAACAAGAGAAGTCATCTACATTTTAGAAGGGCAAATATGTGAGGAAGGGCTGAGTGGCTGAATCCGAATATTTTCATTAATTCCAAACAAAGACAATGGAAAGTGGGAAAGAGGGGAATTGCAGTTCTATAAGCTATCGTTGCTCCATAGAAGAAAGGGAAGAGCCAGCAGTAATCAGGACTTTTTAAAAGAACTGTCCAAGTTCAATGACAATATCATCTAGCTTTCTGACTCTAGGCATCTGCCAAGAAACATTGGAATCTTCATCTCAGTAAACTAAAACCAGGCTAGACAAAGCAGGCACAAAGGAGAAGAGAATCACATTCGATAGGTTAGTTAGTATATAGCAAGCTAGATCAGCCATGGAAATATGCATTAGTCAGTAAGCTTGATACCTAAATCAGTGGAGACATGGTCTAATAACTGACCTTTCATTTTTTGGGGTGATTTTCATAGGCATACATGTTTACATAGCAACTCCATGAGAATTTACATTAAGTAGATGCTGATATTCATTGATTATTCAGATATTCTTCAACTTAAGATGGGGTTATCTCCTGACAAACTCATCATAAGTTGAAAATAAGTCAAAAATGCATTCAATGCACCTGATCTATGGAATATAATAGCTTGGTCTAGCCTCAAATGTGCTCAGAACAGTGATATTAGCTTACAGTTGGGCAAAATCACCTAGCAGCACAGTACACTGTAGAATTTCAGTTGCTTACCCTCGTGATTAGGTGGTTTACTGGGAGCTGCAGCTACCTGCTGCTGTCCAGCATTTTGAGAGCCTAAGAACTGCCTTCTACCCACTGTTGCACCTTCATAAAGTTGAAAAATCCTAAGTTGAACTATCTTAAATTGGGGGCTTTTGGTAATCATTTACGACTATTAATAATATGTAAACAGTAAGGGGGAGAAATATACAACAATAAATGTAGATGGCTCATTTCTAATTTGAGAACCAAGAAAATGCGGTTTATTCTGAAAAGTAATTGTAAATTTGAAATTTATGGAAGGAATTCAACATCAAATAGTTAACTTTAAGAGGGAGACTCTTCCTGACCTTTAACCAGACTAAGTTATGTTCAGATAAAGCAATCTGACTTCACACACATATTGGTTGTAGGACTTTTCTCTCACATATTTTTGAATTAACTTGTGGAATCATTTGTTTAATGTAAATATTCTTAGATTTTCTAGAGAGATCATGGACCTTGCCTTGCTGATGGGTATAGTCCCAGCCCTTAGAAGAGTATCTGTCATGTAGCAGGCATTCAAACACATTTGTTTAATGAAGAAATGTCCATGCTACAATGTGTTTGAAGAGAGGAGAGGGATAGAAAGAAAAAAGAGAGACAATGGAAAAGAAAGAGAGAGAAAGGCATTATTCAGAGGAAGGAGACCAGAGAGATGAACAGAGACTGGACTATCATTATGACATTCAAAACTGACCAACTGACTCTTTGTTTCACATATTGAGTGACCCAGGTCAAAGTCCTAATCAGTCAGTGTACTCATTCTGTATTCCTGACATGCATATATTTTCCTAAGAATGGTTGCAGAGAAGGGCTGGAAAAAAAAGAGGATGGAAATGAACATTAGAGAGACTGACAGGGAATAATAACAGTGAAACAGACAAACTCTATTGTGTACAACTCCACAGTCAAAGATTTTCTACCTCCCTGAGAATCAGTCTAGCTTGCAGGTAGAGTATTGACTGCCAGGCAGAGCACCATGGCTATAAAACAGACCACTGAGCTAGGCAATAAAAGAGAGAGAGAGAGGGAGAGAGAGAATAAGAGGTCTAATGTCTTGTTTATGTCCCCTTTATAGCATCTTTGAGAGGCTCTGCAGTCCCATAGCTGGCTTTAGTTCATATGCTTTTCTGATTAAGGCAATACATACCAAAGCAATCTAATATTAATGTACAATTTAGAAAAAAAATAGAGGGGTGTAAAAAAGGAGGAAATCTCCACAAACAGTGTAACTAAACAATAACAGAATACAAGACTTGCTTAATTCTTTATTAAATACATGCTTTAATTTAAGTCCCTAAAACACTTGTATCTCATTTTAAACACCCAGTTCTACTATATTGTGTTTAGTGACACTAATCCTTCTTTATAGCCTAACCCTTTGAGAAATAAGATTATGTTTCCAGTTAATAGTAGTAACAAGTTTTATTATAACAATCCTGATCACAGATTTATAAAAACCTTAAAGAAAAAAAATGGAAATATAAATGGCTAGGATAATATCCAATATGAGAAAGATCTTTATTTAAAATGAAGTGTAAAGCTTGGCTGATGAAATGTCTCTAAAAATATTTCCAAAAAATTTATACATTTTTTTTACTTTTCATTAAGAACTTGACTACTCTTTTCAATCTCAGACAATGGTTTTATGCTTTGTAACTTTACCATTGAGAAACTCAGAGAGCCTAGAGAAGTTTGGGTACTGTGTGCAAATCTACTCAAGTGTTTAGCTTACCACATTGCTGAGAAATGACTACATATGTATGTGTGTGTGTGTGTGTGTGTGTGTGTGTGTATACATATATATTCCCAAGAGAATCTACCTTAACTCTGCTGATTATACTGTATAACATATCATGACTATCTTAACTATCAAAATGGTCCTAAGGTTTTGATGCAACTGTTTCAAATAAACAGTTGTTTTGAATTCTTTTTTTAAATATTTGTATCTGATCTTGAGATTTAGATTGATAATAATAGTAGAGTGGTTAAGTGAAGAAATTTAAGAGTCAGAGAGGTTATAATTCTGGCTCAGTCACTTACTATCTGACTCTCTGTTTTCTCATCCATAAAGTGGGAAAAATACCTAGCCACTAGGGATTGCGTGAGGATTGAATAATGTGCCTTGTGCAAAGAAGACAGCAAGTGTCCAATACATAATGTGCACTCAATAAATGATAGCAATTTATAACTACAATAAGTGATTGTTAGTATTAATAATAAAAGCCACCCATTATAGAGCGGTACTGTTACCATCACAAAGACTGACGTCTCTCTCAATTCTAAGAAAGGCTATTTTCTACCTCCTCTCTTCTCTGAATTTCCACTTATGCCATATTATCATCACCAATAAATATTTCTTGTAAGTCTAATAAGCATAAGGTATTACATTAGGCCCTCTAAAGAATACAGCCAGAATCAATCATTCTCTCAGGCGGGCCACTACCAGATCTGTACTTCCTCTATCAAAGCAGTAAGATTCTATACAGTGATGATTTATTTGTCTCCATTTAATCCACTGGATAGTGTGCTTTCATAGATAAGTCTTACTCTATATTCCCAGCACCCAGCATAATATCTGGAACATAATAGATGCCTATCCAATGTTGAATGAATGAATGGAACACGGATAAGCTCAAAGAGTTCAGGTTGAAGAGAGACAATATGGACATTCAAAAGCCTAGAGAATAAGACAAAGTTTCATATACTTATGAGGAAAAAAAATTGCCTTCTCTGTGTCAGTAAAATGCTATTGCTAATTTATAAATGAAGTAGTAGTCTCATCACAACAGTCTCCTGGGTGGTTTCATCCTATATTGTGAATAAAGGAATGGGTGGCAGAAGTGGGAGGAAGAGACTCTTAAAGGATGAACTACCAAAGAGTACCTGGGGAAAGAATGTGATATTTTACTGGGCTCAGGGCATGCCAGTCTTGTTAGTTTTGTGAATAAACTGACAAGTAGAAATTGGAATTTAGTGAGAAGTCTAAAGGGGACTCAGGCTTTTAACCACACACACACACACACACACACACACACACACACACACACCTGCTTTTAGCTGTGAAAAGGAGCTAGAGCGATATAAAATGGCATCCAAGAGAGTAATGCACACCATCAGGAGATGTGCCATTACTGTCAATGGCAAAAACTGCGACTACTTTTGCACCAACCTAATAGTTTTAAATGCAAGGCGCTTAAACTAATTGTAGACTAGCCTTCTTGGCCTTATCAATCAACTAGCAAATATGCTCCAGTGTAAGTCAACTGATCAGAGGGAGTTTTGCCAGGAGTAGGTTAAGAGATTCTAAGATCTGGGGCCATAGATGCATACAGTAGGAATGATTTAAGATGGGTCTTTAGTGTAGAATCCTATGAATTCCAGAGAAGACTGTTACAGGACAGAGAAGTTATTTAGTCTGACCAACCAGGACTGGGTTTGAGGTAGTTTCTGAAGAGGGAATTCTGCAAGGCCCAGAGTAGAGCTGAGAGAGTGGCTCAATCTCCGACCAGAACTAAGAGAACTAGTTTAAAAGGAGGTTATAAAAAAGCCCTATTACTACATTTATGAATGAAGTAAAGGAATGAAGGCCTTACAAGGAAGATCAGAAATCCTTATCACTAGCATGCAATGCCTACTATATAGTAGGCACCAAATATCATCTTGTTAAATTAATTTGTTGTTGCTCTGATACTTCCCCATTGTATTGATTTGTCTTTAAATACTTACCATGATTTTAATTTGGAAATAATAATAGTCTTCTCATAATATTGGAGTGTCAAGTGACAAATAACAAAGCATGGTTAGATATTGACAATCTCTGACAATCTGTCAAGACTTTTATAGACTTTACCTAGTTTAATTATCATGGGACATCAGAGGGAACATCTACACCAGTGGATACTAGAAAAATGAAAAACACTGCTTTTCTTCAAAAGTATAGGGAAACAAAGAGGAAACCTTTCTCCTGGGCATCATCACTTATTTTTCTTTGATGTTTATTAAGTACACACAGCTTTCCAGGTCTGAAATAGCCTATGGCCAGGAAGTTTCTCCTCCTGGACTGGCATTATTTCTCCCTAGATAGTGAGTTATAAAAGTCCAACGTGGAAGGAAAAGTTCAGCTGCACAGGTATCATCTGAAGTTCCCCATGGGCAGACCAGTTCTGATTCAAGTCAGGATGAGAAGATATTAGGGAGTGGGAAGACAGACATACTGTGAATGTCAGTTGTCTCTGGATCTTGATTCCAATGAAAAGTCACAGCTTTTACTGGTAATGCCCTGAAGACCAGGCTAACTCAGAGATAACCTTTCCTTAGGAAGCCTTCTTGAGCCGTCTCAGGTTCATCATACTTTTTCTCTGGATCCTTCTGGTATCTACCTCATTCATTTGCATTTTGTTGCTTTTTTTTTTTTTTTTTTTTGAGACGGAGTCTTGCTCTGTCGCCCAGGCTGGGGTGCAGTGGCCGGATCTCAGCTCACTGCAAGCTCCGCCTCCTGGGTTCACGCCATTCTCCTGCCTCAGCCTCCCGAGCAGCTGGGACTACAGTCGTCCACCACCTCGCCCGGCTAGTTTTTTGTATTTTTTAGTAGAGACGGGGTTTCACAGGCTTAGCCAGGATGGTCTTGATCTCCTGACCTTGCGATCGGCCCGTCTCGGCCTCCCAAAGTGCTGGGATTACATGCTTGAGCCATCGCACCCGGCCTTTTTTAATTTAATTTTATTTTATTTTATTTATTTATTTATTTATTTATTTATTTTTAGAATTGTTCCCGTCGTCATATATGTTCTTGGTCACAAGCAATCTGATCGTAAATAATATTCATTTTCCTTATTATCTGATTCTTTCAGGGTCAATCAGGTTGTGCAGAACGAATTAATATGAATTCAGATTTTCCTAAAACTTTGAATCCCAAGTTAGGTTTTCCTAGTATACTATTGTGAGGATTTCAGTAGAGTACAACTAGGACAGAATATGGTCTGATCTGATCATTGAGTATTGAATTGTCCTAGGAAATACTCCAGAAGGTACTTGGAACCCAGGTACCATGCTGCCTGTTTCCCATTCAGATTCACCATCATCAGTTAGCATAGGTGAATAAGGGCAGAGGGAAGAACAAGAAAGGAAACAGCTGCTACCATTAAGAGGAAATCTCCATACAGTCTGAGATCTCCCAGGCTCCAAACACATGAGATTAAAAAAAAAAAAAAAAAATCATTTAAAGTTGTATTTTTAGTTAATACATAATAATTGTACATACTTATTGGACACAATGTGATGTTTCAGTATATGTATACATTATACGGTGATCAAAACATATTTTAAGGATTCCCTTCAATTGTGCATTGGCCACACCTCCTACAATGGCTTTCTTTTCTTCTCAGAAAGAATAATTCTGACAAAAGAAAACTGGGTTAACAGTGGGAAGAAAAATGGGTCCTGGTACTCCCTGAAGATAATATACGTTTGACGAATCTCTTACATTGCTTCTCTCCATAACTGTAAAATTAAAATTCTTGAGCAGAATGATCCCTTACAGATTTTCTTCAGCCCTAATAGTTTATGCTGCTTCGATTCTAGCTAATCAAATCTACTCCTGACAGTTTCTCACCACTGGGGACAGTACTACAAAAAGACCAGTTGGGAAGTGGCAGCTAATCTTCCATCCTTCTGATAGCTTTGCTGTAAAAGCCAATTCATCTTAGCCCATTTATACATGTTGTACTTGCCTAGATGCCTGATCTTTGTCAGATTTTGAAGAGAAGAAAGTAAAGGAAAGGAGAAATCTTCTCTCCATCCAACTTTTACTACACAGGAAGTGGTAGGTCAGCATTAAATGACTTTTTATCTGTTTCTGCCTTGTGTATCAGAGTATGGATTTCCCTAAGTGACATCAAGCTTGAAAAAGAAATTAGCTAGTAAATGTTTCCTACCTATTGACACAAAGTAAAATTATGATAGCTTTAAAAAGTGCATTCTCAGCTGGGCACGGTGGCTCATGCCTGTAATCCCAGCACTTTGGGAGGCTGAGGCAGGTGAATCACGAGGTCAGGAGATCAAGACCATCCTGGCTAACATGGTGAAACCCCATCTCTACTAAAAATACAAAAAATTAGCCAGCTATGGTGGCATGTGCCTGTAGTCCCAGCTACTTGGGAAGCTGAGGCAGGAGAATCACTTGAACCCAAGAGGTGGAGTTTGCAGTGAGCCAGGATCACGCCACTGCACTCCAGCCAGAACAACACAGCAAGATTCCGTCTCAAAAAAAAAAAAAAAAAAAAAAAAAAAAAAAAAAAAAAGTCCTCTCCATAAGGTATTGTTTGGGGCCCAGTTTCAGTTGCTGGTTGTCTCCTTCTCTACTGAATTCTTTAGGTCTGTAGGTAGTACTCCTTCCCACACACAAATACCCAACTAACCTTCAGACTTGCAAACTCCACTTAATGGGTTGCTTATTGTCCCAACATTTTCCTTAAGTCCACGGATTTCACATTTATTTCCTTTTTTGTTCAATACTTCAAAAAATATTATTATTACTTTTAGAGCCACATTCAACCCTGTCTTGCATCTCTTGCATTTTTCTCCACCTCCACACGGGCCTGATTCCTTTAATTCTCCCAGGTCTATCCCAGCTGCTCCTTAGAATCATTCACCCACTCAACTCTTGGCAACTTCTATATCGCTGTCCCTTAATCTTGGAACAGCCTTCCAATCAATGTGTTTTGAGCCACCTCCTAACTTTAGAAAGAAAATTCCTCAAACTCCATCTGTTTAGAGACCATCTAGTTTCAATGATCAGTCTCCTCACCATTTTGAGAACTCTCCTAACACGTTAAAATGTAAATACTAACTTTTTTCACATAAAAATTAGCAAGCACTTCAGAGTTTAATCCAAACACCCCCAAGCTACACTTTGAATGAAAATCTTCAATTATCCCCAACCTTCCCATTTTAAACATGGGATTGTTTTATGCTAAAGTTAAGAAATGAATCTCCATTGCAGTCTGTGCATCAATGCATGAGTAAAGGAACATTTGCATTGCTTTGGGCACTGTAGAGCCTAGACACTGTTCATGTACACATGGTTAACAATTTACTTCTCTCTGCAGTATTAAATCTTCTCATGTCAGAGACTAATAAATCAAATATTCTGTAGACCACAGCATAGTTAACTTACTCAAATGACTTTCTTAATTCAGTACTGCCAGAAAGCATTTGAAAGCAGCAAATCCCAGAAGTCTTAGTGACTTCCACATTAAGCTAATGAAACACATGTATTCATGCTACCCAGGAATGTTGGTGGTGTGTGGCTTACACCTCAAGCCAACACTGTCAGTGGGTAAACCAGGAGTGGCAGCGTGCCATTTTCGTATTTCTTTTTCTGAGTCACACACTACCGCCACTTTGATTTCGATCACAGCTGATTCCCTTTCTAGGAAACTTTCCAAGCCTGTTCTCACACACCATAAGAGCTGTCTTTTTTCAACCATCACCATTTAGAATACCAAAAATCAATATCATCATGTATTTCCCATACTGGTCAACAATGCTTATCAATGGCTTTGATAAAAGTAACAGAAGCATGCCTCTTATATTTATGAAATGACCTCAAGATAAAAAACATCAACCTTAAGTAAATTTCAGAATTTTCCAAAGAAAAAATAAAATTATTTATTATTAAATTTATGTAAATAAAACTTTCCTAAAATATGCATTATGAAAAGGTGGAATAAAATATATTAAATTAAAATAGTGATATATTTTATCACTAAAACTAATAACTAAATATACATACATATATTTATAGATGTACAAATATCTATGATATACAAATGTCTATGTAGATCTTTACATAAAGTTTTTCCATACTTTCCAATTTTAATCATGTTATAGTACTTTGATAAGAAAAAAAAATTTTAACAAGTCATTTATTATTGAGATTCATTTTATCAAATATTAAAGACATCAATCATACAGAACTGATCTTTGTAAGCAAAATATCATTTTGCTATGTTTTACAGATATAAATTTAAAAATTTCTGCACTTATGGTTTAAAAGATAAAATCTGTAAATAGAAAATATTGGAGATTTGTCTTAATAGTAATAAAATTGAAAAGGATCTTAGATTTTTTTTTTTTTTCCAAATTAAGAGTGATCTCAACATAAGCCAATCATGAGATTTGGCTGCCAAAAAAGTAATGGTTCATAGGAGGTAATGTCAACTAATGAGTCTTACAGAAGTAGGAATTGAGCTGTTGTCTTTTTTTCAGCAAACCCAGAATGAAAGAGCACAAGTCATAATAAGATTACAGACTAATAAGATGAATATAAGCAAGTACGCCCAACAAGTAATAGAATCCCCAAATTGAGACCTACAAGCAAATTGTGGGGGCAAATTGGCAGGAAGCTACTGATGGGATCTTATGCCCCCTTGCAACTTCAATGATTCATGATACCAAATTGCAATGGAAATGGGAATGACAGTTATTGCATCCTGTGAAGACAAACATATACTTCCCAGTAATGAAGTGAGATCAGTGTAGTGAGACTACTGGACTAGGCAGGAGAAATACTGGATTGGTGGCCTTGAGCAAGGCACTTAGCTTGCAGTTCCTTAATCTGCTTGTATTTAGTGTTACGCTGCCCAGGGGCTGGACAAGGAAGTGGACGGTTTATAAACACAATTGTATCTATGCCTTATACAATACTCCATGAGAGCTAGCATTAATTTCAATTTATAGTTGACAGAACAGGCTGAGTGATCTAGTGGATAGTATCTCAAGTTATTTTTTCTAAAGTTAGCATTCCTTGCTTCATTGCAAAAAGAACAATTAGAGCCACCTCAAGTTTCAAATCTGATCATATAGGGTCTGATTCACCCAATGGTTCCTCACATTTTTCATGTATTATATGTTTTATCCATGAATATACAGCTTGTCTGATATTGTTAATAAAACAATAGACTTTCAAGAGGAATGAAAAGGAGGTGGTGTAGGAATGGTAAAAGTTTCCTTTATGTAAAGCTAGAGTAATCTGCTTGGCATTCCTCACAAAGTTTAAAATATATCCCATTTGTAACAATTATAATGGACTTCAGGGTGGGTGGGGTAACTTGATAAGAGATAAGAAAACATCTGAAAAGGTAAAATCCATTTCTAGTTAATTGTTATCAATTGAGTTGTTTTACTCTCATTGGGACACTGTTCCCAGTGCCCTCAGGCCCTAACCACTTAGAGTGAACAGAACTAATAGCAGTCAGTTTCATTATGTCTCCTTAACAACACGGGAACCTGTTGTCCTTTAAAAATAAATATAATTGTTTTAACCTTTACATTTTTTATGTACTCATACCTAAATAGAGAACTTCTGCTAAGGTAGGAGAAGTGAATACCAAGTTCAGCTCAATTCAGTTAGTTGTGCTAAAGGCTAAAATTATAGGAACAGCAAGAAGAAATAATTGACAGCTGAAGTGCATGGTCCTATGAAGCTTCTCTTCAGGGAATCTGTGATTGCTCTTAATGGCATTTTCAAAAAAACAGGTCCTGTTAATTTTCAAGATATTTTTAAACACTCGATTACTTTTAAAACAATCAGCACCATTATGAACTCCCAGGAGGCTGTGAATTAAGAAATGAATACCTTTATTTTATAACATTTTACAAAACACTCACTGTGGACAATAAATATCAAATCCACTAGGGGCTTGGGTAATGAAACACAAATCTTGAAAAAGTAAAACTGAAAGATGCTTAGATAATTAATCACAATTAAATTTCTCAATTGATTTTGAAGGAGCTAAACACAAGAGAGCGATCCATAGCTTCATCTTTTACTTGAACCCTTTTGATGCCTCAACCCCTTACAGATTTAAGGTACATGCTGAGTAAACCATTTTGGAGAAGAACTAACTATGCTAGGTAGAAAAACTACACTTTGGGCAATCAGGGGTGGAGAGTACAGGCATGATTCTGAATTATGCCATTCATAATACAGTGAAGTAAAATAGACTGCCATATACTTGAATTGTCCTTGCAGTTGCACAGGGCTGGTATCAATCAACTCAAACAATAAATATAATGTACCTATATTTCTAATTGTTTATAATCACCATCAAATATGACCCTAGTTCTAATCTCTTTGACGATCTTCTAGAGGTCATAATTCTGTGGAGGACTTGCCTTGGCTCCGGCAACACAGAGAATCCAGTACATGTGTACTGGCTCTTTCACAGCCACTTGGAACACATAGAAATGCTGTACTTTAACTTTATTGTCCTGTATACAAACCAGGGTTTGGCTTTCCTGCATGCTGACAGTCAAAACATCTTCCAGAAATGCTCCTCATCAAGGAGTTGGCAGAAACCTCTGAAATTGGGTTTCTGACAGGGCATTCTCTAAGGAGTGCCATTGCTTTTGAATTATAATTATATGCTCCTTTGATTCCATTCAATTTTATTGAAATTCAGGGTATTTGCTGAAACCAATCCTGATATTCTGGGAATGACGGGGCATTCTTTTCTTATCATATTTCAAAGATAACTATCATTCTTTTAGTCTTCCATTTCTTTGACACTCTTTTATTGAACATCTCCCACTCAATAAAGGTTCTCTGATTGATTTTATGCAATAGCAAAGTAAAAAAAAAAAAAAAAGAAAAAAAAAGATTGTTACTTTGAGATGTTTATAGTCTGGTTAATTATGGGGTCACTACATTAAACAAAAGAAAACACATCTTGTGGCTTTAAGAGTATGCTGACAGCCTGGGCAACATGGTGAAACCTGGAGTCTACCAAAAATCCCCAAAATCAGCCAGAGTTGGTGGTGTGCAACTGTAGTCCCAGCTACTTGGGAGGCTGAGGCGGGAGGACAGCTTGAGCCCAGGAGGCGGAAGCTGCAGTGAGCTGAGACTGCGCCACTGTACTTGCTAGACACAGAGCGAGACCCTGTCTCAAGAAAACAACAACAAAACACCAAAAATCAAAAAAAGAATACGCGTACAAGCACAACATCAGACCAAGGTGGTGATAAACAGACAGATTCAGGCATATGAATAAGTTGACATGTCTAACGCATTTAGTATCAGTCTTCTTTATTCCTAAAATATGGAATAAAATATGAACACCATTTAGTCCAATGATAATTCTTACATAGTTAGAGAAAGAAAGTTAGAAAATAAGTTCTGAGACAATGTCCACCAGAATACAAGCTATTTAACCAATAAAGTTAGATTTACTGGTTAATAATAATAGTAACTGGTATCAATAATATATGAACATATCACTGATATAAGTAAATCTCTTGCTTAGACCCAAATGTATGAAATTCTAATACTGATTATTTGTCTTTTCTCTCTTCTCCTGTCTATGTCCAATTAGTTTTTCAAGGCCTCTCAGAGGTTCTTTCTTTCAGTTCCCAAAGTACATTAGGTTCTCCTATAATCTTTCCTTGCTTTGAAGCATCTTCAATAATTTTAAGTTAATAAATTGCTATTTTTTGTCAATGTCCATCTTCCACTTTTAAACTCAATTTCATTTAGCTGCCTTTTCTGTCTTCTTTGCCAATATACCTATGACCATAGGAGAGTAACTGGAATGTAGTGGATATACATATTGTTTAAAACGCTGTTGAAATAACCCAAACTCCAGGGAAGGCCTCATATTTAAATGGAACTTTAAATATACCATTGCTGGTTATACTTGGTGATGTTATGGTATCAAATTTCTTTTCTTGAAAAGGTTAAATTAACAAATTAAAATTTCAGATTGGTATGTCAAACTCATCTTAGAATTATTTTTATCAAGTTACCAGTCAATTAAATGCCTACGTCTTAAAGTTGATTTTATATACTTTCTTTTTCTTAAATAGTAGTATTGGACTGTATTGAGTATCAAACTGTAAGTATGCTTTCTTTCTTTAAAAATGGTCAAATAAAGACAGATAAAAAGCATGGATTTTCCTGTATGTTTTTATAGAAATTTCATGTAAGTTAATAAGTTATAGGTTTGCCTATTTAAACAGGTTTTCACCTGGAGGACAATGGGGTGTATAGGAAATAGGAGAAATTCTCATAAGGATGATTAAGTTTTCCTAGCTTCTCATCCTGCCCTTTGTTTAATTCCATGAATAAAAAGGGAAGGCCCCTTTGTATATTTTTCTTTTAACTTATAAAATCTATTTGAAAACTTATAATTTAAGAGAAGACCCTTCTGTGAATTTAGGAACTTTTCTTATTCCTAAGAGCAACTAATTTACACAGGTTAGTTTGGCTCACACAATGACTTAATTTTTAAAAAATCAATGCTGTGTTACTGTACTAGTGCTACAAAAGTTGGTGACAAGAGACCTTGATAAGTGCTATGGTTTGACTGTTCCCCAAAGTTCATGTGTTAGAAATTTAATCTTCGATGCAGCAGTATTGAGAGGTGAGACCTTTAAGAGGTGATTAGGCCATACGGATCTTTCCTCATGAATGGATTAATGTCATTAGTGTAGGAGTGGGTTTGTTACAAAAGAAAGGTTGGCCCCCTCTTGCTCTCTTGTGCTCCCTTGACCCCCGCCTCCCTCCAACATACACATTTTGCCATGGGATGGTGCTTCAAGAAGGCCCTTGTCAGATGCTGGCCCCTTGATTTTGGACTTCCCAGCCACCAGAACTGTAAGGAATAAATATCTGTTCTTTATAAATCATGCAATCTGTGGTATTCTCTTATAGCAACACAAACAGACTAAGATAACAAATCATATTAGTATTTCACAACCTAGAAGAGCAAGAATTTTAAGAATAAACCCATGCAGCACAGAGTTGATACCATTTATTCTAACACACACTGGACTGATTTTCCCAGACTTTGGAAATGTTTTACCTTTAACTTCCAGAACAACTTTCATGAATTTTGGCCTCCCTAGTAGAGCTCACAGAGCTAAAACAGCAAAATTAAAAGGTCTTGGGAGTGAGGCAGGGCAGGTGAAAATGAGAATGTTGTCTCAGATATATTAGGGACTTTCACAAGTTTGCAGAAAGAAAAAAAGCAAGAAAAGACAACTGAAAGACATAATAAGACTGAGATAAAATGCCAGAATATAGGAGAAGATCCCTGAGTTGACTGAACATTAATATGGAATGGGAAGGGGAATTGAAAAAAAAAAAAAGCCTATAGAGCAAAATTTTATTTGAATAGCAATATCAGAAGTTAATGAGTTTGGTTATAACTAAACCTAATTATAGTGCTTTAAAAATAATCTTCTTGGGAAGAGAATCCATGTGTTTCAAATTTATATTACATTTAAAATACAATAACGGCAACCCTCTTAAAATATACTTATTAGGGATTTTATCACTTATTTTGAAAATCTAATACATGATATTGAAGATGTGGAAATACTGGGACAATGTTGGTTTCCGTTAGAATGCAGCTTTATGGCAAGGACTCCTATTCTTGTTTATTTAAGTTCCAACGTACTAATGAGATAGGCTGGCTTTTAGCAAATGGATCAATGAGTCTTAATCCCAGATTTGAGACTTTCTGTTGGTTGGTAAGCTTCTAATTTACACAGAAGAGTAAGAACTAAAATGGTCAGGCTGCAACAAATGGCTTCGGGATGAATGAGAAACAATTGAAAGTAATTTCCTCAATTATGTCTCTTCTCTTTTTACATGCAGTTTCTGTACATTTCAGAGAGGTACATATAGAGGGACCACTTCATTTAGCAATCTGTGTTTCTGACAATAAAAAAATCTTATGAGCAATTGACTTATTTTCATTTGTAAACATCTCTGCAGATTAGTTTTTGCTGCTACTTAATGAGGCAGATTATGAAACTTACTTATCAATTTATCAAAGTTGCCATCTATGATAATCATCGAGGTGTCTCTCTCTTGAATTACTATCTGTTCATCACTGACACAGCCAATCATGCAATTCTAAAATGACGTCATCACAAGGCTTATATGATAACTAGTGATAAATTCATCAAACCAAATTTATTTAATAATACCAGAACTAGCAAAAATATCCTAAAGGAGAAATTAAACTGCAAATACCTTCTTAGGTAGGCTTTTTATATGATTGTCTTACTGCCTTTCTAATTCCCACAGCGACCTCCTTTGTTATTTTCCTGCTACATAAAGAGTAAGTTTTGACTTACTGTTTATTTGACTGAGTTCAAATTATTTCAGATTATCACCATAGGATGCATTTTACTATAGTAGTGTTTTGATAGCCCTGACTGTAAAACATTGCCAGATGATAGGATCATGGAAGAGGAATAGAAATGTCAATGCATTTAAGTCATGAGAAAGTGCCTTAGACTGCAATAGGTAAGGTGAAAAAGAGATGTCTTTTTAAAAAGATATACAAAGGCCGGGCGCGGTGGCTCAAGCCGGTAATCCCAGCACTTTGGGAGGCCGAGACGGGCGGATCACGAGGTCAGGAGATCGAGACCATCCTGGCTAACACGGTGAAACCCCGTCTCTACTAAAAAATACAAAAAAAAAACCCAAAAAACAAACAAACAAAAAAAAACACTAGCCGGGCAAGGTGGCGGGCGCCTGTAGTCCCGGCTACTCGGGAGGCTGAGGCAGGAGAATGGCGGGAACCCGGGAGGCGGAGCTTGCAGTGAGCTGAGATCCGGCCACAGCACTCCAGCCTGGGTGACAGAGCGAGACTCCGTCTCAAAAAAAAAAAAAAAAAAAAAAAAAAAAGATATGCAAATACTAAATATAATAAATCAGTTCTAATTTTTGAGCGAAACTCTCAGACCAGAATAATTTGAACTTTAAGGGAAAAGGTGAACTGATATACAGTAATAGAGGACAAAGAGAAAGCTCAGAGTTGAAGTAATATTCTTTATAATTGGTCATAGTTGGTGCTTGATAAATACACGTTTCATACATGAATAAACATGTGAAACAAAGAAGTAGTAGAGAAAAGGTTTCAAATGGGTATCCTGAAAGCTGTATCAGGACTGCTAACTGGATGGTTTGGCCAAGGAAGTGTATTAAAAGCAAAATGAGCTTGGTACAGTGATGTGCACCTGCAGTTCTAGCTACCAGGGAGGGTAAGGCAGGAAGATTGTCTGAGCCCAGGAGTCCAAGACCAGCTTGGGCAACACAGCAAGACTCTGTCTAATAATAATTTAAAAAAAGCAAAATGTACAGTGTTTAAAAATCAACAGATTTTACTTTAAATCTTCATTTCTTTAAAATCTGGATAACATGGAAACATTCCTGGGAAAGAAAAAGAAAGGGGAGAACTATAATGGATAAATTGCAGGCAACAAACCCAAGACATTTTCAAATCAACAGGCACCATCTCAAGAGAGAAGTCATTCTGTTGTCCGGATGTTATCAATTTCTAGGTATTGTAATACGAGGACCCTTTCCATACCAAAAAATTAAAACATATGCATACTGGATGTTTTCCTTCTTTGAAACAATTTATTTCTTTAACATCCAAAGCGCTAAACATTACTTCTGTTTTTCTAATCATACTGCCATTTATTCTCAGAACTCAATCACCTCTTTAGACAAAGTTGCACTTCTCATGATATCTGGTTTCCTTGGTCATTTAATTTATCTGCTTGCTGAACTCTGAGTCTTTTGACACTCCAAGTAGAAGTTCAATGAAATATTTCAGGGAGAAGGATTAGGGGATAGTGCGCTGCTTTCAAAATATACAAAACAGGAAACTGTTAATTTAAGAAGTAAAGATATTTTGGCTGTGGAAAACAGAACGAACTTAAGAAAAATGAGATAGATACGTAAAATTAGGCTGTTCCAAAGTTTGGATTTTTTAAAAATTTGAGATAAAATGTATATTGTTCCTCACTTTTATCATAACAACTTCATTTTTACTAGTATTTTTATTCTTTGAAGTTTGCTACATCGAAGTGTTCCTTTAGCAGGAGTAGATAGATTTGAAAAATAGGCTTAATCTACTATTTCTTCATGACTTTCTCTCTACATGAGAGTCTGGCAAAATTACTGCTCACTTGCTGCTGACACATACAATTCCCAGGGATAAAAGAAAATAGGACGAAGAATTATGCGAGAAAAAATCACAGGCAGCAAATAAACCCAAGACATTTTCAAATCAACAGGTGTCATCTCCAGAGAGAAGTCACTTTGTTGTCTCCATGTTGCCATTTCTAGGTTTTGTAATTGAAGACTGTTTCTCTACACTATAAATAAAATATTTGACACAGTAGCTTATTCTTTTCTGAAACACTTTATTTTTTCAGCTTTCAGGATGTCACCGGCTAGTTCTATTTTTCCTACCTTGCTGACCATTTATTCTCAGTCTTCCCTGCTAGATTCTGTTATTTTGTGACCTCCAAATATGAGAAGGCTCAGTTTTCATATCTCTTCCCCATCTAAACTCCCTTTCTGGGTAATTTCATCTTGTCCTGTGACTACAATCAATCTATATGTGATGATGCTTATGTTTGCATCTCCAGCCTCAAAAAATTCTGACTCATGTATCCATCTATCTATTTGGATGTCCCCTAGGTATATCAAAACCAAAGTCTAAAAACAACAACAAAACATCCACTTTTCCTCTCCAACCTCCCGCAAAGGATAAAAGTCTTGATTTTCCATTCGCAACAAGGCTTCCGCTAATAACACCACTATTCTCACAATTAAGTGGGTCAAAATTAAAGAATATATTAAAATTCTGCTTTCTTTCACTCCACACATGTAATCTGTCAGCAAGTGCTGCCTGCTCTGCCTCTAAAATGCACGTGGGATTTTACCACCCCTTGGCTTGAACCTCACAACCACCTAAATCTAAGCCACCACTGTCTCTTTTGTGGACGTCTGCTACAGCATCCTACTATGTTTTTTTTTTTTTTTTCCTCCCTCTTGTTTCTCTGCAATCTATTGTCTACACTGAAGCCAGAGTTATCGTTTTTAAAAAAATAAAAGTCATCCTCATGATCAAATGTTCTCAATGGCTTTCTAACACACAGGGTAAAATTCAGATCCTTTTCAATAACCTGAATGATATGAGAAGGCATCTGGCCACCCTCCTGCTCTTCCTCGCCTCCTACTCTTTTTCCTTCCTGCTTATGCTCCTTCAGTTACGCAGGTCTTCTTATTCTTCAAACATCTGCATTTGCTATTTCCATGCCTTGTGATCCTCTTCACCAAGACAGTCATATGACTACTTTCCTTATTTCATTCTAGTGTATAATAAAAGGTCCCCTTTCAAAGAAGCGTCTCGTATTTTTTTCTAATATAATTTCCTATTAATTTCTAGCACGCTTTTCCCCATTTCCCTGATATGCTTTTCCTGATAGGTATTATATTATACTCACATCATAGTATTTCTTTCTTCTTTGTTATTGATCTTCCCCAATAGAAATTATATTCTAGGAGGATAAGAATTCTATTTTGTTTACACTCGCCCATAAAGCCTGACATATAGTTGGCACTCAACAAAGGGTTGCTGAATAAAAGAATAAATTAAAGACTACTAGATTGAAATACCAGAAAATGATCATAACACTTGTCCTAATTCTTTGCCTCACATCAAGAAGTGCTAAAATGAGATGTTTAGGAAACCAACAAAGATTACTTAAAATATTTTATTAAACGTACTCTTCTAGAAGCAGAAGAGATTATTAAAAATTTTTTTTCTATACATTATTTATCTTGCCCACATTTACTCTGACAGAAAAATGGATTCTAACGTACATATAAGCTCTAGGAAAAGTCAAAAACAGGTCCTTTATATGCTTGCTAGTTTTAAAATACAGTCTGATTTCATCCACTTCAATTGAATATGCAACTACCACTTCCTGGTACTCTGCTGAAACCTGTGAAAGATAACAAAATGAATCACAATAACTAATGTTTGTAGAACAACTTAACTTATGCCAGGGAACGTGCTAAAAGCTTTGCAGGCACTGTATCATTTACATTCCGGTGACAACTCCATGAGGTATAAGGATCCCTATTTCAGAGAAGAGAAAACTAAGTGAATCAGGCAACTTGTCCTACACCAGACAGCTGTTAAGTGGAGCTGAAACTCGCAGCCTTGCCTTTCTGATGGCTATGTTGGTCATTTTTAGTATAGAACTTACTGCCACTAGCAGGACTCAAGAACACTCCTGGTGCACCCTGATGACTCAGTTCATCCAAATATGTAAATCTTCTGCTGTGTCCTTAGGGAATAACAACGTTGAAGGCGATTAAGCTATGTCTAGAGTATCTTTACCAGTAGATTATTGAAAAGTTATTGAATTACTAAAATTTATTTTTCATAAACTAAAATTAGTACTTAATAGAGTTTACTGAGAATTCTAATTCAATATCCTAATGAGAAAGCTGGCTGCTACCCAACACCTGAGAGCAATGTAAATAGCACCCTGTGCAAAGAGCACATGCAAACAGGCAGAACTGCCAAAATCCTGGGCACAGATGAAAGTGTAAGTGGTTTTCAAGTACTATTTCAAGTAACATTATTCTTACTCTAAATAACAAATTCCTGTTTATTTAGACTTCATTATTGTCAATTTAACTTGTAAAAGTTTCTTTGCTTAACACTATCACATGTAATGGTGATTCTCAGAACTATTTGTGATAATCTGAATCAGAACTATTTGTGATCTAAAATTGTATTATGGATATATTTTAAGACAGCTACACATAGCAAACAATATGAATCATCCATAGTCCTGCTACAAAGCAAATATATACATATATCACACCCTGCTTGAATTTTCCTAGGTAGTGATTTTTTTTGTTATCAAGAGTTTGGAGTTTTTTTGCTTTGTTTTTGGAATGAGTTATGAGGAATTATGATAAAAAAAAAAAATGAGAACTTCTGTTTGGTGTTAACAGTGTTATGCCTGCTTTGCTCTAGTGCTTCCTAACCTACTGTATGAAGGAGGTATTGCAAGGCAAGACAGTAAGTATAACCATAAAGAGACTCACACACTCTCAGGTGAAGTGCAAAAATACTGACCATGGTGTTCAAATATTAAGGAGGAGTAAGCGTTCAAATTCAGATATGTAAGATAATTTCTCAAAAAAAAAAAAAACAGGAAAAACCTATCATTAATTTTTTAAAATATATCTTCCAGAGCAGTTTTCTCAACGATTTTACATAGAAGAGGAGTATTTTTGTCTCCCTAAGATTTGGACTTAAGGTAAAAGTTGTTGAGGGTTGATAGGCTCTTGTAAGTTTCAGGTGAAACCTAGAGAGGAGAAGGGAAGAAGATAAATCTAGTATCCTAGATCCTTTTTAAGCAGCAGCAGTTCCACTCCTGACTCTTTCCTGAAGATGGTCTCAGGTCTTCAGGAGACCCTATGCAAGGACCCTACTGTGCACTCTGTTGAGTGTTCTGGCTCTCTGGTATCAGGTCACTGGGCCTACTCTACTTTTGGTGTCATTCTGGCCCTGTGAAGAAACCATGAGGAGAATCTGGTCAATGCATTTTGTAGTTAACACCACAAACGACATGGGAAACTTAGCCAGAGAGCTATTAGAGTGGCGATCAGTGACGCTGCTGCTCTACACAGTCTGTCTCATGTGCTTTAAGATGGAAACACCTAATGCTGACTTAGCCTTCACCAAAGTGAACAGACCACTCTTCTAAGGTTTCTGGTTGTTATCAAGAAGTACAAGCAAAGAATGACAAGCAGAACAATGGACATTTGTTAAGTGATTGGCTTGCATATGTTGGCTCCTTCAATACTAACAGCAACGAGTAGTTACTATTATTACAGCCCTGTTACAGATGAACAGTAGGTACTATTATTCAGTCCATGTAACAAGTGAGGGCGTGAAGCTTATCAAGGAGTTCACTGGCCATTTCTTGACCAGGATACAAGCTCGTAATGTTTCTCTCTTTTGTAAATCTGAATTTTCCAACACTTTTTGATTTAAGAATTGATCTGGAAAGCCCTTTATTCACAGTTGCTTTCTGGCTACTGTCAGTAAAAAGGATAGGCTCAAAGGAGATCTGTTGTGTTTAGAATGGTAGAGGTATAAGAGATCTATTTTTTATCTTTAAAAACGTCATTACTTGTTTTACTGGTGTTAGTTATTGACTCTTTTTCCTTTATAGTAACAGAATTATTTATGTATGAAAGATTATTTAAAAAGTCCCATTCTAATGACAATCAATTAATTTACCAACAAATACAGTAAAATTGCAAAACAAAACCTTGCAACGTTCTTAAAATACAGCTTTTGGACACTCAAAACAAGATAAAATCTTACAGATAACGTGAATATATTATTAGTTATTTCACATTAGAAAGGAAGAATGTTGAAAAAAATCATTATCATATGTGGTTTAAACATTGCTTTCCACACACAGGTTTCAGAGGCTCTGACATTTTTCAGGAACATAGATTATTTGGCTGTTTTTCCCCTCTTAAGTGGGATTGATTTATTGGCTAAGTTTCCAAAGTAACTCCCAGCACGTGTAGAACTGTTTAGCAAATCTGCATTATTTTGCATTTTCCCTAAGGTCACTCTTTTCATAGATTTAAACAGCAAGGAATTTTAAAATTTATCCCTCTACTAAAGTTTACCGGCTATTGTACTCATTATCTTAGCATTCTTATTAGTTTCTTTTGAGAAAGTACATATGGTAAAGTCAGGTAACTAAAAAGGGTATACCATTTAAATACAATGTTATTCAAGCATTGGAATATTATTCAAATAAAAAAAAAGAAAACTGAAAATAGAGTGAACAAGATTATTACATTAGGCAATGAGAAAAAAACAGTATTGTGGATATCATAGGTATGTGTAGGATACACATGAGACCTCAAACATATGTATCTTTGTGGAAATGTAAATAATTTATTATAGTAGATAAAACTGGGAAAGAGCTTCTACTAATTAACACAGTCATCTTCCCTGTATAGAGAAGTCGAAAAACCATTTCCATTTGCAGGCATGTGGTCATTAGACTAACGGGCAATGCCTTTGGACAGGATTTACTTATAACCCAGCTGGCTCAAAAAAGTAATCATTCTCCAATTAAGAGGTTTCCTTATGTGTTTTCTATTGTCATTTCTAGAGTTCCAACAATATCTAGCTTGGTAGTGTAAAAGTGGTATGCTATTCAATTATCAGCTAGTAGTAGGGCTGCGAGACACCCTGGGTTTCATCCAGT
Source organism: Macaca fascicularis (assembly GCF_037993035.2). NCBI lineage: Eukaryota > Metazoa > Chordata > Mammalia > Primates > Cercopithecidae > Macaca > Macaca fascicularis. Next base: position 71,572,181 of record NC_088387.1, on the reverse strand, counting down.
CATTTGTTTCTATTGATGGTAGAGGATGGGAGGGTAGGTATACAAGCACATACATGAAACAAACTTTCTTTTTCCACTCAGTTGGAATAAATTATAACATGTCTGGACAAATATGTGCGTGACTATTTTCCGGACTGATTGGAGGTCACAATGGATTTTCGAAAGTAAAATTCAAATAGATAATAAGCTTGATTATTCTACTCACCTTCTGTTTTTATGTTTTTCACTTAGATTTTAAAGGGTTGAGTTTTTAAAGGGCTAGGGCTTTAGTAATTTTTTAAGACGCGAATTCAAGAAGAGGGAAAAAGGCGACTCCAAAATACTGCATAAAACCTGGTTGACACCGCATGAGGTCTGGAAGGATATATTTGCCATTATTAAACCTAGCTGTCCCTCATATGAGAATGGGTTACTTACAACATTTTTTACTTTTCCGTTGTTGATCAATATTTTCAAATGTTTCTGGAAATGTTTTCCAGCAATGTTAGAGTGTAACACATTTTCTCTATTCCTGAGTTCATGAGGAAGGATTTTATTTTTCTCCTCGGCTTTTCCCTATGTCTTTGATTACCACACTTGGGAAAAATAATTTTAGGCATGTTCTATTCCACTCCATGCTTCTTCCTGTTGGGAGAGCTTTTATAAGGAAGCACAGGGCCCTTTGCTCTTTCAAGGGCTCTAACTCATGGGTGCCCCTTGCCCAGGGCCCATCACTGTGTGCACGGAGTTAGGCTTGCCTAACCCAGGGGTCCAGTAAGCAGGCTCGTGTGGCTCTCACCACTAAGTCATGTTGTCCAAATTGGTCTTTGTGCATTCAGGTGTTTTTGAAAAACCTTGTTCAGTATGCTGCAAAAGCTTACACTACTCCAAATCTACCCAGCTGTGTAACCAGATAACTGGTAAAAATAAAAAAATAAAAAAATAAAAAAATAAAAAATTCTCAGAAAAATATTATCATTGAAAGAAATTTAATTTTTAGTAAATCAATATAATAAGAATAGGTCTTTAGTTAAAATTAAAAGGTGAATGTTGCTTGATAGATGGGAGTCCAGGAAAGAATTATGGTTAGGAGACATGAATAAAATGCACAAATGTCAGGGAGACAAGTACAATTAACACTTCCCAACAGAGCTTGTGGCATAATGCCCCCCAAGAAAGAAACAGGCTGAACAAACTGTACTTGGTTCTTTCACAGATTGTTCCCTCCACCTATTTGTATACTTTGCATGCAACTACTGTAACTTGCTGGTATAAAACATTAATACGCTAGGGAAAAAAATCACAAATGAAGGAAGCAATGTGTTTCCTTTATACAGACATATTTCCCATATTCCAATATGTGTAAGATTTTCCATGTTACGGAAATGGAAAACAGCAGAACAGGCAAAACCAAGGATGATAATTGTTTATTCATCTATACTTTCCATCTTTTTTAAATACCCAAGTTGTTTAGAACTCCATAAGGAGTGCTACTCGGGGGTAGGGGTCTTCAGAAATGTCATTGCTCATATAAACATAATAAAGTGGAAACATGATTAAAATACTTAGGTTTCTAATTGTAATGAATATAATAAAGAACGACTAGCTTAAATGAATAAGGCCAGAGGGTATCAGTGGCTGGACACGATAAGAGTTTCATTAGCAAAACCACAAGGACACCAGACCAGAAAGTTTCCAGGTGAAAGGACGTTAAAAAGGTTACAGGCCGGGCGCGGTGGCTCATGCCTGTAATCTCAGCACTTTGGTAGGCCAAGGCGGGCGGATCATGAGGTCAGGAGATCGAGACCATCCTGGCTAACAAGGTGAAACCACGTCTCTACTAAAAATACAAAAAAAAAAAAATTAGCCGGGCGTGGTGGTGGGCGCGTGTAGTTACTAGGGAGGCTGAGGCAGGAGAATGGCGTGAACACAGGAGGCAGAGCTTGCAGTGAGCAGAGATCGCCACTGCACTCCAGCCTGGGCGACAGAGCGAGACTCCATCTCAAAAAAAAAAAAGGTTCCATTGGACTTATGAAATAGGAACATACTGTCGGGCGCGGTGGCTCACGCCTGTAACCCCAGCACCTTGGGAGGCTGAGGCTGGCGGATCACGAGGTTAGGAGATCGAGACCATTGTGGCTAACACGGTGAAACCCCATCTCTACTAAAAATACAAAAAAAAAAAAAAAAAAAAAAAAAAAATTGCCGGATGTAGCGGCGGGCACGTGTAGTCCTAGCTACTCGGGAGGCAGGAGAATTGCTTGAACCCGGGAGGCAGAGGCAGAGCTTGCAGTGAGCCGAGATCATTCCACTGCACGCCAGCCTGGGCAACAGAGCGAGACTCCATCTCAAAAAATAAATAAATAAATAAATAAATAAATAAATAAATAAATACAAAAATAAAAATAAAAGAAATTGGAATACACTAACAACCATGTCACTGTGGACAACTAAGTTTCTCATCAAAATCTGTAAACTTATCAAGAAAGTATCTGCTAGAATTCTAAATGCTGAAACTGAAAAAAAGTGTGCTTTGGGGAAACAAAAAGGAATATTTTGCATTCAAGAAGTTTATGTTTTGTAAGATTTGGTAGAAACTGAAGGTATGAGTATGTTTAGGAAATATACAGATAATAGGTCTGCAGTTGCTTATCACAGGGCATTCTGTGGTGATGTTTCACACACCTGGGCTGATGCTCTGCAAGACATCTCTGTTCATGTCACAGTGTTCTGTGATCACCTTAATGCAAAATTCCAGAGCAGCAGCTCTTGTGAACCTCACTGAGAAGTGCCCGCTCTAATAATGAAATATTGTGGACCTTTTCTGATACTCAGAAAAGTGGATTAATCAATGTAACATCCTAAATTTAAATTTTCTTCCATGATTTTTTCGGGTATTTTTGGCCATGTTATCACAATATGCTCATATTAGATACCAACCATTTTGCTTAGACTTTCAGGTTCCTCATTTGAACTCAATCTGGGAAGATGCTTACATTAATTTTTGCTTCTAAAATGGAAATATTTTTAAATCTATACCTTAAGATGGGAAGGGCCGCTAGTAAAATTACTCTTAATGTATGTGTTTGAATCAAATACCAATATTGATAATGGTTTGAAAGCTCACTGCCCAGGAGTAACAGTAACTGCAGGAGTAACAGTAAATATCAGGAGATGCCCAGTCTCTCCCTGAAGGTAGACATGTGTCCTTTGACAAGTGATGGGATAATTGGGCACTTGGCTTCTTCACTGGTGACAGCGGGGAGGGAGAGGGCTTAAGTGGCCCCTAAAACAAAAATTTCTAAGATTCCTTCTACATTTGATCCCCTTCCAAAGTGTGACTAGGGGTACCCTAAAGGGAAACAGGACACTTTACTAGATGAAGTCAGCTGGGATCCTACGTGAGATGTCTTTAATTGGTTATATTAATAGCTAATGGCAAACAAAAGGCAAGGCACAGGAAAGGATGGAGCAATTACTCCATAGTGAGATCATTTTGGGGTAGGCAAGTTCCCACAAGAGCCTATGGTTGGAATTTTAGTTTATTTTATTTTTCACGAACAAAACAACTCATTTAAAAGCAACTTAAAACACAACCGGGGTGATTTTCCTCACAGCCCTCCCTGATATTTAATATCTTGCTATATTCAAAGCTGGAGATGATCATGCAAACCAGTCAGCCTTTTCACTTCCTGGAAGCCCTAGTTCAGGTTATTTTACTCTTAGGGAAGTGACCTGTCTTCCCCTATTGACCTGCGAAGGGGCAGAAAAATTCCAGAAGAGTGAACTGAAGGTTTGATACAAGAATTTGCTCAACTTAGACCTGCCTAGAACAGCAGCGTTTTATTCTGATCGAATCTGTGGAAAATAAGACCCAGAGGAACTCAGACTAGTATAGCTTGTCTTCTTTTATCTATTCCTGTGTTTGGAAAATAAAATTAATCTGTAGCAGAAGAAAGTGTGACAAACATTTGCTCCAGGTACCAAGGGATCAAAGTAACTGAGCCTTCATGTCTTTTTTACCCCCACTAATTTAATACATCCATTAATTTTAAAAGTATGGATACAAGAGAAATCATTTTTTTGTGTGTGTTTTATGGTAGACTTATTTGCTACATTAGCTATAATTTTTTCCACACCCCTTTTTTTTAACATTAAAAAAAATGTAAAAACCTATGGTTAAATGTAAAGTATGGTGAATTGTTTCCAATGATGAATATCATCTGCCAATCTAATAAATGTGAGTAAGGTGAAAACAGAATAGAAAAAACTGAATAGAATGTGGGGGAGGGAAACAACCCTTGGAACGATAATCAGCAAGCAAAGCTGAATTCCTATGCCCTAGTGCCCCCTGCTGGTCGATTGTGGAAGTAGTAACTTTCGGAGAGCAAATCAAACCTCTTGGTTAGGCCACATCATGTTTTGAACAAAAAAGTCACAAAAAAGAAAGGAATGTGTGCATATTGTTTTTTGTCTATTTCTTTTTGCATAGTCATCATTTGGCAGTGGGAAGAATGGGGAAAGGATTGTTTTATGCGTGAAGAACCCCAGAGTCCATTAGAAGTAGACTTAGCCACTTCTGGAGTGATATGTGATCTGGCACTCACAGATCTTTCTTTAAGCCTCAACTCCTCCTCTGTAAATTTCAATTAGTAATAATAATAAATGATAGATTTACTGCAGAGAGCTGTTACAAAAGCATAAGAAGAGGAGGAGGAGGCGGAAATTACACACAGTAAAGTGTACTTAAAATGATATAGCGCTTTGCAAAACAAATATTAATGTAAGGGTGTGGACTGGGGGAGACACTTCCATTAACAATTAAACTAACTTCCCTTATAATCATCAAAAGGTAATCCAGGCTGGGCACCCCAGGCATGGTTGCTGAGCTATCAGACTTTCAAATTCCTACAACATCACCTGGTTTCCAAGGACTTACTTGGGTACCTTTGAACAATGTATGTTGCTCAGATTATTTTAATATGACACAGAATTTAGTATATATTTAGAGAGGTCTCTACTGGTTGGTAAACAGAGGTGATGGGGTAAAGGAGATCAAGGTGCTCCTTGTTTACTTGATAACCATTAATGATTGAGTCTCCATCCTCTTGCTAGTTGTCTGACCAGCAGCATTGACATCACCTGGGAGCTTATTAGAAATAAGGAATCTAAGATTTCATCCCAGATCTACTAAATCAGAACCTACATTTAAAAACTATCCCAGGTAATTCTTATATATGTTCAAGTTTAAGAACCTCCACTCTTTCACATTTGTGCTATAAGCTCTCTCTGGCAGCACATCAGTTGTTATCTAGTACATATGTACAGAACAGTATTTTTGACTTGACCTTATTTTAAAACTACTTGGAGAAATTGAATTAGGAAGAAAAACTATGGCTAAGGATAATTAATTTTCACGAGCCTCAAAAGAGACGATAATAAGATGATGTTCCTAAACGTAACTTAGTATTACACTACTTTAAAATTTTTATAGCTTTGTAATACTGATTTTAAGGTAATCTCATGTATTTGTATTAATATGCGCATTTTATATTTGCCCTTAGTATCTGTGTTGATAGAATTTTAAAACATAGATTATTTCATTAGAAGAGATTTTAGAAAATAGACTCAAGTCTAAGTAGACACTTGAAAAATCTAAGAGGGCTGTAGCTTCTATTAAAAATACCAGCTACCCAATCTTTTATCAGTTAATGTCCTCTGAACATAAGACAATGTTCTGAGTTGTTGGAAGTGGATTGTTGTACTAGCAACACATATGATCACAGTTTCTCTATAAATACAATTTTAAAATAAACCAAACTTGCAAAATGAGTGGATGGGTATTAGAAATAAATTCATTATTTTTCACTTATTCCCTACCCCCTACCACTTATCCTAAGCTCCACCTCATACCCTCTGTTGTGTCTTCTTCCTTTAGGAATATTTAGTTTAGTATTTTTTGTTTTTGTTTTTGTTTTGTCATAGCTATGCCCTATTTAATAGGTGAAAAGACTTTAATGCCAGTGCTTCACCTAGGATAGTTTCTTTCTAACTGGTTCTTGCTATAAAAGTATCCATTCTCCTCCTATTATTAGTGTCCTGGCTATAGGTGAAGGAAGTCATCTGATTTAACCAGTGCACACTAAGGTGTGTGAACTCTGAACATTCTTCTTTAACCTCCCTAGTGGAGATCCACTGAGTTTTTAGGAAAGACACTCACACAACTCAGTGAAAAGCTTCTTAGCAGAACTTCATGCAATTTAAGATACAAAGAGTTTTAGGGTTGAAGTGGGAGATATTTCAGGACTCAGGTACCTTTCTGGGTCCATTAAGCCCCTCCAATCTTCTTTAGCCTATTTTCTACCTAAACTATAGGCTCTAGCTAGCTACACAGGTAATATCCTTCTGGAAGAGTAAAAATTGTGAAAAAAATATGGATTTCAGAGTTTGTCTGATTTCCTTTACCGAACAATCCTTTGAAAGTATTGAAAAGGGTCAGGGCAGGTGACTCACGTCTGTAATCCTAGTACTTTGGGAGGCCCAGGCGGGCGGATCGCGAGGTCAGGAGACTGAGACCATCGTGGCTAACACGGTGAAACCCCGTCTCTACTAAAAATACAAACAATTCGCCGGGCGTGGCGGCGGGTGCCTGTAATCCCAGCTACTCAGGAGGCTGAGGCAGGAGAATGGCGTGAACCCGGGAGGCGGAGCTTGCAGTGAGCCGAGATCGCGCCACTGCACTCCAGCCTGGGCGACGGAGCGAGACTCCGTCAACACCACCAACACCAACACCAAAAAGGCGAGAGACAGAGACAGAGACAGAGACAGAGAGAGAGAGAGAGAGAGAGAGAGAGAGAGAGAGAGAGAGAGAGAGAGATAAAGAACTGAAAGCCGTACGTTTCCAGTCACTAAAGTTTGACATTAAGGATCAGGAAAAAGGCCTGAAGGGGGATCTCCGAAGTTGAAAGGATCTTGACTTGAGAGAGTAAAGGGTTTCTAATCTATTCATTTCACTGAATAGAGTTCAAAAGAGACTCAAGGGTGCATGTCTCTTATACTCTTTATAGTGGCACACTCTTCTCTTGCTTAAAAGCTTGGTTCGCAGAACAAATCAAGAACACACCCTTGACAAACGTTCTGGTCCAGAATAATCACCCCAACTTACTATGCCAAAGAGGGGAGCTTCAAAGTGACAAGGTGTGTGTGATCGTGTCTATCTCTGCATTCTTGATAAATACTCAAGGTAAATATATCTGGACTGAACTAAGGATATATAATGCTTCTCACAGCTTTCATCTAAAGGAAGATCTTGGGGATCTTTCCACTTGCAGATTGATATTCAACACAGAAAAGTTTCCTTGTTGATGTTCAGTGGAGTTGCAGGCTCAACACATGAGCCTATCAAACACAGCAAATAAATTTTTTTTCAAAATTGGAATTAAGGGCAAAATAGCAAATAAAATGCTATTGCAAACAATGGTGTCTCTTCAAGTGCTATGATTGTTATAGAAATCAACAATCTCCAAGCTGTGGAAATAAAATGAAGATCCCTTAAGGGCAATGCAAACTTCCAGAGACATTAGGATTTGCTTAGCATATAGAAAACAATGAAAACAAAACAAAACAGAACTTCTTTCTGTTGTGTCACAGTGATCCACCTGTTGGTCGGACCCAATTTGGGGACTGAAAAATTGTGATTTTCAACAGAGCAAATTACACATTTCCTGTATGCCTCCTTTCTTCAGTATATTTCTGACTTTTTCCTTCTACCTCCACATGGTACAGTGAGAAGCAAACAAAATTGGGAATCAGAAGACTTAGTTTGCTCCCATGTTTATGACTCATGCACATGACTCAAACTCCGTGCTTTAATTTCCTGAGGAATTAATCATATTTGTATGAAAGAAGTACTGCACTCTATATAAATAATAATTAAAGGAAAAATAATAATAGCTAATTCTTAATGAGTATTTCTTATTCTCCAGGCACTTTTCAAGGTGCTTTACATTTGTTAACTCATTTAAATTCTCACAAAACTCTGCAACACTAGGTAATATTATCATCATTGTTTTATAGATGAGGAAATTGAGGCACAGATTGCTAAATCATTTGTCCAAGATCATGCAGCTGATAAATAGTGAAATCAAAATTAAGTTCAGGCAGTTGAGCTCCAGAGTCTACAGGTTTTCATGTTAATTCTCCTCCTCTGATACAGTTTCAATCCCCTATTTTGATTCCACATCACGCTTTTCCAATGTTTTCTGCTTTCTATAAAAGTTGATACCTCTAGGAATAAGTCTTTAAATAATAGTTTCACATCTATTGGGAGAAGAGATGATGGCAAAACCACCATAAAACAAGATGGAACATTTAAGAGGAGTCACAGTCATAAATCTGATCTACTAAATAAAGGGGGAAAAAAAGAATAAAAACATCACCCCTTAAAGAAAAACATACATTTAAAGTCTGTCTGGATCTTTTGTGAAGAGCAAAGGAAATGATGAATAAAAAAGGATTTTGATTGTCCTTTCCAAAATGTTGTCTCTTACCTCTTGGATATTGGTGACACCACCCACACTCCACCCACCTTTAATGACCTCGACTTTTTAGTGAAAAACTATCTTTGCATAAACTTTGTGGTTTTGACTCTGCAATCAGGAAGATCCTTCATGGCTATATTTAGCCAGGTGTAGGTAGGATCTGAGTGGAAAGACAGCAAAGGAAGTTATATTCATTATAATTTAATGACATGCCAGGTATTAGGCATGTCCACATACATAATTATTAACACAGGGTTAAGCATTTCCATTTAACACACAGAGAGAGAGAGAGAGTTTGCACAGTATCTTTCTTTTGGTTCTTATCTGATGACTGATTCTCTTCCATGTACCTTTAAAACCACTAAAATAAATGGTCTACTTGGGAGGTTGTTGATACACTAGCCAAGCTATAGGTCTAAACTTCAAATGCAATTTAATCTATGCAGCATTCCTTTTTCATAGTGAATCTTTAAAGTTCAATTTTTGCATTGATTGATCATCCTGGGAAACAGAAAAACCTCAACTCACAGCTTCAAGAGCTTGAAAAGCCCTAATCCACTGCCTGTTTCCATAACCTCTGAGGACAACAGGAATATGAAAAAGGAAGAAATTTCCTACAGACTCATGGTAAACTTATTGATAGTATTAATGATATACATTTTTAAAAATTATCAAATTGTGTATATTTTAAATTATTAAACTCCCATGGCCTCAATATTCTACTCTACCAAATGATGGAAAAATTTAAATTGTTTCTGCAATTTCTCCCATCTCTATAACATTAAAAGATCTACTTCTTAAAACATATGTAACATTTACTTTCCTTGCCCCAAGATGCTTTTAAAAGTTTTATAAAATACCCTTCTTTGGACATTTTTGTCATCAACTTGCCACTTTTCTGTTCAAAATGAATAATGGCTTCCCATAGGCAATGATACTATTATCCTCTCTGCATATGTGAACTACCTCTCCTTCAAGACACAAAATTCAGTCTCAAATCACTGTCTTCAGCCTCATTGATACTGTCCCTCTCTTAAAGACTGCTATGGCTTGAATATGTGTCCACGCCAAAACTAGTGTTGAAATGTGATCCTCAATACGGCAATATTGAGTAGTGGGGCTTTTCAGAGGTGATTGGGTCACGAGGACTGTCCCCTCATGGATGTGTTAATCCATCTGTGGATGAATGGGTTCATGGATTAATGGGTCATCATGGGAGTGGGGGTGGTGGTTGTATAAAAAGAGGAAGATAGACCTAAGCTAGCATACTCAGCCCTCTCATCATGTGATGGCCTGCACCACCTCACCTCAGGACTCTAGAGAGACCCCTGCAGCAAAAAGGCCCTCACCAGATATGGTCCCTTCACCTTGGAATTCTCAGCCTCTATAATGGTAAGAAATACATTCCATTTCTTTATAAATTACCCAGTTTCAAGTATGCTGTTATAAGTAACAGAAAAAGGAATATGGGAAAGACCAGAGCTTTTATTCTCTGTACATGGCTTGGGCTTCATCATCTTCTTGCTTGTATTATTTTAACATTTGTTGTATGTTTGTTTTTCCTATCCAATTAAACTAAGTGTTAAATAATGACAATGCACTCAATAAATACTTATAGTCCTTCCCATATTTATTCAGTAAATGTTTTCAGTGTATAGTGTCTATATGCCCATCTGAGAAATCTAAGAATAAATAAGATATACTCCCAGCCCTCCAAGATCTTACCATCTGGAATGGTAAGGTCTCACAAGAATGGAAATATAAATTCGGTTAAATATTTCCAAGGGCCACTGTGAAGAATGCAAATCTGAGTCTACAATAGATTAACACAAGAATTTCCAAGTACTAATGACAATGTGGTTAAGGTCATTGCCTGGCACAAGATCACACTAATAAAGAATATTTATTGAGCACTTACCATGTACACATTTAGTTCTCACCACAACTCTAGGCAGTGTTTCTATCTTCATTTTGCCAGTGAGGGAATTTTGGCTTTGGAGACCAGTGTTTTCCTAAGGTTGCATGATGTAGCTGAGCGAGCCAGGGCTTGGCAAAACAGTCTGGCTTTCAGTCAGCTGTAACCACTCTGCACTACTTCCTCTTGCTTACTTGGTGCTTTTAAAATGTTTGTTGAAAGAATGAGATGATAAAGGATGCATCAACAGTGAAAAATATGCTCTCCAATACTCCAAATTCTGAGGTCCCCCTAATTTGGCTCTAACATTGATTGTGTGTGTGTCTGTGTGTCTGTGTGTGTGTGTGTCTGTGTGTGTGTGTGTGTGTGTGTGTGTGTCTGTTTTAGAAAGAAATTTACATTCTACACCTGACTTCCATTTGCCCCTCTCCCTTTCCTGTTGCCACAGTTGAAGAGTAGAAATGCTTTATGGCTCTAACTGGGAGTAGAAATCACTGCAAGTGAAGAGTTGGATGAATCAATCTCAATCTCTCTCTCTCTCTCTTTTATATTTATATGATCTAAATCTGACTGCACCTTTTCAGAACATCATGCATAGTATGAGGGGACTAAATTAAAACATCTGATACAAACATTGAGAGCAGGAAAAAAAAAACTGACATGTGGTAGCTTTTCGGAGTGGCACTCTGGTTGATCCTTTTTCAAGGGGAGGGGAGGGTTGTTTATGGATGAACCCAAACTTGATGCACGCTGCAGCAAAAGGCAGCTCTCCCCTTTGATTTTTCCTCTATATAATCTCCATGTGGTCCCCAAATGTTTAACCCTGTCTGCCAAATGCTGTAAAATCTGTTTTTTGATTTCACAGATGGAAAAGACTTATTAGCTCATGAAGCTCACCTCCTCAGGAGAAAAGCAACTCATCAAATACCATTTACCCCACCCTTCGAGTTTGAAGTCTTTATCAGTTTCCTGGCCAAAACTGCTAAACCTCCTTTACTCATATGACATCCTAAGTCTAAAGAAAACAATACAAAAAAAAATTCATGTTTCTGTTTGGCTTCTAGTGGTCTGGGGACTTTCTTTCAAAGTGTTTCTCTTGCTGTGTTTTTAGGTAGTGCCCTAGGCAAAGAGAAAGGGACCATTTGCATCTCTTGGTTATAACTAGGCTTGCCATTCTCAAAACAACAATAAAGGACATAGTTAAGCACCATCTTTTTCATTGGGACAGCATCACCTGGACCAGTTTAAACCTTTCAAACAGTACATAATTATACTCAAGATGAGGATTTTAAAGAACACTTGACTTGGAAAACCTACTTTTTGAGTTTAGCCCTGTTACCACCAACTCATTTGGTTTTCCAAAGTTTAGTTTCCCAGATGATGAAATGTCAAGTTCACTACAATAGTTACATGTATAAGAATGTAAGATGCTGTGTCAACATAAGCACATGATTAAATTATCTACTAGAATTTAGTGCAACCTGATAGATATGATTAGGCAATTCTTTATAAGTGGTTACATCTTTTGTAACTGATTTTATTATATTACTCTTCATTTAAACAATAATCATTGTTCCTTCATTAGTTACAGGACAGAGTCCAAAGCTCTCAGTATTATTTTCAAGTCTTCCCTAAATCTGGCCTTAAATGTCTCTCTGATCTCATGTTGACATTCCCTATGTGAACCCTTTACTCCTGCCACATTGACCTTTTTGTCCTATGTCCTTCCCATCAGTGCCTGATCTGACACTTCCCTTCTCTCTATCCCTCTTGCTCTCTTACATACAAGCAAGGATGCAGAAACTCGACAATCCTATTCTCCAATATAACAAACAATTTTTAAGCCCTCCACCAGGATAGAATGAAGAAAAAAAAAAAAAAGAGTATCTCTAAATTTGTCTCTTTTCTTGCCAACACTTAATACAATTTCAAGGTCTGGCTGGAATTTACTTCTCTAAAGCTTACACTGCTTTCAGACCTGTGATGCTCTCCTCTCCTTCTGAATTCCTATTGTTTTTGTTTTTTAAAACACACATGTGATATTTAACATATCCTACCATCTATGATGAGCTACTTTTTGTACCTATCTGCCTCTCAGAAGTATGCAGAATGTCAACTGCACATGTGCACCTCATGTTCTCATATGTATACACTCTTGTTGTATGTTGTATATTCTTAACTAAGCTCCTGGAGCAAGGAACTATTCACACACTCATTCTCCCAAAGACCAGCCCCATGGATAGTATGTACTAAGTAAAATGAACGAATGAATGAAAGTAAACTAAGGTGAAATTTTAACTGCTGACCTTTGCTAACACTCCCATGCTAACTCACAAATATTTCAGAAAAAAAAAGTATAAAAAGGACAACCATGAGAAAAAGCATTCTAGGCAGGCCTATTGATCTTGCCAAAAGGAGATTCAGAGTATAGATGGCACAGGCTATGAAGCTGCTGAGATGTGCCTCACCCACTTTGAAGAGATGCCAGAGAGGACGTTACTTGCATCATCATTCCACTGTTGGCCTCTGAATCAAAAGAGAAGGAGGCAACTTCCTAGCTTAAATAAATTATTTAGAATATTGATTTAACTGCCTGAACTGTGTTAAGTTATATCCGAACTAAAAGACAACCATTTGCATGTTTCCTTTAATGGAATCTGTGAATTCAAACATATATTTGGGTTTTTAAAAAAGAATCTTAAAGAGACATAATTTTTTCTTTCCATTTTAAAATACATATTAATAATATGTATTTTATTAATATTAATATAGGTTTTTAAAAATTTTTTAAATTTTATTAATATAGGGTTATATGCCAGGGCAGCTACTGATGATGATCCTGCAAGAACTCTCAGTTTATTGCTATTAGTTTTTAATTTATAAATGAAATATTCTAGTTCTTAGGTTAGCTAATAAAATAATGTTTGCTTTTTTTCACTCTTTATAAAATTCATTTTACTTATTTTAGATACATGTCACAAAATCCTCACTTGCACTTGCTTATTTTTGTGGTAAGCTAATAATTTAATCTTACTGAAATAATTATAAAGCAATCATACAATAATAAAAGAACATAATCTGATTTTTCTAAAATAACACTCAGGGTATGCAGATATGTGACAGACATACCTTTTTTCCACACATCCACAATGACTTCATTTTCAAAAAAGGCGCCAAAAACATACACTTGGGAAAAGACAATCTCTTCAAGAAATGGTGCTGGGAATACAGGATCCTTACGCAGAAGAATGAAGCTAGACCCCAATCTTTCTCCATAGGTGAAAATCAAATCAAAATGGATTAAAGTCTTAAATCTAAGACCTAAAACTATGAAACCACTACAAGAAAACACTGGGGAAAATCTCCAGGACATTTTTTTGGGCAAAACTTTCTTGAGAAATACCCCACAAGCACAGGCAACCAAAGCAAAAATGGACAAATGGAATCACATCATGTTAAAAAGCTTCTGCACAGAAAAGGAAACAATCAACAAAGTGAAGAGACCACCTACAGAATGGGAGAAAATATTTGCAAACCCACTATCTAACAAGGAATTAATAACAAGAATATATAAGGAGATAAAACAACTTTACAGAAAAATAATCTAATGATCCAATCAAAAAATAGGCAAAAGACTTGAATAGGCTTTTCTCAAAACAAGACATACAAATGGCAAATAGGCATATGGAAAAGTCATCAATATCACAGGTAATCAGATAAATGCCAATCAAAACTACAACGAGATATCATCTCACTCCATTTAAAATAGCTCATAACCAAAAGACAGGCAATAACAAATGCCTGTGAGGATGCGAAGAAAAGGGACCCTTTGTACACTGTTGGTAGGAACGGAAATTAGTACAGCCACTACAGAGAACAGTTTGGAGATTCCTCAAAAAACTAAAGGTTGAGCTACCATAAGATCTAGCAATCCCAATACTGAGTATATACCCAAAAGAAAGGAAATCAGTATATCAAAGAGACATATGCACTCCTATGTTTGTTGCAGCACTCTTTACAATAACTAAGATTTGGGAGCAACCTAAGTTTTCATTAACAGATTAATGCATAAAGAAAATGTGTTACATGTTCATACTGTTCAGATATAAAAAAAAGGAGAGTCAGTCATTTGTAAAAACACAGATGGAACTGGACATCATTATGTTAAGTGAAATAGTTATGCACAGAAAGACAAACATTACCTGTTCTCACTTATTTGTGGGATATAAAAATCAAAGCAATTGAACTCATGGACATAGAGATTAGAAGAAAGGTTACCAGAGGCTGGGAAGGATAGTGGAGTGGGGGGTGGGAAGACCGTGTGCAGGGGAGGTGGGGATGATTAATGGGTACCAAAAATAGAAATAATGAGTAAGAACTACTGATTGATATCACAACAGGGTTACTACAGTCAATAATAACTGCATTGTGCATTTTAAAATAACTTAAAGAGTGTAACTGGATTGTTTGTAGCTCAAAGGATAAATGCTAGAGGGGATGGATACCCCATTCTTTGTGATGTGTGTATTTCACATTGCATATCTGTGCCCCATAAATATATACACCTACTATGTAGTCCATAAATACCCCATAAATATATACCTACTATGTACCCACAAAAAATTGGAAAAACATAGCTTTTTTCTTTTGGGGAATATTTTTTGAAATATACCCCGTAAATAAATACACTCCATAAATATACATACCTACTATGTACACACAAAAATTTGTATAAACATACCATTTTTTTGTTTTTGGGAATATTTTTTGAAAGATAATTTTTTTTTTCAATAAAAAAGCAAACAAGTATAAAATACATGAAAATCTTTGAGTATTGTCTATCTTTCCTTGGGCAAAAATCTTAAGGTTTTAGACACTACTATCCTTCTTAATTCATACTAAAAATCATAATCACTCCTAAAGTGTAGTAAGTCCCTCATAAAATTATTAAAGGATAAGCTTAAAATAAAAATTTAATGTATACTATTGCCATTTCAAAAGGAGAGTGTTTTGACGTCATATAACCTTTAAAAGTATATTTTGAATTTCTATATTATTTTTTAAATGCATCAATTATGTCATATGAATGTTTGTAATACCAAATATATCAATAAACTATAAAAATTGTGAAGGGAGACTATGTTGAACTTAAGAAAATTTCATATGAAATCTATTAATTTCAGAAACATAATATATATATATATATAAAACAGAAATAATTTACAATTAAAAATTTTTACTAAAGCTCTTTCAATAGATATCCTTCATCTCTCCCATTACTCCCTCATCACTTCGTAACTATGACATGGAGCAGGCACATTAAACATAGTTCTTCATGAAGGAGTAAATACAATGACAAAAACTGTGGAATGACAGATAGCAAGGACTTCACAGAAGCAGGGAGTAGGCAATGAGTTTCAATGTTTTTAAAATTGAAAAAAGAAGATAATCATTACTAACTGAAGGTCTTTGTATAAAATCAAATAACAAGGTAGTTCATATTAAATACATTAAATTAAAGTTAAAGTTATTTTTAACTCCACAGATTAATGCGCTTTCCCTTTCATAGAACCCATTTTCTATTAACTTTAGCAACCAGACACCAGAGGTTGCAGTGTAAGGTGTATTTTTTTATGGCTCAAATAGAATTCAGTAATTGTATTTTCTCTTCACTTGATTGACAAAGTGCACTATGAATTGGTGGAAATGCGCTGTCTTGTCACGTGATGATTAGAAGCTGTGATAAAGATATCCTTTGCTCCAACATTTCTAGCACACGCTGCAGAGATTCCGCAAATATTCTGATGAAGCATGGATAATGATTGAATTAACACTTCAGATCCACAGCATGTCAGGGTATGGTCTCACTGGAGGCATGTGAAATATTAGCCACAGAGATGTCTTAACCACTATTTACATTTGTTTTAACATAAAATCAACTAGCGTATAAAAACGCACATGTCTCTCTAACCGTAAATAACTACATATCATCATAAATATTGAATCCAAGACAAATACCTTACCACTCATAATTATATCTTTTTGCATTAATTCAAGAATATCTTGTGACGTAGTCTCTCACAATGTGATATGATAAATTACATTAAAACAAAACAGAAAAAAATAGGCAAAATCTGTAGAGGCTTGTTAGTTTCAACACTGTGAATCACTTTCAAATTCTATATTCCTATTTTTATGGCCAACTGTTAGTAGTTACTCAACAATATTAAAATAAAAAAAAACTTAGAATGAGTACCATTGATTTGTTCATTCATCAGGAATTTGTTTAATACCTCCTATATGGTAGCTCTATCCTAGCCACTGGGAATACCATAGTGAGCAATACAGTCAACTATTCCTTCCTTCAAAGAGCTTATACTCCAATGGAGGGAGATGGGCAATAAACAGAATAACTAAGCTACATAATAAGATCAATTGTCTTCTGTACTATGTGGGAAAACAGAGCAATAAAGAGAGAATTTGAAGGGGTGGAAGTGATTGTAAATGTTAATAGGGTAAGAAAGGCCTCACTGAGCAAAAAATGTATACCAAGAAAGGAGACAGGAAGAAGGCAGGGAAGTAAAAGGCTGGGAGAACAAAATGCGCAAAGAAGGCTGAGAAACTCTAATGTGACTGCTGGCCTCCGTATCTACTTTAAGCTTTGCATTCCCTCTACTGGTTCCAGGTGACTTCCCCAAATATCCCTTTAGTCGCAGGCCCTATTTCACTCACCATAAAGTTAATGATTTCTATTTTCCTTCTGTTTTAGAAGAAATATGAAAATAATATGTTATACATTTTCACTATTGTATTAGTCTGTTCTCACGCTGCTATAAAGAACTGCCCAGGACTGGGTAATTTATAAAGGAAGAGGTTTAATTGACTCTCAGGTCTGCATGGCTGGGAAGGCCTCAGGAAACTTATAATCAGGCAGAAGGGGAAGCAAACATGTCCTTCTTCATATGATGGCTGGAAGGAGAAATGCCAAGCAAAGAGGGAAAAAGCAAAGAGGGAAAAGCCCCTTGTAAAACCATTAGATCTCGTGAGAACTCACTCACTATCTGCAGCACAGGGGTTACTGCCCCTATTATTCAATTACCTCCCACTAGGTCCCTTCCACGACACTTGAGGATTATGGGAACTAGAATTAAAGATGAGATTTGGGTGGGGACACAGGCAAACCATGTAAACTATTGTTTAGGATATGTGTATGCCTTTTTCAGAAAGTTATACTTTGCATTAGTGCAGTAAATGAAACTGCAATACTTACACAGATTCATTTTGAAATCTTAATTAAAAAAAAAAGTAACGGTTTCTTTTTAATAGTTACATAAAAAAATCAAGAAGGGATCCACCCATTAAACCCACCCTGAATGAGGAAAGAGATTTTTACCCGTTTCATTTCTGCCTCCAGTCATGTTTTATAAAAGGGGTCAAACCATTTTTCCTTACAAGCAGATGTCCAGGTGTTGACAATTCTATCTGTATCTGCCTGCCTCCTAACCCATCCTCCGTAAGACTGAGGAAAGGAAGACAGTGTGTCCTTGATCTGGATACACATTTCAAACCAAAAGTTTTATAAAGAGGAAGACGAATTCGATGTGGAAATATCTGAATGTTGTGTACTATTTTAGTGGGTACAGAATAAAAAGGGCAGCAGAGTAACTTTTTGACTTCTCACTGCATCTTTGGTTTTCCTAAAACTTCTGCTTCGCTATGAATGAAAAAAGACTGTAAAATTTCTCTGAGGAGAAGGAAGCCATCCATGACTTTTTGACAATGTTAAAACCCTGATATTCTGCTTGGTCCTAGGTATTCTGCTGTATCCCTGACATTCTGCTTGGTAGTAGGTATTTGCACCGTGCTTGGTCCAGAAGACAAACTCCAGGCTCACACAGAGTCTGATGACTTTACAAATAACCTAGCTATCATAATTCTAAATAAGTGTGAAAACCCTGTTAAGGCACATGGGAAGGGCACATAACTTGTTTGGTGGGGAGGGAGAAGGCAAGGCTTTCTTGAGGTAGTAACATTTGAATTGAGGCCTGGAAAAAGAGAAAATATTAAAGAAACAAAGAAGAAATGTACTGAAACAGCAACAAAGTCCAAAAGAACGCACATCCAAGAAACTGAAAAGAGGAGGATTGCAGAGAAAAGTGTAAAATGTAAAGAAGGTTAAGAGATAGGTAGGGCTGCAGAGATAAGAAGGCTAAAATATCACATGTGGGTTAAGAAGGACCACCCTGAAGCCAAGGTGGAGGAACGGAGTACTGAGAAGTTTTAAGCAGAAAAATAAAATGACCAAATGTGCATTTTAGAAAGATTACTAGTTCTTCCAGAAGTCTAACTGAGAGGTCCCCATCATGATGACCTGAACCAGGGTAGAAGCTGGAGGAAAAATAAAATCAAAAGGATTTTATTTCCTATTGTACTTCAGAGTTATTTCAGAGATGAAACAAGTGACTGATGGAATGTAGGGAGGGGTTTCCTTCTTGGATCACTGAGCACATGCCTCTTCTTATATCTCTAAAGCAAGCAAGAATCTCCATTGAGTCCTGAACGGGCTCAAAAAGTTTCACCAAGAATGAATGTGCAACTAGCCCAACAAGTTTCACCAAGTATAAATGTGGTTCAGACTCATTCCTCAACACACAGTATACCCTTCCCAACACACACAGCTGTTTTATTTTAGAAGCTGCAAATCATAAATGTGTATTACACGTCTATCAACTGTAAAATCTCCAAATACAGTTATTTCTTTAAGTGACTGTAACTGAGACAGGGAGCAGTTCTTTGCATTTGGCAGGTACTTAGATTAGTGACTTTTCAGAAAGCCCAATACATTTTGATTAGCTCAATCATCATTCAATAATTCTTCTTTCTCTGATTTTAAAATTTTCATTAAAATCAAATTTAAAAAAAAGGCATATCCTTGTACAGGAGAACACCCTTGGTGATTGAGCAAATTCATCCGGGGGTCAAGGGAAATAAAAAATATTTTTACACCATTATCAATGTTTATGCTGTAGCAGAGAAATCATTCTCAAACACAGGCAGAAATTCATGTATTTTTAAATACCTTAGATGCAATAATAATGAAAATATTAAAATATATATGGCAAATCCATTAATCTACTGTGAGTACATCTACTAACATGTTTAAAGGCATAGTTTATCATATTTTTATTATATTTAAGTTACAAAAATCATCTTTTTATTTTAAGCTTTTTATAATTTAAATCATATTTTTATTATAGTTAAGTTACAAAAATCTTTGACTCTCCTTTGAATATCTTCAAATCAATTCCATAAGTGAAGACAAAATACACAATTAAGGAAGGGGTCATGATTTGCCCCAAAATTGTCATCAAATGAATGAACTCAATGACTTTTGAATCACACTTTTAAATCAGATGTTCCCATTTGATCTGTCAGTTTCTTCAGGTTTGATACATAGGTGTAAAATCATTACACTCTTAAGGCAATGAACTCCAGGCTTAAATAAATAGTATATCTGAAAGAGATTCAGGCAATCATATATATCTTTCAGAAGACATACTTGGTAATGAGTTTTGGACTGCAAGTATCAGTTCTTAGACACAGCATGTGACAGTTTGGTTGCTTGGCTAAAGTTTCACAGCAAATAATTCATCTCTGCATCAGCTGGACCCTGATCTGAAATCTCATTAGATTCACTCTAGCTCAATATTAAAAATATTTCATGCTAATAATGCAAATGCCATTATCATCCAAGTAATAACTACTGACTGGTAGTATACTGATGAAATTTTGGGTATTCTTTTACATTTTTGTCAAATTTTCATTATTTCTCTGTGGGAAAGAAAAAGAAAGGAAGGGAGGCAATAAGGAAGAAAATGAGAAGGTAGATTGGATTAAGAAAATGTGGCACATATACACCATGGAATACTATGCAGCCATCAAAAAGGATGAGTTTGTGTCCTTTGTAGGGACATGGATGCAGCTGGAAACCATCATTCTTAGCAAACTATCACAAGAACAGAAAACCAAACACCACATGTTCTCACTCATAGGTGGGAACTGAACAATGAGATCACTTGGACTCCAGGAAGGGGAACATCACACACCGGGGCCTATCATGGGGAGGGGGGAGGGGGGAGGGATTGCATTGGGAGTTATACCTGATGTAAATGACGAGTTGATGGGTGCAGCACACCAACATGGCACAAGTATACATATGTAACAAACCTGCACGTTATGCACATGTACCCTAAAACTTAAAGTATAATAATAATAAATAAATTAAAAAAAAAAAAAAAGTCAGGAAACAACAGATGCTGGAGAGGATGTGGAGAAACAGGAATGCTATTACACTGTTGGTGGGAGTGTAAATTAGTTCAACCATTGTGGAAGACAGTGTGGTGATTCCTCAAGTATCTAGAACCAGAAATACCATTTGACCCAGCAATCCCATTACTGAGTATATACCCAAAGGATTATAAATCATTCTACTATAAAGACACATGCACACGTATGTTTATTGTAGCACTGTTCACCATAGCAAAGACTTGGAACCAACCCAAATGTCCATCAATGATAGACTGGATAAAGAAAATGTGGCACATATACACCATGGAATACTATGCAGCCATAAAAACGATGAGTTCATGTCCTTTGCAGGGACATGGATGAAGTTGGAAACCATCATTCTCAGCAAACTAAAACAAGAACAGAAAACCAAACACTGTATGTTCTTACTCATAGGTGGAAGGTGAACAATGAGAACACATGGACAGAGGGAGGGGAACACCACACACCGGGGCCTACTAGGGGGTGGGGGGCTAGGCGAGAGATAGCATTAGGAGAAATACCTAATGTAGATGACAGGTTGATGGGTGCAGGAAACCACCATGGCACATGTATACCTGTGTAACAAACCTGTACGTTCTGCACATGTACCCCAGAACTCAAAGTATAATAATAGAAAAGAAAAACATTAAAAAAATTTTTAAAAAGTTAAAAAAAGAAAATGAGAAGGTAGGAAAAAAGAAACGGATATAAAGAAAGGCAGGCAGGCGGGTGTATATTACAAATTTGCATGCATACAATAGTTTGAATACATTGGAAATATTTAAATTTTATTCTTTGTAATGTACAAACGTTAAGACAAAAATTCTCCATCATGAAAATATAAAATATTTATTTGTATCTCCTCCCATTATATGCTCTTATAAGAGATGGTTAGTGAATTTTACGGTTAAATAGATACACTTCTTTTTGAAGCCTCAGTTTTACTTGGTACCAATAACAGTGAAATAGTCTTCCACTGTATCCCAGTTAATGCTCCTGCATTCCACCAAATACATGCACTGGTGAAACAGAACACGTGATCTGGCCAGCCTTACATGTGTAATGAAAATCTAAATTAAAGAGAATGAGACAGCAGAGATAAAGAGGATTTAGGGAAGGAATAAAAGAGACTAAACATAGTACTGAGAATTCTCCTCTTTTTTTTTTTTTTTTTTTTTTTTTTTTTTTGAGACGGAGTTTTGCTCTGTAGCCCAGGCTGGAGTGCAGTGGCCAGATCTCGGCTCACTGCAAGCTCCGCCTCCCGGGTTTATGCCATTCTCCTGCCTCAGCCTCTGGAGTAGCTGGGACTACATGCGCCCGCCACCACGCCTGGCTAGTTTTTTGTATTTTTTAGTAGAGACGGGGTTTCACAGTGTTAGCCAGGATGGTCTCGATCTCGTGACCTCGTGATCCGTCCGTCTCGGCCTCCCAAAGTGCTGGGATTACAGGCTTGAGCCACCGCGCCCGAATTCTCCTCTTTTTACAAAAATGACAGACTTAAGACAGGGCATGGAACAGATTAAGAGAATTAACATGGAGAGGAAAGCAGAGGTACAGAAGGTATCCAAGAAAAGTAAAACACATACAAAGGCAATTCAAATCAAAGTAAGCACTGCCTATATAGAGACAGAAAGCGAGTCCTCCATGAAACTATACTTGGCAGAAAGTACTCATTATTAATAGAAAGTGAAATCATTTTGGTATCTACAACAGGGGTCATTAAATAGGCCCACAGACTACCCCCGGTTTTGCAAATAAAGTTCTATTGTAATACGTACATACATACTTACATACATACATACATACACACACACACACGGCAAAAACTAAGCAAACAAAAATCATGAGTGTCATTTTTTTGCAATTAAAGTTATCATTGATTTTTGCTGCTATTGGTGGAGTGTTTGCATTGCCCTAACACTGGCCAATGGAGAAATAAATGTGGATGAGCCAGCTGTCCCTATGATACTTAACATCATCAATTTTGTGTTTAACATTTGACCATTTGAGGTATTTCACTTAAAAGTACCTTAAGGATGAGGTTCTAGCATTGTGTGATAAAGTACAGCTCATGAAATCCACATAATTTTCTGGTTGTCCGTAATTTCCTTGTTCATGGACTGATGAATCAAGGAAAAGGTCTGGTAAGAATTCTCAACCATATAAACGTGGTCTGTGTTTTGCTGTGGTAGTCATATTAGGGTAATCATAATTTACCACCCAGAAAGGGACACATGATAGTGGAAGGTATTAATATTAATAATTAATATCAGTATGACGAGAATACATTTGGATTCTTCTAAGTAAACAGATGCATCTGGTCCTGGTCACCCTAGTCAAAATAGATATGTGTGTGTGTGCCTGTGTGTGTGTGTGTGTGTGTGTGTTTAACATTGTTCTATCCCTCTGGCCTATCATATTCTTATTCATATATCTTGCAATGGACCCCTGTTATTTGCGAGGTGGGGAAGGAGACATTAATAATGCAGAAATTTTTTTTTCTGGGTATTTTTCATGTCAAAGGACTTTTACACTAACGTCATAATAGGCTACATTTCTACAAAGTTCAACATTGTGCCTATTGTAAGAAAAGGAATTAATTGTGGTATTCCACTTTGCATGCTAAAACAGCAATTTTCAATTTCAATACTGTTTTATGCATCAGTAAGGATATAATTTACATCTATTCTCCCTTCCCCCTTCACTTTCTAATGGAGTGACATTAAAATATAAATTCATGCAATATTAGGCAAGTGGGAAAGTAAGGCCTTTCTTTTGACTATTAAGCAAAGAATACATCTTAGGAACACCATAAATCATGCTTGTCAGGATATTCAAAAGAATCATTCTGTATAGTTAGCATTCTATTATTTAGAAAGCACAGACATGAAACAATATAATTCAGTTGGGCTTCATGTATCTGATTTGCATATGGCTGTCTCTTTTTAATCTGAGTTTTCACAAGATGAATAAAATTAGCAAGATTTAATTTATATTTGAAATCACTGAACTATGTTGATTACCTGCAGGATGACATCACCCATATGCACTAGTAGATTTGGACTCCTAAACTGAGCAATTCAATGTATTTTGTAGCTAAACAAAGTACATACTGCAAGTTAAAAAGTGATAAACTAGTCATCCATGCAAGATGCATAATTCATCATGAAGAGATCAGAACTGTTGTTTTATCCTGTTTTCCTATTTTTTTTCTCCTAATGAAACCACAAATGATTTGGGATAGTCAATTTACAAGTCTGTGACCATTGATCAAAAAAAAAAAAAAAATGAACCCTTTAGTGGCACTGGATGGATATATTGTCTGTACTTCTCCCATCTGAGCCCTTCATCCAACTTTCCTTCGTATACGCTTTCAGGTTAAGAATTTTTCACATAATGAATTATCTCTGACCTACATTCTCAAAGGAGCTTATTTGTGCTAGGATGTTTGACTTGAAATGAACGATAATGAGAAACATCATGTTAAACTTGTCAGCTGTAAAACAAAAGGTATAATTTCTAATACAATACATTATTTAGTAATATCCAACTTTTTACAAAATTGTACAAATTCAAATCTGTGTTTCTGGGATGTTAGAGGCTCTAATTGCACACAATGTAACATGATAATCAACATAATTTCCTCTAAAACACCAGTTTGTGTCCCCGTGAATTCTAACTAGAGCCTAGAATAAAAACAAAGAAAAACATTTTAATAAGGAAAATGTATTACCACTGGGCTGATTATTTTCCCAGAGAAAGACAACCATGAAAATAAATAAAAATAAAATTGTTTGCATTAGAACTGGCATTATTAGATATATTTTACTCATTATGGAAAAAAAAAAAATATCTGGACATCCAAGTGGCAAACTCAAGCCAGAAACCTCATAATGAACTGCTTCTCAGCTGAAGTTGCCATTTAGTCTGACTGACAGAATTTTATTTCTAGGGTTGGTTTTATGTTGGTCTAATCTAGATTTTGTATTGAATGCACATAGACATAGGAGAATATTTCACAACTGCTCATCAATCTAGATCAATTACTCATCTAAGTTCAGATGAAGATGTGATTCGTGATGTGCTATTTCTCAGAGAATTGTCTGCTTAACCGTAGCAAAACCAGAATCACAAATATAATTGGTAACACAGCAAAAATTGAGAGTTAGGTCAGCTCATAGATGAAATATACAAGGCAGTTACATGGATAAATCTTTAGACATAAAACACGTGCAACATTTTCCCAGGCTTCCTGACCACTCTGTTTTATATGAAAGTACACTTCAACTTGTTGACTGATGTCGTACTGATTTTCCTCAAATACCACTTTTAACCCACCACATTCCTATGGAAAACGTTTTCCTGGCCAAATAAAACTCAAAGCCTTGAATTCAAATCTCATCACAGTCTGCATTAACTAACATTTTCAGTCTACTAGCTCATAATTTCCTGCTTTGAATACTTGACAAGTGAGAATTATTTCCTCATTCCCTGGTGAAACATATTCCTTTCCTGTCTACCTTTACTTAAACCCTCACTCTTACCTGGAATTCTGTCTTCCCTTCTATCATCAAACCTGTGGTTCTTTCATCTGATTTATCTAACTCTCATAGCTAGATGTAAGCCCTTAAAAACAGGGATATATCCATATGCTCCAGCATGAGAAACCTATTTGTGAATATATGGTGAGTTCTCAAATACTTGGGATTGATTGGATCCCCTCCTATTCAAACTCATTTTTAGGTTTTACTGTACACACTCTACCTTGGCCTGACTTTTCCCAGCAATACATGCTGGTTTGATCTGCCAGGCTACTCTTCAATGCTGTTTGGCTTTGTGTCCTCAATGGCCCATCTTATTCTATCTTTAGCAAACACAAAGAAGTCAGCTTAAGAAGAAAAACAACTAGAAAAGAAAAATGAGAGAGCATCATGCCAGTTCCATTGCCCTAGAAAAGAGATAAGGAAGTGAGATATGGAAATTTTTTTCATAACGAATTAATAAAAAAATCTTTATTGAGCCCCTACATATCTACTAGGAGCTGAAGATACAGCAGTGAATAAGGCAGATACTCCACCCAACAAGAGCTTCCATTGCTGTGTTGGAGGTAACAACGGTGATGGAGAGACACACGATAAAGCATGAAATAGCATCATTATTCACTTCTATTCAGGAAAAGAAAGAAATGTACAAGGATGGCCAGATGTCAGGAAAGTGCTTGCTATAGAAATGAAGTTTAAGCAAAGATCTAAACATGAGAGGGAGCCAGTCAGACCGGCAGCAGGGTAATCGCTGGCATCTGCCATAGGGAACAGCAGGTCCAACAGCCTTGAGGGGTGAGATCTTGTTTGCCCCCTTCCAGAACTGAAAATGTACAGTGGAGAAAGAACAGCATACAGATAGGCTGGAGCCAGATCCTGTGAAGCTGTTTGTTACAATAAGAAGTTCATTGAAATGGGCCACCAGTGGGAGGTTCTGAGCAAAAGCACCATGATTCTTTACCTTCCATCAGAAAGGAGAAGAAGGAGAAGGAGAAGGAGAAGGGGAGAAAGAGGAAGAAAGAGAAGGAGAAGGAGAAGAATAAGAGGAGGAGGAAGAGAACAAGAAGAAGAAGAGGAAGAGGAGGAGGAAGAGGAAGAGGAAGAAGAAGGGGAGGAGGAGGAGGACGGGGAGGGGGAGGACGAAAAAGGAGGAGGAGGAGGAGGAGGAGGAAATAAATTTTGGGAGAGAAACAAGATAGGGATTTAAGAGGGGAAATGCTTGCAAATAGGACAGAAGGTAACTGGGCCTAGAACCCCTGATGTTTATGAGGACTGGGAGACATTCTGCTTGTCTCTTGGTAGGCTGGTTGAGTGCAGCGGCTTAGAGAGAGTGTAAATGACAGGGAGAATATAGGTCTATCTAACAATGACTCTCTAACAATAAATGGCAAAGACCTAGGTAAGCCAGCTCTGAAAATCTGTAATACTAAAAATGTTTTCTTCATACTTAACAGTATCAAGCACAACTTGATTTAATTACTTATATGACTTCTATTAGCATTTTATAAATACCCTGTTCCAGGCTAAGCTTTGTAAAGAATTCAGGAATTCAGCACCCATATCTAATGAGTGTCAGTCCTGGATTCCTATTTATACTAAAAACCAAAGGCTTCTCCTTCTTTGCTCTGATTCTAATTTTCTGACCTTGTATACACTGGTTACTTACAGATTAATATCAGTAATATCAATTATTTCCTATTGCATAATATATTTCTGTTTAAAAAATAAGCATCCCTTTCTACAAGTTCACTGTAGTTCTTCATTCTACATTTAGTAACAATGTAGCTGCTCATCAAAGTAACTGCTCATCAAAGTAAAGCTTCTCAACTATTTAGAAACAAGAGACTGGGTCTCAGAATAAGAAAAACTGTGCAGTGAAACAGGTTGTAATTTATACCACCACCTCGGGACATATTGTGCATTTTGCCAGAAAAACAAAAAATACCAAACTTGATGGTGAGCAGGCAATTGACTCCTGAGCTCTTCTGTGATAAAGTATTCTTTCAAGATCTTAAGATGCAACACTAAAACATAATTGCTTGTATTAATTTTCAGTAGTTGCTCACAACAACTAGGAAACTAAGACTTTATACTGGAACAAGCTCTGTTTTGTTGCCTTTCAATCAATGCCTTGCCTAGAAGTACAAGCCTTTATTTAACCTACATGTCTGGATATCTGAGAAGTTTCACCTTCTGACTTGTGTTTAAATTATGAACATCTATTCCAACCAGCAAGCTTTCTGTCTTACAACTACTCTCCAGCTGCTAGACTCATAACCTGCAAGTTATTATCTGTGTTAATAGCATCCTAGTTTTTAGTTTTATTGTTGAAAAGTTACGGAGGCAGGTAGAGGCAGAGATGGAAGAGGTGAAACAGCATTTGGTATTAAAGGCCAACATGAGCCCACAATTATGTACATCTTGATCTTTGTAAATTAAGATCAAGTATATAATGTTGAACCCTAAATGCTTTCTATTCTAGGATTTGTTCAGGCTTATTTCCTTTGTTAAATGCTCTGGTTGACTCCACGTTATATATTTAACACCTCTTTCTTCTTGTGAGTTTGATCTAAGGGTTTCCAGAGAAGCATGATGCCTTTGAGATGAAGAGGCATGCCGTCATAGGTTACCCCTGACAGGGCCCCTGTTGCTGCCTGCCACACCTTCTCACCTTTTCAAGAAGCTTCATTCTTTCCTACCGGCCCTTGAACATCACGTTACTGGTATTCTTCAAAAACAGAAAATATAGGTTACAAAAGAAGAGGCATACTGGGCATGCCAAATTGCAGACATCCTTATCATATCCCAACTTCTGTGTGCGTCTATCAGTGATACTTGTTACAGAGACATTTTAACATCCTTTCAATAGATAACTACTTGTACCTACAGCTTTTGTGATACCTGAAATCAAATGACATTATTTGAAAGATATGAGTCATATGCTTCAAGGTAAACTGACCTTGCCTTTTTTGATCTTTTAAACTATCATGTGGAAACTCCAAATTTCACTTTTCTTAGTAGAGAAGCATAAAAGACCAACTGCAAGATAAAGCTGCAAGCTTTAAAGCTGAAAGAACCATGAATGCCACCAACTGTGTTTCTTAGTTGCTGTAACTACAAGAGATTGTATAGGTGAATGATCTAATTCT
The DNA here is from genome assembly GCF_037993035.2 of Macaca fascicularis. NCBI lineage: Eukaryota > Metazoa > Chordata > Mammalia > Primates > Cercopithecidae > Macaca > Macaca fascicularis. The sequence goes on along the minus strand of NC_088387.1, from coordinate 71,543,728 downwards.
CCCAACAAAATCAGTCTAGATGATTTTTATTAATTAAAACAATTCTTATCCTAGTACACCACCTCAGAGGAGGACAACTTTTTTAAGCTTCATTTACTCGAGACAGTCTCCTAAATTTGATGTATTTTATAAATGAATTTTTTTTTTTTTTTTTTTTTTTTTTTGAGACGGAGTCTCGCTGTGTCTCCCAGGCTGGAGTGCAGTGGCGTGATCTCGGCTCACTGCAAACTCCGCCTCCCGGGTTCACGCCATTCTCCCGCCTCAGCCTCCCAGTAGCTGAGACTACAGGCGCCCACAACCACGCCCGGCTAGTTTTTTGTATTTTTAGTAGAGACGGGGTTTCACCATGTTAGCCAGGATAGTCTCGATCTCCTGACCTCGTGATCCACCCGCCTCGGCCTCCCAAAGTGCTGGGATTACAGGCTTGAGCCACCGTGCCTGGCAAATGAATTTTTTAATAGCACATGTACTGCACAAATTCCACAGCAACACGGTGTGTTGTATTTTGTTTTCCACATTCACACCTCCCAGTACATGATGACATGTATTTGAGAGTGGAGAGAAACTTCAGAAGCATATCTGAGTTCTTCCAGGACAATTTCTATATCTAATCTACCAACTCTTTAGAGGTCAGTCTTGTAAAATCGTCTCTTTGATTTTCCCTGAGGGATGCAGTTACTTTTGTTGCATTCGGCCCTGAAAAATTTCACTGCAAATTCAGTCAGTGACCCATGCCAAAGAACACAATATAGCTACCCAAACCTTAAGATGTTTCTATGGTATGATACATTTCAAATGAGGTCCATTTGCCATGCCACCACCATAACTGACAAAATATACTTTCTCTGCTCCACACAGTACTTCTTTAAATTCACAGTCTTTCTTTCAAGATTTGAACATTTAGAATTGTATTGTACACTGACAGCACTTAATATACCCATAAGGGGAATGAAAGAGATATTTGGATATATTTTCAAAATTTGAAGACAATATGTTTACTGCCAAATTTGCTGTGTCTCAGTGTTGCCACTCTTTACTGTAAGAGGAATACTGACATTCCAGTGGTGTCTCATAAACTAAAAGGGTGGATTCTAAATTACAAGCTATCTTGTTTAAGATACAAAATCACTGACATTGTCTAAATCTATTTTTGTGATGATAATAAAAATACTTTAATTATAATCCATTGCTCTCAGAAAGTTATAGGACAATATCCAAATGAGAAGCCATCAGCTTGTGAATATATAAATAGTTGTGCAAGAATAAGTTAAATTAGTGAATATCTCTTTAGGACAAATTGTCAACATGTATACTTATACAACAGTTTAGTTGGTGAGGGGAAGGTATGCAACATATATTCTGCCAAAATAAAAGCCCATAACATTCTGACAACTAATCCATATCTCTCGTCTTTGCTGTCCTATCTGGAAATGGCTGAAATGCTTAACATTTTTGGTTCTGATCACATAGTCAGAGTATGTGTGACCCATTAGGTTGGTTTCTCTAGCAGATTTCTGTAACTGGAAGTGCCATTTAGGGAGATATCCACAAAGTGTGTGGTATTGGTGATGTGACTGCTACCTTCCTCTTTCTCTAACAAGTTTTATTAATGCAGCAAATATCATATGGAAGGGCATACTGTTCTCCAGAAAATTTAGAATGATAAAAAATATCTAACCCAAATCAATCTGGCAAAGTTGAGCTGCTACCTGCCCTTGCTTCAGTGAGCAATTGAACTTTCCTTCGGTTCTGTTGACGAAATAACAAGACCTAAAAGTAACTTCTTCAAATACATTTTTTTAAAATTTCCTGTCTTATCCATTCCCATTTTCTTTATATTTTGTCTTCTGCCATATCCTGAGAAAAATGCCTGACCGTAGAGAGAATCCTTAGATTTATAACTTGAAACTTAAAAGATCAAGTCTGAAAAATGGATACAAGGACAAGTAGCCTTTTTGCTGGAGAAGAGAAGAATTAGAAATAGGTATTCTAAGGTCAGACTCACTTTCATTTTCCTCTTCTTTATAGGCAATCTTCTGATGCTTGCTTTTCCTGATAGAACTCAGGCCCAAATTCTTTAGGGGGATTGTCAATCAAGAGAAGCGAGAGTAAGACGAAAAATAAAGGCAAGGCCAGGCTCTGTGGCTCACATATGTAATCCCAGCACTTTGGAGGCTGAGGAGAGAGAATCACTTGTGTTCAGGGGTTCAAGACCAGCCTGAGAAACAAAGAAAGAGCCTCGTCTTTACAAAAAAATAAAACATTTAGCTGGGCATAGTGGCACATGCCTGTGGTCTCAGCTACTCTGGAGGCTGAGGTGGGAAGATTACCTAAGCCCAGAAGGTCGAAACTGCTGTGAGCCATGATTGTACCACTGCACTCCAGCCTGGGCGACAGGGAAACCCTGTCTCACACACACAAAAAAGGTAACTTGTAACTAAGAACAAAATATGGTGCACATTTTCATTGAGAGACACATTTAGAACTTGGTTTTTAATTTAAGAACGTTTGTAAATACATTTAAATCGTTCTATTCTGTAAACTGCCTTCAGGCATAAGGTAGTTAGATACTCATTTCATTGTATCTTTCCAAAAAGATGTACCTTATGATTAGAGGGGGGATGGGGAAGTGGGAGAGCAAGTAAAGGAATTAGCTTTGCTAACTGTCTAGTCTGTATTTGTGTCTCTGAACAACATTTATTAGAGCTCTGGGCCTTAGAAAAACAACAGATAATGATAGACCTTGCTTTAGCACATACATCCCTATGCTAAGCGGTTCACATTCATTTTCTCATTTAATGTGCACAAAAATCCAATGAGAAAGGTACTCTCATGATTAAATACATTTGAATAGAAGAGGAAAAGAGGTTCACCAAAATTAAATAACTTTGCCAACATCACACAGCTTCTAAGTACCAAATTTTATATATTTAGGTCTGTGAACATAGTATATTGCTTGTCTGAACAATATGCAACTATGTATTAGTAAATAAACATGCATGCATTAAATAAAACCTAGGTCTACATTCTTTGACCGTTGTTTTTACACATGTATTTTCCCATGAAAGAACAACATTTTTGCCATATTCACTTTTTGGAAATAATTTTAAAATTCCTTATTTTATATCACATTTAGAATTAAAAGCAGTCATAATAATGGGAATAATAATGAGAGCATTTCACAACTCTCATCAACTCCTAACCTGAGAGGTTGTTAAAGTGTATAGAGTTTCTCTAAAGTATGGAAATCATCTCCTTTTTTAGGAAAAAAGAAAATATAATACTTCTTTTCTTTTTTTTTTTTTTTTTTCTGAGACGGAGTCCCACTCTGTCACCAAGGCAAGTGCAGTGACACGATCTCGGCTCACTGAAACCTCAGCCTCCCAGGTTCAAGCAATTCATGTTCCTCAGCCTCACGAGTAGCTGAAATTACAGGCACATGCCACCATGCCTGGCTAATTTTATTTTAGTAGAAAGAGGGTTTTGCTATGTTGGCCAGGCTGGTCTCGATCTACTGACCTCAAGTGATCCACCCACCTTGGCCTCCCAGAGTGTTGGGATTACAGGCATGAGCCACTGCACCCAGTCAATAACACTCTCAAAATTTTAATTATGAAGAAAATAAAAATAGATCCAAGAGAAATATATCAAGAGTAACACACAAAATCTTTCCAGGAAAAATAATATCTTTTCTTACAAAAAATCCTACTGAAGAACAAATTATCCATAATTTTGTATGTATTACCTAATATTTGAGGCAATTGAGCAGCAGCCTTCAAAAAGGAACCACCCCAGTTTCTGAGATCATGAGTTGTGCCCCATCAACAGAACTTCTATTGTGGGCATAACGGAATAAGAAGAGAGAAGCACAGTGATCAGATGAAGGGCTATAGAATTAAAAAGTGATCAAAATACCTGCTGCATTTGCTATTGCTTAAGCACTTTAATTATATATCTATTATGAAAAATTGCATTGATTTACATATTAATATTCTACATTTCAGCATGTGCCCTTTATAGTCACATAAAACAGAATACACTCTGTCGCACACATTTAACCTACCTGACTCAGCCATTAAACTAAAATTTGAGAGTGGGAGAAAAAAGAAACAGAATGAATACAGTGCTCCCATTGTTCTATTCAATGCCTTGGATTTTAAATCCTTAACTGTCACTCAACTGAACTCTATTTTTGTCAGTTTGCCTATCAGTCATGATGGGGAGTTTAACCTAGGGTGAGCAATCAGTTTGTCTCCAAACCATTTTTTAAAATGGTCTCATGTTCCTGGGTTAGGGACCTATGTGCAAATTTTTTACATCAGTCTGTAATTTCACTTTAATCTCCATGACTCCTGGGCAGGTAGAAAAAAAAAACAGCAAGCCAATTTGTGCGGTATACCAACACCATCCAGAACTTTCTGTGATGATGGAAATGCTTCTTGTCCGACCCGTCCCATACAATAGTCATTCACCACATGTGACCAGTGAGTACTTAAAATGCGGCAGGTGCAACTGAGTATCTGGTTTTTAATTTTAATTAATTTAAATTTAAATAGCCACATGAAGCCACAGTGATGTTTTGGTATAGTTTATGTACTTGCAGCTACATTATTTAATAACAAGTGCAGTCCTGTACCAGGCTCCAGATTTCTAGGTGACTGTGAAAGACAAAATGCTGGAGAAGTAACTGTCTTTCTCTATAGGCACATGTGTGAATTCCCAGTCTTAGTTAACGTGTTTCTGGGTTTGTTTTAGGAATACTGCTGAGAACATTTCAACATCTGTTAAATTACACCGATGACTACAAGTCGGGGTATCTAATACCTAATAGGAATACTCACTGCCATTTGGACACCTTTTGATTCTTCTCATTTGAAACTCTTGCACTGGCCACAGCTGCTGTTCTAAATTGCCTCTGCATTCAACATTCTTGCTCCTATTCTTCACCTTCATGCTCAGAAAATACACTAATACCTCATCCACAAAGGAGCCCAAGTTCATATGATACTAGTTCTGTGAATACATACATCACTACCACCATGCCTCAATCTCTCTCTATTCTTTCGTCTTCTACTCTTCTCGTCAACAAAGATGCCCACACTTTTTAAAATCTCATCCCTATACCTGTGACATCTTAGTAACCCCTTTCTGCCTGATCTGGTCTCTTCTTCAATAATTATCTCTTTCCTCTTTTTGTATCTCCAATGTTTGTCTACCCACTGGCTTCTGCACTTAATATGAACCAACAATTTTTTCCAGTTCCCTCCACTAATCATACTTAACACTATCATAATTACCATGGTTTACCTATTCGTTTCCTTTTGACATCCTAGGTTCTTCCTAAATGACTTCTTTGACCAGTGACTTGACAATCACCTAATCCAACATACTTTAAAAACTCTCTTGGTTCTTTCTGTAGCTCTTTAATTGCTCATTCTTATTTGATATTCTCCATCATTCCATTGCCTGAGATTGAGCATGTTTCAAGATAAGAGAAAATCAATTCACAGCCTACCGGTTAAGCCTGCTAAATTTTTGTATGGCACAAAGGCCAAGAACAGATTTGCTTTTGTTTATTTTTATTTTTTTTTAACATTTAAAAATATTTCACATTAAAAAATCTAAAGAATATTAACATTTGATGTCATGTGAAAGTATTATAAAATGTAAACATAATTGTCCGTAAGTGTTATTGTAACATAGCCATAATACTCTTTTACATATTGTCCATGGCGCTTTCATACTACAATCACAGAGTTGAGTAGCTGCAACAGAGACTATATGACCTGCAAAGCTTAAAATATGTATTATCCAGCCCTTTACACAAAAAGTTTGTTGCATAAGATGGTTCTCAACTTTTTTTTTCTTTTTAAACCTTCTCCCTCACTCATCATTGCTGTTCCCATCACTTTTATGTAGTGAGGCAAGAACTAACAATTGTTGAATCCTGTAAGAAGTCAGACACTATGCCAGGTGCTTCGTAAGCATCACTGTATGTCACCCTTACCACTAAATAAGGCAGGCAATGCCACTGTACAGATATAAAATCAGGTTAAATAGCTTAAATAACTTGCCAAAAATATTGCTTGATGTTAGCTAGCAATTTGTGGAGAAGACTTTCTAGTTCATTTCAGGGAGTGAATACCTATGCTCCATACCCGGGCTCATTTTCTACTCCCTGGACCTCCACATCATTCACTGCATTCAAACCCTGCCACTTCCTCCCCTAGAAGGGCTTCTTTTCCTTTCAATTTCCCTCGCCATTAGTTTAGTTCAGAAAATAACTACCCCTTGCCTGGATGAGGATCTGCCTTTATTCTCTTCTGCCTTCCATTTACCCTACATTTTATTATCAACTAACCCCTCCAAAGAAATACTGGCTAACCCATCTTGCGCACGTATTTACATCTCTGCAAGGATCTCGTAAAACGCTTCTTAAGTTGTGATCTTGCCACTCCTCTAGTTAAAAGTCCTCCATAGATGCTAGTTGCCTAAAGAATAACTTCTATACTTCTTTTCTGTTACTTAAGTATATTTATAATCTGGTACATCCTACAACAAATAAAGCCAGTCTGGAGTGCTCATTGTTCCTCTTCTTTCTGCCACTTGGAATTCCTTTCCCTTCATTTACATCTGAATACTTGAGACAGGTGAGTTTTTATCCTTCTCTCCCTGAACCGCTTTCCTTTTATGTCATTTTTTTCTAACTGCCTTGCAGGAGAATTTTCAGTATGGGTATCTAATCTCCGTAACTCTACTGTAATCTCCTTGAAGGCATGTACTCATCTTCTTCTCTTTGTACAAAATTCCTGATAGCATCCAATACAATTCAAGGTAGATTTTTTCAGTTGTTAACCAACAGCTATACTCTGACCTTCTTTTTTGCCAGCAGAGGCTCCATTTTTGTTTATACAGTGAAGGCATCCCCGATTTCCCATCTCCAGTGGCTTGTTCATAATGGACCTAAACCAGTTAAAGCAACTGACTCACTGACATGGAAATGAGTCCCTCAGAGAAAGAATTTCCTCCTTAATAAAAAGTGATACATAGAAGGAAACACCCTTCGTTGCCAGGAACAGCTTCAACCATCTTAAAACAATGGGGAACAGCATAGTTATCACACTCAAGATATGTATGGAAAGATAAAAAGCTCCTTGGTATTTGATGACTTATTTTAGCCACTGAGTTAGTCAATCCCACTGCAGTCTTATTTCTAGACTTTTCATTAAGAAGTAACAGAAATCCATTACTGTTGAAGCTACATTGAATTGTGTCCATTATTATTTGCAGAGTCTTCTGATAAACATGTCAATAAATATTGAAATTTAAATATATAAGTGCACGTTTAAAAATACACACACTTATATTGCATGTATGTTCTGTACTCAGCTATGCCATGTGTTATTATTATTTTGCATTATTACATAAAATACTATTTGGTACTGTTTTTGGAAGATATTCAGTGGAAGAAACCTTTCTTCTATGTATTTTCTCAGTACAAAACACATTACAGTTGTCTAACATTGATAGGTAGCTAGCAGGAGGTAAGATTTTTTTTTCTTTTCTTTTTTTTTTCTGATTTTGTCACAGGGTGTTATGGGCAGGGAAAATGTAGTAGAAGTATGCATCACTCAGATTATCCAAAAATGAAAGAGAAAAATAAAAGAGAGAAAGGAAAGAAGAAAGGCAGTGAGAAAGGGAAGGATGGAAGGAGTTGGGGAGGAAGGGGGGGAGGGAGGGAAGAAGGGAGGGAAGGTGGGAGGGAGGGAAGGAGGGGAGGAGAAAGGGAGAGGGGAAAGGAAAGAAAGGAATATTTTGTATGCAAATGATAAATAGGTTGCAGAGGTCAGTAGCCTGATACTGAGACAGCTTCAGAAATAAAAGCAGATGGTTGAGCTTTTGCTTTTCTCGCCCCTGGGCCACAAAACTCCTGCTAATTGAAGTAGCAACTGAACAAGCTGCTCTTTCACTCCCTTGACAATATTTATGTTTCACTTAGGTTCTGACTTTCTGACTTTCATATTAAACACTGCCACACCTCCTGCTTACTCTTGCTTCCAGTATCTAAGCCATTTTTTTCTTTTTCTTTTTTTTTTTTTTTGAGACGGAGTATCAGTCTGTCGCCCAGGCTGGAATGCAGTGGCACATCTCCGATCACTGCAAGCTCCACCTCCCGGGTTTACACCATTTTCCTGCCTCAGCCTCTCCAGTAGCTGGGACTACAGGCGCCCACCACCACGTCCGGCTAATGTTTGGTAATTTTTTTTTTTTTTTTTTTTTTTTTTTTTTTTTTTAGTAGAGACGGGGTTTCACCCTGTTGGCCAGAATGGTCTTGATCTCCCGACCTCATGATTCCCCCACCTCGGCCTCCCAAAGTGCTGAGATTACAGGCGTGAGCCACTGCGCCCGGCCATCTTTTGCTTTTTCTATGGGTGGATTCCTCTCTTCACATGACTTCTTTTTGAAGACAAACAAATTAATAAACTACCACAACCTCTCAGACCTCCCAAGACTGAAGAACGTTTCTGGTAAGAAGGACAATGAGCTACTGTAAGTGACACATCACATCCTGAATTAGAAGTGGCACTTTCCTACAAGCTGGTTGCCAGACTTGAAAGAAACAGCATGAAATGGGAAGGTCATTTTTAAGGGTCTATTCTTATCTGTGAAATATATTTACAGCCAATGAAAACAATTTTTTTTTTAAATTATTTTTGAATCTTTAAACTATGGAATGGAATTAATGTTACCGCAGTAATTTTATTGTCTATCTTGGACTGCACTGTTCAGAACTTTCTCATTGCTGCTCTCATAAGACTATTTTTTTCCCTCCTGCAGATCAGACTTTATTTCCAGAAATGGAAACAACATGAAAAGTGCTGAGAAATTTGCCAACCCAGCTTGCCCACATATTTGTATCTGTGTCAGGATATAGTATTGTATTTACCAAGATTAAATTATCTGCTGTCAAAACTCAATGACAATTATGGTATACCAAATTACACTTTAGACATATAAGCACCTATTTTTTTCAAAATGCAAATAACATATTGAACTATGTATATTTACAGGGTTATACTGTACAAAACAGAAACAATATAAAATACTGGGCATTTTAGAGACAGGAAAAAGTACAAAGTTGCTAAGTTTAGGAGAGAGAGTTGGATGCTGAATAACCAAGAAGATTCTGCAGAAATGGGTTCAAGTTCCACATCTGCCACTCACCATCTGTGTTCTTATACAATCATTTAACAAGTCACCTGCAAATCGGAGATAATTCCTGCTCTCCCTGCTTCATTTATAATGAATAAATGCAAAGATGCATGTGAATCCATTATGCAAACTGTAAAATGTATATAAATAAACTCAAGAAACTTTGAAAGTTGACATATTTGAATTCCCAAAGTATTTCAATTTCTGCTCCAAAACTCAATTCTTCTTTCTAGAATCACAGAATTTTAAAAATGTAAAGAAACTTAAACATTATGTAGTCTGCATAGTATTCCATGGTATATATGTACTACATTTTCTTTATCTAGTCTACCGTTGATGGGCATTTAGGTTGATTCCACATCTTTGCTATTGTGAATAGTGTGGTTATGTAAATATACGCATGCATGCATCTTTATGGTAGAACAATTTAGATTCCTTTGAGTATATACCCAATAATGGGATTGCTGGGTTGAATGATAATTCTGCTTTGAGTTATTTGAAAAATCACCAGACTGTTCTCACTATCAAGTGGGAGCTAAACATTGAGAACACATGGATACAAAGAAGGGAACGACAGACACTGGGGCCTTCTTGAAGGTGGAGGGAAGGAGGATGGTGAGAACTGAAAAGCCACCTGTTGGGTACTAATTACCTAGGTGGTGAAATAATCTGTACACCAAAACCCCGTGACACACAATTTACCTCTATAGGTAATCTTCACATGTATCCCTGAACCAAAATAAAAGTTATAAAAATAGAAAATATCATGCAGTCAAACTCCTTTATTTTACATATAACTAACATAAGCCCAGAAATTTTTAATGACTTATCCAAGGTTAAAAAAGAAAAATGTAAAGAAAAAGAAAATTTTGAAAAAGAAGTCTAGATTACAATTTAATCTATCGTTCTTCCTGGTAACCAGCTCCCCTACTATTTAATATAGAAGTGTTTAACACAATTTACTGCTTTAAAAATGATTTTACAATGATATGAAATGTTTTAGTTGTAAGACATGTTTTCTAACTAAAATCCCATTTTATTTTTACTAATCCCAGATAGGTTTCAAGGCAGATATTACTTTCTTTTGAAAGTGTGACTTTTCAGAACAGGCAGATGAGTAGTAGAACCAGTCATGGAATCAACATTTTGTACTTTACCTGGTGTGTTTTTTCCACCTTTCAGCAATGCTCATCATATTTTGGCTACAAGGGATTCTGTTTCTTTTAATAGTGCCGAATAGCATATATTTCAAAATGTAGGACAAAGTAAAATTAATTTTGCTGGGGGAGTCTTGCAATACCCTTTGTGATGTCTGGAGATACTCAAGGGTATCTCAAAAGTAGGATAAAGAATGCTTATACTAGATTACTCTATCTCCCAAAGAAATTTGTCTCCTAATAATAATCATAATTACCTTCTACAGTATCCAAACTGTAGCCTCTTTACTAGGCAAATTATGTACTACAGGTAGGAAACCCATGGTAAAAACTGCTTGACAATGTGCTGCTAGAAACAGTCTGTCATTTTCCAAATCCATTCTGGGAAAGCACACAGGCACACCAACTTTCAAGCTTATATGTGCATATAAAAGGCTATTTTATTTTCACAAAATGACTTATTACAGGAAAACCTAGTTAAGTGAAGTGTTCCTTGCTAAAGACATAAGTAAGCAGTATAAATACACACTAGACCTGCTCAAATCCATACTTAAGCATTCAACATATCCACAAAATCCCAAGTAAACCTTTTGTGCCCACTTGTCCTCTTGGCACCAATATTTTTCTACCCTCTACCTACCTCTACTACAAATAACCTTATAGGAGCCTTTGCCCCATGTTCTCAATCAGGGAAGGATCTCGTGTCATTTATATCTTCCAAATAATTGTTCTAAAGCAAGTCCCAGTGCTATTTTCATCTAAAGCTGTATCTCTTTTTGTTAGTCAAGAATATATTTTGCTTTCTGTGAAAATAATTTCAGTGTCAGTGAACAAATTGTAGCAGTATTATGGGCTTCTGTGTTCAGTGTGTTTGTTGATATCATGTGTTGAGGGGGTGAGGCTGCGGGGAGGAGAGAAGGAAGAAAAGGTGGAGGCAAAGTCTCGTCTTTGATCTTGAAATTATGCTAGTCAGTTCCTACTAACTACTTCATGATACAGGGAGTTCTGGAATCGTGTGTGTGTGTGTGTGTGTGTGTGTGTGTGTGTGTGTGTGTGTGTAAAGATAAAAAGGGAACATTTTCTAAATTACTGACATTTTGGTTACTAATACCACGCTGGTCACCAAGAAGTAGTGGATAATCTCTGGGTGAAATGCTTTGCATCCTCTGAGCCAGAAACTGCCCAAACTTATTAAAATTCATTTGTGAATATCCATTCTATAGCAATCATCAAAACACAATTTGTTCCAATTAACCAGCAGAAAAATCTTTCTGGGGACTGATAGTGCAACCAGGCAAGAGGATACTACAACCTCAGTTATCACTTCACAGCAGACTCACTGTGGCATGTTCTAAGATCTACAGCCAGAAACATCAAAAATAAATTTCCTGTTCTTCCACCTGGGGCTCTATTTTCCTACTATCCCAAAACCTGACTTCTAGTAGAATCAAAAAAATCTTCCCAGGTCGTGGCCAGGAGTTAACTGAGTATAGCAGAGCCTTCTCCTTTCTGACTTCCAGTAGGATCAAAAGCTCTTCCCCAGGCATGGTTAGAAGTTAACTGAGTGTACAAGAACCCTGGAATTTTGTATTTCAATTTGCCTGATTTGCATGTGGATATACAGACCCAGATGGAGAAAACTAGGAGTGGGATTTATCTTACATGATTCACCATAGACAGCCAAAGCAAAATGTCAACCAGTGAATCTTTGCTTCTAGCCTGTCCAGGAATAGGCCCTGGGAAAACCTTCTGACTGCACTGGAACTGGGGGGAGTGGACCTGTTCTGAGCTGACTCAAAAATGCTGACAGAAAATGGCAGGTTACTGCTTAAGCACAGATGTCACTTTATTGTGTCAGCTTGGAAATGATCAGTACAATCTGGCAAGTGCAATTTTTCTCACATTATGAGTGTGTTTGAGCAGGTGCTATGCTTCACTGAGGTCATATATTATTTCCATATTTTTTAATTTTTGATTCAAATTACAGGATGAAAAAGATTCTCAAATATAGACCTGTCCTAAGTTTTACTGGAGAATAAAAAGGGCTAATAAATGTTTTATTAATAATCAAAAAAGGGTCTAATGCTTCTACCCAGGGGCATATTTGGTATATATGCTTTAAACTTCTACTAAATGTTGAAGAAGGAAGAAATAACAGTAACGAAAAACATACAAAATATTCTCTAAAATAGATCTTCTGGTGGCTTTTCCTGTGACCACAATGCATTCTGTTGTCATTCACATATTGTCTTGTTTGGCAAAAGACTTGCTATTTCTATTGTCACTATGGAAAGTCGCCATAGATACTCAAAGTAAGCTGCCATTGGAGGGCTATGGCTGTACATAAAATAGTACCTCACAGTCTGCAGGGGCCACTGTGGGTTCTAATGGCTAGCTTTAAAAAGCCAAAATTGTGTCTGTAGGATCGGTGGCTCTCTTGTCCTGCCAAAAGATTAAGATTGGACTTGGTGACTACAATACCTCCATCACTAAGAGTTGCAGCTTGGAAACAAGCAACACAATCCAGTTGTAGCTAGGTTGCTGGGTAGTACGTGTAGTAGATGTTTTGTCTTTGAATATTTCTGGTTGCCCCTGAAAAGCTGTCACATACAGTAAGCATAAAAGGTAGCCAACAATGCACAAAGTTTTGGAACATAGAGAAATATAATACTTACTCATTGCTTTAAGAAAATCCTTGAGGAAAACTACAGTCAACAAAACTGAAGAATATACAAATATCTGAACACAAAAGTGAACGTTGAAGATAGTGTTATACATGCCGCAGCAGCTCTGACAGAGGTAGACAGCCTGATATACAAACCAACTGGTAAAACAGATTCCTAGAAAGTTCTAAAAAGGGCCAGGAGCAGGGGCTCAACGCCTGTAATCTCAGCACTCTGGGAGGCCTAGGCAGATGGGTCACGAGGTCAGGAGATCGAGATCATCCTGGCTAACACGGTGAAACCCCGTCTCTACTAAAAATAGTCCCAGCTACTCGGGAGGTTGAGGCAGGAGAATGGCGTGAACCAGGGAGGCGGAGCTTGCAGTGGGCCGAGATCGCGCCACTGAGCTCCAGCCTGGGCGACAGAGTGAGATTCCGTCTCAAAATAAATAAAATAAAACAAAATAAAATAAAACCTGTTACTGAAAGGTCATTATGTGCTAGGCCTTTTCCATAATAGATTTATCATAATGTTACAGATTAAAATCGTTACCCAAAATATGCAGACTAAAATCTACATTAGGCACTTTATAAAAGGTATCAGAGATAGTAAATTAGCAGAACATGGATTTCCATCTCCACCCAAAGAGTCCAAAGCCCACACTGGATCATTTATGACTAGAGGAAAAAGGGAAAAATTTATGGACACTTCAACTCATCCTCAAGATTTGTCAGGATGTGTTCCGTTGGAAGCAAGGATAGCAGGATATTCCAGAGAGGATTTCAATATGAACAATGGCAGCAAGGCAGGGACCAGTATGGCATAGACTGTGCAAGAGGAGATAGGCTGATTAGACAGGGGGAAGGAAAAAGGTGTAAAGAGAGAGTCTGGTTCCAGATGACATAGGGTCCAGAATCTCTAAAGACAGTCTTACAGCTGGACTTAAGTTTGGAGATGGGATGCCAAGAGTATGTACAACCACTTAATGTTTCAAACCTGATGGATCTAGTTTCTGAAACCAAATCTGACTATAGTTTTTCTTTTTTTAATTATTTTTTAGAAGATATAATATGACACCAATCTGATTGTATCTCTGCCCTTATGGAGTGAAGATGAATAATAAGATAAATACTAAAATACATAGTTTGATAGATGTCAAATTTAAATGAGAAAATAACGCAGGAAAGGAGGACAAGGAGGATAAGATATGAGATGTATAATTTTATATAAGGTGGCAAGAAAAGGTCTCACTGAAGTAGTAATGTTTGAACAAAGAACTCCTCCTTCCTCAGTTTTCTTATTGCATTGCTGCCTCTCTTTCCCCCAGGGTGGTTTAGGATTATCACAAACAATAATCTTATATTTCCTCTAAGAGTTATTTTTTCCTTTGTGCTCATATTTTTGATTTATGAAAATGTGTGCACATAACTTTCAAGCTATCATGATCTTTATGTTTAAGTTCATACCCTGATTTTCTATCCGATCAAATGAAAATTTTCATTTGCTTCTGATGTAAGAGGTTTAAAGTCCATCCATTGTGACAGAGGAGAAATACAAATCTATAATAGATTTATGCGGTTCCACTTCACTCTGAATCTTCATCATAGATACTCTCTGTAGTTTTTTTGATTAAAAAAAAAGACACATTAACACAGATTTTAAGCTATTGAAATAAGAGAAGATTAACAAATTTCTAGAACTTCTGATTGTTCTGTATTTGATGCTTTTTCTTCTATAGAATTTTTGAATTTGTTTTTCATCAGAACACCATTGGAGATATCACCTAAGGAATCTAGGAAATTTAAGAAATGCTAATCCCATGATTCAAAGTAGATATTTTATCTTAAATGTAGCCACTTGTCTTAGTGGTCCCCAAATTATAAATTGGCTATATAATTACCTATTTCATGATAAATGGATTATTAGTTCTTTTTTCCTTCTCTGATTTCACTTCTTCTTCCTCTTTTTAAAATTAATTTATTTAAAAAGAAGGATCTAGGTATGAATAAGTAGAGATATATTTCTTATATATTTAAAAATTTTTTAAAATTATACACTTTTCCAATGACATGGAACATTTAACAAGTTTTATTTTAGTATGATATAAAAATTCACCCTATCATTTTAATTGGGATAAATGGCATTTGTTCTTTCCAGCAGTGGGTGGGAAAGTTAGAAAACAGTATGTGTTTCCCAAGAGCCTAATAGGAAAAGAATGGGGTTGTGCATTTTGTCCAAGACTCCTACTCCATGGAAACAACAAATTGTCTGTACAACTTGTTCTGGGCTTTTTATTTTAAAAATCAATTATTTTAAGTGTAGTCATAAATGGAAGAGACAGGGAAGATGGTGCCATATAGACGTAAAACAGTTTGATATTATTTTGGTCTTAAAATATCAAAACAATAAAAATTTTATTGAAAATTTCTGAAAACTTATGTAAAAAAAGGTCATCCATCAGCATCTGATTTGATGGTTTCCTGCCTATAACGCAGATACGCCGACTACTCAATTCTGTATTGATAAAAATCTTGGAAAGAATCTTGGGATGATATGATAAACCATCAGCTCTTTCCAAGCACTGTTACATGTTTACAGAGTTGGATCAGCATCCACTGGTAATTCCTTCCAGTGAAGTCTCCCTATTCAGCCTTCAGTACACTGGCTTAACATATGTCCATCACTGTGGCTATACTGCATACTTTCGGTACTGAACATAATTGTTATGAACAATACCCAAGAATGAGACTTCATGGGCTCAAATCTCAGCTCTGCTACTTAATAGCTCTATGATCCTGGGCAAGTTTCTTGACTTCTGTGTGCCTTGGATTTATCATCTGTTAGGATAATACTAGTGCCTATAAAATATTAGCTCCATGCCTAGCACATAGTGGTCTACATGTTGCCTATGATTATTATTTCTAAGGTCTATATATCTGAAATATTACAAAATCCACATTTTAAACACTTGAAATAAAAGAAGAATTAGATGCCACACATATCCTTAAATGTCCTTTGTTGTAACTTTTTAATTAAATGCACACCTGTCCACCTGTTGCTGAAGTTTCAAGTTATTCAGATTATCTAACCAGATAAATTGAGGCACCATTTACTAAAAAGTGAGAAGATGAAGGAGGGAGAAACATGGAGAGTAAGGAGGGAAGTACCAGGAGTTAAATTTAGAACATATTAAGATTGAGATACTTGTGAGATACACAACCGAAAATGTTAAGTACAATTTTGCATGCAAAAATATGAATATGAGATGTCTGGGCTAATGACAGAAATATCAGAGTTACTGGCATAATGATAGTATTTAAGGGCGTGAGAATGGATGAGATTAGTTGGATGAGGGATATTAAATGAGGAGACTTCTGGAATCAAGTCCCATGAAACACCAACATTTAGGAGACAGGTAGAGCACCACAGTTGGTGAAGACACCTTGGAAGAAGCCACAGAGGAAGGAGGACAACCATGTGTGTTTAGTGTCATGTATGGACAATACTTGTAGAAAGAGGGAGTCATCAACATCTAACCCTGATTAGATATTGAGTAGGATGATATCTGAAAAATATTTAATGAATTTGACAATGTGAAGATGATTGGTGTTCTTTGCAATGGGAGTGTTGGCTACATGCTTTCATGGGAGCCAGATTGGAGTGGGTTGAATAGTGAAAGTGGGTGACTAATTGACATTAGGTTTTATTCATAATTAAAACTACCAAAGAGCTTGGCTGTGAAGGAAAGCCAAGAAAAAGAGCATGAGGTAGATGCTTAAGTTTAGTTAAGTCAAGAGAAATAATGTTTGGTTTGTTTGTAAGATTAGTAGAATCCATTAACTAATATTGGCCATTCAAGGGGGAAGAGAGAAATAACAGAAAGACTAAGTACTTGATAGATAAGCAGGATAAGGCAGTAAACACAATTTCAAAATACAGTATATGAAGAGGAAAGTGGGGATGGTGTGAATATAGGAGAATTTTCTTCTTATTGCTTTTAGCTTTGTCTTCAAGTATGGCCTTGGCCTTCAGTGGTATAGAAAGTGTGAGGCCAGGAATGGGTCATTTGTGAGTTTGTATAAGGAAAACTAGCAGCTCATGTTCTATTGTCTGTTTGTTAGTCTGAGGGGTGGAGCACTGGTAACTAAGGGATGTCATGTTACCGAGTAGAAAGGGAACTTCACTGAGAATTAGAATTCCAGAGTCCTAGTTTGCAATCTGCCTCTAAATCAGTATGTGATCTGGGCCTAAACACTTGATAATATCTGAACCTCAGCTTTTGTTTTATAGAAGGAGAGTCTTAGAGATCATTTAGAATGGCCAATGAATGATCCATGTCACTATCTGGTTCATTACAGAACTTAAAGAAGGTCTTCAAACCTCCAGCTATTCACAGTCAAAATAGTTCCATATATACAATACTTATTTGTGTTCATGGACCAAACACGTAAAACCTTCCAGGCTTTCAATACACACTTTATAAAATCTGTCCTCAGTTGTCTGTGGGGATTTTTTTCTCTCTTATAGATTGCCATTTGGAAATTTAAAAATAACTTTATTATTTGACTGTTTAATTACAAAAATGTACCTGGGGCATGAAAGGCAGAATTAAACATAAAATTTGATTTGAAATCTTGGTATTATAGATGGACCGCTTTTGAGGAGAAAACTGCTGCTACCCACAACCTGTTCATCAAGGATTTTTCACTTCCTCCTTCACAGCTTTTGTGACTTTAAATTTCTGCCAATGACAACAAAATCAAGGCACGCAATGATTCTTTTCGTTCTCCTCTGATGAAAATCTTTGGTCTTAGATAGCTGAAAGTGTAGTCAAAGACATTTAATTTTAGCCGTGGGGTATCCATTCTCTGTCACAGGAAAAAATAAATATACGTAAAAGTAATAAGATTTCATAGAAAACAGTGTGGGACAGAGCTCCCTGACTTTAATTTTCTGAAATGCAAGGGGATGCAATTAACTCCCTGGTTGTGATTAGCCTGTTAGAAGCTAAATAACCTCAGTAAATTACAGCACCCACAGAACCCATAATGGCGTCATATACTCAATATTGTTTATTTGTCTTCTAATTTACAGTCCTGCAGATGAGTCATAGGACTTATGGATTAATAATGAATCAAGCCAACTTCAAGATGCAGCTCTGCCTCTACTCGAATTATGTGTCTGCGTATCAGACCTTCTTAAAGTAGGTATTGGCCAGGACTAGTTTGAGGTACTTGCTCAGGGGCAATATTTAAGAGGACACTAAAAACTCAGTGAGTAAGATAAATAACATTTTAAAGCAATATCTTAAAAATCAAAATTAATATTTTAAAAATAAAAAGTTGTTCATGATGAATAGCATATCAAAATTTTAAATAGACAGGATCAATAACAGCGGTGTCCTGAGCTATACTGGAGTCTGAAGCAGGAGGGAAATTCAATAATATTGATGTTGTCTTTATTTAAATTTTTCACATTTTGTTCATTGTGTATTTTCACATTATTCAGATTTTTTTTTCAAATATTGCAGTAAAATATAATTTATCTTGATTATTGAGCTTTTTGGTGCCCCCTTAAATTTAATGCTCATGCAAGTGCCTGACCCCCATCTCAGCATTTATAATTTAACACCAAAATAACTGGCATGCAGGAAGCATTGTGCCCGTAATTTGTTCCTGCTGCCATAATAAAAGCAGACTTTGCTTCTGGAAGCATGCCACATTTTACCCCAATAAGTTCTTTTCCTTTTAGTTTCCATATAAGGGTTTATTAATGTGCTGTCCTAAAAAAGTCCTGCTAGATGGCCCGCAATACCTCACATAACCAAAACAACCACTGCATCAGAAGAGATAAAGAGTATCAGGAAGGAAAATAAATTCCATATATTTCACTCAAAATCCTGGAACAGTTGTAAGGAAGGCAGTCTCAAAGAAAAGTTTTTCAACTGGAGGAAGTACATGAATCTCTCTGTGCATATACCTAACAAATGTAGATAGTCAATAGCTTTTATCCACGTAACTCTTGGATCACAAAGGGAATGAATCATTGCAGTCAAAGAAAAACAATTTATAAGGAGGTTGTATCCAATATCAAAAGGCAACTAAATAAAATTCTGAGCTCTGAAAAATCTGAGATCCGCCTTTATTATCCTCCCAATTTGTGAACCACTCATCTCAGCAAGACTACAAACTCCATGAGGGGAAGAACCAGGACTTCTTGTTTGCTTATCTTTGTATCCTTAGTGTATTAGGATACATAAGAAATTCACTTATCCCTATACTCTGCATGAGGAGATAATTGCCTCAATGTGGGTGGATGCGTATAATTGTCGTGTGTAATTGTCAACCTTAAGCAATGATATATGAAAGGACTTTCATAGCAAATGAGCAAAGGGTATGACAGAAAAATATGTTATGTTAGGGTGAGGACACCTGTGGCAATATTTCTACCTAGGGATCGGCAAGAGGAGACTTCCTCAGGAGAAGGCCCCTCAGGACCAGGGACATCCCCTAGTCTTAGTTGACTCCTCCTCTCCATTGCTTTTCTAAAAGATAGGTCCTGAAACATGGTATTGGCATTCTCAATTTCTTTACCTTTTTAAATAGACATTAAAAAACTCACTAAGTGTAAGGCCTGGTTTAAGTTATCCCTCACTCATAAAGCCTATGATATTTATATTGTATTATATCATATTATTCTTGATTATGCACCATCTTGTATTGTTCACTGAAGCACATATGGTAACTTGGTGTGAACTGGAAAAAAAAAAGAAAAAAAAAAAGGTGTGCCTTCATCAAGACACATAGGTGCAGAAAACTGTATAAAATAATGGTGCAACTAGTTGAGGTAGAGAGTACCTCTTAAATGTTTGCAATATATAAATTGTACAATCCTATGCAATGACCCTTGGTCACTATGTCATGCTTTTAATTTATATCTACATAGTAAAATTAACTCCTTACATCCTTCCCTCCTTCTCCCATTCCCTTCCTTCCTCCCTCTTTCACTCCTTTCTTCTTTCCCTCCCTCCCTCCCCCTGCTCCTTCTTTCCTTCCTTCCTTCCTTCCTTCCTTCCTTCCTTCCTTCCTTCCTTCCTTCCCTCCCTCCCTCCCTTCCCTCCCTTCCTTCCTGACTTTCCTCCCTCCCTTCCCTCCCTTCCTTCCTGACTTTCCTCCCTCCCTTCCTCACTTCCTCCCTCCCTTCCTTCCTTCCTTCCTTCCTTCCTTCCTTCCTTCCTTCCTTCCTTCCTTCTTTCCTTCTTTCCTTCCCTCTTTCCTCCTTCCCTCCTTCCCTCCCTTTTTCCTCTTTTCCTTCCTTCCTTTACTCTTTTTTGTTCTCAATACTCAACATAATCCTAAACCCATAGCATATACTGAGTAACACTTTTTGGCTGTTGAATTGAAATCTTCCTTTAAAAGGGGAGACACCTAACTGTGGAATCATAGGTGATTTTATTTTGTCTTCTACTTGTTCTGTATTTTAATTGTTCTACAAGTATGTATTATTTTTTATAATTAGACAAAAATGATTTAAACCTGCCAAAAAATTTAGATGTTAAGTACTTATTCAATGGCCAAGCCTAAGTAATTGTGCCTTGTCTTATTTAAAGGAAGGTGCCCTGCATATTTACAAAAGTGTATTATAATACCATGCAATTCAGGTAATGCAATCCATTATCTTCCTGTTAAAGAAAATTATCTCTTTACCATATTGCTACATTTTAGATCTCTCTAATAATGACTGCAACTGTCATGTAGTGAGCAGAATGGACAATCCCTCAAATATCCATGCCAATATGATTGCATTCTGATATTCTGACCCTAAACCAATCAAACTAAATAGAAATTTAGACCTTTTTTTTTTTTTAGCCCTTCCACAAATTTAAAAAGCAATGCTGGCTGGGCATGGTGGCTCATGCCTGTAATCTCAGCACTTTGGGAAGCCAAGGTGGGCAGATCACTGGAGGTCAGAATTTTGAGACCAGCCTGGCCAACATGGTGAAACCCCACCCCTACTATTAATAAAAATACAAAAGTTAGCCAGGTGTGGTGGCACACACCTGTAATTCCAGCTACTTGGGAGGCTGAGGCACAAGAATCGCTTGAACCTGAGAGGCAGAGGTTGCAGTGAGCTCAGATTGTGACACTGCTCTCCAGCCAGGGTGACAGAGTGAGACTCTGTCTCAAAAAAAAAAAAAAAAAAAAGGAATTCCGTCCCAGAAAAGGCCGATCTGAAATCAAATTTGAAATATATATATTAATATATATTTATATACAATAAATATAAATTTATATACAATAAATATATATTAATATAGAATATATTTATATATAATAATAAATATGTATTATATATATTTCAAAAGATAGCTCTGTTTACATCCAGGATTTTCTTTGTTTTTATTTTTAGAAATAATCAGAAATCTCACTTGGTTTCTATTAAAAATTCATTTAGCTAATATTCACCTGTGTGAGTGCTGGGAGATTCCTAGATTTTTAAAAATCACATAGTAAGCAGGGGAATATTATATAGATACATAAATATGTGTGTGTGTGTGTGTGTGTGTGTGTGTGTATAAATTCCCTAAATGTACTATCTATCCTGCTTATGGCTTCTTCAGTTGAAATAAAAATCTTGCCACAAATGAAATAGAGAACTTCACTAATTTCCATTCACCAATGATGGTAGAAGCCCCCCATGGGTTATTAAGTCTGAGAGATGTGTGAACAAACATGATAATAAGCAAGTAAAGTGTATCATAAAATATACTGTGTTCATTTATTGTGACAACTGGGGTGTAATTATACTAGGAAATGTACTGCACTTTAGTCAGTGAAAGTAATAAAATCTGAACACCAGGAGACCTTTCTCTACTCTGTGCTATTAAACTACTTTTGAGGGGAAGGTGAACAATCTAAAAATATAGAATGAATGTTCATTTTTATAGATTAGCAAAGCAGGGGTTAGTCAGATTCTCTTGTCATCTAATATTAATAAAAACTCTGTGTTTTCCTCATTAGCTGTGGATACACCACCAAAGAACATTTTCCTCAATTCCTGGGTAATTATAATGACTAACTTTATGTGGATTGCTTATGTTATTCATCTCACTTTCTCCCTCCAATTAAAGAATAGAACGGCAAAACCAAACCTGACTCCATTGTATTGAAAATGCTTCTACAAAGCTACATGTAGAAAAACAGGAAAAAAAAAAATGTGCAGAAAGATAAGGAAACAAAGGGACCCTGGGAGATGATAATGTTGCACAATGAGGAGTAGGTGTAATGATTAAAGCATTAGTGGTGGTCACTAGGAAACCTGAAAGGAACATGTAATTTCAGATTAGGAAACCCTGAGCTTCCCAGAGTGAACTGCTATTTGGGAAAGTGTGGTTAATTGATTTTTAGGACACTTTTTACTAAAATTAAAATGCATATCTTTTCCTATCCTAATAGTTTTATTGCTACTGTGAGATTTATGTGCAGGGATACACTAAAAAGCATATGCAACAATTCACTGAAGAACACTGAAGTGGATTACTACAGTTTCCTTTTGTGCTTTGGCAGCCGACAATCCAGATCATAATTACAGGATTGGAGCCACCTGCCAACTCAATGAACAGAAGCACGTGGCTCCACATAAAATAGAGCAATTCTAACACAAAATAAAATAAAATAAAATAAATAAAAAAGAAAAACTATGTTAAACCAAAGTGGCCTTCAGGAGCAGCCTATGGAAAGCTTGATATTTATTTTTTCATGAACGCCAAATGACTGACTCTCACGCTATTACTGGCCCAGAAAGAAGCAGAGTTTGCCAAGATCTTCCTGATTAAACTAGATCATCTAATGAAATATCTGCATCCAAAATTGGCTAGTGAATTCAGACCTTTTATGGTCAAATTCACAATAAATCTTTGATTTTAGAGCATATTATTTCTAATGTATATTCGCAGGAATGCAGGAATTGTCTTCACTTGTATATAATTGTTGCCTTGGCATGCATTTAGCCTGCTAAACCAGTGGAGATTACCAAAAAGTAAAAGTAAATGTAATGTAAAAATGGTGAAGTCAAGAAAGTGAATCTATACAGAATTTTTCAAATTGGATATTCTGATTTACTAAACAAGTTAATCCAAAAGACGACAATATTTCTTTCTGAATTTTTCTAAATATCACTTTCTAAGAGAAGTCTTCCCTCATTTCCTTAAGTCGACTTAGTCACTCCTTCCTCTGCCCTTTTTACATGCTTCTATTAGAGCAGTGCTTCTTACACTTCCATGTGCATATGAATCATCTGGGATCTTGTTAAAAGCAATTCAGAGTCAGTAGGTGTGTGGGGGAGGGAAGGTCTGTGAGTTTGCATCTTTAGTAAGCTGGCAGGTGCTGCTGATGCTCCTAGTTCTCTGACCACATTAAATTTCAACTATTATTTTAAATACGGGAGTGCATGTGCAGGTTTGTTACATGGGTATATGGCACTACATTTTGAAAGGCAAGTTATTAAATTACTTCATAAATTGTCCCATAATGATCCATACATATCAGGCATTTCCTCTTGTGTATGAGATCCTTGAAAGCAAAGGCAAAGGCAGCATCTCAATAGCTACCAACTATATAATTCCTATTAGTTTTGGGGAACAGCGAGGATCTTACCATATATCATCTTTAATTCTCAAATCAACCCTTCAAGATCTGTAATTGCGTTTCCATTTTACAGATGAAGAAGTTGACTCTCAGATATGTTAATCAACTTGTCTACTACCACACAGATGCCATGTGGCAGTCAGAATGAAATTCTGGATCTCTTTGACTCCAAAGTCTGTTTTTTCTACAGCACCTGAAGCCTCCTCCGTTTACTTCTGTATATAGAGAGTGTAGCAAACCACCTATTGTTACAGAAGGTTCTCAAGGGATGTGTTTTGCTGCGTGAACACTTTATATATAGATTCACCTTTGCTCACAGTATCTCCCTGGTGTGGAATGCTCTTCCTGCTTCTGTCTTCCCAATTAAGGTCCATCTCACTTCCATCGCTCATTTCTACTTAGCCAGCACACAATTGTGCCTTTCCTCTCTTCTGAATGCACACAGCAATGGTTTGCAGCACACAATGAGCACTTAAATTGTTAGTTATCTTATAAACAGTATATTTACTTCATTCTATAAATATATACTGAGAATATATTAAGCACCAGGCATGGTTGGAAGCACTTGTGATAGGTCACGGAACAAAACAGAAAAAAAATATGTGTGTATGTATGTGTGTGTGTGTGTGTGTGTATATATATATATATATATATATATATATAGAGAGAGAGAGAGAGAGAGAGAGAGAGATTCTGTTTTCTATACAGATATAGATATAGATATAGATATATCCCTTCTATCCCGGGTCTTGGAAATAATTTCCCCAATGAAAATGAAGACTTATTTGAGGCAGGGACCCAATCATTCCACTTTCTGTATTTCTCATTATATTTTGTACATAGTAACTGCTCAATTAATAATAGTCTCAGGTAATTTACCATGTAGATATGTTCCTAATATACAGAGCAAAATGACGCACAAGGCCTTTCTCTTTTTTCATAAGTTATCCTTGAAAAGTGAAACGATGCTTTCACGCTGTTTCTCATTTTCCTCCAACAGAGTTTTAGGCCAGAAGCAGAAGTATTAAAGTCACACACAGTGCAGGTATCAGTCAGAGAGATAGAATTCACTAAAATTTAATCATAGTAGCTTTCAGCACACACACAAAAAAATCTTTTCACAAGTATAGAAATTATAGGCAGGAGAGAGAACTTCATGAAAGGTTACTTTCACTAGCAAAGATTCTTTTTCCTTTACACACTGAAACTGTTGACTAGAACTCTGTTACCTAGGAAGAGTCACATGCTTACAATTTCACAATATTTTGTTGTTGTTTGAGACAGGGTCTCCCTCTGTTGAAGGCAGTGGCATGATCAAACCTCTACCTCCTGGGTTCAAGGAATCCTCCTACCTCAGCCTCCTAGGTAGCTGGGACTACCGGTGCATGCCACCACACCCAGCTAATAGTTTTGCATTTTTTGTAAAGACAGGGCTTTGCCATGTTGACCAGGCTGGTCTGGAACTCCCAGGCTCAAGCGATCTGCCCAGTTTGGCCTCCTAAAGTGCTGGGATTACAGGCATGAGGCACCATGCCTGGCCTATTTCACAATATTTTGTTCAACGACATTTTGAAATTATACTTTCTGAAATAAAGAGTATAAATATTTTCCTGGTTATTTGGAATGCTCTGTTTTCTATTTCATAAAACCATCATTTTTAAAGTCTGCTCATTCACTGAAGTATACAAAGCTATTCTTTTTGAAGGTATAGCTCTTCTAAAGTTTCATTAGGTTGTTAGTCACATGTACTAACATGTATAGGAGGCAGACCTGCAGATGAGCAATTTAGAAGGGAAAATAGTACTCATCTTGCTCTGCACCAGTTCTTCCTCATTTTTGCAATTTCTTATGTTAAATAAATCTACATATATTAATCTATCTTTTATACATTTTAAAACATTTGAAAGAGAAGAATGCACATGGCTCTTCTCAACCTAGCTATTTTATTCAATACTGAGATATTTCATAACATGATCTGTGGAGGGCAGAAAATGGAATTTGAAATGAGTTCTAATTCTTATTAACACAAGAACACAGGCATATGCCTTAGGTACAGTTTTTGTAAAATTGATGTCACAATTTTTATTATGCAAGAATGTTATGAGGAGAAATATCTTTAATATACAAAATCCTAGTTTATTGCTGATGTTTAGTTAGTAGTAGTATTCCTGTCTATATTAACACTTATACATATGTAATTATATTACTGTTTTTTAATTATGAAAAAGCATTTATTTACATACCAGTAATAATTACACCTAGCATTTAGCTAAGCAGGTACACAGGCATGACCTCTGCATTGGCAAAATATTTCAACTTAAAGTTGATGTAAATAGATATCTGAAAGAAGTTATAAATAAATAGCTATACAAACATGAAAGAAAAATAACAGCTGAAATCTTTGCCCTCTGTTGCAGGATTAATTCAAAGTTTCCTTTCTGAAAAGAGGAAGACATCCCATTAATCAGATTTCTTTTTCCAAGTTCTTCCTTTTTATAGGATTTGGCAGGAAAGGTCTTTGGCTAAAGTATAGCTTAAGATTCGTGTACTGCGGCTGAGCTGTAGGCTGCGTCCTAGAAGAGCCTTAAACATGAGTAAAAATAGGTCTGAGGGTTGAGGAAAAAGAAGGGAAAGAATATAGCGACAATGAATCACAGACTCTTAGCTCTACAGACCTTAAAGACAAGGCAAACCAAATCCCTTATTTTATAATGAGGAAACTGGGACCCACACAGCTGAAGTGACTTGCTCAAGGTCACACACTGGGATTACAGACAAAGAATCTTTGCATGTAAACCCTATGTGATTTAAAAAGAAATAAATATGAAGATCTTACTAGATACAGGCTGCTAACCAGATGGGAAACTGTGTTTGGAATTGCTGGTAAACTGCGGTCAATTTGTTTAGCAAGTGGTAAGAATATGCAAACATGGGGAATGCTTTAGGCAATGAAAAAGAATGCCATGTGAAGAATATGTACCTAATATAAATGGCAATTTTGACAGTGGTTTTGTTGATTCAAGTTTTTTCTAGGTTTAAATCGCTTTACAGAGAAGAATGAAACTTTAATTCTCCATCTATATAAATTATCAGGCTGTTATTCCAAAGAACCCAAAAGAATAATAATAGAGAAATGTGCACTTGGATTTGGTCATTCTCCTCATACTGGAGTGAAAATTTTGCCTTGAAATAGCTTTTTCATAGCATGAATAATGTGAACAGGAACTTTTCAAACATTTTCAAGATTGCCAGCCAATGGGGGAGGGTGATAATCAAAATGAAATTTTGTATTCTTTTCAAATCACCCTATATTAAATATCCAAGATAGTATAAAAACGCTCTCATAAATGTAGTCATGATGTTCTATTTACAAAATTTCTTTGGGAACAACTTTTATTCTATTAAAGTCTTTCATTATCTGGAAAGCAAAGAACTAAACAAAGGGCTTTAAAAATAATCGAATAGTGTAATAGTCATCCAATGTGAGGGTATATTAGAATCACATGGAGGCTCTTAAAACAAATTTGTGACCTCTACCTCCCAGAGTTCCCGGTTCAGGAGGTCTGGGGTGAGATCTGAGAATATGTATTCTGATAGATTCACAGGCAATGTTGACAATGCTGACCCAGTAGTTCCGTTTGGGAAATACTAATCTAGTCAAACTATCTCTTATTAGTCTAACTACCTTCTTTTTGATTCAGGTAGACAAATTCCAGTATTCCTGGAATTTATTATTTAAACTTTTTTTTCTTAACTCCTCCAACAACTAATTTGTTCTGTTTCTGATGTTGTCACTACACTCATCACATATTAAGCTGATTTCAGGTATATTCTCCAAAAATATTGAACCAAAACAATTAGGCAAACTAAGTCTCTTGTTCTTGCTACAGTTGCATATATAAATGCTATCTTTTGCATGTTTAATATGGAAAGAAAAATCACCAAGAATATTTTCAATTCCAACTACACCACATCAAATGGACTTTTGGGTCTCCTGTGGCTTCTGCAAGGGAAACACTTAAGACAATACTTCAAGGACACTGGAGGACTAAAGCAAAGCACAGAAGTGATATGCTACTAGAAGAGAAATAGCATTATTATCCCCAGAGAGCTTATGTTATTGGTAGAAAAATACTCCAAGACTGTCAAATCTTAAAGCTTACATAAAAACGATCAAATAAGTATTGTAGCATTTCACAATGATCTGATGATTCCTGTTGTATCAGCTAATTAGTGGGAAAAAATAACAAAAAATAGTTATCTTGAAATGACAACAGATCCTAGCAGTTGTCAAAATTAATATGATAATATACGGGCCAGGTGTGGTGGCTCAAGCCTATAATCCCAGCACTTTGAGAGGCCGAGGCAGGCAGATCACTTGAGATCAGGAGTTCAAAACCAGTCTGGGCAACATGGTGAAACCTCATCTCTCCTAAAAATACAAAAAGTAGCCAGGCGTAGTGGCGCATGCCTGTAAGTGGCGCATGCTCCTTGGGAGGCTGAGGCATGAGAATCGCTTGAACCTGGGAGGCAGAGAGTGTGGTGAGCCAAAATCATGCCACTGACCTCCACCTTGGCGACAGAGTGAGACTCTATCTCAAAAAACAAAATTAACAAAAATAATTAATATGATAATATATACATCAGGGCTGCTGCAGTGGAATGTGAAGAAAATAGAAAATGTTTGCTAAATCTATCATCTCCCATGGTATGCATACATGCTCATGAACATACACACATACACACACTCACATACAAACTTTTCCTAAATACACACACAGAATCTTTACTCAAAGCATTTTGTTTTCAGTTACATAAGACTCTAATTTCACCGAGTCTTTACCATCAGGAATAAAGATCATGGAAAATGCATTTCATTAATATGATAAAGCATAATAAATCACTCCTGCCAGATGTGATATGACATGTACATATTTTCTTAAAAGAACTGTAGAAATGGGCAAAGAAAAACATACACACACACACACACACACACACACACACAGAGTTAATTATTGGAGGCTCCAAGACACCAATCTTCAAATATTACTGAGTATTTAATAAGTGTTATAAGAAATAATACCAAAAATAGAAGAATGAGATAAGAAACTACAGATGAGAAATAAAGGCATACACACATAAAAAAGACAACTCTAGACAGTAAATATTTGGGTTCAGAAGCAGAAGAACCATCAAGTAATCAAAGACTGCACTACTCTGGATGAACTTGATGTGAGCTGGATCATCTCCATAGGTTGAATTTTCTTATGCAGAGTGGAAGGAGGGAGGGAAGAGGACAATCCAAATGAGGGTATCATTTAGCAGGGATGAAGGCACAAAGAAAATGTATTGACTACGCCAGTGTGTTTCTATACATCTCTGAATCAAAGAGTTGATGCCAGAGCATGTGAAGAATAAAGCATGATGTAGAGTTATTGCATAAGATTGTGGAGGACCTTAAATGTGGAAAGAATGAAAGAATGCCAGAAAAACTGCATGTTAACAAAATCTATTGACAACATTAGAAAAGGAAATACTGAGATAGTGGAGACAGAATTTTCCTGGAGTCCTCAAAACCATAAATTAGAGATAATACTGAAGACCTACTCCATTTGCCGTTACATGACCATCGCTTTCAGGGACTCAGATGCCATAGTCACTGAATTTCAAAAGAGAAGTTGCATTCAGAACTCAGGCAGCAGTCTCTCATACTGCACTCCATAGATCAATTTTAGTTTCATGAGATTTAATTTTAAAATCCTTAAGTTTTATCTTTAGCACTTCAACACACTGAAAATGCTTCCAGGTTTTGATTTACAGAATTACTGTCACTGTCAATAAAAGAAATGTGCCTGACACACCAAAATCCAGTTTAATTACTTTTGTGATGTCTCCTGCGGCTGAGAGGAAATGGTATTTCTCTGACACTTTTCTGTTTTTAATTTAGTAAAATGGAGCACTTTCCCCGAATAGGACCTGGGACAGCAGATTCAGAATTGATGTCAACAAAGATGGACCCCACAGTTTCAGCAACACTGTCTTACTCTGACTGTGCAATGACTGCATGAATCTGGATCCTCGGTTCTGGATTCCTTGAAGTTGGGCACTCATCAAAGATTTGACAGGAAATCATGGCGGGGATATTTAGGCATTCTGTCACGACCTGGAGAAGCTTTGCAAGCGAATTCAACAGCCTGCTTCTGCCTAGAACTCTTCACACTGTCAGTATTGCGCTGAACTGCTGGAATCCAGATGAGGCCTTGAAAGCTTCCAAATAGAACTGCCAAATATCAAAATATACACTGTACCACTGGAATTAAGAAACCAAGAAAAAAAAATGTGTGCTTTATATCTTCTGCTACATATTCCATCTGTTTCTCTCCCTAAAGGGTCATATGTTATATATTTATAAGAAGTGTTCGCACCTACGCGAACAGTTTCCACTGTCTCCTTCAAATACAGCCTCCTCCTTCTTCAAGACCCATTTTTTTAAAAAAAATTCTTCCATGGTAGCTGAACCTTTTATGAAACTTGTTCCATTCTGAAATCATTTCAAGTTAAGAAATGCCTTGGTACCTTCCTATTTCACCAAATCCTGGGGAGATTAAGCCTCACACTCTATAGGCCTTTTTCTGAGAGATGTGAATATAGGTCATTAGGGTCATTAAAATCACACAATCTATAACACTCAGAGCTAACAGATCACCCTTGTGCTTTATGCTGCTATAGAATGCTACAAAAGAGGTAAAAAATGTATAACATCACAGAACTATAGAGAAGGCCATGATTCTTCCCCATATAAGAATTCTATACTTTTAATTGGCACAGTAAATCTCATTAAAGACACAGAATGCTTTGTTCAGGGAAGAAAAAGGGATCCCTGGGCAAGGTGCATTTCCTTCACAGTAATATTTTTTTCCTTATGACTTGAATTATTCCTTAATGCAAGCACAATGTTATTTTTATCTTGACCTTTTATCTGGACTCTACATGTTTCCCCAGGGGTTTTTTCCCTTCCCTACAAAAATGAGGGTCCTGGCCCGGCGCAGTGGCTCAAACCTGTAATCCCAGCACTTTGGGAGGCCGAGACGGGCGGATCACGAGGTCAGGAGATCGAGACCATCCTGGCTAACACGGTGAAACCCCGTCTCTACTAAAAAATACAAAAAAACTAGCCGCGCGGGGGGCGGGCGCCTGTAGTCCCAGCTACTCGGGAGGCCGAGGCAGGAGAATGGCGTGAACCCGGGAGGCGGAGCTTGCAGTGAGCCGAGATCGGCCACTGCACTCCAGCCTGGGCGACAGAGCGAGACTCCGTCTCAAAAAAAAAAAAAAAATAAAAAATAAAAATAAAAATAAAAAAAAGAGGGTCCCTTGGTCTTTACTATTAATCTTGTATTAACTTTTAATACATTGGGCTTCATACATCCTCTTGTATTTCTCTGTGTATCTACCAAAGACCATCATAGGCCACACTGCTAACCTCTGACTTAGTCTTTTTTTCTTTCTCCCTCAACAACTGTATAAAGAACAAACTCAGGTATAATTAACATAATAAATCATTTGGCACACATTCATTGGTCAACACAATTCTGAGTCTTAACCGTTGATTTCCCACTGTACACATTGTGAATCTGATTCACACAAAAGTACTTTGGGAAGTATTTTGTCTGGTTTCATTATCAAATGTTAGATTATTATTTTTGAGAAACTCAGAAAGGCTGTCATGGAAAAATCACAGAAAATTCCCATCTCTCTTTCATAATCAGTACTTTTTAATAACAGAACTGGAAGTTAATGACAATATGCTTTTGACAGCTTACTCTGAATTTTTAACTCATCTTTAGAAGTGCCAACTGAGCAGTTGAGGGGAAGAGCATAAGGTTTAAATTTACATCTAAGAATTAAGAATCAGAAAAGCATGGAAAAATGTTACACAGTGTTAAAGCACACTTATTACTAACTTCTCTAGGGAATTTTGCAGCTGGGAAATTTCAACTGCATTATTATTGAATCTATCCCTCTTTAATAGAGATTGTGGGTGCAAAAAAGAATATGACCTTGAAGACAGATATATTCAAGTTCTGTTTGTGCCAATTACTAACCATTTCACCCCAAGAAGTTACTTAAAATATTCATGCCTTACAATCAGCAAAGAGAAGAGACAATCTAAAGAATTGGAGAAAATATTTGCAGATTATTAATCCAAATAAAAATTAATAACCAGAATACATAAAGAACTCAATTCAATCATAAAATAATTATAACAAATAATTTAATTTTTAAAATGGGCAAAAGAAGACATTCCTCAAAAGAAGGCATATAAATAGTCAACAGGAATATAAAAAAAAGCTTGACATCACTAATGATCAGAGAAATGCAAAAATCACATTGAGACATCAAAATCAAAATCACAATGAGATATCATCTCATTCCAGTTAATATGGCTATTACAAAAAAGACATAAAATAATACATGCTGGCAAAAACGTGGAAAAAGAGGAATGCTTGTACACTGCTGGTGGAAATGTGAATTAATACAACCGCTATGGAGAATAGCTTTGCGGTTCCTCAAAAAATCAAACACATTAACCACCATGTAATCCAGCAATCTCACTGCCGAGTATATATCCAAAAGAAAGGAAATCAGTATATTGAAGAGATAATTGCATTCCCATGTTTACAGCAGCACTATGCACAATAACCAAGATAAGAAATCAATCTAAGAATCCATGGACAAATGGATAAAAAAAAAATGGTATATATATCCCAATATGACTTGAACTGGAGGTAATTATGTTAAGTAAAACAAACCAGGCCCAGAAACACAGATATCACATGTTCTCACTCATATGCATGAGCTAGTAAAATTGATCTCCTGGAAGTAGTGCATAGAGTAGAATAGGTGGTAACCAGAGGCCATAAAGGGTAGAAAGGTGAACAGGATGAAGAAGGGTTGGTTGATGTATACAAATATACAGATAAATAGAAGAAATAAGAGCTAGTGTTGGATAGCACAATATGGCAAATATAGTTAACAATATTTTATTGCATATTTCAAAATAGCTAGAAGAGTGGAATTGGAACATTCCCAACAAAAATAAGTGATAAATATTTTAAATGATGGATACCCAATTACCCAGATTTGATCATTATATATTGTGTGCTTATATTAAAATACCACATGTACCCTCTAAATATGTACAACTATCATGTATCCATATTTTTTTTTTTTTTTTGAGACGGAGTTTCGTTCTCCTTGCTCAGGCTGGAGTGCAATGGTGCAATCTCTGCTCACTGCAACATCCGCCTCTCAGGTTCAAGAGATTCTGCTACCTTAGCCTCCTGAGTAGCTGGAATTACAGGCATGCACCACCATGCCTGGCTAATTTTTTTGTATTTTTAGTAGAGACAGTGTTTCACCATATTGGCTAGGGTGGTCTCGAACTGCTGACCTTGTGATCCGCCTGCCTCGGCTTCCCAAAGTACTGGGATTACAGGCATGAGCCACCAGGCCCGGCATAAATTTTTTAAAAATCTATTTATGCTTCAGTATTCTTCTTTTTACATTTAAAGTAATCAGATATTTTTGGAGAAAAATAAGGTAAAGCTTATAAAATATAAATGGCATGCATATAATACATATTAATTATGATATTAGCATTGAAATATGTTGATGTAATCTACATAAATTTTTTGTAGTTCTTTTTATGCACTAGTTAGCCATATCCACAGCAACAAAGTATAGAAACAACCTAGGCTTGATCTAGCACTTCTTTCCAAATCCAATCATAACTATATTATTTTAAAATAAAAGATTTCGTAAATTAAAAGCTAATTATGTTTAATCCTATACTTTAAAAATACTCATGATAATTTGATTTCATAAAGTGGGAGAAGTATTGAACAGTTTACTCTCTTTAAATATCTTCCTGATTAATAAAATGATACTTTTTTTGTTTTAACTTTTATTTTAGGTCTAGAGGTACATGTGAAAGTTTATTATATAGGTAAACTTGTATCACATGAGTTTGTTGTACAGATTATTTCATTACCCAGGTATTAAGCCTAGTAGCCAATAATTATCTTTTCGGCTTCTCTCCCTCTTCCCACTCCACCCTCAAGTAGACTGCAGTGTCTGCTGCCCCCTTCCTTGCGTTCATGAGTTCACATAGTTTAGCTCCCACTTACAAGTGAGAACATGTTGTATTCGGTTTTCTGTTCCTGCATTCATTTGCTAGGGATAATAGCCTCCAGCTCCATACATTATCCCGCAAAAGACATGATCTCATTTCTTTTTATGTTTGCATAGTACTCTATGGTGTGTACTTATCACATTTTCTTTATTCAATCTGTCATACTAAGTTATTTATTATTTGTACTTATTTGGTGTTTTGCATGGTTCTGATAATTCACTGTGATTTATCTTCAGTTTCTTTACACAGGCTTTTGGTACATCATTTTTACAGAAGTAAAATCTATATAAAAAGTAAAATTAAACTTAATATCTTCAAGTTTCAAAAGTTAGCACCTCTGTTTAAGGCAGTATCCCCACCCTGCCTTGATTATGTACCTGTTGTGTTGCTACAGATGGAAGTAACATGATAAACATGGATACAATACATTCACATGGAAAAAAAAAATTCAGGTAAGACTATGGTCATAGATCTATTTGAATAGCATCTAGTGATAACTAAAACCACTGTCTTTCCTTGAGAATGGTTAGTCAAGGTGACTAGCAAAACCTCCTCTGAATGCAGCTCTAGTTAGCTGGGCTCTGGTGAGATGGCATAGTGTTACCACAGTAAGGCCAACACTGAAAGCCACCTCCATATTTACCTATAAGATTGATGATGAGGAGTGCTAACATTTGAGCCGAATTAAGGTCTACACAGACAGAGTTTTAATGAAGCCAGAAAAATTAGAGCATACTAGCAGGAAAATCCATAAGTAAAGAAAACATTCTGACTGGGTCTGCTTCCTTTTTGATTTCTAGGGGCCAAGGTGGCAGAATTCACAGACTCAAAGGCTGCTGAGAGTTTAATCATCAAGGTGCTGAGCAGTGCAAGGGACTAACATGGATAACTCAAATACAGCATTACTCCACTCCCTTTTTTGGTGTTTTTCTCCCCACCCAACTTTTCTCATACAGATACAGAGTGAAACTATTATTCAGCTGCCCAATAACAACATAAAAAGACCAATGTTTCCATTTACACATCTACTTTTATGATGTCAATTACTCACAAGAAGAACAAAGATAAGTTTACATAAAATAGTAGCAGATAGCATTTCTATGATGTATTACATTTCTCTGTCATACATTATGCTTTATTTTCTGTCCTTTATTACATTTTCTTACTTAGTATGAACAATATTTTAATCCTTTATCATTTACCCAAAGCAGGTATGACCCTGTTTCCCCATAGTTTTTTAAAGGTGTTTTCAGTAAATATTGCTTATGAATGTCTTTAAACAGCTTAAGGACTTCCATTTAGAAAAAAATCAAGGTTAGTAAGATTCATCATACTCACAAACAGTATCTGGTTGTGGATATAGCTAATTGCTAAATTTTATTCAGCCCTAGGAGACACCAGCAGCAAATCACCTCACAGCTTAATACTACTAGCAGCTCTAAATGGGAGAGAAATAATGTTACTCGAATCCAGGTTTTTAAAAATATATGTTATGATTCACTTCCATTAGTTCAGATATTGATGCTCAGACACTGGATATTGGATTCTCTTTCAAACAACAAAAGAAGCTGAGAAACAAAGCTGAAGATATTTTTAAATGTCATGGTAAAAAGTCACAGTGAAGTGTATTTTATTCCTGTTTCAGTGAATGTTTCTAACTCTCACATGAAAGATACAGTAAATTCCTATCAGAAAGATTTTCTCTTGGCAAAGTTTAGAATTCTGAAAATAGCCTTTTAATAAAACAGAACTCACACCCTCCTAAGCTGTAGCACCAAAATAACAGCACTATGATATATTCTTCCCTTATGGTAACAGACACTGTTGAAGCTGAACTGTAATTTGGCATACAACATTTCTATACTAATGTAATGTGACAATGTTATTATGTTCGCTATTTTCCATGTGGTCATAGCCATATTCATCTTCTCCAACCTGACATTAAGTTAGTTTAATATGGTTAAATTCTATTCTGGACCACCAGGTGAAAGCAGAAAAAGATTATTGTGTAGCACACTGGTGTGATGATGGTGGAGGAATATGTAAGCATTAATAGGTGATATATAAAATTTATAATGAACGTAAACTTTTAGCACAGAACTGGCACATAGTAAGTGCTCAGCAAATGGTTACATCCAAGAGAAATTTCATAAATAGCTACACCATACAATGTAGTGCAGCACACTATTCCCTACAATTTCAGAAGACAGAAAAATAATGTCAAGCTCAGAAAACAAAGGAAGTTTCCATGGGACAAAAGAGTTTTAGTAGAGATTGAAAAGGAAATTATATTTCTTCAAGCAGACATAGTGAAAGAATGTATTCCAGGTAGAATGAACGCATTTTCCAGGTGGAGAAATTACCATAAGCAATGGTGAGGAAATTGGAAAGTGTAATGTTGTTCAGAAAGCTGTGAATAAGTAAATTGGCAGTAATATGCCATATGGACAAGGTTCTGCAACAGATGAGTATGAACATGAAGACTAGGGTCAGACCATTGAGGTCCATGAATTCCACATTGACTAACTTGGAGAGTAGTATTGGACATTGAGGATATACTTGAAATTATTCTGCAAGATTCACGTATCTAGCACGCTTTGATTTAGTGAGTTATTACAATTACATGCAGCACGCTATAAAAAACACTGGGCTTATAAACCAAGGAAACAAACAAGAATATTATTCCTAGTAGAAGTGTACAGTCTTATAGAGAGATAAGACTAAACACAAGTAACTATAAGGAAAAAATTATGGCCAATCAAATAGCATAAACAAAATTATATAGGAAGCCAGAGGAGAAAAAAAAAATATTGCCTCTGGATAGGAGAATTAGAAGAGAATGATGACATTTAATCTAGGAGGAATAGGAAGAAAGAACGAAACCGGCAGAGAGGCACAGAATGGATCAGCGGAAAGAGGAATAAGAAATGGGAGATAGCTAAGAAATTACAATATATATCAGAAAAATTACACAGAGGATCTAAAATTTGGTATTGGTATGGAAGAAAACTTGAGGAGGTGAGTATATGACATTACCCTACACACACACATGCAAATCCACATACACACATGCACAGAACAATTGTTTTGTCAATGAGTAGGTCACTTAGACGGCAATTTTCCAGGGAAGAAAGGGTTTCACAAACACATTTCTCTAAAAACAACCTTTGGCATCATTTTGAATAGCACTTCTTTTTGAAAGATTCCTTTCAGTTCAATTAATTAGTGTGATTTATCCAAGATTACATTTACAAGCTATAAAGTATTCCCATTTTCCCATTGTTAATTATATCTCCAGGCTAATATAAATAAATTTTTCTAGTTACCCTAACCCACTCTGTGAAACTTATCAGCGACATGACATTTAGAAATTCTATTTTTGGGGAGGGAAGGTCTCATTTGTAATGTGGAATGTTCGTTCCCCCATTAAAAAGTTTTATTTCTATTTTCTTTTTGGTTTTCTATGTTAATTGGAGGCTGCAGTCACAGAATTTATGAATAAATAACTAACCTAGAGATGAAAATTTCATTAAGAAATGAAATGCCTTAAATAGCTTTATTTTAAAAGAAAAATCACCTTCTATACAGTAAAGGAGTTTGTTAAAATCCCAGGAATCGCACTAATTTTATTTGTGCATCTTATAGAAAAACAGTGAGATGTAGAGACAAGATTTATTTTGATCCATTTAAAAAGTGAGGAAAGTGTTGCATGCTATTTCTACTGCTTATTAATTCCACAACTTCAAAGTAACAATTGCTACTATATCTTCTACCAATTATAATTGATACAAAATAAGATTTGCTTTAAAATTTTGATTTATGTCTATGTATTCTCACCACTGAAATTCCAATGTATAAGCCAAGGAACCATTTCACATTTTCAGAAAACCCACTAAGAGGTAATGATTTAATCAAAATGCATGTATTCTGAGAGCTCTCTAAAGTAATTTTAATGCTGATTTGTGCAAGAGGCATATCAGGAGACACATTTATTGAATGACATTTACCTATTTAAAAGAAAATAACAAATAGCCTTATCATTGTCATCACCAGTACTATCACCCAAGAGCAGCATTAAAATAGTTTTCTGTAAAAATGATTTGAAGACAGCATGATACTTAAGGTTGTATCTTGATGTTTCTTTAGGAAAAGTCTAACAAATACATACATAAAATTATATTCTTTATATTTAACTGGTATATGAGGATACACAGTCTGCCACAACCAAATGGCAACTGTTTTGTAAAACATGGAAACTAGATTAAGCCTAGTTTGGCAGAAAAAGTTCTTTAGCAACATGAAAAATATTTTCACACCAAAAAAATCCCTCTCAACTACCACATGTAGTCATACATCTGTCAGGATCGTATTCAGGATGAAAAATTTGCGATAATAAAAACTTAACAAATATTCAGTCTTCTGATTGTCCTTGAAAATAAATTTATGCCATTTTCTGTGAAGCAGGAACAAATGCAGGAAGTAATTTGTCTATAGACATATATACATATCCTTATGAAAAGCACATGTAAGGTTGCTTTATGTATATATATTTATTCAGACTTTATGTAAAGTTGTTTATATAACCCAAAATGGCGTTGTTGTGTTTTAAGTGTGATTTGCCTTGCAGAAACACAGTGTTCACAAATGTATGATGATTTGAATACATGTTTATTGCTTCAGGTTTACTGTAATTCTATGGGAGATGAAATTAGTAAAATAAAGAACAAATACTTCTCCATCTACAGTGGCATGGTTGTTAAAGGCCTCTTCTACATAAATTTTTACTCTGTATTGGTTGTGTGTTTTTCCTATAGTCAATATGTTGGAACGGAAATTTGAAGACAGCAGGTAAATTGTACTTTGTTGCTAGGCTGCAACAACTCAGTTCAGTGGATTACTGGAGGTTGACCCCATCTTCTACATTGTGATGCACATATCTGTTGACATGAATACAGTCTCAAATAGACAAAGGTCAAAATGAACAAGCTCTACTCTTTCTTTAAATCCACATTCAAATTCAGTCTCTGCTGCAAAATCCAAACCTTCAATCATTACATCTTCTATTCCATCATCCTGGAGCTTTAGCTTAAATGTCGTAGCACTGACAACATATAGCACGTATTCTATTTTACAACCTGGTGAATTTGTCAGGAATATTCTCTTAATATGGCAGAATGCGATGTTTTGTATGAAATTCTTTTATCATTTTGATGATGTCCTATAAATCAGGACCTACTTGAACATTAAGATACAGAACTTCATCTTTTAGATCAGTTAACTCCATCTTCAAACCCTCACTGCTGTGATAGAAATTAGGCACTAGCAGATATGCCATGATATAATGTGAATGTTGTGTTTCATTTTCATGCTTATATTGCAATACTCAGTTAAAGGATTTTTAAGGAGAAAAACATAAGCTGCTAAGATACAAGGGAGAATGCCTGAAGGATAATGTTTGAACGTATTTTTTTAAAAGTAAAAGGCAGCAATGGGCTTAAAGAGATGTACACAGAGTGAAAAATTAGACTTGTAACCGTTCACTAAAATTACAGCCCTTGAGACATAATGATATGAAATTAAGTATTATTTAATATAAAACAATATGAAGATTCTTTCAAAAACTAAGGGAGAGTTGTCATATATTGGAAATGAAAAACATTATTTTGAACAAGGTGATCATTAGTCATTAAAAAATAAATAAACCCAAAAACCAAAGAATCACCATCATCACAAGATTTAGCCACTTTAACAATTATTTCAAAACTGTTCTTTCTGTAGAAACAACTGCTTCTATGGGTTATGACAGTTTGACTGACTCAGAGTTAATATAAGGACTTTCAATGTTAGACTTTAGATATCAAACAGTAACTGGAAGCAACGATGAGTATCAGTCCATAATCAGAGAGGTACTTACGGTCATTGCAGAGTGGTCCACTGAAGGAAGTCATACTACAGTCACAGCTGAAGCCATCCCATTGTTGCAAGCACACACCTTGATTGGAACATGAGTCCTCTTGGCAGGTTGTGCTGGGGCCTGCAAAACAATCCAAAGGAAACTTGGGTTCTTAAAAAAAATCCAAAAGTGTTTTATACATGAGCTAGATCACATATAGTAGTTGCCAACACCTCAGATGATATGTCCAAACTCGTTTTGAAAGTTCTAGTTCACACACCTGAATTAGGAACTGAGAGGCTGTAATATGAAGGTTTTCTTAAGTTTCAAGTATAGGATAAAATACATTATAATCATAAACTAAACCAACAAATAGCAAAAGCAAGCACATAGCTTCTAGTATGATTATCATAGCAGGTAATCTCATTCCAACTTCAATAATTCTTTATTACCATTTGGATTTTAGAAAATGAATGGATCTCCTTAACATTCTGACCAATGAATATAGACATAATGAGAAATGGAGATTATAACTTCATGAAATTGAGATAAGATTGGCAAAATAACTGAAGAGAGTTATGCAAAAATGCCCTAGAGGTTTCAGAAGGATAAAGTTATGATTGCTGGGTGTTTTGAATAGGTATGTTGGCAAGTATCAATTCACATGCTTTAACGATTTCATGCAATAAAACATAAAATTAAAAACTCCATATAAATGACATGCCCCCATTTAACATACAAGTAAAAAGAATGCTAGTCTATTTCTAAAGAATCATAACTAGAACACTGAAAAACAAAGAACTGAAAAAAGCATGATCAAAGCACTAAAGGCAATCACTATACAAACATATTCAAGACTGAAAGCCTTTATACAAACTATACTACAAAGGCTTCTTGCACAACGTTCAAGAAAGGAAAAAAATGAAATCCAAACCCAAATAACAGTTACTGCAAAAATGTAAAATATGTTATTTTAGGGTTTCCACTGTGTATTATGGGGTTTCAGTCTTGTTTTATACACACAGGGCTATCTACCTTGCAAGTCAGCTTTCATCAATGCAACTTTGTCAGCAAAATTAAAAAAAAGCAAAATATATTAAATGTTAGTAAGCAATACTGAAATGGGGCAAACACAGAAGAACGTTCAGATTCAAAAGGCATGCTGCTGTAAAGGGGGAGAAAAATGCTATGTAGAGCAAACAAATTAATACTAACAGCCATAAATCTTAAGAGAAGCCAAAAATGAGAAAGCGGTAATTTATTAGAATTTAATTGTACATATGTATACATATATAATGGTTAATTGAGCCAATGACATGTAATGAAGGAAAATTAAAAGGGCCTTTGTATGTTTCCTCTCTTGGATAGATATGAATGCATTACCAAAGTGACGTTTTGCTTATTTGGAACATGCAGTACCATTCATCATGTGCAGATACAGTGTAGACTATGATCATTAGCAGAGCAATTATCCCTTTCTATGTTTTTCCCTCTAGATCTTTTATCTTGCTCTTGCAATTAAGGCTTCAAACTGTAATGCCAGCCATTCACTGACAACAGCTGGACTTTAGAGTGACACCAACCAAATACTGCATAAATGATACTGTATATCATTTAGAGTGGACGAAAGAAGTAGGAAGAATGGAAGAAAAACTGCAATATAATCCCTCATAAAGGAATTTTCCTAATAAAATTTCCATGTGCAGCGTTTATCCTTGAACTTACCAGATTGGGAATATGCCACTTATGAATTTCAGAGTTACGTCTGTATTTTCTACACTTTCACAACTGTCTTCAACTCTTATAAACTTCCCTGTTAATAACTGTTACAGTAAAACCTCACCAATGGGAACTATCTTAGAGAAGGGTGAAAAGGGAATACAGTCTACCTAAATAGCTTTAGAGTATAAACTAAATATATTTTCTAGTAAATAAACATACAGATTTTATAAAGATAGAAAAACAGACATCAGCTAATTAGATGCTATTAATATAAAAGAGACAGCCTCTGAGGTGCCTGTTTTAGTGAATAAATGAGAATTTTCTGTAATTTTACTTTATATAAACAGATGATTTTGAAAATGGCTTCTAAACATGTACATGTACCTTATCATCACATTTCTATTACAAATTTTTCAGTAAAGGCATTCTTTACTGAATGTTATTGAATTTAGCCTAGCATATGAGAATTCACAAATTCAGAAACCATAATATTGTATATCTTAATTCTACAATAATAATAATAACAGCAATAGGTATAACAATAATAAAAACAAAAATAGTATTTTATGTAAGTAGTAATAATAATAAGACCTCCCAAGTCCAGGAAACCTGAAGAAATGTAACAGTTTTTTTTGTTTGTTTGTTTTTGTTTGTTTGTTTTGCCACGCAGTCTCGCTCTGTTGCCCAGGCTGGAGTGCAGTGGCTGGATCTCGGCTCACTGCAAGCTCCGCCTCCCGGGTTCACGCCATTCTCCTGCCTCAGCCTCCTGCGTAGCTGGGACTACAAGCGCCCGCCACCACGCCCAGCTAATATTTTTTTGTATTTTTTAG
The DNA here is from genome assembly GCF_037993035.2 of Macaca fascicularis. Lineage (NCBI taxonomy): Eukaryota > Metazoa > Chordata > Mammalia > Primates > Cercopithecidae > Macaca > Macaca fascicularis. The sequence goes on along the minus strand of NC_088387.1, from coordinate 71,501,412 downwards.
TAGAGAAGGGGTTTCACCGTGTTAGCCAGGATGATCTCTATCTCCTGACCTCGTGATCCACCCGCCTCGGCCTCCCAAAATGCTGGGATTACAGCGTGAGCCACCGCGCCCAGCCAGTTCTTTGTAACAAAGTTCTTTTTAAGAAAGAACTAAGAACCACTAAACTCAACTTAGTTCTTTGTAGCAAAGAAATAAGAACCACTTAATTGCTCAGTATTAATTTTTGTTCCAAACTGTGAGAGGTAAGTGGTCTACTGATCTTTATCCGATGGCATTAGAGATAAAAAAAATTAGCATATTTTTTTAAAAAATCTCAAAGCAATATTCCTTAGCATAGTTCTTTCAGTGTTAAGCAAATAAACGGGGAGTAACACAAGCCCAGTTTGGGGAGATGCCATTTTATCAAATAGCTATTTGCTCTCTGACCTGCACAGCAGAAGAAAAGATCAGAAGCAAGAACTAATGAAGATCCAGATTTTGGTTTTTGTTTTTTTCAAAAATTATCAGAAATGCAATTGAGAAACAACGCTAAACTCTAAAAATAATAAAACTACAATCTTAGAAAAATAATCTGCCCATATTGTAGAGCAGCAACTCAGAGTACCTGCCACGCTTCTATGTAAGCATACAGACGTGCTTTATTTTATTTTCATTATCACAATAGTCTTTTTATATTCAGGAATTACAAGACAATGCATGCATGTGCCTGACAAGACACATTTTTCAAAGTACTCACCTTCTAGAACAGTATTTAAACATTAATAGGCATTACACAAGGCAGAGCCTTAAATTTATTTTTCTTTTTAGTTATGTAATATTCTTTTTTTTTATCACTTAATAAAATTGGGAAAAAGCAACAAGGACATTTGTATCAAGTTATTTAAATTAATAATATGTCTAAAAGGGAAATAAAAATGAAGGTAAAACTACAATTTCTAGAAACCAAAGAATAATAGACAAAAGAGGTTAGGTGTCTCTGCTTTCAAGTAAGGTAAACTCGGGTTTGAAACTTGTATCATCCACTTATTAGGTGTGTGAACTCAGGAATGTCACCTTACTTTTCTGAGGCTCAACCTACTCATTAAGAAAAGGGCAATGATACCTAATTTACAGAGATTTGATGATTAAATGAGATAGTATAGGTAAACATATTCCCACCAGTGTTTAATCAATGATAGCTGTCATAATTAAACAGAAAATTATTCCTATAGATATAATGGAGCCTAGAGCTGAATGTCACAGTTGTATAAAAAGAGCATCTGTTAAAATTTCACTGATTTTATGTAGAGATGTTATCTTGACTATAGTAGGCCTGCTTATTGGTTGATTACCAGTATCCATTTTCTGTTACATAAACAGAAAAAAAAGCATCCAAAGTATAGTCTCCAGTGTAACAGCATCAGCATCACTTGGGAATTTGTTAGAAATGGAAATTCTAGGGCTCAGTCTCAGATCTACTGAATTAGAAACCCAGAGGGTTGTAATCTAGTGATTTGGGTTTTAATGATTCTGTAAGTGATTCCTGACATAGGCTAACATTCAGGAAACAATAATCTAAATAGACTTTGACAGGTTAAAATCCGTACTCTAGCTGAGGTGCATTTTATAAATAAAATGAATTATTACCCACTGAAATATGTTAGAAATAAAAGGCAACAAATGATTATTAAGGGAAGATCAAAAACTTTTTGTATGCAAAAGGCTTAGAGATATGTGGGTGTATTGGGTAGGAACAATGGAAAATCCTCACAAGATATTATTAGGTTATACCAAACATATGCTAAGTAGTCCCATCAATACGGATATGGAAGTTAAGTGATTCCAACGTGGTTTAGACTCAAATTCCATGAGATAACAATCTTTAGAAAGAGAATTTATTAGGTATCTACAGTTAAATCACTAATCTTAAAAAAATGTGTGAATAGTATCACCTGTACCTATAACAGTTAAATCTAAGATTATTCCTAGAAACTATACAGGTCAGAAATAATAGTAAATTAAAAGTTGTTCACCTTGATGTTGGAATGAAAGAATCAGGACAGAAAGTAATAATCTAAGAGTAAAGAAAAAATGGGGTGTCAGGGGGTGAAAATTATAAAAGCTCAGATACATAAAGCATTCTAGATAAGGAAAGAACCAATGCCATTAGTGACTGAGTTCAGATGTTCAAATAAGAGTTTAATGTGTAATTAATCATTGTAACCAAATTTCTTACTAGATTATATGGGTAAACAACACCAAACATCATTACTGCAAATGTCCTTTGTTAGTAGGTCTTGCTCGTATTAATCTACTTGCTTCCGCCCACTCACTCACATTGTATACCAGCGGTGGGGTCCTGTGTGTTTGCCTCTTGTTTTCTATCTCATTGGGTATATCTGTCTGCTCTCACCATTTCTTGTAGGTGAGAAGTCACATACCAAGCAACTTGTAGAAAGGCCTATTTTTAACAAATATGTTCCATAAGGGATTGTAAAACCTTTCTTTAAAAAATAAAACAAAATAAATGTACACATTCTCACTAATGAGATCACCTCCAAGAATTATGTTGTCCCACATTCTTGTGTTCATCCACTAATGGGAATTGATCCCCTTAACAATTTTGTTTCTCTTAATTAAAATTAACTAAAAGGAAAAAAAACATAGTTTCCTTATGTTTTACTGATGCATTATGCCAAAATATCAAATAAGGAAATATACTAATAACATTAAAAATGAACTCAACAACACCTTCCATTAATAACGTTATCCTCTGGTATTATTGAAATACAGTCTGAATTTCACCTAACATTTCATTGAAACATATGCGGCACAGAGGAAACAAATGTATTTTCAAATATAAAATTTCCATGTACTTTAGTAATTGCTAAATATAATGGCATTATTTTGGCTGAGAATAAATGATTCATAATCAGCTGGGGGACAGGAATTCAAATTTCTTTCTTCTTCTCCCATATAAAATCTCCTCATAAATCTAAAATTTTCAAAATGGCCCAAACTGTGTTCAGTATTACAGAAGAAGCAGCAACACATCCAGAGCCACAAAATTCATGATAATGTGATTAAATTACATTTATGGAGGAAGAATTTGCTCAAATAATCTGAGGTGTTGAAGTGAAAATTATCTAAAATGAAAGTAGCAATCAAAAAGTACTCCTACAGATCTTGGTCTGATAGAGAGCACAAAAGAAAAGAAGACACTTTGGTGCATTTCTGACGTATGAATATTAGCCTGGGGTAATACAAGAAACCTGATTTTGCTAAAATAAACTGAAAATATACAGGATACACTGTTTCTGCCAGGTACACATCAATTGAATAGTGATGAGAATGGGGTATCTGAACTTCATTCTCTTATTATTTGCTATTGGATATAGATTTTTACTTATTTTTATTTTAAAATATTTGTTAATTTCAGTAGCTTTAGGTGTACAAGTGGTTTTCGGTTACATGGATGAACTGTATAGTCGTGAAGTCTAACACTTCAGTGAACCTGTCACTCAAGTCTTGTACATTGTACCCAATAGATAGTTTTTCATCATTCAATCCCCTTCCCACCATTCCAGCTTCTGAGTCTCCAATGTCCCTTATACCATGCTGTATGCTTTTGTGTACCCATAGTGCAGCTCTCACTTACAAGTGAGTACCATGAAGCATTTGGTTTTCTATTCCTGAGTCACTTCACTTAGAATATAGGCCTCCAGTTCCATCCAAGTTGCTACAAAAGACATTATTTTGTTCTTTTTATGGCTGAGTAGTATTCCATGGTATATACATATCACTTTTTTTTTTTTATCCACTCATTGGCTTATGGGCACTTAGGTAGATTCCATATATCTGTAATTGTGCATTGTGCAGTGATAGATACATGTTTGCAGATGTCTTTCTGACATAGTGACTTCTCATTATCCTTAGCAAACTAATGCAGGAATAGAAAACCAAATACTGCCTGTTCTCACCTATAAGTGAGAGCTAAATGATAAGAACACATGAACACATAGAAGGGATCAACAGATACTGGGGCCTACTGCAGGGTGGAGAGTGAGAGGATGGAGAGGATCAGGAAAAATAACTCATGGGTACCAGGCTTAATACTTAAGTGGCAAAATCATCTGTACAACAAACCCCCATGACACAAGTTTACTTACATAACAAACCTGCACATGTACCCCCTGGACTTAAAATTAAAACAAAAAAGAATGTAGATTTTTAAAAATGGGCACAAGCTGATTAATACTTGCTGGAGTAGTATTTGTTTAATGCTATAAAGCAAGGATCATAGAACTGATTAACAAACTAATCAAATGTACTACATAACTCAAAAAAGAAAAAAAAAATCCATAGGTATAGCTCCCATTTTACATTGGGCATTAATGTGGGCTTGCAAACCGTACAGAAAATTTAAGGTTTATGAGATAAAAAATTGAAAACATGAATAAGGATGTCTAAGCCCAAATTAGGTATTTGACCAGTTATGAGAATTTTACTGGACAGTGAGATTCGTTGCCAGTTAAACAGGTGGAATTAGAATTATTTAGGGCATGATGACAAAAATCTAATACCTTCACATCCTCTCTCGATCTGTCCATTGCAGAAAAGAGCATCTGAGATGAGGTCCGGAAGCCGTCCATTTAAATCAACTGATGCCAGGCAGCCTTGAAAGCCTTCTTTGGCATGTACAAGTTTTGGTAAGGATTTGTATGTTTCTTTAGCTACTCCTCCTATATATAAGTCACCTGCAAGAAGATCAAAGTCTTTGTTACAAAAGTATCACGTCATTGACTTTAAACACACAGTAGGATGGAGAAAAAACAGGGAGGTTTTTCATTAAGTTAATAAAAATGTAAATTTATGACCAGTTGTTTTCCTCGAAGTGTTAAACAATAGAGGTGTTTGAATAATATACTGGCACTAGGAGACATTTCTAAAAGCTATTTCTATAGAGAACTAAAGTAATTCCATATTATGTGGCCAAATGGAAGGAATGTGGGCTAGCTATAGAGACGCATACCCCTGCGTTGAAATCCAGGCCTGGTTACTTGTAAGCCCTACATCTCTGAATATATATATATATATACACACACACACACACACACGTATATATATACACACACACATACTAGTTTCTCTAATTATTAGTATCATTGTTTCTAAAATAGGAACAATAAAAACCTTCACCAGAGGGTTTCATGATGATTAAATGAGATGAAATATATACAGCATCCACCAGAGCAAAAGTATGTAGTGGACACACAGTCAACAGGCATTATTATTAAATTCACCTTCTGCTTAGAGATCTCTGTGTCTTTCATTTCATCAGAAGTTCAACAAATTTCTACTTGTGTCTGAAGTCACCTTCTATACTGGGCTGAAGCCCGCTATCCTTGCTTGCACCTCTCTTGTTCAATAACTCACATAATATTCTGTATATAAGTGAAAGTTACATCCTTCTTCGGGTGTTTCTGTTTTTAGGTAAAATTACACTACTTTGAATTTTTAGGCTGCTCTGAAATCCGTTACCAAGTTTTTAACTTATTTTTCTAATTTTATTGCAGTTTCTAATGGAACACATTGCTTAGCTTTCCCAACTTTTTGTCTCTAAGTTTGAGATTCCCCAACTTTATGAACTATTACCAAAAAAAAAAAAAAAAAAAAAAAGAGAGAGGTTTCAATCTATGTTGGATTCTGTTTCTTTTTCTATTTCAGATTATTTACCATATCTGGATAATATCCAATAAATTCAATAACTGACTTTAGTAAACATTTAATCAACGTGGAACATAAGGAAGCTGAGCTCAAAATTCAGTAATATGCTGCTACAGCTCCAGTCTACAAGTTATGTAACATAATCTTTGTAGCTATTTCTTTAACTTTCATTTTCTTTTGAACTTTCTCATGTTAACCATTCTATTCAACTTCATGTCACTTGGCACATTTTCCCCAGTATAACACAAAAATCCTGCAATCTTACTGTTCAACTGTGTCCTTCTGTGTTGTCTTCATGAGACTTGGGAACAAAGAGAACTGATACACAGACTATTTGTTGAGCTGTAAGTAACAAATTCCTTGGTCTCGCATCCAGAAATATCCCGTCTTCTGCAGGCACTCATTAAACAGTAATAAGCTAACCTATTAGTTTGTAAGTAGGGTAAAATCAAACCACAGATACAACACTCTTGAACTGTACTGATGAATAAATTGAAATAGAGGGATCATGTGGCATACTCAAAGTCATTTAATGTTTAAAAACTGAGAACTTAGGTCCTTGACCTACTAACTAAAACTTAAGTTTTATAACTATATGATTTGCACTGAAAGTACTGGATATATTTACTTCCCCTCCTTTTACATAAAGCAAAATCTACTGACTATTAACCATCATCCTTAATATTAAAAGACAGCATGGTTTTGGTCGGGGAGGGGATACTATTTTTGAAGTATTATTTGATTTTCCTTCCATATTTCCATTCTGTCCTTTGTTTTTGCTGTCACTTAAATTTCAAGCCATTGTGTTTTAGTTGCCTCAGAGAAAGGATATGAATCAGAAATCAAAGATACAAAATTAGCTTTCTGTATTTAAGTCTAAAAAACCTAGACTCTTCGAGGAATGGAAGAGAATACATTGGAGTTTGCATAAGAAAAGTAAAGCTTTCCTATTCCTCATTCAGGCAAGCAGGAGATGAAGTTGGAAGAATCTACTTGTGCAAGCGTAGCCATTGGCAAATGCCAAAGAGGGTGTTGATTTCTAATTTAAAGACTGAGCTCTGGTGAATCTCAAAACCTCTGGTAAGTTTCAAAGAGTAATGCAAACCTCTGTGCATTTCCTCAGGAGAACTAAGAGGGAGCAGTGAGATCTCTGAAAAGAAATGGGTACATGGTGGACTTAGATAACCTGAGAGCTTAGACAGTCTCACAGAACGTTCTGTACTCCTCTGTGCCATGGGAGATATAGAACAATTTCCAGACTGGCACAGAAATAGCAAAACAAAAGAAAGAAAGAAAAAAGAAAAAAAAAAAAAGTAAAATAACCTAAAGGGGTTGGGTCATGCACACAAGAATGAAGACGCTGGGTAGCAGCTCAGTGAGCACTCTAGAATATTTGAAACAAGCTTCCATGCCACCTCTCTTTACCCACCCCCCGCCCCAACAAAAAAAAAAGAGTACGGTGGAACTCCCCCCACTGAGTTATTTAGATATGATACCAGAAAAAGAAAGGAACTAAGATTGCCTGAGATTGTACCTTCACTAACTCAAAGAATCAAAGCTCAAAATAGAAATCAAGGTGAGTTATAGAAAATAGAAAAGTTACATTTCTTGTACATCAGAGATTGTGGGCTGAGATTTGTAATTTGACATGATGAATAGCAATGAAAGGAAATACTACCTACTCCTTTCATTTGTTGAACAAAATTTGTTAGGAAATTTCTGCTCTCCTCCAGGCCTAATGAATGTAGTAGAGTGGGGAATTGAATGAAGAGTTCTTGGCACAGCTTTAGGCTTTTCAGATGTAGAACTCAGTAGTAAAAATTATGTATGGAATACTATATATTTACTAATAAATCTTTCTCTGTCTGATTGTAAACTCCTGAAGGAAAGAGACTGTGTTTCCCACAGTGCCTAGTACTGGGCTCTAAGCACGGTTGGCCCTCAATCAATATTGTCAGCCACCTTATGGATTGAGGCCACAGTAGAAAAAGAATAAAAAAAAGAGGAACAGTAAGGCAACACATGAGGAAAGTGCTAATTCTAAAATGCACTAACTTACTTCCTTTTCCCACTTGCTACCACAATCCCTATGTTTTTCTATTAGCAAACTTATTTGCCTGACAACATTGTAAAGCTTATTGAAGAGAACTAGTAATCTTTCCCTTGAGTTACGAAAGAGCAGAAAATATCAATTCAAGCACTGTGAGATACAAGCTTCAAACATACTAAGGTAGATGAGGTTGGGTTTCTAAGTAGGGGACTCATTCTTATTTTCATTACTGAAGCTGTACTTAGCACCACCGCTTAGTACTGTTTATAAACTCTTTGATATAGCAAATAGTGGTCTAAAGTCCCTTGGTGGGTTGCCACATGAAGAGAACAAAGAAACTCCTTTAGTGGTCTGAGCCCTGTGTACCATTATCACTTTATTAAAGATGCAGGTTCTCTTTTTGATCCTTGAAGTGATGGGTGAAAAAAAAAAAAATGACCCATTAGCACTAATGGGTCCTGCAGGTGAATCCCTGTGCATGTGAAAGACGATATACTTAATGGTCCTGTTTATGAACAAGAGCCTGGATGGGCAACCATTAAAAGCCAAGTTTCCTGCAGATATGAAGCTAGCCTGTTACCACTTCTTCAAAATGAGTGGCTAATTTTTAATTCATATGCTTTAAGGACCATGTAGGCAACTGATAAGGCAAAGGTTGAATTGGGACACTTTCAGCAAAAGATGTAGAGAACATGTATAATACCAAAAACTTAAATGTTGAGGGGGTGATTTTCTAAAAATAATCTCAATAATACACTTTTTTTTAGTACTGTATATACACAGGCACTATGTTCCTCTCAAGAGTGTTATCTGTGAATGAACTGGGGTGATATCATGACTACCCATTCCCCAGTAGTTGAGCAGTATTGACTAGGGAACACTGCACAGGCATTTTGGTTTCCTCTGTCTACAAACCCTGGTTCTGCCACCTACTGGCTCTCTCAATGTAGGCAAGTTAAGTTACATAACTTCTTTGAGAGTCAGATTCTTTATCTATGAAATGGGGTTGATAATGCCTACTTTGCAAGGCTGTAAGGATTACAAAGTATGTACATGAAGCATCTAGTATAAAGCATAGACTTAGCCCATGATTGATACTGGTATGGCTATATCAGTGTATCTGTAAGGCTACACATCTATGATGTACCTCAATCTATGCTTATTCCACTGAGAAATGCAGAAGAAGGAGAAGTATAGTTTGTCTCCTGTTTCTAGTACAATTGGAGTGACAAGATGTCAATTTTATAAATTTTCCATGCTATTTTTTCTATTGGATTTAGTTGACAGTCATTTGTGTGCTGGAAGTGTGCCTTACACTATTCTAAAAGCAGCTCACAGAGCTCCTTTGACTTAATTTGAAATTCGGTGGCACTAAATCTGGTAATATGGAAAGTTGCTTGACAAATATCTTCTAATTTGACACAAAGCAATTAAGAGGACAAAAAACAAACAAACAAACAAACAAACAAAAAACTCTATGAAGCCCAAGGGCCAGGTTGTCAGGTACAGACTAAACATGCCTTAGAAAATCAGAGAAATAACAGGTTTTTGTGGACTTTGGTTGCAAGGTGGGGGAGCATAGAAAAGTTGAGACAAGAAGAAAGTATGGGAGACATTACTATTGTAATGATAAAAATGTGGATTCCAGACACAGGGAACAGCACAAATGTACCATGGAGACAAAATTTATATGGCATTTAGGAAAAAGAATAAAAGGCTTGACTGGAAGAAAGGAGTTTTAAGTTATTTATTCAGTTATGTAAATAATATTGCATAAGTAAAGCCAAAGGAGAGGCCACTATAGAACTTATGACTGCTGGCTGAAAAAAATAAATAAAGACAATGAGAAGTCCAAGGATCAAAGCAAAGCAGGCTAGGAAACTAGGGAATTTGAAGCAGTAATAATCCGGAGGAGAAATAAAATTGCATTTAACATTGCATATATGGAATTTGAGTAGGAACACCCTAGAGGAATCAAGCGATACTAACCTGGGGCTTAGGGAACAGAGGTTGGAGCTTGGAGGCCTTCCTTGGGAGCCACCAACCAAAAGCAGACAAATGAAGTGGTAGAGATTTTCTCTTTGCTTAAAACAGGAAGCATAAGGCAATTAGAGTAAAGACCAAGCTCTGCCTTACAGTAGCAGAATGCAAGTGTCAAGGTATAATTAGTTCTTTGACTCAGCTTTCCTGTTTATTCACATGTACTTTTTTGAACCTCTTAAATATCTCACTTTCATTTTAATTTTTTAAAAAAGCATATAGAAAAAGGACAATTGCCTTATAGAGCTGAATAGCTAAAACTCTAAGAAATATTAAGGAAGCTCTCACAAACTTTTATAACTAGCATTTGGGGAAAAAGAAAAAGTGAAGCCACACACATTAGCTTACTTTCCTATAGCTGGACTAAAGAAAGGACAATTCTAGACACTTCGTTTTAAGAAGACGGGACCTTGGAGAGAAAATTTGGGTGCAACGCTTTCTCCCAATTCTTATTGTGATTGGATGGCAAAAGTAGTGCAATCAAGCTAGGGTAGTTTCTGAGAACATTCTATGGGAAGGGTGCCTTTAGGGGAACAATCGACCTCTGTCCCCAAATTTGTATCATTATCTTTAGTTTTAATATTGTCACACATAAAGGAATATATGAAGGTCAGACCTTATCTAGATAAACTGAGAGAGCCTGTCTTTAGGAGACAGATCCAAACCTCTAAAACAGGTGCTCGCTGTTAGATAAAAGAAAATGACCTGTAATATCTGAGAAACAAACACTAGTTTGCTTTCTTAGTAGAAAGCCTAAGTGTGACTGCTTAAATAAATAATATTAAACTACTAAAAGAAAAAGCATGGGAAGTTAATACTGTTCTAACCTACTTGAGCTTACAAGTAGACAAATAGAAACTTTTATAACAAACCACGCAGAAATGAACAATGAAAACCATACAAGATCATTTCTAAGTTCAAGGCTTATAAAATATTCAAAATGGAAATCAAAGCGTAAATTCAAGTAGATGTTTTGCTCTGAGACACAAGATCTGTGTCTTTAATAAATCTTTTTTTTTAAAGATTAATTTTAGAAACTCTTTGCTGAAGAGATGCTCATTGGTCACCAGTTTGATTTATTGATCGTCTTTTAACTTCTATATAGCTTAGTCTCCCTTAGTACATAAAAGATTTAGTCTTACAACAATCTATTTTTACTTCTTTAGTAAATAACCATAAATTATTATCTTTAGACTTGTCCTGAATTTCTAGGTCCAGCCTAAAATCAAACCTTCATCATCTCCCCTGCTATAAAATTACTTTTTCTAGACTTTCATGTTGTATAACAGCCACATTTCTAGTCTATCTGCTCTCCAGATTGGAATTTCAAAATCATTTTGAACTTTATTTTATATCTCACACCTTAGAATCAAACTACTACCAAGGGCTGAATGACTCAACTTTGCCAATACTTCTGACATTTGTCGTTTCAATTTCATTCCCATTTCCAGTTTTTATCTACTTTTCTCCTTGTACACACCTTTTAGGCACTAACCTGTTACCTGGTGTCGCTGTCTCCATTCAGCCTCCTCATCAACACTGTCTCAATCACTCCATCGTGTTCTGATATCTTCAATACCTTTCTGTATGATCTAAATTAAGTCTAAGGCTCAGAAGTGATCAGGATTCTGAATTACGTCTCTTCAAAACTTTTGCTAAACTTTGAACTATCTTTCCAAAATAACTTTTGCCAGCTAGAAGATTGAGATAATATCTATCTTTTCCCCACACTCCGATCTTTAGTCAAACTACGTTGGCAGCCTTTCTCCAACCCTGCATTTTCCCACTGCTCCATCGTAGTTTATGGTATACAATACTTCCAGCATGAATGCCTTTCCTCTTCTGATGTTGTTCTTCAAAATCCTACTGAACTTGGGGGACTCAACTCAAAATCCACCTTGGAAATTTGTACCTGTTTCCTTAGCCACAGATAAATATCTTGGAATCCTCATAAAAAATTGAACTCCTTTTCTGAAAATGATTTTATCTTTTTCAGTTCTTTGTATGTGGAAGCCTTATGTATCCATTAGTTTATAAATTATTTGAAGGAATAATCCTAAACACTTTCATATTCTCATTTTCACTTAGTAAGCATTTGATAATTATTTGTTGACTCACTGAATGAATGGATGAATTAGTAGTTCACATTCAAAAAATAATCATTGAAACAATAAGGACATAGGGAAGGTTTTATGGCAGCACTCATATTTGTCCCTGGCTCCTTTCACCTGAGCAACAATGAATTAATTTAATTGTGGAAAACCTTTCATCTACTGATCCATTTCTTTTTTTTTTTTTTCTTTTTTTCTTTTTTGAGATGGAGTCTTGATCTGTTGCCCATGCTGGAGTGCAGTGGCACAATCTTGGCTCACTGCAACCTCTGCCTCCCAGGTTCAAGCAATTCTCCTGCCTCAGCCTCCAGAGTAGCTGGGATTACAGGTCCATATCATCACACCCGGCTAACTTTAGTATTTTTAGTAGAGATTGGGTTTCACCATGTTGGCCAGGCTGGTCTCAAACTCCTGACCTCAGATATCCACCCGCCTTGGCCTTCCAAAGTCCTTGGATTATAAGCATGAGCCACCATGCCTGGCCTGACCTTTCTTAAACACAAAGGTGAGGCCATTCAGGTCATTATACAAATTTAGGGAACTCAATGGCATATTTTTCCCTTTCTGATGGAGTAACTTGATAGAGTAATTCATGACCAGTTTTAACTGACAAACACTGAATTTATTTGTAGAAGGAGACACAGAGGTGAAGATAGAGGTATAGAAACAGTTTGGAGTATTAATGTGTGTAGTAATGAGAACTCATGTATGAATCGTCTTTTCCAATTAAAACAAGTATAAAAACCTTTGGGGGAAATTAAATTTGAGCCTATCCTGGCCTTCTGTTTCATTCTGGCTCTGTGCTGCATGACCTGATTCATGCATCCTCCATAGGCATATGGACACCATGAACACTTCAACTGTCTCTCCAGACTCATCTGCTCTGCTATTATCACAAAGAAAGGCATACATTTATTTGCTCTCTGCGTCGTAGAACACAGAGAAGCTAACTGTGTGGACCCCTAGTGCTCTGCTATAGTGAGTTTGTTCATCCTCACCTGTACTTCCTTTGGATTTGCAGATGTTTCACTCCATCTAGCCTTTGGGCCACCACTCAAGGACGCCTAGGGTTACATTCCTTCTAGTTTGAAGCTTCTACTTCTTGGCTCCTCGCCAGCCACAGGTGTTCTTGATCCTACAGCAGGCTTACACATCTAGCAGTATATTGCTGTAGCTAAAATGACTTTGAGTTTCACAAAAATCACTGAGACAAATGAACTGAAACGTACAGAGTGCTGTCTGAGTGAGAGAGGTCCTCCTTATTGCCTTGAATCTTTGGTAATCAGTATCAGGCATTACCATGGTCAAAACCAGAAAAAACAGCTCTGACTTTATCATAATAATAACTGACATTAGTGAAGTATCCTAAACTTGACCAAGCATTTGCATATATATTGTTCTACCTGGTTTTTGCCTGTTGAGCTACAAGAGGAGTAAAGGTTATCAGGGATACATGCCACAGATGAAGAAACTACAGTTTAGGGCTACAGTACCAGAAAAGGGTAGGGTCTTATTGTAAGTCCAGGTCTTCTGAAACATTGTTAATTGTCAGTTAATTCAGACTGACATGCACCCTGTACACTTAAAGTGGTAAGTGGCCAATATGTACAGCTCCACAATGACAACATACAGGAAATTTTGGAGAGTTGTGGCTAGTTGAGAAAAGTAATGGTAATAAATGGTAGCAAAAATCCAAGCAAGTTAACAAATTCCTGGGCAACTTGTGCAATAAGAGACTCATCTGCATAATAACAGAGTAATCTCATAAAGACAAAGTCTATTTGCTTCCATAATAACAAATATTAGGTATTCAAATTCTGAAACATAAGTAGAATTCTTATGTTCAAAACTTTTTAAATTTTATCAAAATGTTTTTACCAAAAATCAACATCTGATTTTTAGATATAGCAGTTACTTTTCAATTGTCCCCCACAAAGAGATAAATCAGACACTTGTATGTATCCAGGGCCCAATCTAATACAAACCAGCACTTATGTGGGACAAGTTGGGGAGATGCAACCCCAATAAGATAAGAGTTTAGACCTTAAAGTTTTCCTGTAGTGAGTGTTGGGGAGTTAATATTGTTATTATCCATATGAACAGAACAGATAATTCTTTCGATATTTTGAATTTTTTTTTTTTTTTTAAGACAGAGTCTTGCACTGTCACCCAGGATGGAGTGCAGTGGCACAATCACTGCTTACTGCAAGCTCCGCCTCTCAGGTTCACGCCATTCTCCTGCCTCAGTCTCCCGAGTACAGGCGCCCGCCACCACGCCTAGCTAATTTTTTGTGTTTTCAGTAGAGACAGGGTTTCACCATGTTAGCCAGGATGGTCTTGATTTCTTGACCTCGTGATCCGCCCGGCTTGGCCTCCCAAAGTGCTGGGATTACAGGCGTGATGAACTTTTGTTTCTTATTTAAATTTTGAAACAAAACTGCCCCCCAAAAGTTTTTTTTTTTTTTTTTAAAGTATGATTCTGCAGCTTACAACAGGAAGACATTTTGTTTGTATGTTTGGCCACAGACTGTGAGGAAACCTGGTAGGCATGCTAAATGGGAAATAATAAAGTGAAATTGCTATGGGAGTGTATAGTAATCCATCTTCTTTTAAACCCACTCTATGCCAGTAATATTGTGGCAGATGGGGTGCGAGTTCAGGGATATAAATCCATGCCAAGCTAACTTCATCTAATGGCTTTAAATATTTAAATTTACCTTTAGGTAAAAAGTGGGTACAAATAGTTTCAGTTTTTTTCCTTTTGCCTTATCCAAATGACAGCCAGTTTAAATATCTGTGACATTCCTTATAGCAGACAATTCTGTCACTATTACAGGCTTCATTTTTTTTACTCACTGTGTAATGCTTTCTGGGACTGAATATGGATTTGCAGGGGTTTTCAACCTCACATAAAATGCTATACCTTATACGTGCATAAACAGTGCAGTTTGAAAGGTGCTTTTTTTCACAAGTTTTTGAACCAGAGTGGCTCCATCTTGAATAGGGTTGTGTAAAATAAGGCTGAGACCTATTGGGCTGAGCTGCATTCCCAAAAGGTTAGGTGTTCTTAGTAACATATGAGATAGGAGATCCACACAAGATACAGGTCACAAAGACCTTGCTGATAAAACAGGATGTGGTAAAGAATCTGGCTAATGGGCGCAGTGGCTCAGTCCTGTAATCCCAGTGCTTTGGGAGACCGAGGCGGGCAGACCACGAGGTCAGGAAATCGAGACCATCCTGGCTAACATGGTAAAACCCCATCTCTATTAAAAACAAAAAAAATTAGCTGTGCATGGTGGCAACACACCTGTAGTCCCAGCTACTTGGGAAGCTGAGGCAAGAGAATCGCTTGAACCCGGGAGGTAGAAGTTGCAGTGAGCCGAGATTGTGCCACTGCACTCCAGCCTGGATGACAGGGTGAGACTCCGTCTCAAAATAAATAAATAAATTAAATAAAATAAATAAGTTAAAAGAAAAATAAAAAATAAAAAAAGAATCTGGCCACCAAAACCAAGAAGGCAATGAAAGTAACCTCTGGCCATGCTCACTGCTCACTATATGCTAATTATAATTTATTAGCATGCTAAAAGACACTCCCACCAGCGCCATGACAGTTTACAAATGTCATGGCAACGTCAGGGTCAGAAAGTTACCCCATATGGTTTAAAAAGGGGAGGAACCCTCAGTTCTAGGAATTGCCCATCCATTTTCTGGAAAACTCATGAATAGCCCACTCCTTGTTTAGCATATAATCAAGAAATAACTATAAGTATACTCAGTTCAGCAGTCCATGATGCTGCTCTGCCTTTAAAGTAGGCATTTGTTTATTTCTTTACTTCTCTAATAAACTTGCCTTCACTTTACTCTATGGACTTGCCCCAAGTTCCTTCTTGCACAAGGTTCAGGAAAACCCTCTCTTGGGTTCCAGATTAGGGCCCCTTTCTCGTAACACTTTCACATCTCTTATTCCATTTGATCCTTGTTGCAACCATTCACAATAGGTAGAAAGGTTATTATTATCCCTACCTGACAGATGAACAAACTACCCTTCTGAAAAGTTTAGTTACCTGCCCAGGGTAATACAAGCAATACAAGAATAGTAATGTCAGCACTTAAGCGTTTGACTCCCAGGCTACTTCTATTTCGGATGCACCACACTCTCCTATTTTTACTAAAACCTTCTCAATGACAGTAGTAGAATAGATAGAGGAGTTTAGAAATGACTGTTCTGGAAATTAAAAGAGACTTATAAATAGGGAACAAGTAGCAGAACTTATGCAAACCTGTTATTTTTCTCAAACAGTGTACAGAACAATTAGACTTTCTTTCCCAAAATAACTTTTCTTATTTGAAAGACAGTTGTTTTTTTTTTTCTTATTTCAAAACAAATGAACATTTATTTTGGGTGGGGCAGACCCAGTGGTATAAAGGGTAAATATAAAAGAACAGCTCTTTCCTATAATAGGTCTTTTTAATGCAGGTGAAAAATTGGCACCGGCTCTCAACTTAGATATAAACAGAATAAAAAAAGGTTATCGCTACCGGCTCTCAACTTAGATATAAACAGGATAAAAAAAGGTTATCGCTACCAGTGGTTTTCTGTGTAGCTTGAAAGGACAAAGTAGTATAAAGCACACACAAAAAAATTTACAAACATTGCTAAAGAGCTTTTAAAATATTATGAACTTCCTGGAGTCAAATCACACTCTTGTTTTTCCTTAAGTATCTGAACATTTCTGTATTTTTTTTCCTAAAAAAGAATTCCTTCTGTGCTCCAAAGATGGAATATTATTAATATCAATAGGGTCACCACATCCAGTTGCTATAGTGTAATTCCCTAACTTAGGTCTCCAAACACTTTGTTCTTGCAACATAAACTATTCTTAAGGAGAAATGCAGATACTTAAAAGCAGGGATCCCTCCTCCAGATCAGAGAAGTGTAAGGAACTTTTCCTAAAGGCTAAGGAAATTACTGGCTTTGAGAGCTGAATGAGTCTGCAAGTAGCCTGTTTGCACCAGCCAATGATTGATTGATAGGCCAACCCCCAATCACCCAACCAAGTACTAGATTTGCCAAAGCCTGTTCTACATACCTATAAATGCAAATGTTCTGCAGAATACATATAAAGGACACATAGCAATTAAAGTTGTTAGTTGTATTGTTTGAGGAGGACTTCAGGAGCTAAGAAGATAGAACCAATATATAGATGCTATGCAAGGCATAGGGGAGAAGAGAACATATAGAAAGTAAAGTAGAAATATCCAGTTCCTTTGCAACTACCAGAAGTGGAATTTTCAATGTTATACAATGTAGTAGAAAAGTAGAAGTTTGATTAAGATTTTTTATGGAATAGAAAGTGTTTTATTTTATGATATTTCCCCTCAAGATTAAAATAAATGTTAGATTTTCTCTCTAGATATTCAGAAGTAATCCTTTCAAATATTTTGGCAAATATAGATGGCAGCATTTCAATACTGCCATAGACCTGGGTTCAAATTCTGTTTCTATCGCTTGGTGCTATGTGAGAATGAATAACTCACTTAAACCTTCCAAGTCTCCATTATCTCATCTGTAAAATGGGGGCACTTATAATTCATTGATCTAATTGTTGTGAGGATTAAGAGACCGTATGTGTAAAACAGAATACTAAAATTGAATTTCTGACTGAAGTGCCAACACAGTCAATATCAGACAATGTGAGAATGAGACAGACACCCAGATTCAACATTTATAAAGGACCAGGTAAAATACTGGTTCTAAGGCCCTTGAACCCCTCAGCTACATCAAGGAAATAATAATAATAAAATGGGTCAGAAATGGGAAGGAACGATATCTGAGAATATTTTTTGGAGCAGCTCTTACTAGGCAGTGAGTTTGTGCTCCTACATTCTAGCTCCAAGCCTAGCAAGGCAGATCTCAGAGAAGGGTCTCCTGGAGCACTTGCTTTGTGTTCCCGACTGTTGGGGGATGCAGAACTGGCACTTGACATGCTGAGAAAACTTTAAAGAGCTTGAGATGGAATGGAATGGAAATGAGAGCATTGGGAATAGGGTGCACTTCCAAGGTTAGGGGGACAAAGGATCCATGGAATCTCCTCATGGGCCACGGTGGGCCCCATGTGCATGACAGCAAGCCAGGCAGGGCTGCCCAGACACAGGGCAGCCCCATGTGGTAAGAGTCTGTGAGGAAGGAGCAGAAGCATCCCCCTACACAGGGATTAAGGTTGGAAGGTCCAACAGAAAAGCCTTGGATGAACCCAAGAATGCACCAGGAGAGGAGGAATTCAAGGGATCTGCCAGATCCAGAGCCCCAGCATCAGTTGATGTGCCGTGTCAAAAAGCTGTAAAAAGATAACTGCAGGAAAAGGCAGTAGCTGAACTTGCCGTTTCCCCTACTGCCAGTGACTGACCAAAGCAGAGTGGAGCCTCAATTTTGAGCTTTGATTAGTAACTCAGATTGGCAGTTTGTAATTTTAATGAATGCTATATTTCATAATATAAAATTATTATATAATTATCTTAAAAGTGAACCCAAACATTTATTCTAAATCAGTACATGGTACAAATACCTTAACACAATATATTTTAAAGTGATGGGTTGAGGTAAAAAAAAAAAAAAAAAAAAAAAAGATATTATAGCTTGACCATATTAGGACATCATGCTTATTTAATGTAATGCTTGCACATATAAACCCTTAACATGATGCATGACATATAGGCATGCATAAATGACATAATTGATAATAATGAGGATGACAGTGACAGTAACGAAGGTAATTTATTGTATCTTTGAATAGAGAATAAAGACAGACCCAAGCTATGAGATAGTTTTTCTCATGAAAACACTCAGTTTTCTACAATACCACTCTAGTGATGTGTGTGATTCACACATGTCACAGCCAAAAGACATTTAATGTCATTTTGGACATCATTTTGGGAAACTTAGTTCGTTGGGTTTCACAAAAAATACAGGGAACTACACATGTTAAAATTTTTAACTGTCAAAGGGCTGTTGTGTTATAGAAATAATGTTACATTAGTACAGGCCCTTATAGTGTTTGAATTCTTTTTACAGTCCCAGGACTCTAAGAGGAAGCCAGCGATGAGAAGCCTAAGGAGTGTGTGTATTGTGGGTAGTGGAGTGTGAGTGGGGCGTGAGGTGGGGAGAGGGAGGAGAGAACTTCCCACAGATAGGTTAGGAATACTGATAACTAACATCATACTAGCCAACCTCTAATAAACTTGAGATGTTAAATGGGCTCTGCTGTACTAGGGAAGTTATGGGAAATTGGTCTAAATATTTCCGACACCTGTCAGATCCAAATGAGTCTTACAAGCCCTCCTAGTCCTTTTTATAAACCCGTGAGCATCAAAGAATACACTGACAAACCCTGTGTATTCTTCTGGGAATTAATTGAGATAAGATACCATGTGCAAATATTTATAACAGTACATGAGATATGACAAGCCCTTAGAAATGATTAAAATAATTTCTATTTAGTATTACTATCATTATTGTTCTGGTGAGATGCTTAACCTCCCTAAGCCTTGTGTTAGTTTCATCACCTGTTACATGGCGATAAGTATAGCAATTTCACCAGTTTGCCACAAAAATTAAAGAGAAAATATATGTAGCTCTCTCACCTGATGCCTAGTAAATGTAGATGAGGATGATTATGATGATGATGGTGATAGTGATATGCCCTGCCTAAGGAAATACACAAAAGAAATGGTAGAGATGCTATTTCACCCAGGTCTTTCTGACCTCAAAGACTATGTTATTAATTATAATGCTATATGCTTTTCGTATTGTCCTTAAGAACAACCAAAATAATTAATTTCAAAGGCCAAACAGGGGCCACTTTTAAGAATGGACACAGAAAACCACGTTCACGTGATGTCAATGGGGAACACTGGTTGACCTAATGTGGTTCCTGAGGAGCACTGGAAGTGCCCTCTAGTGCATGAAAATATAGAGCCACAACAGCGCGATGCCATTAAAAATGCACTTTCTTGTTTCGGTAAAGATGGCAGATTTAGCTTTTGAGCTTCTCTACCGTGGGGGCAGCAACTTTGTTTTAAGCCCACCCAACTTTCAAGTCGACTTCCATGTTGACCCATGGCTCAAGAGGAATTGGACGGTATATGGGATGGAAGCTGGCTTTCTTCTGGGTCATGCTGAAACAGGGCAGGGGCTGCGTTATTCCTGAAATCCAACTAGATGAGACAACTGCCCGAAAATAACAGTGACATTCCCTTTTAGGATCTATAGTAAACAATTGTAACATTGCCCAGATGTCAGCCTGGGCCCCTATGTCCATTATAGATCTAGATGATTCTGGTTAGTACCCTCGCAATTGCACAGAAGGTAAAAATCTAGAGTCCTCCTTCTCCTGGCATTTCCTGTGAATTCCTGGGAACCTCTGACTGTTGCTTGGCTTTGCTATCTCATGTACTTCCTATATATAAACAAAGTCTCTGTCTCCACCCAAAAACAAATGCTGCTCACTCGAGCATTTATGAGTTTCACCATCTAAATATTTGAGTATCACCTAGCACCTAGTATTCTACCACCTTGAAGAATTTAAGCCCTATCCTCACCCCCTACTCCAGAGCAAGGCAAACCCAATCCCTTAATTCTTGCACAGCAGGTTAAAAATCACACTTTTTGAGCTTTTCATATCTTCATTTATAACCCAAGTAGCCTATCCCAATATTTCTTTAAACAAATCCAGTAAATTCATATTTGTATAATGTGACTCTGTCTCTTATTTCCTCATCCTGGCACAGGGAGGACATCTGTCTCGATCAAATGTCCTCTTCCAAGAATTTGGCACTAGAACTGCTAAACTTCAATGAATCTTTCTTGGGTATTTGAGTTGATCAGGGGTGAAAAGCCAGGTCTGAGAAGGCCGTATTTACCAATGTTTACAAAAGCAGAGAAAACTAGTGTGCAGAGAGGGACAGCAACAAGGGAATGCTCCTTGGGCAGCCGATCGGAGGCAGTTCACAGCCCCAGTGGGGACCAAGTGAGGCTGCAACACTGACTTATCGCTAAGAGCTTTCCTGAATATGCCTTTTATGAAGCCCAGCGTTGATCTTTCTCTGTTTTGTCCGTGGGTTCCTTGACTGCTATACCCTGTCCCTTTCCCCATCACTTGTCAGTCTCAATGGTTTTATGCTACCTGAACTCCAAAGACTTTTGTATAAGTCTCCCTTCAACAAAAAGAGGGAGGTCTCAGAGCCAGGAAAACCCTGAAGATTTAAATCCTACTTGCATGAGAGAGATATTGTCAGATATCTGCCTTCTCAGATGGCTGACAAAGAGCTCTTGACCAAGAAGCTCGAATTCTAAGAAGACAACACAGCACCACTCCTGGCATTCCCTAAAGAGGGACCTGCAGCGAAGGCTCATCTCTGGATGAGGCTGAGGTCTTGTGAGCCATCACCTGACTCTTGAGAACTCAGCTCTCAGCACTTGCAGGTACTTGCTTCTCCATGACACAAATGTCACCACCTCGAGGACATATAGGCATGCATAAATGACATAATTGATCTAATCACCACCGTGCTGGTGGTGGGACATGGTAAACTGTCAGCGTGTCGTGAAAGGCATCTGGGCATAGGATTGAACTTTCCAGTAGCCCACATTTGGCTGTGGGAAAAGCTGAAGAAAGCTATTTGTGCCTGTGCACAACCTCCCTGTGGCTGTTCTAAGCATGGAAGCCAAGGCCTGTGGCTGTCAGAGTTCAGCCAGTGCACTGGGTGAGAAGAAACCAGCCCCAGGGCTTTATGCATCTGCAAATGGGACAGGTTGGCACCTTTAAAGTTTCACCAAAAGCAGAGTCCCCAGGTGGCCCTCTCACTACCAGTCTCTATCTCAGGTCTCTGACTGATCACACCAATCATCTCCAACAATGAATCCACGTAAAGCTGCAGATTTCTATTCAGTGTGTTGCTGCAGGTTGTCACTAGCAGTCGATTGAGATTGATATGAGCAACACAACTTGTGTCTTCTGAGCTATGGTAAAGAAGTGTGAAACTGGGATAGCTGTGCAGGCCAATGTCTGTGGAGCATATTTCTCTCATATGTAAAAGGAATTGGTCAGACCAGACAATCTCCAAGATCACTTATAGTTCCTCAGTTCGTATGATTCTAATGGTGGGAAGAGAAATTTCAAATAATATTGTTGGAGGGAGTTGATAAAACTAAATATAGACAACTCGTAGTTAATGTCAGAGAAATTCAGAAACAAGTAAAATGGGTGAAGGATTTTTTTTTAAATGATTTTAGTAGAGAATAAACAATTTAAACTCTGCTGAAATACTGTGAACTGGGTCAAGAACCACAGGGAAGCAGAGGGAAGAACTTCCAAACCAACTGTTGGATGGCAAGTCCCAGATAATTGCATGGGAAGGGAATAACCGCATGGGAAGGGAATGTTTTAATCCTACTCTCAACTTCCCACCCCCTTAAGGTAGGATTAAAACACACTGACAAAGGCTTTACAGTAAAGAGAATAGATTGAGATGAATTCTGCAAAACCCGGGGATTCAATGGATGTGGCAGAAGAGAAACAGTAGTTTCACATCTCTACCTGTCTTTCAAGTAATTGCTCTATAATTCTCGTGTAAGGAAAGGAGTAACAATGTCAAGTCTTATTTCTACATACTCAGAACCTTATTGTCTTTGTTCTATACGATGGCAATTGCCTCCAAAGTGGTGTCTTTTTCCTGAGCCTTGGCTCATCCATCCCACTGAAGCCAAAGGAATAATTCTAACGAGTATTGTGAACTCTCCTCTGCTGCTCAAAACCCTTTAATTTCACCCTTCCCATCTTCGGCATGGCATTCAGGGCCCTTCAAAATGAGAAAATTACCTTGCTCCTTTCTCAGCAGTTACAGATGGCCTTCCAACACACAGCCTCCTTCTCTTCCCTTTCAAGTTCAAAAAGCTACCTCTGTGTTCACAGCTAATTGGACTAAAGAAGCGAGCCTGGCCAGTAGCAGCAGGGCAAAAGCCTATGAAGTTATAGCCTAGACCCAGGTCCACACATGGTATGAAATCCTGTATTGGGGGGAACTGGAAAGTGAGATGAAGTGGTGAGTGGACAGAAGTGGAAACATACACAGGAACAAAAGCCATAGGTGGAAGCCACGAGACAGAAGAAGCCAAGAGTGGAAGAAGCCAGGAGGCAGAGAGAAGCCATCTCACAGCAGTGCCAGCAAACAGAATAGAGCGAGGGTGGCTGCACTGCTGTCCTGGTGGGGCAATGGATTAGGGAGCAGTGAGCATGTGTATCCAAGGGAACAACCAAGAGGATGGCTCTTGAGATCCCGGTATGACTCCAAGAACACAGTTGTTATCCTCTGTGTGGCCTCGTTGTTCAACAGCTGAAAGGGTTTCTTGTCTCTCTTACTTCCTACAGGATCCTTAAAATAATCTCCTACAAATGGAAATAATGTGAATAAATCTCTTTCTCTTATAGACTAAAAAGAAACCACACACACACACACAATACTGATAACCCCCAAACAACAACAACAAAAACTAATAAAGGTGGCCTAACCACAGGACAGCAGAACCGCAGAACCTTCCCTCCATTTCCGGTGCCGTATCCTGCTCTACGGCTAAGCTCAACATCACTCTTCCATGAATATTTTCTATTGAAACAAAGTATCTGGCCAAGACAGGTGGGCTGTCAGATGTTATGTGTGGTGAATCTACAAAGCCTGGGCATGTTTAAACGTGATTATGACTTTGAACAGAATCTGGTTTACTGAATGACTGCAGTAAAGATTTGTCAAGTAGCAACATGAAACGGTATAAAATGGAGGGGATATGTGTTTTATTCAGGATTGGAGAAGGCAGGGAGCTGAGTAATAGCGACTGGTCAGAGATCAAGAAGAAAAGAGCAAGAATAGTATTTATCTTCAAATTTTGCTTAGAGATTGAGTATATTTGAAAAGAAAGTCCCTGTTGAGTTGTTTCTGATTCGGGGACCTTTAAGTGGCTTGGTAGTAGGATGAACAATGGCAGACAGTTCCCTTCAGGGTGAGATTTAAGGAGGAATAGGAGGAATGTTGAGGAGGAGACAAATGGGTGGTGATCGTGGTAAGAAGGAAAAGGGGCAAGATCAGAAGACAATGCCAGAGCTCAAAACCCTTGAAGGAATTTTGGGTTTGAGAGAGAGAATAGAGGAGGAAGAAAGAACAAAGTGCCCTCTGGGCTGACCTAGATGTGGCCCATAAATAAATCACTGTACTCAGTTTTACATAGTTTTGCTAGGCGGCCACCTGAGGGCGCTCTATGCTACACAGCTGGGAATCTAATTTTCCCCCATCAAGTAAACTATATATCCTCAATTTGCTGAAGGATAAACTTAGGTAATGCCTTAAATAAGGGTACTCATTGAAAGTGGGGGCCAAAAGCAATTCTTCCTCCCTATTTTTCTCTTCAACTAGATTAATGAATGAGCAAGACTGACCTCAATTTAAATCCCTGGGTAATTGCAAGGATTAAATACAATAACCTCAGTTAAATCTATTTAGCATTTAGTAGATATTTAATAAATATTAGCTCCCTTCCATATATATGCACATCCTGACATACAAATTTGCCAAATACAGGAACAAGAGAAGGAACATAAAGAGGAATCGCACCAACCCTTTATCTCTCCAAAGGAGGCAGGGCTCAGAAATCCTGAAATGAATACAAAGCTAGGCTAGGAAATCATTCCAGAGAGCAAATTTCTACTGCTCCTTTCATTGCATGTTACTGCTTGTACATAATAACCAGAGGGAATAGAACACAAACAGCTGGGAAATAAAGATGAAAGCAAAACTGTATCAGCAGGGAGAGACACACAACCCCCTGAGAATCGAGCGGTGTCAGGAAAGATAAGCTGAACAAGGTCAGCTGCGTGGTATTTATCTTCTGAGAGAAAGATCATTAGACTCCTGCCCATTTCTGATCGTCTCTATTGGGGTCAAGGTGGAGAATGAAATACATGGGCCCCAGTTTTCAAAGTTCTACACTAAAGTCCTGTTCCTATAATGAAACAGAGCTATGGACAAAAGCATGCATCACTATAAAAGCCAACTGTGGAAATTTAGATGTCTGAAAACAAAAGAAATTCTACTTCCCCTTGCAAATGGAGCAGGTTGAGGTTTCCCCAACTCCCGGGTCCTCTGTAGCACGTTTTGTGGCCTTCTGCTGCCCTCTAGTGTCTTTTTAAGGTATAGTAAAACATAAGGAGGATAAAAAAAAAAAAAAAAAATCTCCCAATAATCCTAACCAGCCAATAATGTGACTTCAGTCCAGGACTGGCAAAACAAACAAAAAACAGTAAAATTCTGAAATAAAAGCAAAACCAGTATTTATACAAAAATTTAAAAGTGAGTTAAATTTGGCCTCAACATAGATCTTGCATTATTTCAGGACTCTGTAGCACATGGCATCTCTATCAGTCAATGCACTTAAAAAAAAAAAAAAAAAAAAAAAAAAAAAATGCCTGTTGTTTTCTGCACATCTCTCTCAAATGATTATTGCCTTGGTTGGTGTCAGATAGGATCCAGAAATCTGCACTTCACAAACATCACTGCATGATTCTCATGTAGTTAAAATTGGCTGACCTTCCTTTGAGAAGCACCAAAGATAGTTGCAATGACTTTCAGCAGGGTGGAGAGTAAATCTGATGTTTTCTTTAATTCTTTAAGAATACAATCTATTGACCAAAATAAATCAACTTTATTTTTCCTGCAGCTCAATGCTACGTGATTAGTATGCAAAGAAAACACTGCTGTCTGTGTCTGCGCAAAGAGTTCATGTAGAAGTTCTCCTTTATGAATAAACCCCTCTAAAATCCAGTAGCCATCCAGGTGGAAAAAAGAAACAATGCCTTGTTACTCTTACTCACCCTTCAAACATCCCTCAAGCATTACTGCCACAAAAAAAGCTTTCCAGGTGATCCCAGCTTCGTTTCAATGCCCCACTACAGCTCCACAGCATCCTGTCCTTCTCTGTCCTACAAGTGCTCCTTCAATGCTAGTGTTCTCCTAGAGACAGAGAGCTTTCCATTGCAGAAACCCTGTTGTGCTCTTTCCTAAGTCAATGCTCCGTAAATACTCATGCTCTGGCCAACGCCCACAGCCACACTTACCCAAAGTGGTGATGATGGGAGACAAGAGACATCAGGTCCCACAGCAGGCTGTCCTCAAACTCCCTCTAGCTGATGGTGCACATGATAAGAGGCAACAGGGGATGACTGTTGCCATTGGATCACACACCCAATTTATCAGCCCAAACTTGGACTCATTTTAGAAACTTGCTCTTACTTTTCCACAACGCAGAAGGTATTATTCTATACTAATGATTAGCCCCTTCACATGGGAAATTCACAAGAAATTTTAATTATGCTTTTTTAAAAAACACAAGTACAGTGAGTTCATGACTATATATCTTAATATTATGTAATATGCCATTTTTAAATTCATAAAGTGTTTTTTTCTTTATTATGGGCAAAGCCTGTTTTATCTTCAGAGTCATGCATCATTTAATGCTTTAATAAAAATTAACTCTGAAGTACTTAGATGTGTTAAGTACCCCCACCAGAAGGAATCCTGGACTACAATCTCCTATTACCTTCACTTCCATTTGTTAATGAACAATACGCAGATATTTACTTCTCAGGAGACAGTGTCCTAACTATCTGAAGAAATACAATCCATTGTTTAGCATTGCTTCTCTGAACCCTCAATGTGTATGTGCATAGCACATACTTCAACCAATTATGAACTGCTTTTTTTTAGCCATTTTAATCTCCAACAGAGTATCCCTAATTTCCCGAGAAGTTCACTTATACTTACTGATGTCTCACCTACACAAACAGGGCACTTTTTGCTTTAGCTTTGGTGGCTTGGTCAACACACTGAATTTTACAATCTCTCCCTTTCTTTTGACAATTACCACCTGAGCTCACTGTGCTAAACAGGGAGGGGCACATGAAAAGTACAGAAGAAAAAGCACTTCAACCAGAGAGAATAAAGAGAAAGGTTTGGCCTGTAAGAAGCACTTCTTTGAATTTCATTTTATTTTTTGAGCCAAGCTATTAGATTTGTGGGTACAAATAAGATCTCTTTGAAGTTAACGAGAAGCCCACTGTGAAAGAAGGGAGATGACCATTCCTACACATTGTATGTGTTGAACAAATGAAGTCCCAGGATTCAAAATATATTCTGCAATTACAGAAAGTGAAACACTTTTCTTTCTCCTTTCACCTTATTTAGAAAGAGCGTTTTTCTCTAGAAAGAGTTCTGTTGAGGCTGGGTGCAGTGGCTCACACCTGTAATCATAGCATTTTGGGAGGCCGAGGCGGGCAGATCACCTGAGGTCAGGAGTTCGAAAGCAGCCTGACCAACATGGCAAAAACCCGTCTCTACTAAAAATACAAAATTAGCCAGGCGTGGTGGCGGGCTCCTGAAATCCCAGCTACTTCAGAGGCTGAGGCAGGAGAATTGCTTGAACCCGGGAGGCAGAGGTTGAAGTGAGCTGAGATTCTGCCACTGCACTCCAGCCTGGGTGACAGAGCAAGACTCTGTCTCAAAAAAAAAAAAAAAAAAAAAAAAAAAAAAGTTAAATTTTATCTTTCCATTTTCCTAACTCCCCTCCCCAATGTATCTACCTTTTGAATCAAAGGGAAAGATCCCATCAATAAAATGAGCAACTCTTTCCAAGAAAAATTATGCCTGCAATGACATCTGTGGGGCTTTGTGATGCATCAGGATAGAGCAAAGAATCCATGGGGTTGGGGGAGGGTGTTGGTGTTGTTTTATCCCTGGGCAAGTCATTCAAACCTCAGATTTTCTACATTGAGAATAACATGCTAATAACACCTTCTGGAATGCCTGTTGTAGTGTTAAAGGAGATGGGATACACACATATATTCTTAGTGAATCACAAAGTGTGATTCAAATAGAAACTTCAGTCATTTCTTTTCTATTATTGACATGTTTTCTCAGCATTTTGTCACGTACATTTGAGAAATGAAGTATCAATAAGGAAGAGAAACGTATGTTAAGACTTTCTTAGCAGCTGGTGAAAGAAGCATTCCTGTGTGTGTGTGTGTGTGTGTGTGTGTGTGTGTGTGTGTGTGTGTATTTGTTGGGATGGGGGATAGAATTCACTGTTGTAGACACAGGGTATCTAAACCAGGCTCAACTCCTGTCGGTCAGGGAGTCTGACAGTATCTAGGAAACCTTACCAAGGAAAGAAAATTAATAAGCTCTAGAATAAGCTCCTATATATGTGGTTCCCTGACTCCAAATCAGTTGAAAACTATTGGGACTTAAGTAACTTACAAATGCCTTTTTAATAGCCAGACTAGTATTATATTTTTCTAACTTTTTACATTTTAATCATGCATGCTTTCTTAGGTGCGGCATTTTTTGAGCTGTTATTAAAAATACATAGGTTCCTACCACATTAAAGGGGAGCAGAGACTTGTGTGTTGTATTATTAATTATGTGCTGAAAATGAAATTCTGGTCAGTCTTTGCAGAAGGTACAAACACACTCCTAAGCAAAGGATTTCCCATGTGAAGGGAGACCGTGAGGTGCAAGGCTGGCTACTCGGACTTAACATGCACTTACTCTTGAGGTCTAAGTTCCTGGCTCCAGCGGTGATTTGCGTTGTGATTTTTGTGTCAATCTTTACAGTGTGGAGGTTGCTGGTGTCCCTTGATATCATCACATTGTGCCACTGATTGTCATTGAGAGGTTTATTTGAGCTTCCTTTGATGAGGTTAGCACCATTTCCCAAATCAAACACGTAATGTAAGTACCTGGGAAAAAAATGAAAGGGGAAAGTGCCATCACTTTTTAAATTTGATGAAGCTAAAGTAGACATTACAAATGGAGATTTTTTTTTAAAGTGGTTCCATCCTTACTAGAAGTCATGACAATGAATTACATAGAAACTCAGCTATCAGGAAGGTAACAAACATTATTCTGTTTCAGCAAGGAGGATTATTAAGTGTCTTCACTAAAGGAAATGGTGAAAATTATTTTTAAAATCATAGTCTACATTTAACTTTATGAATTTGGAAAGTAATATCTTTCACCACACATTTCCTATTTCCATAATTCCCTCCATCCTTTTCTAACCACTGAAATGGCCATTCTTCTCATTCTTGCACCTGCTTTTCTCCTCTATCTCAATTCCCTGTTTGAGTATAGGGAATGTGTACTCATCCTTCGACAACCAGATCAAACAGCCACTCCCTGCTCCACACGTTTTTCTAATTTCCCTGAAGACTCTCCTGAGCCTTTGCATGTGATCATCTCAAGAAACATGTCACAGTGCTTTTCTTTTCTATTTATGTGTTCATCTACAAACCCTAGGATTGTGTGTTGGTGTGTGTGGGTGTGACTCGGGGTGGTAGAAATCTGAGATGTACATAAGGGTGGTAGAAGTATATATATTTATATCTGTGCATGGCACGTGATGTAGCATATTGTAAATATGGAATAATATTTGCTGAATGAGTGAATAAATGCTCCTATCAATTAAAATACATTAAATTTTCCTCACAGTTTTAAGGAAAGTTTACATAAATCTTCCTTTCTAAATTCACTGAGGAACTCTGACATAGAATGAAGTTTGAGTTAAAAGGATTTTTTGAAATTTAAATAATCTGCATATTGAATTGGCTATTTAATTTAGCTTAGACTATCCTACAAACTTGTAGCAATGCTTTTGTGGAATTACACTGTGCGTAGTCAGGAAGTGCCCAATTGAATCGTAAGATTCATGAAAGGCCTACCATAAATTAGAGCCTGATGTACTTTGTACCTCGTATGTGAAAATGTAGGTGCAAAAAACTGTCCTGAATCCATATTAATTTAAGATACCTAAGAGGTGATTTAAACAAATGCATTCTTATTTGTCCTCCACCTACTCCGGCCCCCCGCCTTATGAGCCAGTGTGTTCTTCTTAGTGTATATTTTTGGAAACTGATGTCCGTTTTTCCAGTTTTATTTCTTTGTTATTGAACAGGCACGTACTCACCCTTTAACTAATTCAACCACAATAAAGTCATTTCCATCCCCACTGTTATATAGAATTAGTCCATCTAGGGATGTTGTCTTGAACTGGAAAAAAAGATGCATAGAAGTGTAGGCTTGCAAGGTAGCTAAGGCAACATAGCTCGATTTGGTCTTGAAGGTGACAGGATCTGCTATGATGTTCCTGAAGCCAAATCTGGCATTGAGCTCACAGTAATCTATGTCGCCATTTTTACACAGATCAATGTATGCCATTCCATTAAATGTCAGGCTCTGCAGGTGTCCAATGAAGTTGGAGGGGACAGAAGAAAGATACCGTCGTTCTGTGATGATGCCAGTCTCTATGTTATGGAACTCCAGCCTAGTATGATCACCTGCCATTTGACCTAAAAGAGAAGATAATATGAGATTATTTTCCATATCTGAAAGGCACTTTCAACTTTAGGCTTTCATAGCAATATCACATTGTAAAATACAAGGAGCCAAATACCTCCTTGGTACTCAGTTGTATATAGTAAGAACACTTAAATGATGCTAAAAGGTAAACCTGGATTATGTAATAAAACATTCTAAGGACAGGTTTTAATCTGTCCAAATTTTAGTCTTAACAAAAAATTCCTCATTAACAAAAGTAATGGTATTTTTAAATTTATTTTATTTTATTTTATTTATTTATTTTATATATTTTTTGAGACGGAGTCTCGCTCTGTCGCCCAGGCTGGAGTGCAGTGGCACGATCTGGGCTCACTGCAAGCTCCGCCTCCCGGGTTCACACCATTCTCCTGCCTCAGCCTCCAGAGTAGCTGGGACTACAGGCGCCCGCCACCATGCCCGGCTAATTTTTTGTATTTTTAGTAGAGACGGGGTTTCACTGTGTTAGCCAGGATGGTCTCAATCTCTGGACCTCGTGATCCAGCTGTCTCAGCCTCCCAAAGTGCTGGGCGTGAGCCACCACGCATGGTAATGGTATTTTTTAAAGGCGAAAAATAAACAAATTAGCAAGAGAGTGAGGAAACAGTAAAAGAAAGAGGGAGGAAAAAGGGAAAGAAGGGAGGGTGCACAGAGACACGCATTAGGGGCAGTGATTATTCTCAGGCATCCCACTAGAAAGTGATATATCTCAGCTTCATGGTTAGGTAATGTTATTCCTTATAAATGTTCTTCCAGGAAAAAAAAAAAAAAAAAGACTATATAGTTCCTTATACCCAATAGAAACAGTGGAGAGTTGCAGCCCTTTCTTCCAGTAATGAAACATGAAAGTGTGTTTGAAGTTAAATATATACTATTCACTTTCCCTCTTCATGCTCAATAATGGCCACAGTTTTTGTTCACGTCAGTCTTCTAAACACATTAGAAATCGTGTTGATTTCTGGACCTATGCCATTTTTTTGGTCCTTAATTTTTGTATAACTAAATTGAGCAAAATACACTAATTGAAAGCCTGCCCAGTTTTGATAATACCAGTAAAATTAGCCCACCATGCTCCATACCACAAGGCAAAAATCTTTAAACATCCTAGGATGAAGCTTGGATGCAAATTTATTTAGCAATTGACTATTCCATTCAGTCCTCATTTCTTTCTATCCCTCCATATTTCTCTGTCAAACCCATTAATAGCAAACTTAGTCCCGTCTTTATCTCCAGAGTGATCATTTTACCTGTTTGCAAGGTTGAAGGTAAGATAAATAAGCAAAGATGTGAACTTGTTTTCTAAATATTACAACACAACATAAATATAAAGTACTTGTATCAGTACTAGTGGTTCACACCCAACATCTTGCTCTTATCTAAATAAACTGTCAGTCACTCTCTTCTGCAACTAAAAATGTTCACTTATGTTGTAATCAAGTTCTTCCAGGTGCTAGCTTCCCCACCCGATTTGCCATAATTGGAAAATGTATCAAGTTAAGCCATTCCATCATCCATGTTAATGAAAATATTAATTAGAGCTAATCCTAGAATCAGCCCCTGACAAAATGCATTGAACCTTTTCTCCAGGGGTAGTGAAGACTGAAAAACCACCTATGTGTGTCCCCTTCAGCCAGTCTGACAAATTTCCATCTCTATAGTCAAGACAGTAAAATATTAGATAGCATTTTAAGGAAACATCTGTAAGTAAAATTTCGATGGCATGCTTTTTGTTGTGCAAGAAAAATTGTTTATATATTTGGTTAATTGTCTTTGATGATTATACATGTATTTATGCACAAAACTCCCCTGAACTGTACTTAACCCTATTTCATTTTCAAACACTCTTTATTAGTTTTAATCCTGGAAACAACATTCTACTCATCCTTGGCATGTTCTCTTTTCAGTCATTGGCTTGTTCTGATTCCCTTTCTGCAAACATTTTTAAAACAAAAATGTCACCATAAATAATTGTTTCGTTTCTTCCTACCCTCACCACCATACCTCCTGATTGTCTACCTGATGCAAAAGTACCATTACATCCTTGCCAGTTCTGGTTTTTCCTGTGACATCATTTCTATCTTCTCCCTCAGTTCTTCCTGTTCAATGACCTCAATATTGTTCTGTGGGGATCTACTTCTTTGGTAACAAATAAAATTAATATTTAATTATTTCCAAATATAAATCTCTAAAGACACCAGCAACATTGAATTAAGAAGCTAAGTACAATGAAGAATATGAGAAGCTTAAAAAATGGGCTAGGCACGGTGGCTCATGCCTGTAATCCCAGCACTTTGGGAGGCCTAGGCAGGTGGATCACCTGAAGTCAGTAGTTTGAGACCAGCCTGGCCAACATGGTGAAACTCTGTCTTTACTAAAAATACAAAAAAATTTGCCAGGCATGGTAGTGGGTTCCTGTAATGCCAGCTACTCGGGAGGCTGAGGCAGGAGAATTGCTTGAACCTGGGAGGCGGAAGTTGCAGTGAGCCGAGATGGCGCCATTGCTCTCCAGCCTGGGCGACGGAGCAAAACTCCGTCTAAAAAAAGAAAAAAAAAGTCATGTGGGCCTTGCCTTGATTTTTATTCGATGCTACATTAAAATATGAGCCTTAACTCAGTGAACCCTACCCTGATTCTGAAATTACCATGTTTCATCTTAAAGGCTCTATTAATGAAACAACCAATAGTAAAAAAAAATTCTGAAAAAAATATTTCTAACACTTGAAATTAAACATTACCCCCAGTTGTCAAGTTCTTAGCAGCTCTAAAAAAAGGAAACACCAGTTAATTCCAGACTAAGGAGTTCAGCAACAAAAATAAGACAGTACCCATTTTCCTTTCTCAAAGGAATAGGATATGCACAGAGAGCACAAATAATAAAAAGGTAGTAAAACAGCATTGAAGCAACTATGGCCCAGTTACATGAAAAAAAAACATTATAATTGCAGTAATGGCAGATATATTTGTTCATTGGGGAGAATTAGCTCCCAAAACCCATTATTTGATGACTAAGAAAATATTAACTAATTGTTGCCTTCTTTAAAAAACATTATTTTTTCTCAGGATTTTACTCCAATGTTTAATCCTCATCAGTAATATAGCCGCTTCTACTACTGTAGATATTTGTTGATTAAATAAGAAAAAAATTATAAGACTTTGAAGGGGAAAGATTTTAATGTTCTAATCATTTAAAAATGCACTACCCAAGGAGAATTTGGAATTAGCAAAATGCCTCTGATCAAAATACCTAAGGTATAGCAGATTGACAATAATCTCCAACAAGACAACAACCAAAACATGTTTCCTAGATGCTGTGCTTGTATAGAAATCTCAATATTTCCAAGTCAAATATTTTTACCAAAGTAGATAGCAAGGTTAATGTGTGTTCTGTGTTAGGTTACATTTCTCATGTCGAGCAAAATAACCCTCCCTTATGTTCACTTGTTAATTCACCTAAAATTACTGATTGTGTGGTATATGTGTCAGGTGCTAGCCTTCGTATTGGAGAACTAGTGTTGAGAGGAGCAGAAAGGGCCCATTTTCTCCAAACTCAGGGTCTATTGGAGAAAAGCAGACAAAAGAGGTAAGGATGTAATTAAATATATAATAACAAAACTCAGAGAAATGCTATGAATTTCATGAATGGGGTATTGTGTTGCTTAATGTGAAATGGAAGAAGATGCCTAATTTGATATTTAAGCTAGATTTGAAGAATTAAAAAGAGAAAGCTATGCTAAGAATCAGAGAAAGGCAATCAAGGGTGGATTCCAGGAAGGGGAGACGAATGAAGGAAGGCTTCTGGATGAGAAACAGCTAGAGAGCATGGCTGGGGAACTGGGAGCAAGTAGGTTGGTGACTCACATGGAATTGAAAGGAGTGGGAGTGCCAGAGTCCAGATTTCTCACAGTGCTTCTTATATTCAGAGCTAAGGAGGATTTGAAGCAGGGGTTAACCATGACTCGTGTGTGTGTGTGTGTGTGTGTGTGTGTGTGTGTGTGTGTGTTTATTCCCTTTATGGGTGCAAGATGTTGGATAGTGAACTATGGCAGCTATAGTAGAAATGAAAATCATCAACAAAAAGATAATTTTACAGATATAATTTCTAGGGTTTACTAATGATGTACAGAATGATAGAAATGAAGGGAATGGTGATGCCTGGCTTCCAGGCTTGGGTAACTGGATATATGTTGAACGCTGTTCCATAAAGGACATACACACAGAGATATAAAAAACACAATTCTAGAATTTTTTAGACAGACTGGATGATGAGTTGAAGCCCAGTGACTTTCCACTTAGGGATTCCACATAATTCGTACAACCCCTTGTCATCTACGACCTAGGAAATCTCCTTCCTTGGGCTTCTCTGCTGGCAACTACTATCCTCATGACCCTAGGTGATGTGCAAACATTCCCAAGAACAGCCTGAATATGTACTGCCCTGTGTTCCACAGATACCTGACTTAATAGAATTACTATAAAACTTAAAGATATGGGAAAATGTAGGACTTTGCATGAGGAGTCTCTAGTAGTTTCCTTTTGAAAATTCTTCTCATTCGGTGATTTCTGACTTGCTGTAAAATGTAATAAGAAACTCCCATTGCTTCTCTGATTTATGGGTGGCTTCAAGTGGCCAGTAGGATATTTGAAAGAAATCTCAATCTAAAGCTTTCATTGCCACATTTGGAAGCCTTTTATGTACTATGTAAATCAAGGCTGAATCATTCTTATGAATTGTTGGCTTTCATGAGATCTCTGACAAAAAAGGAAGGAAGGAAGGAAGGAAGGAAGGAAGGAAGGAAGGAAGGAAGGAAAAAATCAACAATGTACCAAAGTTATTTAAAAAATAACTCAGCATTTGATGTTAAGTCTTAGGAAGAAATAAGACAAATAGTCATAAACTAATCCTGACTTGTTAGTTGGTTTATTGACTGTAGTGGTATGGGCAAAGCGATTTTGAAACTATTCTAGATGCATTATTGGATTAAGCAAATGAATAAATGACATTACTGGGAGCCAGGATTCT
The DNA here is from genome assembly GCF_037993035.2 of Macaca fascicularis. Taxonomy (NCBI): domain Eukaryota; kingdom Metazoa; phylum Chordata; class Mammalia; order Primates; family Cercopithecidae; genus Macaca; species Macaca fascicularis. The sequence goes on along the minus strand of NC_088387.1, from coordinate 71,466,008 downwards.
CATCTCGGACGAAAACACATGTAAGTATGGAATGGGAAAAATAAACAATGCTGTAGGTATGAAGGTAACAGTGTAAACTCACACTTTATAAAATGTGTGTGTGTGTGTGTAAACTCACACTTTATAAAATGTGCGTATGTGTATATTTATGTGTACATATAATGTATATGTCTGTGTGTACATACATTTACATGTATGTTTGGGTGTCGGTATATATACTTGAATACATTTCCTATCTGTCTGCTGAAGGGGTTAAGAAGCAAAGATACCCCAGTAGCATTGAGGACACCTACCACCCAAATCTTGATCTATATCATTCCTCATAAATGGTAATTAAATGGCTAATTCTAGGGGCGAAGTATAGTAGATAAAAGTTGTAACTGGAACATCCTGTTATTTCAAGAAGTAAGAAAAGGGCCAGGCACGGTGGCTCATGCCTGTAATCCCAGCACTTTTGGAGGCCAATATGGGCGGATCACCTGAGGTCAAGAATTCAAGACTATCTGGCCAACATGGTGAAACCTCATCTCTACAAAAATTAGCTGGGCATGGTAGCACACGCCTGTAATCCCAGCTACTTGGGAGGCTAGGACAACAGAATCACTTGAACGTGGGAGGCAGAGGCTGCAGTGAGCTGAGATCACTCCACTGTACTCCAGCCTGGGCAACAGAACGAGACTCCATATCAAAAAAAAAAAAAAAAAAAAAAAAAAAAAAAAAAAAAAAAAAAAAGAAAAGAAAAAAAAGAAAAAAGAAAAGAAAAAGAAAAAAAAAAAGAAAGTACTAAAAAAAAATGAAGGCATGTCATGAGATCATAGAGGCCAACTTAATGAAATTCACACTGGCAAAAATTGAAAAAAACATTTGGGCACCAAAATCATAAGACAGAGTAATTATGAAGTATTATAAAAACATAGCAATAGTGGGTCTACAACAAAAAGAAAAAAAGGAAAGGAGGAAGACAGAAAAAAAGAGAAATGAAAAGAAAGACCAATTAAAAAAAAGAAAGAAGGGAGAGAGAAGAAGAGTCCTTGCTTGCAGCAGAATGCTAAGCATTGACTGTAAATGTGGAAGGAGTGCTGGAGTTTGAAAATAATCAATTTTTGTAACTCTCAGTGCAAAGACTGAATCAAGTAAAACTCTCCAGTAGATACTAAATCTAGGGCAAAATTGTGATGAGGTACAGGATATGTGCATGGTCTTAATATCTCCCCATAGACAGTTTACTAGTTGAAAGGGACAAATCGTGGTAATTACAAAATGGAGAAAATGGACAACACGTTGACCTAGTGGTCAAATTAAATCACCAAAGACATGGGCAGCATGTGCTCCGATGGGATACTGTACAGAGGACATAACAACAGCAAAGCAGTATTTCATCCAATAATGTAAAATACACATTCAATCATGAGGAGACATCAGATAAACATAAACTGAGTGACTTTACATTAATACAAAACAGGAAGAGATTATATACTTCAACAATGTTAATGTAATGAAAACAAAGAACGTTCATGGAAATGTTCTGGATTAAAGGAGGCTAAAGAAACATGACAACTTAAAAAAAAAAAAAGTAGCTGGCCCTAGACTGCACACTGTGCTGGAGGGGAAAAATGCTTATAGCATATTAATAACATTGAATCAACTGACAAAGCTGGAATATGGATGACAGATTAGAAAAATAAATTGTATCTATGCAAAGTTTACTGAAGTCAGTGGCTTTTATTTCTTAAATAAGGGGATATTCCCATTAAAAAAATATATATATATGGTGAAGTATTTCAGGTTAAAGGGACATTGTGTATGTAACTTACCCTCAACTGGCTAAGAGAAAAGTAAGAAAGAGAGAGAGAAGAGACAGTGAAAGAGCACAAATGTCAAAACAAGTTGGCTTAAATGTTCACAATAGTAAAGCTATAAGGGTATTCTTTGTATTATTTTTGGAACTTTTTGTAAATTTGAAATTATTTTGAAATAACTTTCTAAAATAAATTTCTTAAAAAAATGTTTTTCACCATTCTTCGGTTTTCATCCCTGGTACATCCACTGCAGTAAAGGACTTATTACTTTACATCCTGGACCATCTAAAACACTACCACATAATTAATTTCGCTCAAAACATATTTTCTCCATTTACTCTTCAGTTTAAATGCAGTGACTTCCAATTTCCTGAAAGTCTACGAAATATGAACTCCTTCATCTAGACCATCAACTCATTGGCCTCAAAAGGCCATTCTAGCCATGCCCACCGCCATATGTTTGCAAGAAGCAAAATAAAGCTTCTTAGTTCCCTGAACATTACTCTAGCCCCATCAGCAACATTCTTTCTTGTGTGGAATTCTCTCCTGCATTATCCTTTCTTTAAAGCCTAGATCAAGTATTATCAATTGCTTTAACAATACCTGAAACCAAGTTCCTCAACTTCTCTTCTGAACTCCAAGACCATAAAGTACTCACATCAACCATTCAGTAGTTCATCCATTACTCTATGTAACATATCATACTCCATAATAATCTGTGTTTTATATGTATGTGTGTATTTTCCTTATAATAGCATGCATTGTCTAAGAAAATACTTTCTATAGAGCCATACACTTACTAGGATATTGACGAATATAAAGCAATGGACTGTAAGTCAAAAACCAACCAACCAAAAAACACAAAACAAAAAACAAACATAGGTTCTCTCCTTAGATCTCGTAACACATTCCAATAAAACACAATTCACTTATCCTGCTCGAGTGCCACTTATCTCATCTACAGAATGGGAATATGTGTGCCCTATCTACTTCACAGGACTCTGTAATATTCGGGAGGCACTCAGAGACTTAAAAATGTTCTGTTGTAGTTCTGGCATGATCTTGCTGTTGGAAGCTGCCTCTTCCCAACTCTTACATGTGACCTTAGATCCTAATACTCATTTCCATGTCTTTTGAGAAAACCTCGTTGTCCAAACTATGGATGCTGATCTAAAAAACAATCCATTCCTTTTCAAAGAACTGTCCTAGACCAAAACTAATGGAACTTCGGCTGATACTCTTCTGCCTTGTAAAATTGTTTACCTTCCTTCCCTAAGGAATGATTCTTTCAAAAGTTTAAAATCCTATAGGTCATATCTCCACATTGATACAGTTGACTGTTCTCTGGGCATGGGGACCTCCTTCAAATTGAATGAACAGACATATATCCACTGTACAAGGACCATTTTGTGCTTTTTACCAGAATAATTAACACGGCTATCTTCTCTGAAAAAAGAAAAAGAAGCTAATATCCCAGTGGGTCATGTGCTTGGAGTTGTCTTCAAAGTAAATAAAGGCACAAGGATTTGTCTTCCTTGTGGCTTTCCTGTGTTTCTAGGGTGGATCTGCATACAGCTCACCTCAGGAATGTAAAAATGGGGGTTGAACTTGACATCCTCAATATTAGAATTTAACCAACTAAGATAAATGGCCAAAAATAATCTATTATAGCTTAAAATGAAAAGGCATGTCATCTGACAGTATGCCAGTGTATCTATCAACTTACCTAGAAGTTAAAAGATAAAACTTGCAGTTTTTCTTGACCAAAACATATACAAAACAAAACAAAACAAAAAACTCAACAGATATTGGCATCTAAACATGACTGCAATATTTGATGAGGCAGTAACATATTTATCAGGCCACAAAAATAAAATATATTATAAATTCTTCTTGCACTATTAAAGGACCAATAATATGACATAAAACGTGTCATTTTTGGGGAAAAACACTTAACAGACTGCTTATTTAATAAAATTGTTACTAGAAAAAATCAAATAAAAATGGATTGTGTGTATAAGCTTCAAGTTGCGTACCAGCTTTGGTGTGCAAAGTCACCGCAAGAAATGAGAGTCAAAAGTGTTAGCATAGGAAAAGGCAATGGGGACCGGGGTGCTTACCTGTCATGGCCTGTTGGTCATCCACCGTTAACTTTAAACTTTTTCCACGCCGAACTACACGCACTGTGTGCCACTCGTTATCATTGAGGTTATAGCCGGCAAAAAGAGTCTCGGGACCTTTGCCTGTAGAATATGCCAAACAGTCATTATGGACCCTCAGAATCAGTCAAGCAAATGAACCTCACAGAGAGTGAGAGAAAGAGACAAAGCAGTGGGGAAGGTGAGGGACAGGGTAGAGAGAGAGAAGAGAGGAAGAAAGAGAGAGAGGAGGGAGAGAAAGGAGAGAGAGAAGAGAGGTGGGCTGGACCAATTTTCAAGCCCATTAGAGTCATAGCAAGCAAGGAAAATGACAAATTTATAAACATTCAGGTGTGACCATTTAAGAATCTTTAACCCTACGTATTGATCTATAACAAGTAAATTAACCTGCTGTCATAAATAGGCACAGTCAATATAGAACTGGGAACCCACCCAAATTTAAACACAGATTTTAAAAATAAATTCTCTGATTTTTAGTTACCACTTTCCTGCGAACAAAGTGTCTAGCCATCACATAACCTCTGAGTTCTAGAAGATATCTGACTGCAGCTCATAAGCTAATCATTTTCAGTGAGATAAGTCTTCCAGTAGACTCTGGGAGAAGGTACTATCTTGTGTGATAGCTGCTATTCTGCTCTTATACCTGGTACCTACAGTGCTCAACAAGTTCTTAGGTTCTTTAGCCTCCTAAATGTATGGAACGTTGAGTCTAAAAAAACATAGAAATAAACCTTACAACTAATTGACCTGTATGTCGCAAATCTCTCTGTGTGTGGTGGAGGCACTTCTGGCAAGTGTAGGTATATGTATTGACTCACAGTAAGTGGACTGAAAAAAAGGAAAGAAAAAAAATAGGCACAGCCAATAATGGGCCAACTGTTGAACATAAAGGAAAAGTAGTGATGTTAACCAACAGTAGAGGACAAGGGATTACCAGTGGGCAGTGAGTGGGCAAGAAGTATAACTTCTTGTTATACTTCTAGTGAATAACTGCTAGTGAATCTATATAAACCTACGCAAATGAAATTTAAATGGACTCAGCAGAGACATATTATTTCAGAAAGCTGTTTGGTAGAAATTATTGAAATGATTAAGTTAGACTATATCCCTCACCTCAAAAAAAAAAAAAAAAAAAAAAAAAAAAAAAAAAAAAAGCAAAGGAAAATGCTTCTAATATAACTGGATAGTTTTATTTAAAAAATAAGTATTTCTACTAATCTGACATTATGAGTCATTGAGAAAAAACAACATTAAAGATACATTGTTTGGTAATGATTTTTTTCCCTGGTGTTTTTTTTTTAAGTATGGAAACATGGTGGTACATTAAAATAATGAAGGGCATTATATCATTGAGTTTCATGGCTTTCAATGGATTGAGAATCAGGATTGGAGTTCACAATTTGTTTAACCAAATTCTGCCAGCAAAACCAATTAATGCCCAAGGATCACAGGAGGATATATGAGAAAGTAAAGATACAGGCCAAGGAGAAGAAGAAAAGTAAAAGGAGAGCGAGAGAGATCGAGTAAGAGAGAGAGAACTGAGTAGAATAAAACCTGAGTTTTCCATCCACATGAGATCATTGTTTGCTTTCAGAACTACAGCTTATCCACCAGCCTATTGATTTCTCTCTTATGGTGCTACTAATAATTCAAGTGTTGTATCCTTGGCTGGTATATCTCAGGTTAGAAATGAGCCAGTGATATGAGGTAAATTTTACAGGATGAATTGCCTCAGTTATTTATATCTTTTTGTTTCTTTAGAGAAATTAAATTACAAATCCAGACACATGAATTTAAAACTATTCTAGATATAACAGTTTTAAGAGATTGATGGCTAAATAACTAGAGAAAGCCTGCTAGTCCAGCAACTGCAAAATACTTTGAGATCAAATGTTGAAAGCAAGTTCCAGGACGAAAAAAAAAAAAAACAACCTCTTTCTAAATTCAGTAGTGAAGAAAGAAGTGTTCAATAACTCTGCAGCATCTTAGCATCCTGCTGGCAGTAAGGGTCATCTTTCATTTTGATCCTTGAAAAGAGAACATATCATTTTATAGCTATTTTTACAGGGGATTTTTTTTTTGTTAGAAATATGTGCTTTTGAAGCAGCTTCACTTCTATTCTTTTCATTTTTAAATATATTTTGTCAAGGAAAGGAAGCATACATAAGGGTGATATCATCGTTATACCCCATCCTGGGCTTGATCTTGCAGTAAAGTCATAACGCTTAATCTATGCAACAACTATTTCCATAACAACAGGCACAAAATCCAATTAAAAATAACCCTTTGGTTCATAAAATTCTCTGTGGGCCAAATTCTAGCTCCTTTCATGAATTATTAAAATTGTGAACAGATTGATTTTGGAAGATAAGGTTTTTAAAAAGGCACTTAATAGTCTCACTTCAAAACAATGTTACCCATGCAGCATGAAGTGTAATGGAAAGTGCACTAGACTAGGGAGTTAAGAATTGAGGTTGCTAGATCATGATTTGCTACTGAAAAAGAAGTTGGGGGTTGGGTAGTGCTTAATATGTAGCAGGCTCTTTGTCTGTTGTCTGGTTTCACCTTTACATTATTAATCTACAGATGTGAAACTGAAGGCCTATAAAGCTAAGACTACTTGTCCCCAGGTCACACAGCTAAAAGGTGGTAGAACCAAGTTTCATCCTTGGTCTGACCTCCTCAAAGCCTGCATGCTTTTCCCTGCATCATCCAGCCTCTCAGTTATGAGACTCTTTGGCTAACAACTTAACTTCTCACTTTCCCCATATCGGAACAAAGGAGGTGGGAAAGATGCTCTTTGTGGTGACTCCCAGCTCGCCCTACAGAATGATCACACTGCTAGCAAATCCTACACATCCTCTGGATAAGTCCTGGTGGAAGCAAATCTCTAAGTAATACAATGTCTACCTAGGGATGCTGAAATGACTGCTCCTAAAGATATGAAACAGAAGAAGGAACATCATTTTAGGACCTGTCTCCACCGATAATCAGCAATTTGCTAACACACTCAACTTCTGGTGCTCTCAGCATTCCCATCCATAAAGTGAGGAGAGTTTCCAGCTAATCTTTACAGTTCTTTTAGAATTTCACTTTCTCACAGAATTCAACATATACAAACTTGTTAAAGAAAGATGGTTTAACTGTTGAAATTTTGAATTTGAGAGTTTATCCTCTTGCCATATTTTTAATAGCAAAATTATAGTAACTTCAAGCTGTTAATGACTTTTCAGGATTTCCTTTCCTTCAGGGGATATCAAACCGTGTATCAATTGTGCCAACGTCTTTCTCCCTGCATTAATGCACTATAGACTGAATGTGTGTGTCCTTCAAAATTCAGTATGTTGAATTTCTAACCGCCAATGTGATGGTATGAGAAGGTGGGGCCTTTGAGATATAATTAGGTTTAGATGAGGGTGGAGCCCCATGATGGAATTAGGGCCCTCATAAGAAGAGGAAGAAACACCAGAGCTTCCCCTCTGCCATGTGAGGTTACAAAGAGAAAGCGGCTGCCTACCAGCCAGAAAGAAGGCCCTCACCAAGAGCTAAATCTGCTGATACTTTGAACTTTGACTTCAAGTCCTCAAAAAACTGAGGTGGAAAAAAAAAATTCTGTTTTTTAAGCCATCCAATCTGTGGTATCCTGTTGTAATAGCCCAAGTCGATTAACACTGTGGACAATATTTTAAAGACTTTTAAGAAAGTCTATAGCTGGCCAGGTGCGGTGGCTCATGCCTGTAACCCCAGCATTTTGGGAAGTCAAGATGGGAGCATAACGAGGTCAGGAGTTTGAGACCAGCCTGGCCAACAGGGTGAAACCCTATCTCTACTTGAAAAAAAAAAAAAAAAGTAGCTGGGTGCAGTGACAGGCACCTGTAATCCCAGCTACTCAGGAGGCTGAGGCAGGAGAATTGCTTCACCCCAGGAGGTGGAGGTTGCAGTGAGCCAAGATCTCGCCACTGCACTCCAGCCTGGGTGACAGAGTAAGACTCCATCTCAAAAAAAAAAAAAAAAAAAAAAAAAGAAAAGAAAAAAAGAAAGTCCATAGCCTTATTTCTATTAAAAGACATCATTCCTTATGTTTTGTGGGGAGTTTTGATTTGTTTGTAATTATACACTTGAGTTTTACTGTAACATATTATTTAAGTCATAGAGGTATTAGGTTTTCATTTTATAGTTAAAGAAGCAGATTTAAAAGGATTGAGTAAATTATTAAGTCTCAAAGACAGTAAGAAGTAGAGAGAAAACTGAGATTTTGATTTTCTATTTTCATTAAAATGTATTTTCCACAGAAAATGATCTGCAAGTTGTGTAAGAGGTACAATGGGGCTGAATGCCCACAGTTAATATTTCACCAGACCAGGTCAGAATTCAGCTTTACAGGCTAATGTTATATTAAAGAATTTTAGAGCTAGGAGGGACAAGAGAAGTGTAGAATTTCAATCATCATCTACAAATAAGAAACATGAAGTGCAAAGACATTAGATGATGTTCCCATCGTCACAACTGCTAAATGAAGAAGCCTAGTTCTCTAGACTATCAGTCTAACAAACTTTTTTTTTTTTTAATTTATTTTTAAGACAGAGTTTCACTCTGTTGCTCAGGCTAGAGCGCAGTGGTGCAATCTTGCCTCACTGCAACCTCTGCCTCCATGGTTCAAGTGATTCTCCTGCCTCAGCCTCCCAGGCAGCCGGGATTACAGGCACCCACTACCATGCCCAGCTAATTTTTGTATTTTAATAGAGATGGAGTTTCAAGGCCAGTCTGGTCTCGAACTCCTGACCTCAAGCAGTCTGCCAGCCTTGGCCTGCCAAAGTGCTGGAATAACAGGCGTGAACCACTGTGCGCCCAGCCCTAACAAACTTTTAAAACATTATTCTGTTCATTAGACAGTGCTGATCTAGAATGAATTTCTCAAGTCACACCAAAATCTGAGTCTGAGTTTAATAAGTCTGTCAGTGCTTTTCAACAGAGTTTGACCTAATCTGTGGTCTAACTGTTTTGTGCCTGGTGATTTTCACTGGGTCTGCTGATGACCCTGTAGCTAAAACTTATTGATAACAGATGGAAGTAGAAGCAATAAACATTTCAGTTTCCCCTGATTCAGTGTAAGTTGAGTGTTCTTCCACAACCTACCCATCCATAAATTCGAGGTGTCTCTAAGATTAACTCCTAAGAAGGGCTGGAATTAACCCTAACTTGAGGCATGGTATAGACAGAGGAAAGTGTGTGTTAGCATGTGTATATGTGTATGTGGATGTGTGTGTGTGAGGGATAGAGAGAGATACACTCAAAAGATGGTAGATTTTTGGCCATGTTAGTAACCACATTTGCTAATGACTTTTACTTCCATTTTCGCATCAACATGATTCTTAGGTTTCTTTAAATATTAGTCTCAGAATAAAGGAAATTTCATGTTATAATTTGTAGTTATGGGAGTTAGTGGTAAAGAAAACTGGATTTTGTCCCTAGTCTGTCATCAACTAATTATGTCACCTTGAAGATGGCATTTATTCTCTCTGTTCCTTTTTATCTGTAAAATGATAATCCCATATAAAAGCATATTTAAAAAACTTTCCTACAGCCAACTTCAAACAATTGTCATTCTTAGAAGGACCAAAATCACCTTGCAGCTACATGAAAGACTGCAGTGTTATAGTGACTATCCTAAGTGTGTAAGCTTTTTATTTTTATTATTACTATTACTAATTTCATCACTTTTGGTTTGGCATAGTAGGCAGAGGGCAGACAGAGCCTTAAAGAGGCTCTTCTACCCAAGAATTACTAAACTCAAGTTGAATCCAGAGGACAATATTGATATGTGCTAGAAAATGTGTTTATTTTTTTATATTGTCAAATTTTAATGGTGATAACTGTGTTTTTTTTTTATTTTGACAACATTCACAGAATACAGCACCAATCAATCAATAAATGATCAAGCAGGAGCAGGGACATTCTGCTCTGTGTACCAGGATATCCTCCTGCTTTATGGACAAGTTCAGTTTGAACACTAAATCATAGACCAGAAACTTATGTGGGGAAATAATGAAGTGATCTTTAAAGCACATTTCTTTTACTTAAGGCATATTATTCTTTCATCTGCTCAAAGAATCAGACCAGGGAAGGGCAATGTGAGAGAATCTGACTCGGTATTTCCCGAAGCTTGCCTTATGCAGGCGAAGTATGGTTGTGCAGTGTCAAAATCCAGGAGCTCAACTGGGGCCAAAGTTTCATTATTATTTTTAAATCAGTGGAATTACTTCTTTTCCACAAATAATCTTGCATAAAAGAATACAGAAACCATATAAAGGAGGAGTTGCCCTGCTAAGAGATAGAGGCAGGATAACTTGGCCCCTGAGGCGTCGCCTGGAACCTCTGGACTCTGCAGTCCTTGTTTGAAAGTCAGTCTCAAATAAATAAATCCCCTCAACTAGGGGGTTTATTTCTCCCTTTAAAAAAAGAATAACTTTTTCATAAAACTCCGGCCAATGCTTGTTAAAAGTATTTTCAAATAATCCCTTGTTTTAAAAATTACGTTTAACTTGCAAAAAGGATTTTTGTGGCCTATGAATTAAAAGCTCTTTCTACAGAACATCATGTATTATGCATATCAAAGCCTACCAGTTTCAGTCTGTCCACATTAACATCCCTCTAACATGAATTCCCTACACTCCCTTAATTACGAAGCTTAAATTCATAGATCCTCTTCTAAAGATTTAGTAGATCTTTTCTTCTTCTTTTTTTTTGAGACCGAGTCTTGCTGGGTCGCCTAGGCTGGAGTGCAGTGGCGACATCTTGGGTCACTGCAAGCTCTGCCTCCTGGGTTCACTGTTCACGCCATTTTCCTATCTCAGCCTCTCAAGTAGCTGGGACTACGGGCGCCTGCCACCGCGCCTGGCTATTTTTTTTTATTTTTTCTTTTAGTAGAGATGGGGTTTCACTATGTTAGCCAGGATGGTCTCCATCTCCTGACCTCTGATCCGCCACCTCGGCCTCCCAAAGTGCTGGGATTATAGGCGTGAGCCACCGCACCCAGCCAGATCTTTTCTTCTTATGTCATATGAGTTATGCAACAGATTGGCTTTCCTTATTTTCCATCCTTAGGGAGCCAAGATTCAGGAATTTTATTGTATTTCAGCAACTTGAATTTTTTCCCTTTTTAAAAAATTTCATTTGACTTTCTTCCCCAATGATGTTACGATTATTTTTGTTAATCACTATAAATTATACTTGAAAGTACTGAAGCACAGACTACTAAGTGAAGTATTTAAGAAAGAAAGAATAGCATTCAACGGATGCATAGCTACTTAGTCCAACTCTCCTTTTACAGACATCTCCATGGGAGGTTAGTTGCCTTGCCTCTGTCTTCCTCGTTATTCGCAGGGTGAAACTAATGCCTGGGCCTCGAACTTATTTAGGACCTAACATGCATTACCTAATTGTCTGGCCAAAGTCAGAGAGGGTAAACAATCTTTGACCTTTGCATATCATTCCTTTCTCTATTTATATTTATACATATTCAAAAATATTGTTCTAAATACATTTTAAACAAACCCACCTGCTTTGGGTAGCAGAATCAATACAATTTACAAACAACCTCACTGCCATACACAGTTTGGGAAGCAGTGATGAAACAGGTGTGTTTTTCATGTACCTCTTCACATTTGGTTCAAATGTAGATTCTCACATATTTCAAGGGAGATCTGCATGCATCATAAGAAAGGCTTGAACTTGGTTGAGAGTTAAATAAACTTGGATTTGAAAGCAGGTTTTGCATTTTCTGGTTGCTTAGGCTTGGGTATGTTAGTTTCTTTGATCTTTCCTTCCATCATCTACAAATGTGCAATAATAATGCCTACCTTATTTCATAGGTTTGTTGTAAGGACTAAGGAATATAACAAATCTAATGTGTTTGGTGCTTTGCACTTTGTGTAATCTCAATAAATATTAATTTACTTTCCCTCCTTTTTATGGAAAATATGGAAAATAACAGTGCATGAGTTCTGCAAACCACCAAAGGATCTACCATTAAAAAATGATTGACAGCCAAATATATTATACATTATATAAAAATGTATATTGAAAGAAACATCCACAATTTTTATTTGAACAGGCACACTGCATAGTCTAGTATATTGAAATTAGGACTCCCAAAGTCAAATTCTTTGGAACAGTCGTCATTTTAACCTGAGATTTCACAGTATTTGTGTTTGGTTGTTTAATTCCTAAGCATTCACCCTAAATGTAAAAATAAATGTAAAATACATTTACAAGAGAACCTGAAATATTTCAATAATGACTTGCTTAATAATCTCGGGGTTAAAATAAGATGTACATGATACTAAATTTGGATCCTTTTTGCTAGAAAGCCTTTTGTGCAAATATCTTGTGAAGAATTTATACTGGTTTATGAATGTGGAGGGAAAAGATAGTGAAGAGCAATAGAGAAGAATGAAACAAAGCTGAGACCCTTTCATTCAATGCAAGCAAAGACCTCTAAGAGACAAAACTGGCAGATGCCTCTGGAACTGAAAGGTGGATGTGGCTGTACAGAAACTTGAAAAAAAAATAGCAGTTATATTTGGATTTTTAAACTCTTAGATGTGTGTGCCACAAGCTTAAACTCACTGCATCTCTACATACCCTTTAGGTAGCTATCTCCCTCTAGTGGTGCGTGTATTTTAAAGAGGTTAACTACATAAGTGAACCATCTTTATGAGGTACCCTGCTTATGGTATATATACCCTGGTGTGGTTCTGAAGTTCACTTTATTTGTCTTACATATTCATTGTAATTTCTATTTTAAAATTCTACCTAGTTATTTCAGTGGCAATCTGACTTGCTCAATTAAACCATTTATCAAGCATGAAGATTTGGATGGGTATTTCTGCAAATCCATCACCTAACAAACTGCACAGATGATGGGCAGGCAGGAATTTTTTTTAAAAGACTAGAATCACCTTATACGTATAAATTGGTTCTATATTTATACATGACTGTTCAATATATTTAGACCTACAGCACCTGGAAATTGAATTAGGAAGAGAAGTTACAGTACCATAACAGCTGAGAATTATGAAATTTTAAAACTGAATGGTCCATATTGTGTCTGTTGTTTATCCCATTTAGCTACATACTTATTCTGAGTTCCATGGCACCCATATGCTACTAATTTTGTTCAAAATTTATTTTGTACCAAGAACCGATCTCAGAATTGGGAATATCCAAGTTACAGTCAAAGGAACGTACATTCTAATAAGTCAGAGGTCAAAACACTTTTTCTGTAAAGGGCCAGAGTGTAAATATATTTGACTTTGCCGACCATGTGTTCACCATTGCAATTCTTCAACTTTACTACTACAATGTAAAAGCAAGCATAGAATGTATGTAAACAAATGGAGTGGCTGTGTTTCAATAAAGCTTCATTAAAACCAGGAGCTAGCTTGAGAGCTATAGTGTTCAAGACCCTGTAACATAAACATGTACAGACAATTTAAAATATCCTTTCCTGTAAATTTTGCATTGCATATTAAAGAAATAATAACAGAAACATACTCAAGAATTTAAGTGTGAGGGAACCTGAGTTTTAGATTTGATATTGCCATTAACTCTAACATAACCTTAAAAATGCTAATTGTCCTAACTCTTTTACTGCTGTTTGTTTTCTTAAGAAACAACTAAAAGCAATTTTTAAAGGTTTTAAGCCCAGGCTCCCCACCTGCGAGGCCACAGACAGGTACTGTCCATAGCCTGTCAGGAACCAGGCCGCACAGCAGGAGGTGGGCAGCAGGCAAGCCAGAGAAGTTTCATCTGTATTTACAGCTGCTCTCCACTGCTCGTATCACCATCTGAGCTGCACCTCATGTCAGATCAGTAGTGGCATCCGATTCTCATAAAAATGCAAACCCTATTGTGAAGTGCACATGCGAGAATCTAGGTTTCATGCTCTTTAGGAGAATCTAATGCTTGATGATCAGTCACTGTCTCCCATTACCCTCAGATGGGACTCTCCAGTTGCTGGTAAACAACCTCTAGTTGTACTGATTCTACATTATGGTGAGTTGTATAATGATTTCATTATATATTACAATGTAATAGTAATAGAAATAAGGTGCATGATAAATGGGATGCACTTGAATTGTCCTGAAATCACTCCCGTCTGTGGAAAAATTGTCTTCCATGAAATCAGTCCCTCATGCCAAAAAGTTTGGAGAATGCTGCTTTAAATGACACAAATCAATTGACACAAATCAATTGCAAAGTCCTTCTACTTATACAATGTAGGATAAATTAGGTTCCTTTCCTTTTCTGCAAATTTAGAATAGAAACATTCATTAAATGCTTGCTCTGTGTGTGTGTGTGTGTGTGTGTGTGTGTGTGTGTGTGTGTGTGTGTGTGTGAGACTGCATGCACCTTTGTTTAAAATTAGGTAATTAGGTTTCTACCTATATCAACTTTTCCAGGTACTAAAAAGTTTTATTTGGCAGTTGACTTTGGGGACAGTAGTCTCTGGAGTGAGACAGGACCTGTGAGAAGCTGGAAGCAAGCCTTGTCATTGTGACAATGATGAGAAGATAGAAACAGAAGCAGGAGCTACCACTGCTTGATGCCTGAGTCATGGTTGCCGGCAGCAGTACTTCCTACCTACAAATGATGAGAGGATATGTTTCCCAGGTTGTAATTATGACACCTTCGGCCTACTATTTGACTTTGACATTACAGGTCTCTATTTTATCCTTCTCAATTTTTAGGTATTGAGTTGCGAGTGAAACCTGTTTGTTTTAATTTTTCACAAGAATCAGCTAAAACATCCAATTACAAATTAAATTTAGACATGTAAATGACACTTCTAAATTGTCCTTTTTCTGCCTCTTAACATTACTAGAGGCATGATGAGCCATGTATTTTGAGAGGCCAGTGCAGAGAAAAATGTGGAGTCTTTATTCAAAATTAAGAATTTCAAGATGGTACCAGTAGAGCATTAACGCAAACACAGGGCCCTTCTTAGCATATGGCACTGCGTGACTGCATAAATTGTATGCTGTTGAAGCCAGTCCTTATTAGGAGTGTAAGTTTTGCGCTTATTTATTTTTGATGCTTCCTTTAGTAAATTCTACATTCAGGAATGAGCAGACAAGGCTGGAGGCAAAATTCTTCCTGTATCTATGTGAGAAGCATAGTTGAATCACCTTCCCCATAGTGTCTGCACTTAATAACATGGCCTCTGGGGTATCAGAGAAGCTGTCTCAGGCTTGTCTTGCTGGCCAGGCCTGGTGCCAATCACGATCTGGGCTTGGTGATACACCAATAACCCTCAGAACCAGGAAGCAAAACTACCTGCTGAGCCATGTAACTCCTCTCTCTTTTCTTCTCTATTCCTCCTCAAGTGCTCCTCGATTTAGCCAAGGATATACCCTTGAGAACTATTCAGTGTCCTTATAAAGAGATACTTGTCTCCTTTTTTTTTTTTTTTAAAATAAGCAAAGAGAGAGAGTCCTAAGGACAGACACATTTCTTTATGCTAAAAATACTAGAAATACTCATCCCCAGTTAAAAAGTACTTTGATTAAATGATATAAAGTCAGTCATTAAGCTTGATGTTTGTTTTTCAAAAATGAACACTAATAACAGAAAAAAAGACATTTTACAAACTTTAAAAAATCCACTGGAGAAATTAGTCATGTGCTGACTAATTACATTGCATTTATTTCTTGACCCACAGACTGCTGAGTTTTATCCTGGTTCTACAAGTTATTAGCTGTGTGACCTTGAGCAACCTTCTTACTTTCAGCATGCCTCAGGATCCTCATATATCTCATAAGCTAATACTACACACAATGCAAATGGGTTTAATGCATCTTAATAACTCAAAACTACTTTTAATCAAAGGTTTAATGCATCTTAATAACTCAAAAAGCTTACCATAATCTCATTTATGGTAAGCTTTCAATTATAGTAGTGATAATAGTAACTATCATCAGTATTATGTTGTCATTATTATCTTCTCCTCAATGAGTTTACAGTCTCAGAGAAAATATGATGTAGCTCACTGCCTTGAACATAATGGTCATTCACTAAGTATTTGTTGAATGGGTTTATTTGTGTAAACTTTGTGGGACTTTTTTTAACAGCAGATGAAACATCCCTTGATATTAAATTAAGCCAAGTTGTTGATGAAAAATAACTCCATCTTTTAATGCCTCCATTCACTATGAAATGTAAATAAAAAGAAAACTCTGTCCTCTTGTTTTAATATTTAGCAGGATGGAATTTGGTAACCCCTACAGTTGGAGAACTTGAGTAAATTAGTTATCTGGATAACTATTTGGACAGTCTTTTCGCTCAGTTACACTGTAAATAAACTTAGTGATGCATACAGCCTAGTAGAACAAAATGACCTAAGGTCAGCAGTCAGTAACTTCCGAGTCCAAAGGAAACAGTTGGCTTAGGAATTGGGGGAACTCAAAACTTAATGAGTATTTAATTATAAGAAAACATACATCTCTTCCTCAAGTGGATGTGACCTTGGAGAGTTATTGGAAACACCCTCCAGAGACTTTTCTGCCATTTTCCTAAATGATACCAAATTTATTCTATTATCTACAAAATAAATTTCAATATTTCTCGATGTTTCACCTCTTGCTCTATTTCTTCTGTCCTAAATATCATTGCTTATGCAAACAAATAAACAAGGTTAAAATCATCTTCTAAGAAACATTTAGCCTCTGTAGCTTTGTCATTGATTGTACCCATTTATGACAGACAAGGATAAATATCTCTTATGTAAATATTTTTCAGTGAGAAAAACATACATTTTAAGAATCATGATTTACTTTTTAAGAATATAATTACATTTACAACACAGCAAAAATGAACACAAATTAAATAAATATATTTCTAGAAAAAAAGTTTTAAAACTAGCAATCTTCAAATCTAATCTAGCTCATCTGGCAAGCTTAAGAAGTATAATAAAATAAGCCTAATATAATGAAAGTAACAATTAGACTGTGATTTTATTTTTTTCAAAAGATCAATTCCAAAATTCCAAGGGATGCTTATCACATATTAGGACAGCTAGCAGATATAAACTTGAATACTAAATAGTTCAATTTGCTTTTAAGTAAACATTAAAAACTGAAAATATATTCACCGTTGGTGTAGTGTGAAAGAAAAGGGTTATACTGATTTATAGTGATACTCATTTAATGTCTTTTATGAAATACATACACAATGCGAAGTTGTCTGAAAAAAATCAAAAAGCATATGGGTCCTGAGCATTTGGATATTTACAGAATGTAGACTGATATTCCATAAACAAAGCCATGGATTATAGTCACAAATGCAATTTTTAAAAATTAAATATGTCATTCCATGTCTAAATACATCACTGTAATAGTTATAGCATTCATTTTTATGAGGTCAAGAAGGATGTACATTTTTTCATAATTCAAAGTCAGTGAATTTACTTTTTACTTTCCATTTCTTCTTAAAATAAGGGTAGCTGAATATTATTAAGTACATGAATTTTTTGAATTCAAAAAATTTAGTTCATCCTCAGTATTTTTGGGATATTCTAGTATAAAATTTTTCAAAAGTAAGAAGCATATTAGAGAAAAAAAATCTAAGTTTCTGCCTTTATTAAGTTTATATATTTTCTCTTCCTTTCTTTTTACTGGGAAGTAATTATAATGCTTAGAAATCTATTTCTCAGTATTGTCAACTTTATGAACCTATTTGCTTAAAGAAAATACATTCTAAGAAATGTGACAATTGATGAATGGTAGCATCTCATGTGTCTTGCTTTCATTTTGTTTCTTTACACAATGATTGTTCAAATGAAGGCTATGGACAAACTGTACATGATTATTAATGCGTTCATCATGTGAAAATTAGAATACAATATATTTTTTCTAAGCAATGATATAATTAGCTAAATCCTTCTTTATTTGAATTTTAAGATTGTAATGATAGTGCTAACATAATAGTTTTCTTTAATCATCACTGGCTTATTTATTAAGCTAGCTTTTAGTCAGTAGCTTGAAAGCTATGATTCTCTTTCACCATTTATTTTAGTAACTGAAAAAACTTGGAATTAATTCTTTGAAGTATCTTTGGAAAAATGTCTTCTGAAATGAATGGCTCACCTTATGCTCCAGGAAATGTTCTAAAATGGCAATTGTCCAACAATAACAATAATTAAATCTTAGGCCAAATTAACTTGATTTATTTGAAGAGACAGTGTGTGAAGGTTCCTTGGAGCTGGTCAAACCACTGATAGAAAGAAGTGTTGAGTTATGTCTCTGTGTCTGTTCCTGGTTGATCTTCTTAAGGTAAGATTATGTTAGATTTTCTATTAGTAGGTTACAGTCAATGACGATAACTTACACTAACACATCTAGAAGCATCCTGTCATGTGTGGCTATTCAAATCTGGTTTATTTCTCATGATCTTGTTCACAGATGTTCCCAACAAGTTATCATCTGAAAAATCTAAGATCACTGAAGAATCATGGTATAATTACCTTTGTTACACATATTTTTCCTCCCTATTATATGTTACTTCAACTGGCTCAGTGACCTGGAATTGCTTTATATCACCTTGGCATAAAATCTAAGAGAAGCAATAGATTACATTTAAAAATATTGTATGTTTTAATCAAAGACAGGACATAATGTTACAAGATATTGCTAAAATAAGAGAACAGGGTGGAAAAACATTCCTATACCATGGCTCTATATTTTTAAAGAAGCACATATTATACATATTATACAATGTGTTATATATTAAGTCATAATGTGCCAAGTATTATGTGCTGTAAGGGCATTTAAAACATTAATAAAACTTTTCTGTGAAAACTGAAATCCTAGGCTAGTTTTATACATTTTCTGTTTCCTTTAGCCTCCAAATATGAATGTTATTTCTAATTAGGAACAAAATGTTGTTTTGAAAGATATTCATTCTATTTTAGTAGTCAAAATTAGTAGGTAATTTAGCCTGTAAATTAATTTAAAATGTACATGACATATTACAAATACATGATCTAGTGTAGCTTTATCCTAAATATTGGTGGAATTGGTTTAAATTATCTTTTACCCACTTTTGTTTTTTTTTAATCAAAAAAGCAAAGGAGAATATTGTAGAAATTATAGATGATGAATAGAAACAAAAAACTAAAACAGCAGATACTATAAACATTTAGAGGGATATACTTCCAGAAACATAATAGAAAAGCAATTTTGTTATGATGGTCCCTTGCCTGTTCCATAATTGATAACTCAAAAAAAATAGGAGATACTGATTACTCTAATTTTACTTAATTGATTACATAAAGAATTACTTGATTATTAATATATTATTTTTAGCAGTATAAAATTTCTCAGTTGATTTATTAAACAGAATTTATTGTACGGGGTTTCTATGATTTTAATTTATTGTACTCATCATAATGTTCTAACTCCATATTTATCTGCCTATTTCAATACTGTTAGGTGAATATGTCTGAATAATAAGAGAACACCTGCATTATTGGATTAAATAATTTATCTTACATTTTCTTTTACTAGAAACTTTTATAATTCATGAAAAATCTCTAAAAACAACTTTAAGTCATGTCATTTTAGTATGTTCTATAATATTTTGGCTTTAATGTTTACATGCATAAACTATTTCCTTTGTACCTACCAAAATGTAAAACATTTTAGAATTTTTTTAGGTGCTATAGAAGTTCACGCTTATTTACATTGGAAACTTCCTGATTTCAAAGCTGGTTGAATTATCCATGTATCTGAACACTTAATGGGTGCATTTCACTAGAAACCTACATTCTTCATAAGCAACATTTAAAAAGGGATTTTGTTAACTCATACCTTAAATCGTACATTTCAAAAGCAATTTTAACTATAACAGTTATCTGTAGAAAAAAGCAATTGTCTTTGAAATTTAATTTATTTCAATAGTACTATGCATAAAATATTTCGAGTCTGTATTTAGACTGATCTCCTGGGAAGTGCAATTGGAGAGTGAAGAATTTCCACAATTGTATGAATGATGCATTCAAAGAGCAAGTAATATTAAACAATCCAATTTTCAGTACACTAAAAATAAAGTAATTTAGCCTTTTAGTATTTCTTACTTATCTTCAGGAAAACTGTTTTCATAATGCATTTCTTATCCATCTTGCTTTTTGCTCACATTAATAATAAGTAAAAGAAGTAGATAAGAGTTCTGAGCACACAGAACATTTCAATTTCCAAATTCTTTGATCGTGTCATGATTTAAAGAGCCTTGCCCACTTGACTTATGTACCATATGTTAGCCAGTAATATGTTGAACAGATTGTAATTCTCACGGGTATTTTATAGCTAAACTGAAAAAAAAATTCAGTCTGACAACATATAGAAAAGATACTTGCGTAGAAAGCTTGCTGCTCCTACATCTGCTCTGAGGAGAGTGAATCATGTGGCCTCTACTCTAATGACAGCTATTTGGATCAACAGTGGATCCAGTTGGATACACCAATTGGATCAGTTGCCACTAAAACTAAGATCTAGTGAGTACCTTATGGGGTGACCTGAATTGAAAGATTTATCCAGCGGGACAAGGGTAAGTAATGGATTCACTAGATTCTCTTTCTAGGAAAGTTGAATATACAACATATAGAGAGTATACAGTTAGTGAAAGGGATGACAGAAAGAAAGAGAGAGAAGAAAGGAAGAAAAGGAGGGAGGAAGGGATGGAAGAGGGCAGGAAAGGAAGGAAGAGAAGAAACTCAAAACAATGGAGGAAGTGGGTATGTTTAGAAACGGCTCTTCATAACAACCCAGCAAAGAAAAACATCTGACCAACATCTCTTAGATTTGGGGATATTTGTATAAAATAAACTCCCTTTTCAGAGAAACTAATAAGTCAAAGTTTAGAATGTTTCTTCTAAAACTTTCTTGGATTTCAAAATACTTTTTATCTAGGCAATTGTTATAATGCCGACTCTCAACAATTGAAAATAATTTGATCAATCTGGTCAACACTCAAGAATGTTGCATTACTTTGAGAGTCTTTGCAGTATTTATAAGGAAATGCTTAACGTGAATAAATTAATAACTGTGCTTGGTTTCAACTTGCATTCTTAATCTGCACAAAAGAATAATTTTTAGAACATCATAGCATTTTATATTTGCATATAAGCAATCAATAGATTATTCACTAAAATAGACCAAAGTTATCTACTTTTCAACCACTCACCATATCATTCTGTTGCCTAATCCACGTAGCCATCTAAATATGAAATAAAAGCTGTATTATTCTTTATAATTCTCATAAGTTTAAACATGTGGATAATTTAAATGGGCTTCCATGTATTTTTATTCCAATTTATTTATTTATTTTTTTGAGACGGAGTCTTGCTCTTTCACCCCAGCTGGAGTGCAATTGCATGACCTCGGCTCACCACAAACACCGCCTCCCAGGTTCAAGCAATTCTCCTGCCTCAGCCTCCCAAGTAGCTGGGATTACAGGCACCTGCCACCATGCCTGGCTAGCTTTTCTGTATTTTTAGTAGAGATGGGGTTTCACCATGTTGGTCAGGCTGGTCCTAGAACTCCCGTCCTCAGGTGATCCACACACCTCGGCCTCCAAAGTGCTGGCATTACAGGCATGAGACACAGCACCTGGCCTCAATTTTGATATTTTTCTAAAGACCCATTGCCATGTGCCAATACTCTGCCTGTTTTTAGTTGTTTTCTGTCAGAAATCTATGTTCATTCTTTACATTTTACATGCAATTTTTTTTAGATTTTTGCTGAAAACAATTATTTATAAACTTTCTTTTCATTTCCTTCACATATACTTTAAGTAAAACAAAACAGAAAAAACAACAAAACCAAGAAGACCTCTGTTTTGCATATTTCTACTTTGTCCTTATTCCTTGAGCAACTTCCATCCTAGACAGGTGGATAGCAACAGTCACTGAAAGGCAATGACTGGCAGAATTCCACAAATCAAGTGACTGCTGTATGAAGGCAGAGGCAAAAGACTCCCTTTTACAGTTTTCTGCTCTCAGGCATCGAGTAGCGACTCTGAACTACATATTTACTTTATGTTAACAAGCTCCAGCCCTCAGAAATTTCCTCCTGTCATTTTAAGTAGCTTCCCAAATGGCAGCTTGATCAAAGCAATCTAATATGGCTTAAGTGCCAGTGGTTGACATTTTGCATTTTTTATTGCCTTCCATTTTTATCTACACAAAAATTGGTGATAACTAATATCCAGTTGATCTTTTCATTCTGGTAATAAAATGATAACACAAAGATCTTATTATCTACTCCAGACACCCATCAAAGTACATTTTTCAATAACATACTATGCGAAGTGTTTCTTCCCTATACCCAAGTCAAAAGCGAGGTTAAGTACTTGTCCTTAGATGCCCCATTCTCTCCAATACTTGGGCACTGGACTGCAAATAGAAATTGAACTTCAGCCCTTGATGCTTTGTTCACACTAATGTTATATGTAATTTTGTTGTGTCTGCCTCTTAAATACATCATTTTCTGTGAGAAGCCAAAAGTACTTGGAAGGTCTGCTTAAATATTTTTTTTAACCCCAAAGAGTTTTTATTCTTTTAAGAAGACAAGAAAAAAGATAACCGAAGAAACAATACTGGAAATGGAGCAGTAAGAAGAGTGAATCGTAATAGAAAGAAAGGAAGTGCAGGTAGGTGCGAGAAGAGACAAATGTAATAAGGCATAAAGAAAGCCAAATAATGCAAACAAAACAAGCCCCAGAGATCATGAGTTTATTAAATCAATTTCTATATGGATGCAGAAGTGTCCCTGAGGATGGGTGTGGTGGATCACACCTGTAATCCCAGCACTTTGGGAGGCCAAGGCGGGCAGATCACCTGAGGTCAGGAGTTTGAGACAAGCCTGGCCAACATGGCGAAACCCCATCTCTACTAAAAATACAAAAATTAGCCAGGCGCGGTGGTGCACGCCTGTAGTTCCAGCTACTTGGGAGGCTGAGGTAGGAGAATAGCTTGAACCTGGGAGGCAGAGGTTGCAGAGAGCTGAGATTGCACCGCTGCACTCCAGCCTGGGTGAGAGAGCAAGACTCCATCTCATAATGAGCAACAAGAAACTGAGATGAGTCTGGGATTGTGTGCAGTCACACTCTGTTTGTAATCTGAAAGATCAAAACATACATTTGGCAGTGAAATGGCCATTATTCACAGAAACAGCTTTTTAAAGAAAGTACCCTATCTATATCTGAAAATAAGCTTTTTTATTTTTAAATGAAAAGAGGCTCTCTTCTTCCATTTAAGGATGCTTGACAGCTTTTCTTCCCAGGGGAAGAAATGGTAGCAATAAGGAATCTGACAGAGATGATACTTGGAATTCAGATCTGCCCTTTCTCAGAGGAAATTTTAACAAAGGGCTGTGCCCTAGCATGTCCATGGAAGACTCTGTCACTGCATCTAAACTACTGACACAGGAGTGGCAGGAAAAGAAACATATCTGCCATCTCTTATAGTCCTGCAGATTTGAATACAGAAACTAGACCCTCTACCCTCCTCACCTACCACCCATTCTTCACTGGCAAAGATTAGACAGTCTGACACTATGTATATTTTTCATATAAAGTACAAATGCTGTAAACTCGGTGGTGGGGTAGGGAAAGATAAGATGACTACAGGAAACAGCAGCACAATTTTAAGTAAAGGTAGAAAGGTGTTTCTGGGGAAGTTTCCATTCAAGCTTAATAACTTAGAGTTTAATATTAGTTTTTAATGTAAGATAATCTTTTATGTTTTACTTTGTATATTTCTTGTGATAATTTTCTTAAAAATATATCAATTGAGGTATTTCACATTAATTTCACAATACAGTTGATGTCTTAGGTATGGTACAATTTTTAGAGATAATGGTGTTACCGGCTGCTATTTAATAAATGTACATTAATTTTCTCAGTCTCAGACAAACCTATGGCTCACAGAGGACACATGTAATAAATCAGTCTTTCATTAAACTGCAAGTTATGCTGAGATACAGACATTGTTAATTTAGTTTTTATTGAGTACAAAATGCACTCCAAGTAGAAATCACTGCTCATTTAATCACTGTGTGTTAGGTTTGCATTATCTGGAATGTAAATTCCTCCCTTTCCTCAAAGGCGAGTCTTTTTTATGGAACTTGGGTTTCTTACTACACCTGCCCCCTATTCCCCGAATAAAACAGAGACAAAGGAAATGAAAATGTTACCTGTTGATTGAATGTTCTTTCCAGTGACTGCTGTCAAGTTAAGGAATGTACAGTCCTGTCCGATGTGTACACTGGAAGCTCACAATCATTAATTGAATTCAAGTATCACATACTCATTAAAAAGGGAAAACAATTCACTAAACAGCAAAAACCTTTGTCCTCAAAGGTATTATTTTGTGGAATATCCAGAGGAAAAATAAGACTATCCTCAATACTAGAGTCTCATGATATAAGCCAAATGGCAAACGAGTCTAACAAGGGTAATTATACTATAAAGATACATTTAAAAAATCATTGATATAGCCACAGAATCCAGAATAACATGTTATTTGAATAATTTTCATTAATTGCTATAGTTTACAGAGTTACATTTTGTAAGTTCAAAAAGGCATGCTTTGTTGCATGCTTCGCATAAACAAAATAAAAAGAGTACATAAGGTAGAGCTCTAGAAAGGAATATTGTCCCCACATGGATTTGCTAAGATACAGGAGAGATCAAGAAAACCTATAGCTGCAGTAAGACACAGACATGGCTTTGGCAGAGAGTATTTTGTGAGTTGCCACTTGGCCTGCATCTATGTCCCAGAGCTGAAAGCAAACTGGACCTGGTATTAGATGTGCAAATTGTGTATTCCTTTTAGGAATGCATGGAGGAGATAGAGTTGGAGAGGACATGACATATCTTTGAAAAATTCTACTTACGTGAGAGCTTTGACAGTTTATTTTCAGGAACTATTTTGTTTGAGATCTTTTTAAATGCCTGGGATATTGGTTATAATTTATTAACTTAATTTTTAATAAGTCATCATTCTGTTATTTTTTTATTGGTGTGACTGAGCAAACTCATTTTAATGTTATTTTAAAAAGAATATTAAATATATATGGATAGAATTATGAGTTGTAAGAGGCACAGTGTTTGAAACAGTATGTATTTTATTAGAAAAATGGTCTTGTTTTTGCAAGTTTAAGATCTCTGTTTGTTCCTCAGAGGATGCCTTATTGCCACTTGAAAACATGGCCAATGCTTTAGGGACTAGATTCCATCAACTCACATTCAACATTGTTTCGATAAAATAAATTTAAAAATTCTTTATTATGACAATGAGAGATTAGAAGTTTGTTAGAACCATTTTATTTAAATTGTTCATGACTTTGTGTTGTGATTATTGGAGATTTCTTAATGTGATCAGCACAACCTGGAAAGGAAAAACCTGAGCATTTATGTACAGAAATAAATAGGTTTACTCTTAAGATAACACTACAACTCAAAATAAAATCACAGTCCTTTTATCCTTTCAGATTTTCGTCCAAATTCAAAGAAAACTCAGTCCATGCATCTTTTCAGACTCATCAGTTTGCATGCATGTCACAAATTTGAAGGGTTTTGGTTATTTTTGCAGAGATATGATTAGGATGTAAAAATTCATCATATAAACATTCTTAATGATCAAAGAAGAACATTTTAGACAAGTAATTTTTTATGTCTATGTAAAACTTTAGATGGGTTTAATAGTAACTCTCGAAGTAAGAGGAATTAACATTTTTTTTTTTTGTATTTGAGTTAAAAGATAAAGACAAAAGAAAACAAGAACCAGAATATTTTCTCCTATTTAGTTATGAAGAGAACAACTGGAGTCCACAAATGCCACTTGCAGTATCTAAAGGTCTATAAGGTGCTGGCACATTCTGTTACAAAACACTTGTCACCTCTTTTTCCACATAGAGGTAGGAACTGCAGTGGGAAAGTCTTCAGCTGTACAAATTTTTAAATGAATTTTTACAACCCAGATGATGGACTGGTATACTTTAAAAGTGAGTTCATGAGTTTTATAAACACATTTCTCTTGCTCTCTCTCTCTTTTTTTCTTGACTAGCTTACATCATAATGGAGGAATAACATTTTAAAAATTTTGAATAGGCACTTACTGGAATTACAGTTAATCCTGATACAATCTAGATGGGGAAGAATAGATGAAAAATGAAAATTCATCCTTCAAGGTAATAGCTGCAGACATCCAATAAAATTACAGTCCACCCTTCCGGGGACAGACACATGCAAATATGGCCACTCAGTATCATTATTCTTTACATACTTATAAAGCCCAGGTGTATTATTATAAAAGTTTACCATTGGAAACAACAATAGAAGTTTTTAAAAATGGCCAATTCAAACAAAGCTACATGGTGACAAATCTAAGTGAAGTAAAGAGTTGTTAAATGTCAAAGATGTTTGGCTTAGACTGGCTGCAACTTTCTCCCCATCTGTGAAAGAACATATCACTGTTTTCCGCAAAATGTAAAAGTGCTCCGTCACAATGGGGTACAGTGCAGGTTCAGCTAGGCTCAGGCATCTTGGACCTCTGAAATCTAATATCCCACAAAGGCCAACAGAATCCTTCAGAATTGCAGTGGTCAAATGGAAAGCAAGTTAAAATTATTCTTATCTTGCTCTAAATGTTTTTGTTTTGTTTTTAAATTTTATTTGCTTGGGCATAAAAAGGTAACTGCCAGATGTTGGCTGGATTCCATACCTTGCGTTAATTGGAGGAGGAAAGAAACAACTGTATGATTCCTTTAGAAACTCCAGTGGCTAAGGAGCAGTCATTATTCAAAGCACACAAGCCTATGCCTCTCTTAGGAGCTAACAATGCTATCTCTATATAATAAGTGTCATAGTTCCCTTGATTTTCCTTTCTTGATTTTCCCTTTCTTATACCTGCTTTATATAAAAGCAGCTACTATAAGAACAGAACATCTGGTATGGGTAACACAAACTGTAATTATAGCGTTTATTTTTAAAAGACTATGTAGGATGTTTTCTATTTATTTTATATATATTTGTTGGTTTGGGTTTTATTATTTAATGCCTTTGGGGAACATAAAAAATATAAACCTAGATTCTGTTTCCATATAGCTGAGTTTGTCATGTGTCGTCAACCGCATCAGAAAAGTGGTTGCAAACAGCCAAGGACCAGCACCTACACAGCTCTTTCTACAGAATGCTTTGCTGTTCGAAAATTCTCATGAGTGTTTCCACTTTGACTAACAGCAGCTTTACTGCATGCAATTAGGCGATTTGTTTTGATCGGCTTGTAATAACCTGTCATTGTCACTAGAGGGTACTCTAACAGAACAGTAAAGGAGAGTGCTCTGTGTTCTTAAAGTAGTATTTTTTAACCTTATTATTTAATTTCACTAATGTTAATTAAATATAATTATAGGCAATAAGATACCAATGGGATAATGTTATATTTTATGAGTTATCATTCTGCCCAGCACAATTTGAAAATGTAGGTGGGGTTTCCACAAATGCCTTACCTCATCACATTTTATTACTCTTTTTTTTTAGGTAAATCTACGTAGTTTCAAATTTTATTTTTCTCTCTCTGTTTATTCATTTCTATCTACGTGTGTTTAACACTGCCAAAAATACAGTAAAACCTCATTAATTTTGACTCCTCTTATTTTGAAACAGTGATAACACTGCAAATTTGGGCAGAATATTAATTCTTCCTTTGATATGAGCAAAACTCTCTTAAAAAAAAAAAAGTTAAACTCATAAACAAGATTTTGAAAAGCCAAGTTTGGGAAAACAACTGATTTCCAGTAATTTATGTTGATGGCACAGTTGGCATGAAACAATGTGCTAATTATAATTAATTCTTATCCAACCACTAAAATCAGCCTAGACAGTCCTTTCCTTGATAAGACTTTCGAAACTATTATGATTTTGAGTATAATTTATAAAAAATAAAAACTGCTTAAACAAATTTTAAAATCTGCAATTCAGACTTTTTCCTAATTCAGCCTGGTTTTTCTCCATAATTCATCCAGATTGGTGAGGTTTTACTGTAATGAGTCTTTCTTAATGCTACAATTAAGCAGGAAAGCATTATCTCTCTGTAGAAGAGCCTGTGTCTCTAGTGTTCTCATGGCTGTTTGCTAAGGGCCGCAGACTTTGGGCATTGAAGGGTTGTGGATCGCTATTTGATAGCAAAATACCACTACACAGTACTCCAAAACAGAAAAGATGGGGTACCACAAAGGTGACTATTCAAAGGAGAAGCCCATGGAGTCGAGTAAGAACAGCTGTTGATCTCAATAACAAAGCAGAAATTTGATATTTTGTGCAAATCTTTTCTAAATAAACACGTTTTTATTTATCTGCAAAGATGTCACCTACAACCAATCTAAATGTTAGTGAATATATCAACAGAAAATTCAGCCTGAGGCAACCTCAGGCTTAATCATTTACATTTTCGATTAACCTCACTGACAGACATGGCTTCTCTTTTAAGAACCCTCAGCGGTAGAAATCACAAAACAGTAAGTTATGTTAAACATAAAAAAATAAAAAAATAAAAAGATGCCCCCCAAAACCTAAAATTACTTTAAATGATGGAAATAAGACCATTAAATGTTTTAATTTTCCATGGCAAACAGGCTACTTGATCAATGTTTGCAGGCAAAATTGAACAAAAAGTAAAAAAGTGTTAGTTCAATGGGGGAAGGCAGGTTGTTACCTAGATTGACCGTCAGTTTCACACGTCCTGCATCTAGCTCCAGGCGGAGGGTGTCAGCAGAGTCTCTAGAAGTGGTTGCCATCAGAATGCCATATGCACGCTGGGATCGGAACCGTAAGGAAACATCCTCAGCCTCCGTGTGCATGACTACAGGGAGCTGAATTTTCATAAACATGCTCCCATCATAGCTCAAAACCGTTGCCTCTAGAGATGGAAAATGAATATAATAAGTTCTTGGATGGTAGAGTGCATTAATACTTTAATAAGGAAAAAGGATCATTTATTATCACTTAAGACTTCTAGAACAAAATACTACAAAATCAATTCATCTTCTTCAAAAATAAACAAAACTGTAAGCTGGAAAAGAGGTCAGAGTAGAGGACTTCCCTTGTGAGATATTTTCTAAAGCCCAGAAACATAGATATCATCAGTTTCTTTTCTTTTCTTTCTTTCTTTCTTTTTTTTTTTTTTTGTTCCCATAGCACTTTCTACTTATAGCATTAATCATGTTGAATTTTGAGGGTTTGATTATGTGTCTCCCTTCTCAAAAGCAAAGATCACGTTCTTTTGTACAGTCACAGTGTGAGCCTAGTTTGAAACACCAGCAAAGTTGCGGATTTTTTTTGTTGTTGTTGTATTTGTTTGGGTTTTGTTGTTGTTTGTTTGTTTGTTTGTTTGAGACAAAGTCTCTATTCCCAAGGCTGTAGTGCAGTGGTGGGATCTCAGTGCAGCCATGACCTCCTGAGCTCAAGCAATCTTTCCACCTCAACCTCCTGAGTAGCTGGGACCACAGGCACATGACACCATGCCAGGCTAGTTTATTAACACTTTTTTCTAGAGATGGGTCTCCCTTTGTTGCCTAGGCTGGTCTCAAACTCCTGGGCTCAAGTGACCCTCTCACCCAGGTTCCCAAAAGGAATCTGTGCCCAGCCTCCAGCAACTTTTCAATTCATGTTTATGTACGGTGAGCCCACTGACCAGTTCTGTGAAATTGGTCAGCCTTGCCTGGGCTCTGAATTATTCATCTGCACAATAAGAGGGTACTGCCAGAAGATTTCTTAGGGCTTTGATCTGTCCTAAAAACCTGTAGTTCTAGGAGAAGTTACTATCATCATTTTTTCATAATCTCTGCCCTGATGGAATTATTTTTAAAAGAAAAAAAAAAAGGAAATATGGCTTAACTGTAGGAATTGGGCCAGTACTTTACCAAAGGTGATGTTTGAAAAGAAAAAAGAAAAACTGATATTACCAAACAACAGACAACGCTTCTTTTGAGCCATTATGTTTAGCAAGGTAATTTTTACAAAGGCTTAAACTGTTGCTTCCTTTTAAGGTTAATTTATAGAAGGGGAGTAACTTTAAATATTATCTATTAGCACAACCCTGGTGTCCTGAATACGTTGTCACCCAAAGCATAATGATGTGCCTTTGTTATACTAAATAAGCATGGGGGTGAGACTGAGGAGCTTTTAAGGATGTTTGTTACTAAATCAAGGTAGATGACATCAATAGGGAAGTTGCTTAGTACTGTCTTAAAGACACAAAGAAACGAATAGAAAAACTGTTGATGACAACCTGATGGCTTTAAGAAAGAGTCAGGACTCCTTAATGTTAAGTTCCATATGGTAGTGGAATATTGCAAAACAAGCATGAATCAGTTTGCTTTCTCATTGGTTCCAATAACTCAGGATGATACTTAATAAAGAAAAAAATACCTGGAATTAAAATGAACCTGGAAATTCTCATTATTTTGCCTACTTACACAGCATAGCAATTAACTGTACTGATACAACTGTGTTCAATATTGGGACTATATTCAGAGTTGTGGTTTTGCAAGTTTATCTTTCAGAAAGTCAAGTACTGTTTCTATAAGACTTTAATCATTATTTGTTGTCATTCTGGGATTAAGTGAGCATCCAGAGCCTCTCCAAGCACTGACTGTTCCAGGTCTCCCTGCTTAGGTTAGCTCCCTTCTCTTTTCCATCTACGTCTTTACTTAAGAGATCTCAGTCAACTCATATGCTCACTCCTCTAATATTTATTAAGGGTTCTGACTTCTCTCCTGAGCTCTAGCATTCACTGCCTATTGGAAATTTTCAACTGGAATATTATAGGTACCTTATTAAACTCTTAATTCACTCCCTTCAAAAACGAACAAACTCAAAACATGCTCCTTCCTCAGTCTTCTCCATCTCAGTAAATGTGATAAACCCATTGCTCTGACCTAAAGCTTTCTGATTCCTCTTACTCTTTCTGCCATGTCCAATCCATTTGCAAGTCTGCAAGTCCTACAGGCTCTAATTCCAATCCACATTCTGAATTGATTGCTGCTCACCTGTGCCACTAATGTCCCTCAGACTTTGCTCTCATCTCTCACCTACATCACTGTAGTAGCTTCCTCAACCGTGTTCCTACCTTTTTTTAACCTATAAAGATCAGTGTGACCCTGGCCGCAGCCCGTCTCTCTGGCCTCAGCTTTAAGTATGTCCCCTTTCTTGCTCAGTGAGCTCCAGATACACCAATTTCATGATCTCACTGAAGTGTTTGCACTTTTAGATCCCTCTGTTGAAAAATGTTTCACCCCAGATCTTTAAATAGCTGGTTCTTTCAGCATTCAGGTCTTTGCTCAAATGTTACTTCAGAGAGGCCTGCTATCCCCTCCAGTTATTCAATAGATATTCACCATTTCATTTTGTTAAAATGATCATTTCTTGCTTGTATAGTGTTATCTGTATTTGCCCTTTAGAATACAAGCACCTTGAGGGCAGAGATCAGTCTCTTATATGCATTGCTCTATCAGCAGCAAGTGCCCCCATGATGCCAGGCCCGCAGCAGAGCCTCCATAAATATTAATTGAATCAATAATTGCACACACACACACAGTGAGCTAATTTCAATTTGAATACCAAGCTTACATAAATGCTCACCAAAGAAATTAAGTATTTATTCTGCTTATTGCAAGTGAAATCTAATTTCAGTAATGTGCATGAACAAAATATTTAATAAAGTCCACTTTGAAGGCCAAAATTGGGCTGCAGAATATAGGCTAGGGAAGTGTCTATTTGCTGAAATAGGGGCCTCATGGTTAGGCAATGCCCTAAGCACTGATAAAACAAAATATGGTCTTTCAAAAATATAGTGGTTCTATATCACATCATATTTTTTTCCAATTAGGCAAGAAGTTTCTCAAATGGGAGTGAAATCCCAGTGGTCAAAGACCAGTGCAAATAACCAAATTGCTGTTGTTCAAAAAATAATTAAAACCTGAGTGTAAAGCTATAGTGAATTCTAGAGAGAAAAATGATCGTGGTATAATTTTAAAAGAAATTTGATCTTTACTTTTGTTTTTCCTAAACTAGACAATCATGATCCATACCTGTAAAGCAACAAGTACCTGAAAAAAAGGGTTAAAGCCATTATCATGTGTTCAGTTACTTTGGTATCATACAGATAAAATGATCAAAACAGTGTTTGTTTTCTCCTCTTTAGTTAATCTGTACAACTAGGATCTATTATTCACTAATCATATTTTTGAAATAATCATATTCTTCTGGGAAAATTAGCTTAATTTGATTGAAAACTAAATCGGGGGCACCTCGTTTTAGAAATACAGATGACTGACAACGGATCATAAATATAGTGGGAAATACAACCCAGAGAAAAAAATAATCAGAATCATTAGCCTTTAACATTCTCCAAAAAGCTGCAGGACTGAAATAACATAGTAAAGTAATAAAACTTGAGTGCCCCCGAGTGTCATTTTAAATAATTCTCAATGTGAAAATAACTTGTTGATAAATGACAAATGAAAGTCTAAATGATTCCTCATAATTAGAGTTAATGTTTAATTAGACAAGAAATGGAAAATGCACAGGGTTGTAGTCTAGAGTTGCCAAATAAATGGTAAACAACATTCTGACATTTGAAGGTTATGCTATTTGGCAGCATCCTTGAACACTAGTAAAATTATTTCATCATTTAGAATATACAATAAATCTTTAAAAGGCTAATTCTAGTATAATACTTCCCACTGGGGGAGAAAAACAGTTTCAACTTTGTCTTCTATATCTCCTTCTCCCTTGTCATTAAGTTTGATAAATTTGCTTTTCTGCATTATTCTTTGTTGCAGTCTAAAGTGTACACCTGTACTCAGTTTTGCCGAAAGGCAGTCACATATTGTGATCAACGATGAAAATCAGACAGGGAGCCAAATTATATTGCTCTGACATCTGTCCCTCCATCTGTTAGAATTTAACACACAGTATAAAGTAGATATCTGATTATATCAAAGCTCTTATTCTTACATATGACTGAGAATAATTTTTATATGATCAAGTCTCCACAAATTCTGTTTTATTAAAAATAAAGCAGAAGGGAAGGTACTAAATTTAACTTTCAATCATTGAACATTATTTCTGTACTACTCCTTCTTATAGGATCAAAATATGTAAAACAAAATACTCTCTTCTTGTCTGCCTAAGTTAGCAAGTATTTTGTTCTTTCTTATAAACTCCTTTGCCCCCTTAGGCAGGATAAACATCTCCTATAATGTGATTGCAACATACTTTTTCCATGGTGAACTTTCTAAATCCAAGGAGTTGAACATGCTTTTTAATTACTTTGAATAATTATTTTCATAAATATTAAATTATCATTTTTTGCTGAATAATAAGAAAACAAGTTTAAAAGTTATCTATTAAAAAAAAAAAAACTTGAAGAGTTGTCAACTCGTATTTGATCAACAACAGCCTTATCTAATCAATGTGTGTCTGGAGAAGAAACTCAGTCAAAGCCCCTTCTTTTAAATTGGAAACTCAGAGGTTCAGGCATGATCTTGTGTTAACTGAACTAGGGCATAATAGCCAGGAGCTGGACAGAAACTAAATTTTGTGGTATTGAGTATGACAACCATCACACATTTCCTTTGCTGTCAGGAGGCACCCTAACGTGAGCAAGAAAATTAATTCTGAAAAGCAAAAGACTCATGCAATACACATAGGTAATCCAGTAACAAGAACCACCCAAAAATGCATATAGCCAACCTGGAGACAAAGAAATCTGCAGAAACGTCCAGCCTCCTATCAGATAAAGAAGTATGTCAAATCCCAATGATGAAGTTTGCTATTAAATTCTCATTTACAAATCTACATATGCTTGCTGACCCTTTTTCTAATCATTGCAATATATAAATATTTCTTCTCTCTCATCCTGGCTCGAAAAGTCTACAATTTCTATTTTCATTTTTGCCATATGTAGTAGCAGAATATTGCCACAGGGTGGTACACCACGCATATTTAACGGAAAGCTTCCGTAATATATGTGACAGTTGAGTTATACCCTTTTTTCAGCTTCACTTAACCAAGAGGCATCAGAATAACTGGCAGCTCTCTGAGTGATTAAAATTAAAACAAAACCTTAAATCATGCAAGTCTGCTAATCTCATATTATGCCTAACTGTATTATACCTTGCAAGCTTTGTTCATTGTTCATCCTTTTGGCAATTTCCAAAAACAAAACTAAACAAACTAAAATTGGGAAGAAAAATGCAAAAAGGAAACTTATAAAGAATATACACCATACGAACTAAACTATACAGAAATAGCTAAGTTGTACTGACAATTCACAGAAATTGCAGTTAGCTACTATCATAAAGAGAATGAATATATCTATATCTATGTGATAACATATCCATCTATTGACCCATCTAAATGCATGACACACAATAATAATAGCATATGGTAAGCGGTTTAATATATGATTACTATATTACTGTTAAATATTTATATTTTTAATATTAATCACAGAACTAGTAAGTTGATGTACCTCCTTTTTAAGATAAATAACCAAAATCAGATTTCAATTTTGGATTTCACAAAACAACCCCTCTTTTTCCTAGGAGGTTTTAGGCAAACTGAATTGAACTATTTCAGGAATAAAAAAGGAAAACAATAAATATTCATAGCTTAAAAATAGATGCCAGGTACTTTTAGGCTAAATATGTAATAAAGGAATGTTATTTGTAGCAGGTGAGGACAATGGAAAAACTCATCAGTATTTTTTCATATTGATTTTTAGCTCCATTGTTGAAAATAAGTGACAATGGGTGCAGTGACTAAAGCATTTGTCTGAAACACTGGGTCGATGGAAGAATAAGCTTAGAACTATTTGTTCTGCTATTTATTCCTTTAGCCTGTTCTGCAGATCAACTGGGACGGCTATTACCCTTCAGTTTTCTTTGAATCCTCATTCCTTTTATTTTATAGGGTGAGAAAAAGAAAAATAAAATGTAGGTTTGCCTCCTATTAGAAAAAGAGGGGTGGCACCTGCTCAGAACTTCAATAGGCCCAGCTAAGCTATAATAGCAAATTGGTAAATGAATCCTCTGCAGTTGGTTAGGTCCTAGCCAAAGGTAAGTACTTTTTCTATTAGGGTACACTTCCAGAAACACTGGTGTACCTTAGGTGATTGAAAGTCAGCTTACTTTTCAGAGAGGATATTGCCTCTTTTGTAAGTTGACTGAAGTGAAATGAACAGGCTAACTTAAGTCTCACCCAGTTGGGTCAGGGAAGTTGCAACTAATAGCTTAGCTTGCCTCAAATGCTATTTCTTACCATGGATATTAGCACTAGAAGCCATAGGTATGTCTAATTCACGCCTCTTTTACTGTCTAATGTTCTGAAGTTAAAAACTGGGCAAAAAAGACAGCAGTTATTGTCTATAATACATCTTAGGCTCATACTCTAGAGGATACTAAAGATTCAAGTTTCTATTCCTGCAATATACTTAAGAGCTGTGTCCTTTCAGAATCAAGCTCTTTGAAAAACATTAAGAGCTCATTAGTAATCCATGTCAGGTATGGCTGCTCAGCTTGCAAACAGAGTTTACTTCAGTAGGGTATGCATTATGTTTCAATGGTCAGCACAGGTTTGAGGTCAACATTTAATGCAATTTTCATCTCAGGGAGTTGGCTGTTGGGGTTTTAGAATCCTACCTCTCTCACATGACCTGCCAAGATAGCCTGTTCCGGAACAATCACAGACATATCTGTTCCACCCATCCCTGCACATGCCATTGTTTTTGCAAGGGTTGCTAAGGCACGGTTTTGCTGTTTCCCTTGAGCAGGAGGGCTTCACTCCAGCTGTACTTTGAACTTCAGCCATTTGCCGGATATCTTTGCTTTGGCCATCGATGAACAAATCCCTGATGCAGCCCACGTAGCCATAGTTGAGCAGAGCAGTCCACACCTCGGTGGGGAAGACAAGGCCAGCTTTATTTTCTGGCAGGCCCCCCAGGTACAACTCATCATCCAGGTCCAGAATCTCACTCTCACCAGGAGCAGTGTAGGGAGTACGCAATGTGTTGACAGAAATGGTACCTATTGCAAAGAGAGGACAATGCACAAGTCTTTAAAAAGCACCAATGTGTTACAATTATCTTTCTGTCTTTCATCTGCTTAATGGTTAACTCTTTGGAGGCAAAGAAATATTATTATTCTTTCTATCCTCACTTTCTGGTATTTCCTAGAGAAATTAAGAAACCCATGGTATGAAGAAACTTTAGAAATAAAAGAGACTAAATGGTTCCATTTGAACTTGAGAATGAAAACCAAAGTGTACAGCCAACAAATAGTGTTTGAGAGCCTCTAACAGTTCAGCCAATGCATGTATACATACATTAAAAATAAAGAAACTATCATTCTATATCAGCCTCTAGAAGAAAGTCAGATTCCTCTTGGTTAGTGCTTGCTTTCAAAGCTAATATCCAACTGCAAACCAAGGAAAGATTTTATGTTCCTATTTTAACTGACTTGATTACTCTGATTGAGCGCAGTAGTTTCACAGATTACCTGTGTTAAAATCTGACTTCATCACTCCTCGCTGTATGAACCTATTGATTAACTTACAGAGTTTTGTTTCTCTTATTCATAATATGGGCATAATAATATTATCTACCTCATAGGGTTGCTCTTATTGTTAAATAAAATAATACTAGTAATGTACATGGTTTATAATAAATACTGTATAAATGTTTGTTGTTGTATTTCAGTGAAATAATCAAGTAAAATCAGTTGCTTCCTTATTTTTAAACCAACCTAGTGATTTATTTAAATTAACAAGGATTTCTTTTTCTCACTCCAAATGTTAAGGAGAAAAAATCTGTTGGTTTATAAATACAAAGGGCTCTAAGTCCTAAGTATGGAATAACCAGGTATTCATCTACATGGGATCATTTGAGGGTCACAGAAAAATATTAGTGGAACCCATGAACAAAAAGAAAGATAGAAAGCACATTCCTGATCAAAATGTGCATGCATACTGCAGATTACCAAAAATTCCACTGATATTCTATCTTCAGAAAGACCTTTGTACAAATGCAACTATGATGCCTGGACAGAACACTACAAGGCCCCACAACCACATTATCCCAGATTTATTTTTCAGCTCCAGATTATAAGGCAGGATAGCAAGAGTCTGATGAGAGAGAGAGAGAGGATGAAAAAAGGTGTGATTGTATGCTGGGGCATGGGCATAGAACCTCAGGTATTTAGGGAAGAGACACAAGAGAGATCTGGAGATGGGAGGGGTGATACAGAAGTAAGGACAAAAGAGGAAGTAGGGGGTGAGTAGGGTGTGTGTAGGGAGATGCATTTTAGTTGCTACACAGAATACCAAAGGCCCGCCCCAAGTGAAAACACATATCTAACTAAGGATGTAAGGCTGCGGGCCCCGATGTTGTGCCCAGGAGTATTCCAAATCCCAGCAGAAGGGCCCCCTTCAATCTGTGCAGTGTAATGGGATCTGTCTTTGTGAGGGAGAAGGGCATGGAAGCCACTGACAAAGACTGCTCAGGTGGCCGAGTCATTAAGAGGATATTTGGCTCTCTAGACTTTCAGAGAAAGAAAAGGGAAAAGCTCCTAGGGGAGAAACACTCAAAGGCATTGCTATTTTGGCCTTCCAATGAGGGGAGCAAAATAGAGATTTCCTAGGGAAGCAGCTAAAAGGGAAAAGGACAAAGTATTCATTTTTATTGTTCACATTTGTACAAGTGTCTAGAAGAAAACTCTCATTTAGGAACATATGGGAACCATCAAATCCTATTTAGAAAAATATAAAGCATGGCATTTTGGGGAAATACAATTTATAATATTGAGAGGGAATGGTGACTCTTTTCTATTTCAAAAGGAATGATCATTACATGCATTTTTAAAGCATCATTTTGTATACAGCACTATTCAAAATACCTACGAAGTGAATAAACAGATGGTCCCTATCCTCTGCAGTAGCTAATGAAAGTTAGAATATGATGAGAAAGAGTGTCTTTTAATGACAAAAGGAAAGGTGGGCACTTTAAAAAAAGAAAATATTATCACGGAAAGCAAAGAGTTACATGCAATGAATAAAGTGTCATGTACTTTTTTTTTTTTTTTTTTTTTTTTTTTTTTTTCTGAGACAGAGTCTTACTCTGTCACACAAGCTGGAGTGCAGTGGCAGGATCTTGGCTCACTACAAACTCTGCCTCCTGCTTTAAACAATTCTCGTACCTCAGCCTCCCAAGTAGCTGGGATTACAGGTTTACGCCATCACGGCCAACTAATTTTTGTATTTTTAGTACAGATGGAGTTTCGCAATGTTGGCCAGGCTAATCTTGAATTCATGGCCTCAAGTGATCCACCCACCTTGGCCTCCCAAAGTGTTGGGATTACAGGCGTGAGCCACCGCACCCAGCCAATGTGACATGCTCTTAAATAAAAGGGAGAGGGATACTACTCTATTTTCCAATTGGTTCAATAAGGCTTCCTAAAAGCAGTAGAATTTTTGAGGATTTGATGAAATGACACAGAACTTAGCAAAGGAACAATGACTAATTATTCCAAGTGTGGTGATATATTCCAATACACACATACATATATATGTGTATATATATATACACACACACACACACATATATATATATATAACATATATGTATTCCCATATGCTTTTTTTAATTCAGCTCAGAAGGGGAAAAAAAGCCCTTGGAAAGGCTGTACTGTCCTTACTCAGGGTATTGTAATTCTGACACTAAGAGAACTCCTGGAGGACTCCTGAGACAAAGAAATTCATTGGCTTCCACAGCTCACTTTCTCCCCCTATTCCATGTAGTTTCCATACCTTGGTGCACTGTGTCTGCACTCACTCTCAGGGGCAGAACTGCTGCCAGGTGGTTCAGACAATCATTCTTGACAGTTTGTCTGACAGTAAGGTTGGAGTAATTGTGTCTCTTGATTTTTATTTATGGTGTGTTAGTGCTTGCTTTGAGCAAAGTATTGTAAGAAAGTTCAAATAAGTTATTTTATTAATGTGCTTGATGATATAGACAGAGTAAGATTTTTACAGTAACTTTATCATTAGACTACAGTTTTCTGAACACAGTCATAAAGAACACAATTTTCAAATATCCCAGTGCACACTTACACATACACACACACACACACACATACACACTGAAACAAATGTTTAAAAGAAAAAAAAATTAACTCTATGGCCTCTGAAGCACGTTGATATTTTATGTCTCATTATGTCATTTTATTAAAACAAATGCTGGACCATCAATGGATTTTCGCACCAGCTAAAATGTTGTAACCCATGGTACAAAAAAATAACTAAATAAAAAACAAAAACAGATTTAAGATTTAAGGGCTACTATCATAAAGAGTAAGTTTTTCCCATAGTTCCTTATTGTCCCTTTGACAGACAATTTTAGAGTTCTCATAGAAAGAACAAGCAGGCCAGGCATGGTGACTCATGCCTGTAATCCCAGCACTTCGGGAGACTGAGGTGGATGGATCACCTGAGGTTGGGAGTTTGAGACCAGCCTGACCAACATGGAGAAACTCCATCTCTACTAAAAATACAAAATTAGACGGGCACGGTGGTGCATGCCTGTAATTTCAGCTACTCGGGAGACTGAGGCAGGAGAATCGCTTGAACCCAGGAGGCAGAGGCTGCAGTGAGCCGAGATCGCACCACTGCACTCCAGCCTGGGCAGCAAGAGCAAAACTCCACCAGAAAGAAAGAGAGAGAGAGAGAGACAGAACAAGCAACAAAACATGCGACAGAAAGAAAAGGGAATTTAATACTGCCTTTAACTCAAACATAATCCAAGAAAGACTAGAACTTACATTGAGCTCTGGATTCAAAGTTAAGGAGACACATCAGGCAAATGGATGGATCAGATATCAGTCACTGGAATATTATGCAAATAGACACCATAGGATGAAGAAAATAGGGCTGAAAATCAAGTACTATTTTATCAATATGCTTTGCTAATCTATATGAACTTGTATTTTAGAAAATCTTTGTAAAAGAGATGGCAAATAATCAGAAAGTAAAGAATTTAATTCAAGTGGGATGGAAACAATTATTTTTATATTTTGAAAATTCATGGAGTAAACATGGTTTGAATTAATAATTAAATTTTATTACTGAGACAAACGCAAATAGAAGTTTATATTTTAGCTTAAACATGTGTCCTGAAATAGGTACATTTCCAAAAAGGGATTTGAATCCCAGATCTCCTTAATGATTTTTACTATGGATATGAATCAAAGGACATATTCACCTAGCAAAAGAGTCATCACAGAATCTGAATTAGTTTAAACCGATTTAACTCATACATATAAGCATAGTGAAATTTAAATATTAAGGTTCCCGTGTGCTTATTTTATTATAATTGAGTTATAAAATCAGTGGTTACAAAGAACATATCAAATTAATATTTAAACCTGGTTCATTGATAATTGAAGAAAATTGAGTAGTTGCCAAACTCTATACATCAATGGAAAAGGAGAATTTTCCAAAGGCAAAGGTAAATAAATGTTTAAATACATTTTTAAGAGAAAACAAAAATCTGAATATATTAATGGGTCATCCCTCTATCTTTTTCCAGGAACCACAA
This sequence comes from Macaca fascicularis, assembly GCF_037993035.2. Taxonomy (NCBI): domain Eukaryota; kingdom Metazoa; phylum Chordata; class Mammalia; order Primates; family Cercopithecidae; genus Macaca; species Macaca fascicularis. The sequence goes on along the minus strand of NC_088387.1, from coordinate 71,425,341 downwards.
ATATTGACATATTCTTTTTTAAATAGTTGGATTCTTTCATACATTCTACCCCTTCTACTATATTTATGTTTGAAGTTTCTGGTAAATTAACTAAACGTTTTATGTAAATATTGTTACATTAAGGCTGCCAAAATTGGGGAACAGTAGTCATATTTGAGAAATTATCTAGATCAAGTTTTCATGCTTCACTATTTAAGAATCCAAAGCACCCTGCTATGCTATTTTAACTTTTAAACAAATGAGATCACAACTAAAAACTAAATTATTTGTGGACATACAACTTTTATAATTTTAATGTAGAAACTGCATTACATTATATTCTTACATTTAAAGCTGTTTTTTCATGACATATGCAAGAGGTAAAATGAAGTTGATAAGCAGACAAGGTAATATTTAAGAATATTCATAAACAAGTAATAAATTTATCTTTCATGTAAAATCATATGCAAAAGTTAAAAAAAAAAACTGTTTAAAACACCTCTTAGTTATAAAAGTGGAAATTAAATTTATATAGTGAGGTAGTTTTTCATTACCTATTAGTTTCCATTAACTTTTCTATCCAATTTTTATTGTCTATTCTACTTCCATAAGATTAGTTTACAGGGTGAGAAGAAACACAGTGAAGGTGAGATTTAAAATAAGTTAAGTTGATATCAAGAGGTAAATTACTTCAAAAGTTTAAATTACTAGGAAATGAGGAGTAAAAAATAGTGCGCTGTAATAGGGAGCCCTTTTTCCTGGTGAGAAAATCTGATGTTCTAGCTCTTCACATAACTAGCTAGCAAGCTTAGCCAAAGGATAGATTCATTAGGCTTCAATGTGGCTCTTATGAAAAATAAGGAAATTCACTAGATGGATTACTAAGATTTCTTTTTGAATAAACAAATTTTAAATTACTGCTTAAATGAATTGTTTAAATTAATGTCAATTTTACCTATACATAATTCTGCTCCACCTGTCCCTATACAAACGAATCAGATTTCACAAAGTTACAAATTTACGTGCCAAATTCCTAGTCTAATAACAAATTCAAACTCGATGAAAAAGCCACACCATAAGTAATAAAAACAGAATACAACATTGACAGTAGGGTATAATGTAAAATGTAAAATATATAATTCTCAGAAAATAGTTTTAAAAAAGAACCAACACATCGACAATGGGTATTTGGTGACAGTGGAATTATGAGATTTTTTTAAAAAAATTTCTGTCTTTTTTAAGACCAATGTCATCTATGAGGTTTTTAAAGAAATAAAATTAACTGTATTTGAAAACAAAAATATACCATCTTAATATTCTGCTCTCTGCTTATTACCATTTGTTTTCTGCTTACTTGATTCATCTGTGAGCTGGGAACTTCAGGAATTAAATTAATATATGAAAACAAATCTTATGACAAAATTTAAAAGTTTAATAAAGTGGTATTGGCAAGAATAAGGGGGAAAGGGCACATCAATTACTGTAGATAAGAACATAAATGGAAACAGCAGTTAGTAAACTAACCTGTCATTATCTTTCAAAATTAAAAATACAATTAATCCAGCAATCTCAATTATCACATTGAATCCTAGAGATATTCTGATCAATATACACAAATATTTCATGTATGAAGGCATTATCTATAAACTAGTTTAAAACAATGAAGGTTTAAAAAAGTAAAAATTTAAATGTTCTTCAATAGAGAAACACCTAAATATTAGTATATTCAAACTAAGGTATGTATGGTGTCACTACAAAGAATGGCACAGAAAAAGCTCTCTGTAAGTTTTTGTCACATAGTAATTGGTAAACTATAATCTTGGCTATGGAAAAGAGGCTGTATAATTATTGTATGTGTGCGAACATATTTATAGATATATTGATGCCTAGAAAAAGACCTGGGGATTTTTCAACGCCAAATTATTTTAGTGGTTATCTATGGAGAACAGAGTAAATTGATGAGGGAAGTGTGCGGTAAGGGGAAACTCTTTGCTTAGGTAGTTTTTGAACAGCCTGAATATATTCACCAAAAGCATGTATGTATATATTAAACACATCATTCATTACACAAATGTACATATATAAACACACATACACATTCATAGCAATGTATAGACACATATACATTTTAAACATGATCATATACAATGTTGGAAGGTTGTAAGTATCAATCAAATAACATTCTGCAGCAATTGAAATATTATTTTGCAGAAGTTCCACAGATTTTCATTCAGCATTCCACACTAAGGGTCACTAGGTCTGAGTGTGGTCAGTTAACTGCCTATCTCCTTAGGGTGCACCTGATGCCATTGTCCAGAGTCTGCCCCTTAGCTAGGCAAGCCCAATGAGGAGATTTGGTAGATTTTCAGAGGGCGGTTTTATTTCCCAGGTTTGACTGATATTTACTAAGTTCATAACACCAATGTATAAAATAAGAATGCCAAGTTATTAATTTCCTCTGAGGAAGTACCTATCACAGGACATGAAATACTTCCCATGTAGCTCTGCCAATATGGATGTCAATTATAATCAAATATTACTTATTCATTTATGAGAAATTTACTTGTTATAGGAATGTGAATACTCGTATGCACTCATCCCTCAGTATCTGTGGAAACTGGTTCCAGGATCTCCTGGAGACACCAAAATCTGTGGATACTTGAGTTCCTGATGGCTTAGTATTTGCATATAACCTATGCACATACTCCCATGTACTTTAAATCATCTCTGGATTACTTATATCTAATACAATGTAAATGCTACATAGTTATTATACTGCATTGTTTAAGAAACAATGACAAGAAAAAATGTCTGTATATATTCAGGGCAGACCCAATTTTTTTTCCAATTATTTTCAATCCATAGTTGATTGAATCCACAGATGCAAAGCCCACAAAAAACAGGAGGCTGGGCTGACTGTATATATAACTGGTCTATTTTCTCCCTCCACTCTAAACAGACTTACAATGGTAACTAAATGTTAATCAAAAGAGTGTATGGGGAACATGGATTCTGAACAAGAAGAATGCATGAGATAAGGAAACGTATAGTAATATTGGCCTGGGAAGGCTTGACACCCTTATCTCAATGAAATGACCTGCCTCCATCTTTACAGCGGGGATGAAGTTGTCAAATTCACTAAGCAGTCTTCAGATGATTACTGCTAATATTTGCCCCTGTGAGTTTCTTTTCTTTAGATATGTAAATACATTTAAGTTCTACAAGCCCGGGGACCTAGCTCAGGTACTTCTGAAAAGCTCTGCTCTGAATCTTTGCTTATGATTCCATAATTCCCAGAAAACAAATTTTGTTACTTACATAATTTTGAGCAAAACAGTATACAGTATCATATTAAACAGATAGCCTGAAAATTTATGTTTATATTCTAACTGCAATTATATAATATATATATATACATGTTAACAAAAACTGAAGGAAAATGTACAAATATAAAAAATATTTTGAGTGTGGAGAAACAATAAATGACTTTTTTTCTATAAACTTCTTCAGAATAAATAAATATAAACATTTTAATACAACTCAACATTACAATTTTAAGCAAAATTGACCCATCTGGTCATATGGTCAAATAAGTGGTAAATTATTGGTAAGGTATTTTGGCTTTTCCTTTGATGAATAGTGGTTTATGGGTATGGATATGAAACAAAGTATTATAAATGCACTTAAAATTACTTCAATGTATGTAATAGGCTACTAGGCAGAGGCATGGGAGGAACGTTAACAGTCAGAGGGCAAGTTCAAACAAGACCTAAGCGGAGAAATTGTCTAATAGTTGTTCAAGTAGAAATGTTTAAGTGTGGTGATTCATGAATGGTATACACAGAAATCAGTGCTGGTGACAGATAGCTAGAAAGTGCTGTTCACATCAAACAGTGATTACTATAAACCTCTAATTATGTGCTCTGGAGAGAGCCTTGTGCCTTTCCCACTGTAATTTCTAGTTCTTAAACGGGAACTCTATGACTTCAATTCAAATCTCAATGGCTTCTTAGCTGTTAAATGTAGGCTTACCCTTGAATAACCGCTGATACAATCTGCTGTACCCTGCTGTACACAAGCCAACTTTGACAAGAATAATGAGTTTTCTCTTTGATTTCAATGTGTAATGATGGTTTACAAAAAAAATAAAAATAAAATAACACTGGAAGTTTGCTATAAAAATGCTTGAGGGTACCCTTGACTGAGCCAAAGAGCTTAACACAAATTTAAACAAATTTGTGCCCAAGAAAACAATCATTAACCTCATCCTAATTGTAGCTCCTTTCACGCTTTAGCTAAATACCTGGGCAGCTGTTTTGTGTTGAGGGTGGGACCAGAAAATAGGCAAAGGGGAAGTCTGGAAAGAGGGAGACTGGTTTAAAAACAACAAAAACAAACAAACAAAAAGTTCAAGTGTAAGTCCTGCAAAAATTACAAAGTAATGGGCCTCTTCAATCATATTTATTAACTCCAGTGACTTAGGCATTTTGCCCTGTTAGTAGCTAAGTTATCCACAGAGGATATCTACATTTTGCAGCATTTAAGTCATCCATTCTGATTCACTAAGTCATGCCTGCACTTGGTATGGTTCCTCCTTTGCTAGCTTAGTGCAGGATCTGGAAGTGCCATTTATGGCTCAGCCCACTTGACTTTCCACGTCACTGATCCTCTAGTGAGCAGGCAGTGGAAGAAAGCTGCACTGCACATAAAGAACAGCTATAGCCAAGCAGAATTAATCAAACTGTGGAAATTAGAATGATTTTTCCCCATGTCTCAGATTGGAAGAAGGAACATATGTTAGAAATAACCTGTTAAAATCAGTTTTGTCAAAAATGAGAAAGTTCTAGAAAATTACACATAAAGGCATTATTTCTCATTGAATAAGGGGTTCATATACTCTTTGCAGTGAACTAAAGACCAAAGAACCAAAGGGAAGGCCACCAGAAAGATGGACATCCTATGTTCTTGTCAAGAGCACACTTACTGTGGCTGCATATCCCAGTCCTCAGAAAGGAGTTACCACCTTCTTTCTTGATGGATTTTCCTGCTACCTATATGTCTGCAAAATGATATAGGGACCTCATGACCTAAGAAGGGATAGAAGTCCCGTTCTCATAAAAACTTGTCATTTTTGTTTACACATTCTCTAATAATTATTTAACTTTCTCAGTGGGTTATTTCAAACATGTGGGCTTGGAGGATGTTGGTGTATTCGTAAGAGAATACCACCTTTTATCCTATATCATATAAACTGTTTTCAGAAAGTAATGTAATTTAAACAAATTCTTTAACTTAAAAAAGTTGCATTTACAATTAAAAGAGTGCCATTATTCTCCAAATGTAAAAAAATGATACTGCTATTTTTTTTAGAACATTAGGGGTTGTTTGGCACTGTACTACTTACATGTTTTTATTCTTTAGTTTTTCTTATACCAAATATATACTGAACAACTGCTATACCCAGGAATGTACTAGAAACTGTGGATTAAAAAAAATAATAAATACAATTTTCTCTATCTGGGATGGAAATTATGAACCTTATAAACTGGTAATATTAAAATTAAATCATTTGTGTCCACCAAATATGATTTTAACCCTAGTTCTATCCCAAAATAACCACTACTTATATTGGCTGCAAATTAATGACCATAATGGTCTCATTATATTTCTATTTACTTTAGTATGGCCAACCAATGGTCAACAGCAGAAAGAACTGCCCTTAGGCCTGGGTTCCCTTTACTTTAATAACAGAGATAATAAGGCTTTTAAAATATTGAGCTAAGGAATATTCCAGGCAAATCAACAGATATGGCCTCATTATCTGTATGTCAGAAAGGAGCCCATGTTACCCTCTTGTCATAGCAGTACCCTTTCTCCACATTATATGAAAAATAATTTTCCTAGAGCCCCTGAATATAACTGACATAAAATGGGTATAATAAATTATTTCATGAATTTCCATGTTTCTTAGTTTTAAGTGACCTATGAATCTTAGTGTTTCACCAACCAAATCAGAAATATCCTTTAAGTAAAATAAAAGCAAGTACAGTCATTCATTCAATTTTTAAAAGGCTACTCCATACCAAACCAATGCAGTGTGCAAATATGGAACTTAATTAAAATACTATATATATAAAATATTAACAGCTGCAGCTATTAAAATTACATTAAACTCCCTTGAGCTAGGCTAACATAATATGAGCTCTCTCTCTCTTTTTTTTTTTTTTCCAATTTAATAAAGGACAGAACTTGGCTTAGTGAATGAGCTTTGGTTTTTATATTGTTTGTTCCAATTCACTAATCTGAAATTTTAATCACATAAAAGTACTTTACCATCAAAACAGCACCAAGCATAGTAATTTGATCTTTCCATTGGATTCCAAGAAAAATCTCATGCTTTGTTTATTTTCTTTCTTAGATGCAAATAACACTTCCTTAGAATGTGTTTCTGTTCTTCCCATACAGAATTGAGCTTTGTAAATTAAAGTAGATATCATCTACTTTTGACCTTCTCCAATGAGGGTACAAATAGAGTAATTAATAAATTCTTGGTAATTTGGATGAATTAAAGAGCTTAGATAGAAAAAGTAGATTTTATTCTGCTTGAAGATTATAGTATTTATCTGAGAATTAATTAGATTGCATCAATACTTTCTCCTTATAATAAGAAACCTCATAAAATATTCAAAATAATTTTGTTTTCTGTGAGTATGTGTATATGCGCATGCGTGGCGTATATGCATATATGCATATATATACACACATATATATGCACATATACATGTAGAGAGAGACATATGCACACATATATAGACACACATACAATTTACATAGAAGAAAGACTGGAAAGAAATATCCAAAAATATAAATCATTGTTTTCAAATGAATAATGAATACTTTCTTTTTTCTTTTACATTATTTTGTATTGACTAGTATTTTGAATTGATCATGTATTACATTAATATAGTTAGATAATACCTCATTTCTAAGTGAATGAAAAGCAACTGATTTGATGTTTGGTGTTTTTTTTCTCCTCTGAACTTTCAGAAGATACCCTTTTAATCTGATATGGGTTGTTTTGTCTTGTTTTGCTGTTTTTAGACAAGGTCTTGCTCTGTTGCCCAGGCTGGAGTGCAACGGTATGATCATGGCTCACTGCGGCCTGGAACTCCTGGGTTCAAGCGATCCTAAATGTGGGGATTACAGGTGTGAACCACTACTCTTGGAATGTTTTGTTTTAAGGTATTATAAAATTTGACTTAAAATATCTCTTCTTGAAAGTCATTTTCAAAATTTTATTCTAGATCTATCTTAAGTCAAATTATAGCATCCACAAGCTAGTATTTCAAAGCACTAGATTAGCCCGTGCCCCTACCACATTAAAATTCTTCTGCTTGAAAGTTCATATGTAACAAATTAACTGCTATCTCTGGCAGAGATAGGCTGGAGGGAGTCAGAGGGGAACACTTATCATTATTGTTATACTTTTGCATTCCCATCAATGAACTCTTGTCAGCTTAAATCAGAAAGAAGGAGAAAGAGGAGGAGGAGGAAGGGGGGGGGAGGGGGAATTGGAGGAGGGGAAGGAGGAGAAGGAGAAAGAGAAGAGGAGGAGGCAGAGGAGGAGGAGGAAGAAGAAGAATAATAAATGGTAATTTAATTCTTTGTAGACTTCTTTAGGAAAGTGAGAATATTTAGGGAGACAAAGTTTCCAGAGAGGAATGAATCAGACACACAGTCTCCGATATATCTGGGAATCAGAGCAATGGGTTCTGACCTTCCTTCTCTCCACACTCACTCCCAACTCCTTCTCAATTTCCATATATTCTATTTCTTTATTTTGTTAGCTAAAAATCATATTTCCAAACAGGCAAGCACAATCTTCTTGATCTATAAACAGCAGAACAAAAAAGCAGGGATAAGAGGAAAGTAGAAAATAGTTCAGCTGCAGAGAAACTGGGAGTAAACAAGCACCGAGGGAGCCCATGCAAGGAGGGTATGAGCAAGAGAGTTCAGCTCCAGGTCTTCAACAGGGCCCTTCCGAAAGACGATGGTTATCACAGATTATATACAGATAAAAGAAGCATTCAGCTTCTTTTAGAGTTGGCTGGGGGTGGGTGAAGTAAAGAAGGAGAGTAGAGGGGCCGGGCGCGGTGGCTCAAGCCTGTAATCCCAGCACTTTGGGAGGCCGAGATGGGCGGATCACGAGGTCAGGAGATCGAGACCATCCTGGCTAACACGGTGAAACCCCGTCTCTACTAAGAAATACAAAAAATAGCCGGGCGAGGTGGCAGCGCCTGTAGTCCCAGCTACTCGGGAGGCTGAGGCCGGAGAATGGCGTGAACCCGGGAGGCGGAGCTTGCAGTGAGCTGAGATCCGGCCACTGCATTCCAGCCTGGGCTACAGAGCGAGACTCCGTCTCAAAAAAAAAAAAAAAAAAAAAAAAAAAAAAAAAAAAAAAAAAAACAGAAAAAAAGAAGGAGAGTAGATAGGTCTAAATTTAGTTATCTTCTATTATAAGATCATTTGATTTATGTATGAGTAGGACAATCAGAGCATGGGAGCCCGGGGTGAAGAGAATTAAAGAAATGTAGTTGTATACTTAAAACAGATTTCTCTCTCCCTCTCATCTCTCCCTCTCTGTCTGCCTCTTTCACCCTCTCTTCTCTCTCTCTTCCTCCCTCCTTCCCTCTCTTTCCCAGGATTCCCACAAATGTCATTTCTGTTGCCTGGATGATTCTTTCCCCTCAAAGCTCATAGTATTCAACATACTGAGCCCCCTAAAATACTCCCAAATTTCGCTGTAAGTGTGATGTATTCGGGGAAACTTTACCTGCCACCTTTACCCCTCCTCCCTGAGAGAAATAAAGTGCAGCGACAGGAAGCAGAATGTTTGCTGGTGGAATTCCAAATACCTTTCATCAGAAAGGGAAGCAGTCTGGAAGGGCAGCAGAGCTTTGCCACTGTCCTTGAAATGCTACTCTATTGATTAAAGTGTTTTTAATACCATAGACTCATGCTAAAGTGTTCTGTACCAAACTAAGGATTTTGTGTCTGGATCATTCTAATTTTTTTTCATATGTTATATTTGCCACTTTGAGTACCTGCAAACATCCAGTAACATAAGGGAAAACTGGGAATACAAAAACTTTGAATTTTTTCACTTGCTAAATTCAAGACAAAATTTTCTGCAAGATTTGGCATTTGATTACCCAATAAAAGTTCATTTAAGAAGCTATTCTAGGAGACATTTGAGCATTTGGGCTTTGATGCCCCACTATGATGATGAATTAGCTCTTTCTGATTTTTATATGGCGTGAAACAGAAGCAATATCAGGCAATTTCTTTTACTCTAAAGAAACAAATGCAGGAAATCTTTAATATGTCTTGGTTTTCACTTTTAGGAATGGCACGGGTGGGTGGGGTGCTCCGGCAGATAAACAGCATAGAAAAATGATAACATTACCTGACCGTCCATCTCTTTGGAAATCCACATGATACCATTCTCCATCATTCACTTTCTTCAACAGGGCTTTTATTTTTATAGTACCTGACCCCATGTCCAGGAGGAGGTAGAGGTGGCCATCTAGCATCTCAATAGCAAAGAAGTCCACCTTTATCATCTGTGGGTGCTTGGCATCTTTTTGATGTCTTGGCTTGCCATGGCTAAATAAGATGAGGCCATTTGGTTCTGTTGTACGGAAATCAAATGATATGGAGCCTGTTTTCTTTGCGTTCCATTTAGGCAAAGAGATGAAAGACTCTGGGGTTTCAAAGGTGATTGGGTCTAAAGTTGCAACATTCTCACATTTAAATGCCACCACTCCATGGATCTTCATCTTAGGATCTCCTTGCTTGGCAAGTCGAGATAATTCCAGCCTCACATCATTATTTTTATACACAACCTGTGGGCAGAGGCAGAGGACAGCAGTGAGAAACCAGCATCCATATTTTAATATCTGAAACTTGTCATCAGCTCATGTAACTTGCAAGGACAGCATAAAAAGGCACACAGCATTTAGTTAATTTTGTTGTATAAAGGCAAGATTTTTCAGGCAAATAAAATTCAAGTGTCAATTCATAGAACAATAACCATAACAGTTTAATTCAAATAATGTGTGTGCAGACGCACACATGCATGTGCATATACACACAAACTGCTTGTATTTAACTCAAATAATTAAAAAATCTGCATATATCTTTAATTTCATGTCTACATTAACATGCTAAGACTTGAACTTATAAAAGCTATTTTTTTCATAGTTCTCTATGATGTTTTTAAAATTAAATGTAAGCATTGACGTTATTCAGTTTTCCCATCATTAAAGCATTTGAAATTGGATACCATTGTATACCAGTCCCCTAAAATATTGGATCTCCTCTATTATCTATATATCTGCTGTGGATATTAACTTTGCAAGATAGTCACAATAAGTTAAAGCACAAAACAGCCTGATATTTCTCAGCAAAAAAAAAATATATATATATATATGTGTGTGTGTGTGTATGCATATATGTGTGTGTGTGTGTGTGTGTGTGTATATATATATGTGTGTGTGTGTGTGTATGTGTATGTGTATATATATATATATATATATATATATAAAACAGAAAGTCCCAGACCTGCATCAGTACCTTTGAATACTGTTAAGTAACGTGACACTGCCACATGTAGAATATGGTGCTTCCCCTCAATCTATTCAACCTGTGTTACTGGTGATCCATTTCACTTTTAATTTACACAAATGCTGAGCAAGGGTTGTCTTGCACTCTCATTTTCCAAGGCACTTCAGTGAAAGAGGCCGGGCACTTCTGAGTGCTTGCTGATGGTCCTAAGGCTTTTTGGATTCCAATTAACACATTGGATACATTCACTAACAGGGTTAATGATATCATACTTTTGCTATCCCATCACGTTAATAAATTCAAAGGTATTTTGACATAAAGATAAAGAGAGAAGGACACCTTTTCTCTACAAAAGGCATACAGTGGATAATCATATTTCTAAATTACATAGACCATATTGACTTAAGGGTGAATTAGTAATCTAGGTCCACATAACTATCTAGATTCTTTTAAGAAGGGACTCTATAGATTTCAAAGCTCCCAAAGTTACTAGAATCTAGATTTATTCATTCACATGTAAAAATGTACATATATATATACACATATATTATGTATACATATACACACATGCATGTTTTGTTTTTCATTTTTAGGAATGGCACGGGTGTTTTATATAATATATATAACAGGAAAAATAAGACAGCCTATATCTAATTAGTGCTATGAAGTCAACCAAGTCAACACAGCAGTTATTCCAAACCCATGGCTAACTGAACCAGCAGATGACTGATGAGTTTCCTGATAGGATTTGTTAATGGATACTTTATTTTTCAGAGTAATTAAGAGTTCATGCTCTGGTATTGGACTTCCTGAGTTCAAATTCTGGCTCCAGATTTACTGAACTGAGAAATCTCTGTAAGCCTGTTTCACTCCCTTAAAGGAAAATAATACTTCACATAATTATTATTAATATAATAATTAAATAAGAAAATACATATAAGTGGGAAAATCTACATAAAGGCATTCATTCCAATGCCAAGCATACTGTAAGATTTCAATAAATATTAACTACATAAAATACATGATAGTAAAAATCATTGCTTTATCATCATCTAATAGACATAGATTTTAGTTCTAAATTTATCCATGATAAGAAAACGTTTAGAAATTAAGCCCACACATATAATGGGTTTTCATACATTATTTGTGCCAACTAAATAAGTCACATCTTTCCAATGCTGGGCCTGGTGTTTCAGTTTACCTTTATCTTGAAGAAGGATTATAATAAAGAACATGATATCTCTTATTCTTTGAACAAATATGTACAATGGTTTAACAAGCATCTATTGACAACAAAAGAAGAGAGAATGAACTTGAGCAATAACAAAAAGGAATTACATTAATTCTTAAGAATACTTTTTTTGAAAAGAGAAAGATCTATTAAATCTTAGAAACATTTATTTAGGATTGCCTTTCTTTGGCGATCTTTAGAGGCAGGGAAAATGCTTTTCAAGGATGATTTTCCAAATTTTATCGCTTCTCACTGTGACTTTCATGCGACTCAAACCTACATTATTTTTCCTTTTTCCTATTGATTTATATTCTAGTATGTGGGCATTCTTTTGATATAGATATTGATCAAGAATAAGTATTTTCAGACCCAAATGATGCTTCTGTTGATCAATGCTAACACTCATACCTATAATAGAACCACTGTAATAGAATTGAGTGTTTCTGACATGAACAAGTGGGTTTTATCCCTGGTATATTGTTTCTTGAATCTGACATCAGCCACCATAAAGTTGAAGAATGAGGGGCAGTCTAAGTCTGGGCAAGGATTTCAATGAGACTTAATCTTATAACTGAATCAGGTGTCTTGGTGATGAAAAGGTTCAGGAAGATGTAAAAAAAATAGAAGTAGGGATAATTCCCTGGGTAAAATTTCTTAAGGTTAGCCATACATCTCTCATAAAAAAAGTATCTCCACCAGCATCAACACTTTATATGCTTTATACTGGCAAGAACCTTGCTCACCACAGCACAGCACCAAGATTAGTAGCTGGCACAGAGTAGATGCTCAATAAATATTTGTTTATAGTTGAATAAAATTCTTCCTTCACCTTTTCAAACCTATTTCCTAGATTATAGGCTTTTGTAAATAATAATATTTAGACCTACAATTAAAATACAGCAGAATATGATATTGCGGACCAATCTCATAAACTAGTTACTATTTTGCCCTATTTCTCGAGGAAAAAGCATAAATTTATGTACATATCCAGTTCATAACTGACAAGCTGGCCCATGCATTGGGAAATTTCATCTTCAAACACATTTTGTGGGGTATAAATTCCTTTTAGAATGAAGAATGCCTGAGTTAAAACTCTCCAGAGGTTTATAAACAAAAATATACACTGTGCTTCTCCTCAAGATAGTTCTTGTAGGAAAGAACTATCTCCAGATACAATAACTATGTCTTTCCTACAAGAACTGTCTTGAGGAGAAGCACAGTGTGTATTTTTTTTTCTTCCCATTCTGTACACTTTGAAAGGCTGCTCCAGAAAATGGAAAAGCAATTTTGCATTGGTAGGCCTATGGCTCTCAGATTTATACTACTATTTCATCTGATCCAGATTTTATAATTACCCTACTTTTCTAAAGTTAGACCTACTCTTAAAATGAACTGAATCTAGTTCAATTAGAATAATGAGTAGCTAGTAAGTATTCTAACTCTTCTAAAAATTCATGTGTAAGCTATTTTTGCTTCCTTCTGAAATAATGTGGCACTCGATCATGGGAACACCTTAGAATTATTCATACATCTTTTATTCTTATGTCAAAAGTTGCAATTTACATGTTTCACTTTTGAACACATTTCTATATACTGTATCATCATAACTATTGATGATATTTGTGCATACTCATTTGCATATGTTTAATAGAACCAAGTTTTCCTTGGGGACACTGATTTTTTTTTTTTTTTTGAAGAGTGATTCAAAATGTTGAATTTTACTTCCCTGCTGCATGGGCTTATTTTCCATTTCCTCAAACATTTGTTAGAATTTTTAAAGTTTCCCTTCCATGTTAATATGCAAGAATAGGGAGTAATATGTTTGTGTCTTCACATTCCTAGAGCTCACCTTTGAGGAAGACAATCACTGAGTATTATCTTTGATCTTAAAGATAATCCTGAAAACATGACAGCAATGCAGAGAAAAAAAAAATAACTTAAACAATAGGAGCTTAATCGTCTGCATATTAACTTGGTTCAATCTCAAAGCTATTACTAAGCCAAGTCCCTAACCTCTCTCTGTCTCAGTTTCTTAATTTTGGAAATTGACATCTATAAAGGAAAGGCATACCATATCTATAAATTATTGAGCTTTTTTACCCTTAATTTGTGTGATTTGGGACAGACATAAAAGATGCTCTATGGTTCCTGCCCCCTTTCTGGCTTTCTCCTGTTGCGATTTTTGATGCCAGGATATTGTTCTCTACTTTCAGATATACTGAAACATGAATCCATTAGTAAAGAGAATGTTCACTGCATCTTCAGGTACACAGACATGCCTCAAGGATTATATCTATCTAAGTTTTGTACAGATGGTGTTGAAGCACTGGTAACTGATAGATAAGGCTCTTTCAACAGAGTGGGAGTATGTGAAATTCAGTGTGAAAATATTTGCCACTCAGATAATGACTTTTTTATATAAATATATGCTTCAGTTTGGAAATTATAATAAGGGTCTTAACTTCATTAACATGCATGGTGAAGACTCTTCATTCCTTAACTATGGTAATATGCAGGATGGTGAAATAAGCACTGATGTTAGTGTTATTTAGATATTTAGACTTTGTTATGACCCTCCCTGAGAGAACATGAATGGCTCATATTTTAATCTATCTTGGTTTTCTCTTTCATACTTGCAGATAATAAGGAGTGAGGCCTAAGAATTTGATTCTCAAGTCAGATTTCAGAGAGAATTCCAGCTCACCCATTTGCAAACCTGTAACCTTGTGCAAGTTCCTCAACCTTGCCAAGTCATAGTGTTTTATTCGTAAAGGACAATGATATCTACCACATTAGGGTTACTGTAAATAATAAATTATATTTTAGTTAAAGTGCTAATAATGGGTCCTAGCATGGAGTAAGTGCTCAAGTAAATATTCACTGTTTTTATTAATATTATAAATAACATTTCTTATTCTTACATTGAATTGATGGAGCTACACAATTTAATTGTCATAACAAAGGCAACAGCTAAGAAGGTAGACAGTAGTTGATTGCTCTCATATTTAAGGGAATTAAATAGTGCTGAGATCAGCAGGATCAAAGGTACTCAGCAGATTGGGACTTCCTTTTTCATGCTGATATTTACATTGCAGTTGGATGTACACAACAGGCTTTCTCTGTAAAGTTCCTTAACTAGAAAATATACATAGTAGGCTAGCTAACCTAGGAGTTGTATTTTCAGCCATGAAAGGGTTTGTGGTATCTAACAACATCAGCTACCACTATCACCAAAGCCGCCACAACAATCAGTTAAGATTTACCAGTTCACTTTCTGGCAGGTCCTGTTACAAGAGTTTTATATATATTAATGTGTTTAATTCTCATATGCATCCTATAAAATAGGTATCATTATTACCTATTACCATAATGTTACCTAGAAAGTAAGTAACATTATTCTATTTTATCAATAAATACCTGGAGGCACAGAGCCATTGCATGTCTTTCTTCAGGATCATGTCTAATCCTGTTTGAATATCTAATGACGTTAACCTCAAACTTTATCTTTGTTTCAGCAGGAAATTTATCTTCGTTTTTGACAGCAGCTGCTAAGTAGATTCACAATCAAATAGCTGTTTGTCACCAGGCAAAACGATAACCTTTCAATGAGTTACATGTGCATTCTAAAAACCAGTACTTTTCCTTCATTTTTTCTCATTAAAATATCTCTAAGTGAATCAAATGTCACAAGTAAGTAGAGGAATTTATTGTTCATCTACGGATTAAAATGTCCCTTCAAGTCCAGTGATAGCAGAGGCCTATTTCTGTTTCCAAGATGATATTGTAGTTTTTCAACAGGTATGTAATTCAGAATGTAAAAAATGTATCTTAAAAGTCTGTGCGGTTTAAGAATTATTTAAGGGGACTGTTGCTTTAATGCTTATTTTTGCTTATTTGCTTAAAATGCAGTTAATGCTTTTACTCTATTAAGATCAAGTGAAGGCCGGGCGTGGTGGCTCAAGCCTGTAATCCCAGTACTTTGGGAGGCCGAGGCGGGCGGATCACGAGGTAAGGAGATCGAGACCATCCTGGCTAACACAGTGAAATCCCGTCTCTACTCAAAATACAATAAATTAGTCAGGCGTGGTGGCGGGCGCCTGTAGTCCCAGCTACTCGGGAGGCTGAGGCAGGACAATGGCGTGAACTCCGGAGGTGGAGCTTGCAGTGAGCCGAGATTTCGCCACTGCACTCCAGCCTGGGCGACAGAGCGAGACTATGTCTCAAAAAAAAAAAAAAAAAAAAAAGAGTGAAAATATTTATTTCAAGTACCTGAATTTAATTATTATTTTCACCTAGCTGTGATCTTTCTAGGCACCATCTCTTTATATTAGTGCACTGTGTCAAAATACAACCAGGAATTAGGCAGCATGTGAAAAGTACAAGAGCCATCCCGTAAGTAGCAGGTAAATTGCATTTGCTTTGCCATGATCTAGGTAAGAAAGAGCTCAGAAAAGGAAGTGAAGCATATTACAACTTTCATCCCCAACATTAACTTATTTATTTTGAAATTATGTTTCAGTTCTGACACTTTCAATTCAATCAGATATGCATTTTTAGACACATACTATGGTAGGATACTTAATCAAATGCAATTTTACTCACTCCCCTGTGCATATGCCTAGTTCCATAGAACATGTTACAATGAAAATAAACTAGTTTAATAAACATAACAAAATAGATGTAACAAAATATAAATACATTGACAATATTTGATAATTTCAAAAAATTAGAAATTTGGTTTAAGCACAAAGATGTTCCTACTCATTTTGTATCCAAAATGTTTTGGCCCAAAAGCAAATTTTAGCACTTATAAAGTTGGCACACTCCACAAAAAAACGCTATAGCCTTCAAAAATTATTATTTTATGATCAAATAAAAGTAGAAAATTAGATATTTCCCTTCATGTTCCTGCCACCATGAGGAGACAATCTTAAAAGCAGAATAGAAGCAAGGTGGTCACTTTTTAAAATCCTTGCACCCGTTATTGCTTTATCTGCCACCCAAAATCAAGTTTCTTATGCTATTCACTTTCTTACACTGAAGGTCTAGGGCAGGACATGATTCTAGCAAAAATGTTAAACAATGTAGAACTTAACTGACCAAGAGACTAATAGGATTTTAGCTTATCTGGGAATGTCACTCCATAGAAATTTTCATGTGTAGCGTGATATGTCCACAGGAGACAGGTAGGCATCCAGTAGAGTACATACAACTGTGGAGTGGCTGCAGGAGGGCTAGTGGATAGGGAACAGTATAGAAAATGAACAAACCCTGTACAAAGTAGTCCAATGCATGTTTGTTTACTTATTTATTGATTGAGAAGGCGTCTCACTCTGTCGCCCAGGCTGGAGTGCAGTGGTGCAATCGTGCAACCTCTGCCACCCAGCTACAAGTGATTCTCCTGCCTCAGCCTCCCGAGTAGCTGGAAATACAAGTATGTGCTACCATGCTCAGTTAATTTTGGATTTTTAGTGGAGATGGGGTTTCACCATGTTGGCCAGGCTGGTCTTGAACTCCTGACCTCAAGTGATCCACCTGTCTCAGCCTCACAAACTAATGCATCCTTAAAAATAATTCTTAGCAGTAAGGAAATTTAATTTTAAATAGACATACATAAATAATTTTGAAAAATAAGAGTGTTTTGGGAAGGCAGCAAATTGATCTTTTTTTCCCCTGATCTAATCTGATTCAAAGATCATGTACAGAATATTTTCAATGAAATATGTTCCCTTCTCCAAACCCAAATACCAAAACCTGTTATAAAATGCAAATCAAACTACAGTAGTATAATTCATCCACAAAGGCATACGACATTTCATTTAAACAAACAAAAAAAAAGTTAAAAATTGGAGAGGGAAAAAACAGTATTTTGTTTATGCAACAAAGAGAAAAATATTTTTGCTTAGTCTCAATTAAATACAACCAAATATATCCCATTAATTAGGGGAAGAAAAAGGAAAAGAAAACCCCTCCTGCTTTGTCCTTCCTTCATTCCAGCATTCAGTGAACTGCTTAAAGTTACTGAGACAACATTGGGTGCAATCTGCAAAAGTTACTCATGGGAGTTGAAAGACTGAGTTGTCCTTGGGTTAGCAGCTCTATTTATGAAGCTTTCAGTGAACATGAGTATGTAGCAGAATAACCTGAGTTTCTCTAAATAGTTATGTCTATTTTTCTCACATTAGTGATTCAGTAATGCCTTTTGGAAATAAATGGAAAAATGAACCACAAATGTCAGTAATGTGAAGTTTGAGCTGAAGATCTTTTTTAAATACAAATCACAAACTTGATCAATTGTCTTATTTTCAGATGAGGAAACTGAGGCTTAGAAAGGACAGGTGGCTGTCCAAGTTGGCATCAATCTCTAATCAAAATAATGTATTGGGGACTTCAGTGTTCAGTGTTCTTTCAACTTTGTGTTAAAAAAGAAAAAAAGAACAATGAACGAACTCTGCCATAGGTCCAGGGTTATGAGATGCTCTTAAGCAATTACAAATAAAGAGCAGCCCACTTTTTAGCAACATGACAGAAAAGGAACTGGAGCTTATTTAAAGGTGACTCAAACTTTAAAACTCTGTTAGCTTCATAATAAGTTGATGTTCAAGTACAGAAATAGAAGTTCTGAGGGAGGTAAAAGTTGCAGTAATTTCCTCCAATGATAGCATTTAGAAAGACACTGAAGAAGTTAACTAGAATCAATAAACTTGCAATGTTCACTGCTATTTTAAAAGAAAGTGATGAAGATACTTTTGGCATCAGTCTTTCATGATCTTGCAGAAAGTTAACCCACCATAACTCGGGGTTCAGAGCTACTACTCCAAGCCAGCAGATACTGCTAAGAAAGCCAGCATATCTGCTTTATCCAAAAACTTTTCAATCTCCTGCTAGTTCCAATGGGGGAAATGTAGCCACTATTATTATTATTTTATTAGGGGAACATATCTTCCCATGTACCAAGAAAATATATTTGAACTGATAATAACAAAACAGTGACACTAAATGATGTGTCTAGATTACCCAATGCATCTTCTTTTGTGTCTCCAGTCTCATAAGTTCAGTGAATTTCATCCACCACTGAATTTCACATTTTTCTAAGGAGGCAGACATTAGTATAAGTATATACCATTTAGTGTATATATATATATATATATATATATATGCATGTATTATAGATAGATTAAATATATGATAGATATAGATAGATAGATAGATAGATAGATAGATAGATTTCCTATATAGTATGTCCTTTCCTTATTGATTTGCAATTACATACTATCTATTGTTTTGGATATACCGATGTTCAATATTTTAATCTATTATTACTTTGTGATCATGTTCATCAATTTTAAGCTTTGAAAAAATTTCTCCAAGAGAGATTGAATAACCATATAATTTCATGTAAAATATTTATTACTTGATTATATTTAAGTGTGTGTATATAATATATGTATTATTTTTAATCCATTGAAAATGTTATCTTCTGTTTAAGGTGAAAATCCAAATTGACTTGCTCCACAAATAGCTATTTGAACCAACACATTGTTTGTCCTTTTTTTTTCTTACTTCAACACTCAGGGGAACACAATTTTTAAACAATTATTTTTCTGATTTGTAAGGCCTACCACATATTAAATTATTACATATATGAGATTCTATGGCTGAGCACTCTATTCTGGTTTATTGATGTTTATTTTTTCTTGTTCTACTTCCATTTCACCTAATTGTCACAGCTTTATAAAATATTCTAATGTGTGTTAGGCTCCTTCCAATCAACCAACCCATTAACATTAATTAGCTTATAATGTTTATATGTTATAAACATTATAAACATCTCATGTAGTTTCACACGTTTTTCCTTATGAAGATCTGTTAATAAATTATCAAAAGATACAATCAGTTTATTCACTTCAATAAAAATAGCAATCATAGAATATTTTTAAATGACCATAGCTTATAAACTTTTTTGTTTTCTATATTGATAAAATAAATATATATCACAAGTTGCTTTGATCTAGCTTTCTAAAACATAGCAGGTTATACATTCAAATTTACTTAAGGGGACTTTACAATAGACCAAGGAAATTATATCTTGCTTAGAATTACATTCCTGTTATTATAATTATTTGCAAAGTTATAATGCATAAATGAGTTTTACAATTTTGATTTTATCAGACCAGAGAATCTGGCCTCATGCCAGAACAATAACTTACTAGTTGGAGGATAGATATACAACTACAGATAGATTAAATCAGAAAGAAAACAACAACAACAGTGAATGTAGTTGTAAGTGCACTAATTCTATTCCAATAATCATAGGTCCTGGTAGAGTTCCTTGCAGTAAAACACCAGAAGTAGGTGGCCAGTATATTGGAGTTTTCTGGTGAATTAGATGAATTATTCTCAGTGAAGAAGAAAGTGGAGCGACCTCAGACTCCACTTTAATGGTGGCTCTCTTCAAGAGGTGAGGGTACTTGCCTGAGGTCACACCGTGATTGTTCAGAGTCAGTCAATAGTGAACAAGATGGAATCTGAATGTTGGCCTCCAGAGCCTGGAATGGACTGCTTAATTTACCGGTTTTCTTTCTATGGACTGTTTTTATGACGGTTAATTTCCCTAAAGCAATAAAAAACTGTAAGACTTCTATGCTTCCTCAACCTGATGTTTCAAGAGCTGGTTATTCAGTTTGTGGATTACCCAAATTGCATGAATCCCCTTTCTTTCCCTGGCTGCCTGCCTTTACTGCTCAACCACACATCCACCTAAGAGCCTGCAAAGGAAACAGGAAAACGTGGCATTTATGACAGCCAATGCTGATGTTTTTAGCACCTGCAATGGGAACATTTTTCAAAGTAGACTTGTTCCTGAGAAGTTGTGTAAGTCTGTTCTATAATTTTTAATTTGATAAAAACAATGTGTTATAAGATTTATATTTACACATATTCAAACAGTCCCAGGTTTACAGTCCTGCATTTCTACATAACTAGTTGTACTGCCTTGGCCAAGTTGCTTATTCTTGCTGAAATAATTTCCCTCTTTATCAAATGAGATTATGAAAACTTATTTTGCAATGTTATTTAAGCACATAAGCACTTGATCTTGGGTACCTAAATAAAGGGTAGTCATTGTTGTTGCCATTATGATCTTAATTGTGTAAGGTCTTAAGTGTTAAGATCTTAAATGGTTAAGAGGGGAGTGTTCATTATTTAAATCAGTAAGTGACTACTATTGAAAGCAAAGAAGCATTCTGTAATCACACTCAAATCTTAATGCTGACATAAATACTTTTCAAATTTCATAATTTTATCTCATCTCTCTGAAACTACATTTTGACTTTATCTGCTAAACAAATAGTATTTTTAGAGTAATATTTTTTATTTTAATTTTCTTACAGGCATATAATTGACAGAATGAGACAGTCTGTATAATGATACTAAATTGATGGAATTATAGCTGGATGCAAATAGTTGTTTTATTTAGCTTATACTGGGTGGGCTAAGTATACGACCTTTTCTAGGTTTGCTGAAATATTGAACACATGTAACTGTTGTTCATTTCTCACTAAAAGGCCTCTAAAAATTATAGAGACCCCAGGTTGAGAACTGTTATTTTTCAATTATAACTGCTAAGCAGCAGGGTATTTCTTTTTAATCTATTCTTTAATTATTTTCTTTGGAAAGTCCCACATGATTCAGATGTCAGATGGGTTGTGCTTTTTGCCAGGGGTTGCTTAGTTAACTGTTTATTTAATGAATGGGGTTTTATGTGCTACTGAATTTCTCATGGCACACGTTAGAAAATTTTTGGCAGCATTTAAATTGGAGAACTGAGAAACATATTGGCTCTACGGAAGCTCAATCAGCTCCCAGGCAGGTGCAGAGCTTTTGCCAACAAAAATTCAGTAAAATAAAAAATGCAAAGCACAAATTCTCACACAATCCAAAGAAAACTGACTTTGGTGTCCAAGATTAAATGAATGCTAGATCCAGGTAGCTCAGGTAGCTCAAGAATGGAAGGGGGAAATGCCTCGTAACTTTAGGAGAGACACAGGAATGGGACCATCTGGTTTTGGCGGATGACAGTATGCACACATTTTTGGATTGCTGAGAAAATTCAACTAGCTCCTAAAAAAAAAAAATAAAAAATAAATAGAAAATAGTCTCATGTAATTTCACACATGTTTTTTCCTTATGAAGATCTGTTAATAAATTATCAAAACATAAAATCGGTTTATTCACTTCAATAAAAGCAATCATTGCATATTTGTAAATGACCATAGCAGTGACTGAGCTTCCTAGACCAAATATCCAGATGGCTATGTTTTTTAAATGATTTGGCCAGATACATAGACATTGTATAAGCATTGGTTACCAGATTGATTTACTCTGACTGGGAACCAAAAAATGTCCTGACATGCCTTCTGAGTTCTGAAAAGTCCTAAATGCATATATATATATATATATATATATAATTTTACTCAGTAGTACAATAGTATGAAAAAAAATGGAAAAGTTTTTTTTTTTTTTAATTAAACACTACTTTGAGAAAATAAGGATAAGAATGTATCTTTCAGCAATTAAAGTGAATAATACCAGCCTATTTGTCATCACTACATGACTCTCCAAACTGTGTGGAATAAAAGGCATTTGCAGTCATCTCCTTCCAAGTATAACTGTCATCAACTCCTCCCTTCAATAACCTGCACTTGGCCAGACCATGTCCCAGCCCCTCTCCCTGTCTGGAAGAGCAATGTCCTGAGTCAGGCTTGTTCTTGATTTCTCCTCTCCTAGATGTAGTTTCTGTCAATACTGGCTTATTGAAGGCTCCTGCATTCTTGGGACACCAGTGGATGTTTTTTAGTATCATTTTCCTGCTGTATTCAGAAATGGGGAGGGCTGTGCTCATTAGCACAGTGATGCTGACCCAACACTAGGTTGGCCACCTCTTGGTGGCTACATAAACACATGTTCCTCACTTCATGCCTAGCCACTTGGCTGTGTCTACTATTCTGGTTCTGTGCTGAACAAGCCCCCAATAGATAGTTCATTAGGGTTGGCCAGCTACATCCCCTTTGCCTGTAATTGCCTTTGATTAGCTTTTATGTTGCCTCGTATAATTTTTTTTTTTTTTGAGATGGAGTCTCACTCTGCATGCAGGCTGGAGTGCAGTGGCGCGATCTCAGCTCACTGCAACCTCCACCTGGGTTCAAGAGATTCTCATGCCTCAGCCTCCCAAGTAGCTGGGACTACAGGCACCTGCCACCACACCCAGTTTTTTTGTGTGTGTGTATTTTTAATAGAGACGGGGTTTCGCTGTGTTGGCCAGGCTGGTCTCAAATTCCTGACCTCAGGTGATCCACCTGCCTCGGCCTCCCAAAGTATTGAGATTACAGGCATGAGCCACTGCACCCAGCCATAATGCTAATGTGAATCATTATAGCACCCAACAGCAACCATCAAGCACCTTCTCTGTGTCCCATGCTTGTTGAAAAACAAACTTTTATTTCTCACAACAGTCTTATCAAGTAGACATTTTTATCTCCATACTAAAGCTCAGAGAATTTAAGTAGTTTGTCCAAATTACACAGTGACTAGGTGACTCAGCAGGGATCCAACTCAGCTTTTATCTAGCTTGATTCCAGAATCACAGATGCAATTCTAGTGCATGCTACCCACCCCACGGGATATTAGCTGAGTTCCTATTTACTTATTCAGCCCTGGTTCTGGGCACACTTTCTCAATCTCATCATCATGTCTTTCGTGTATAGAAGTAAAGGGACCCCTTATTCATTTTCTCTTTTTAGACCAAGTGCCTCATTAACTAGTTTTGGTTCTCTTAACACTACTGGTAAAAAACAAACAAACAAACAAACAAACAAAAATAAAATCCCTCTTAGGTTTCATCCCACTCTCTTTCTCCCTTGATTTCAGGATAATTGTTATTCCCCTGCCTGTCCTATGCACTCTGATTTAGTGTCACACTTGTTTTGTACTCACTTCACTCTTAGGACCAAATTACCAGACTATATTTTAAGAAGGTATAAACATTGTTTTGAATGTCAAGAATTCTGTAAGATTTTCTAAGTTGCCTTGTAACTGGAGAATAAAGAATGAGGTTTAACGCTACGATGAAAAACATTCAACACATCAGTTTTCAGGGCTCTAGAGTTAGATTTGATGATTACGGACTCCTGTAGTCAATGAGAGAAGAGAGATGTACTAACCACATGCAGATTGGGACCATTTTTTTTCCATTGTAACTGATGAAGCCCAAAACAGCAGGGCCAGAACTTGGGTGAGGAGTGAGATAAGTGAGGTACTCACTTAGGAACAAAATATAAAAGAGGATGCTAAGATCTCATATCATGAGAAATATTTCAATGAAATATTTTTAAAACTTAATAAGAAAAATTTCACAATGAACAAGGTATTAAAATTTTAAATAAACATGGAATCAGTATTACTGATTTTTCCTTTTGCCTCAGGCTCCACAATGCTTTGGTAAAGCACTGCAATACAATATTATTCTAAGATTAATGAACTCCATTTAATATGTTGGAAACGTATTTATTAAAACAAGTGCAAGTAACTAGAGTAGTGTGGGGGAAAATTTCATCATTAGATATCATTAAAATTAGAACTAGAATGCACTATTAATTTTTAAGGTGTAATAATCATTAAAACCACTTTTATTCAAAAATAATGATGAACACAGAGTGTTTAGTCAGACACTCTTTTAACCACTTTACTCATATAATCCTCATGACAACCTGCTGAGATAGTAGAAAAGGCCCACTGCTACAGAATTCCCACTGTAATATTCATTAAAGTACAATGTCTGTGGAGCTGTACAGCATAGTGACTCTCATCAAATTAGGGTCCCCATTTTTCAGATGAAGAAACTGAGCTCACGCAGTAAGTACCAGAATGAAATTTAGACCCAGACAGTCCAGATCCAGAATCCTTGTTCCTAACCATATTATAGAAACAAACCAAGTCTCTCAAAGATCAAGTAATATATACTATTTCTACCTCAACCTCCACCTCACTAGACCTCACAATGCAATTAACTTTTAATAATAATGATCCTAAGAAACTCTCCAGAACATTGGACTAGACAAAGATTTCTTGGGTAATACCCCATAAACGTAGGCAACCAAAGCAAAAATGGACAAATGGGATCGCATTAAGTTACAAAGCTTCTGCACAGCAAAGGCAACAATCAACAAGGTGAAGAGACAAGCCACAGAATTAGGAGATAATATCTGCAAACTATCCATCTGACAAGGGTTTAATACCAGGACATACAGGGGTTCAAACAACTAAATAGGAAAAAGTATAATAATCTGATTTTAAAATGGGCAAAAGATCTGAAAAGACGTTTCTCAAAAAAGGCATACAAAAGTCAAACAGGTATATGACAAGCTGCTCAACATCACTGATCATCAGAGCAATGCAAATCAAAACTACAATGAGATATCAGCTCATTCCAGTTAAAATGCCTTTTATCCAAACACAAGAAATAACAAGTGATGGTGAGAATGTGGCAAAAAGGAACCCCTTGTACACTGTGGGAATGTAAATTAGTACAACTACTATGGAGAACAGTTTGGAGGTTCCTCAAAAAACTAAAAACAGAACAACCGTATGATCCAGCAATCCATTATTATGTATATACCCCAAAGAAAGGTAATTAATATATCAAGAAGGTATCTGTATTTCCATGTTTATTGAAGCACTAGTCACAATAGCCAAGATTTGGAAGCAACCTAAGTGTCCATCAACAGACAAATCGATAAGGAAAATGTAGTATATGTATACAATGAATATTTATCCATAAAAAAGAACGGGATTCTGTCATTTGTAAAATCATGGATGAAACTGGAGGTCATATTGTTAAGTGAAATAAGCCAGGCATAGAAAGGCAAACTTTAAACATTTTCACTTATTTGTGGGAGTTAAAACAACTGAATTCATAGAGACTAAAAGGATGGTTACCAGGGCCTGGGAAGGGTAGTGGGGGTTGAGAGAAGTGGAGATCGTTAATGGGAACAAAAATATAATTCGACAGAATGAATGAGTTATGAGTTCTAGTATTTGACATCACAACAGTGTGGCTGTAGCCAACAATAATATATTGTACATTTTAAAATAAGTAGAAGAGTGTAATTGGATTATTTGTAATGCAGGAAAGGATAAATACGTGAGGTGATGGATACCCCAGTTACCCTCATGTGATCATTTTGCATTGTATGCCTCTTTCAAAATATCATATGTACTCCATAAATATAAACACTTAGTATGTACTCAGAAAAATTAACAATAAAACAATGACCCCAAGAATAAAGATTCTGCCATAAATTTTACAGAAACCAGTCAAAATTTGTTAAATATATTGCATATAATATAAACATATATGTATGTGTATATAATACATATATAATACATATGATGACTTGTCATTGAAATAACCTTGAGAGTCATTCATACTAACTTAAGAACTGCAATTCATCTCTGATATTCACCAGTCTACAGGCCAAATACAGAAACTAAACACTTAAGGTATTTTTACAAAATTTTGATAGATGCTAATTCTGTAGCTCATAGGCATTGAAAGTCCAATTGAATTCAGCCCCCTGGCCTCTGCCATTAACTTCTGCAGGCGTATAACTGGTATTCTTGTATCAGATAGCCAATGTCATCAAAATGGAATACAACAAATTGTTATATAAAACATTTTAGCTCTCCACACTAAACAGCACTATAATTCTATGATGAAACCAGAGCATTGTGAAGGATTATAAAAAAGATTAAAGAATTCAGAATAAACACTTGAGATCTTGTCTAACAGGGATGCTGTCAAGTAACCACTGTTGCCAATTAATGCTGCTCATATACATGTGGATTTCTGATTATCTGGTTTACTACTAAAAGAGCAAAAAATTAAAAAAAAAAATCTCTAATGCCTCTACTATAGAAGATTTCTATTGATATTTTGGGGGCATCTATAATAAGTCAATATCAAAGCAGGAATGTCTTTTAGGAACAAGATAGATCAAGCTTGTCTCTTGAGAACATGTTATTCTAGAGAGGAAGAAGGGGTAAAACATGGGCCGGAGTAAGACAGCGGAGTATTGTAGGGGTGAAGAATAAAAGAGAGAGAAATCTAGCGGACGTATATGAGGCCTTTATGCTACACAAAATGGTGGGTATTTCCATAGCACTGGTACACAGGTTGGTGCTGTTAATCATACCTTATTAATTGCTATTAGTAATCTCATTTAGAATTAATTTCTTATAAATATCATAAATCCAACAATCTGCTCCTTCCTCCTCATGTTAACATTATCACAAGAGAGAAATTTTACTTTTTGTGAATTTAGAGGTGTTTTCATGACTAGATGACTTATTCAAGAACTCTTCAAGTTAGCACTTTGTGTGAATCTTTGCTTTGCTCTGTGGGTGAGGGGCAGCAAGCAACTGTAAGCCCAGGAGCTATGCTGACATGTGCCTCACTGGTCAAATAAGGAATGAGATATGAATGTGTATAGATTACATTAAACCCATCCAGACTGGAGGAAAACAACCTATTTTATAACAAATTTATAACATGGCAATCTTTACGATGGTCACATAATCCTGAGTCTTGTTAAAGACTCAAAGTGCTGCTGGAGACTGTAAGATATGATTTATTTTGACATCAAAGTGTTTTGTACAGCTTGGTTACCTTTGTGATTTGGATCAGGGAAAGGTATGTACCCTACCACCTTACCCTATGCTAGATAGATGCAAATTTTCCATTGAAAGAAGTAGTTTGAGTAGTCGTTCATTAGTTACTAGATTCAGCTCTTTTTGACCAAGCCGCAAAAAATCACTTAGTAAACAAAAACGTTTTGAGAAGCAGGTGTAAGTTTAATTCCCAAATCAGAATGCCTACACAAGAGGAACAAACAAGTTTTTACTGGCCATGGCTTTAGCTATAGGCCCAAGGATCTGTTTCTTTGAAAGTCTGGTTGATACCAGGAAGTAGATAGTGGTTAAAATTAATGCAATATAAAATGTTTCCCACAGTGATGCTTAAGTGAATACAAGAACAACCCTAATAGCTGATTGCTTCAGAAAAGTAAAATATAAATGGTCATTCAGAATAACACGTTTGCACAGGAAAAGAAACTCAGAAAGTCAGGAGTTTGAAGAATTGTATTAAGTTTCCTGGGTTTGAGAAGAAGTGGCTTCTACATTCTTAGATACAATGAGGATGAAACGTTTGAGGTTAAACCTGTGTATTTTCATTCTCTGTCATCATAATTACTCATGGTCTCAGTGTATTTTTGTCTCAGGTACTATCTCTGTCCTTGTTGTTTCTTGATTTTCCTACCCACTGAATCTATGGCTGAGCGCGTTTGATAAATGTGTAGTCCTGTTCATTTTCGGATCTGCTAAATTTTTTTTAAAGTCCATAGTGAGATCATAAAATTAGATTTTTTTTTTTTTGGTTTGAAAATTTTTTGAAAACAAATAACATTTAAAAACTGTCAATGTTTCCACATTTCAACATTAGGTGGGAGATGCCTAGGTACCATACAGTATATTGCAGAAAAGCAAATAAATGCCTCAAGGGAAATTCCTGAAACACAGAAAACAGAAAACCATTCAGATGCTTGGAGGAAAAGTTTAGAAAGAGGGAAAAATAAAAAGAGGCAGCTGGGGTGGCCTTCCTCCCCAACAGAGCTGAATCTAAGAACATACCCACAGATAAGACTGGAGAATTCAGAAAATACCAGTATTGGTGCCACATTTACGGGAAATCTGAAAGCCTCGCAGAGAAATCTTGATTTTTGGCAAGGTATTCTATCAATCAAGGCCTAGAAGTAGATGTGGTAATGGCAGAAGGGAATTATCCTGGAGAAGCCCCAAAGACTCTGGCGGGTTGCAGAGAAGTCCTTTGTATTTTCAGGTGGACCCAGAGAAAATAGGAGGACCAAGGGGCCAGCAGAGGTCTGGAGCCCATGCAAGGAGTCTTCCAGAAACTTGAGCCTGAAGGCAACCACAAAACCCCACGTCCTGAAGGGCATGCACATACTGTGCCCAAACGACCAGCCAGGTCATTTTCTAATGCTTAAAACATGAGGTCGGCCGGGCGTGGTGGCTCACGCCTGTAATTCCAGCCCTTTGGGAGGCCAAAGCGGGCGGATCACGAGGTCAGGAGATTGAGACCATCCTGGCTAGCATGGTGAAACCCCGTCTCTACTGAAAAAAAAAAAAAAAAAAAAAAAAAAAAAAAAATAGCCGGGCGTGGGGGTGGGAGCCTGTAGTCCCAGCTACTTGGGAGGCTGAGGCAGGAGAATGGCATAAACTTGGGAGGCAGAGCATGCAGTGAGCCGAGATCACGCCACTGCACTCCAGCCTGGGCGACAGAGTGAGATTCCGTCAAAAACAAAAAACAAAAAACAAAAAACATGAGGTCAATACCAGATAGGTGATAAATATGATGCTATAGCAAATTCTGCTTCCAGAAACCCTCTCCAATGCACTCTGGGTAAAAAGATATATTAATAATTATACTGTTTTGTTTTTTAATGTCTGATCTAGCTCCTTCTGTTTTTGCAAGCATACTTCTTAGTGGTTTCTTTCCTAACAATAGACTTATTTAGCCCATCGAATACATGAATGATAATACTAATTTCAAAGGTAATGTTAACAAGAATAGCCATCACTGATCATTCCCAATCTGTACCAGTAAGTATCCATTGCAGCCATTATCATTAATTGTTATATCAATTCTCTAGTGTAGGCTTTTTCTATCCCCATTTTCAGATATCAAAAGTTAGGTAACTTTCCTGAAGTTGCACAGCTCGTAATAACTCATTTCATTGTATCACATCAAATTACAACAAATGATTACTAACAAGTGATAAACCTTGACAACCTCTGAGCACGAAAAGGCCAGAGAATTAAAACTTAATAAAAGTTACTTTATTTTTCCCTATTCAACATTTGTATTTAAGATTATTTATTTTCTTAGTGGTCAAAACCTACTAGGTACTAGAATGAGGGTCAAGGTATTGAGAAATTTTGTTTCTAGTTTCAGCTCTGCCATGAATTGTGTGAATTTGAGCAATTTTATTGGATAAAAGGATGGGGTAACATTTAGAAAACTAGCAATTTACAAATTCTAAAACAGCTTTCTCATCTGTTCAGTCAGGATAACGACTGCCTCATTTTCCTCTCAGTATTATATGTATCTCTAGCCTTGTCTTAATTGAAATAGAATTGGATAATATGCAATGTACTTTTATGGTGAGTTAAAAATGCATTATTATATTCACATCTAAAATTATATCAGGCCAGGCATGATGGCTCATACCTGTAATCCTAGTACTTTGGGAGGCCGGGGCAGGAGGATCACTTGAGCTCAGGAGTTTGAGACCAGCCTGAGCAACATAGCAAAACCTCATCTCTACAAAAAAAAAAAAAAAAAAAAAAAAGTTGGACATGGCGACGTGCATCTGTAGTCCCAGCAACTCAGGAGGCTGAGGCAGAAGGATCGCTTGAGCTTGTAGGGTTAAAGCTGCAGTGAACCGTAATCGCACCACTGCACTCCAGCCTGGGTGACAGAGCAACACTCTGTCTTAAAAAAAAAAAAAAAAAAAAAAGTGGAATCTAAAGTGAAACACATGGATCTCTGCCTGGGTCTCAGATGAAGGACCTGGATGGGAAAATATCTCATTTGTAAGTCTACATGGGAGTGGTAACTTTTAAATTAATTTTTAAGAAATATAAATATCTTAGAAGGTATAAGGTTAACTACTAGGTAGTTCATTATTAGAACATTTCACATGCTAACAATAAAATATGATATTTTTATCCACATTACAACCAAGTTCAGGTAAGAAATGAAACAGCATCTCAGTGGGGTGTAAACCTGAGTAGTTTCAAAATATGTGATGGAGAATTTGAAAATCTGCATTTACAGATTCTGCCAAAAGCAGATGGAAAATATTTGAAAAAAATACGATAATAAAATAATACAAATAAACAATACACTATAACAACTATTTACATAGCATTTACATTGTATTAGGTATTATAAGTAATCTAGAAATGATTTAAAGTATACAAGAGAATATGCCTAGGCTATATGAAAAGACTTCACCTATTTAACATAAGGGGCTTGTGTAATTACAAATTTTGTCATGTGGATGGGGAGGGGTCATGAAACCAATCCCCCTCAGATGGTTATATCATACAACAAACGTATGGCTTGTTAAATGTCTTGTTATTTGTGTTGTTGCATATTTAAGAACAATCTCCAACAGTTTTTCCCAGCACTGGGATTTAAAAGGCCTTAGTCTACTGATAAAAGCTTTGTGCTTACCCTAAAAAGTAGTCCTCCTTTACTTCTTTCCTAGCATGTCAAGAAATAAACACCCAGGAAGACATTAGACAGCCTGTGCATATAAAAATGGCAATAAAAGAAAGCCCAAAATGCCATCTATCCAATAGAAGTAGAATGAATTGGAGGGCATTTTATATTCACTTAAATATTCAAATGATTTAAGAGGATGTCCCTAAAAACTGCCTGATATATTGGCTTTTGTCAAAAAAAAAATTCTGAATTGAAATTTGGATATGCACCAAAAGCTTCAGTCTTCAAGGACTTTTCAATTTCCTCCAGTTGGCACGTTTGGAAACTGAACGATTCAGCATATCTCTAATAAAAAAAAAAAAATTATCTCCCAAGGCTCCTTTCCTATGCAGGAAAAATCAAATTAACTTCAAACAGAAGAGGTGAGATGCATACATAGAGGAAGTATCAAACTGTAACATCACTTTGCTCCAGCTCTCTAAGGTCTCCTAACGTCTACCTAGGAGAGAAATCCAAATGTTAACTCCACCCAAGATAACTCCGCAAAATATAAAGAGAAGTGTGGCTTTCAAAAGAGAATCATAGTAAATTAAATATTCCCCTATGCTCTCAGGGTTTGCATCGACAACACCATACGGTAGTATGCTGGACTTTTACTTAAGAAGTGATGACAGCAAACAAGATTCCAGGCTCTATTCAAAGGCTACAGATTGTGCAGCACCCTTGCCTTGCTAGCTGGGCAGCCATTTGAATAAGGGGATTTTTGTGCTTTGGCTGCGGAAGTTGAAACGATGCTCTGTATTGTTTGAGACATGAACTGCTGCGTGCACACCACACAACATCCCCCAGCAATGATGCATTGCACTAATATGCTCTCAGAGCGTACTCACTGGGATGTATTAGAGCAATGTATCACCAAAACACTTAACCTACAGGATGTGTTGCCACGTGAGGTGGAAATGGTTGCCAGTGATGTGTTTTAAAGATACTTTCTAATGTTTTGTATTAAATGTTTGTATTAAAGGTGATTTGGAAGACAACATTTTCAGATTCTGTTATTCTTGATCTATGGGATTCAGTGCTTTTCTCTCACACAAAAGCACTCTTACTGCAGAGCATTTTTAACAGGAAAACCCAGTAATTGAGCTTCACCTAAGTGTGACACAAAATGAATGAAGTCTGTGTGCATGGCTGTGCAATCAGCCCTGAAATTCATTTGTGGGCATAAGCCCTGGTGCTGGGCTGCATCTTCCCCAGGGTGGGCACCATATGGGATAGTGGTAGGCCCTGGGCAGAAAATATAAGAGCCAGGTGGAGATGCTCCCTAGAGGCAAAAAGCTCTCTCTGCAGGCACCTACTTCCTCTGTTTCAATCCTGCATACTTTTTAATGACAGGCTCTGTATAGCTATAGCAATGTGTGCCAAATAATTTTGATCTCTTTTTACTGCCTAATTTTATTGGATAAAAGGATGGAGTAACATTTAGAAAACTAGCAATTTACAAATTCTAAAAATAGATATTAGAGCTTCTCTTATATGTATTTTTCAGATTTGCAAAAATGTTGCTAGATATACATTTCATAAGGATAGAGTCCATATCTGTTTTGCTTACCACTTTTTCCCCAGTGCGCCATGTCTGACTTGTAGAAAGTGTTCAATAAATGTTTATTCAATGCATTAATAGTCATGCTTCCCTTTTATAGTAGACCTATTTCATCACAACTTTTTCTTTGGAGGCAAAGCATGATTTCTTTCAAACAGAATTGCCCTCTCTCGTAGCCAGAAATCAAATTGCACCTAATAATGTTACATCATGGCAGTATTTTTGAAAGAGTGGTTCTAACCTCTAGACCTTGCTTAAAGCCAACCTAGGATCTTTATTTATAAACATTTATTTATAAAAACAAGTGAAATAGAGAGCAGGGAGGGGGAAAAAGAAAAAAAAATTGATTATTAGTAGTATTTACCAGTGCATTTAAACTTAATTAGATTTGTTTGAAAATATGTTTCCATATACATATTTCCAGAAAAGTCTTTATTTTGTAAAGAGATATCCACACACATGCACATAGTTAAGGCTGTAGCAGTGACTACAATTAGATAAGAAAAAAATCGTATATGGTTTATACAGTTAGTGTTCTCATGTCATAATCATATTTTGTATACTGCAGTTTTTTTTTAGTTATGGTAGTGACAAATTTCTTGGTATATTTCATCCTCAGTCATAGATTTTTTTTGGCCATTTTTTACAGTGTCATATATTCTACTGTCCAATATAAAACAAAACAAAATCCTATAATTCCTTTTTATAGTTGCATTTCAAACTAATACCAGTGCATTCCTGATTGTCTTCCTATTAAACCATGTTTTTACTCTTCTTTTTTTCCCCCTCATTTCATTGTACATCATAGGTCTCCAAAATAGCTTTGATTTTAAGCCACCGAAAACAATTTTTTACTTGTAAATTCAATAGCCTCTCTTTCATTAATTACCACACACACACAAACACATGCATACCCCTTTTGAAAATGCTTCCAGTTCTCTTTTATACATTCAATATAAAATGTATGTAAAACTTGCATTGCAAAGGCTGAATTTGTTCATATCCAGCTGGGTCAGGGTATAATATGATAGTAGCTCCCTTTTTAAAGTATTGCCAATTTATATTTCTCCTAAAAGATGGCTTTCCTGATCTCCCTTTTTACTTTCTCATTCTCATCCCTCTGGCTTTTTCCCTCTTTACCTACTCCCTTCCCCCAACCTCCTCTGTGGTTAAGTAGCTCTTCTTTGGGGCTTTAGTAAATACTGCACCTCTATGATAGAATTTATTACATTCTTGCTAATCTTTCCCGACATTTTAATGATAAGCTCCTCATTGTCAGCAGCCAAATTCTCATCCAAAACTTGTATCTATATTCCCACAACGGCAAGTGATAGACTGCTACTATTTGGTTGTGAATTTTCTGAACCATTATTGCATTTTCAAATCTCAGCATTTTTTTCACTTAAAGATGATTCTTGGTGAGATGCTTCACATGCAGAAATCAATGAATAAGTAATGTAAGCTGAGAGACAACTCTGAGACTACTATGGGGATGTAAAAGATAAAATTAGAACATTCATTCTTCATCTTGTTACTGGCACAAATAAAATATTTGAAATTCAAAAGAAAATTCGTTAATCTGTAAACATAAAATAAGTCTCACCAACTATAATAGATAAATGTGAGTTGCATATACACTAGTTATCTACCAAAAAAAAGGTAACT
The DNA here is from genome assembly GCF_037993035.2 of Macaca fascicularis. Lineage (NCBI taxonomy): Eukaryota > Metazoa > Chordata > Mammalia > Primates > Cercopithecidae > Macaca > Macaca fascicularis. The sequence continues at coordinate 71,390,871 of NC_088387.1, read as the reverse complement.
GGCAAAAATATCTAATTCTACTTCTCATTCGACCTTTATGATTGATTTCCCACAGTATCACTGCGCGGCAGCATTCCATATTTTAGTTCCTAAGATCACATTATATACAGAATTCCAGTTTTTCTTTGTTTCACTTATGTGTTTAACTGAAGAACATTACTAAGTACTTTTTCAACCTGTAGCCGAGGTTAACACTGTATAAAAATGCCAATAAAGGAGAATATACTCCATTACATTTGTTGTTATGATCAACAACTTGGGACAAATATAAAGAAAATTCTGCCATAATACATTTAGTCATGGTAATAGTACCTGACTGAAGCACACACACACACACACACACACACACACACACACACACACACACACACACACAATGGCATGTTTTTTGAAAGGAAATAACTAAATTAAAGTCATAGCAATCCACAATAGTGACATATGTGTTGGCAAGTCCAAGTTTTTAGGAGATGGAAGAAATTATTAAAACCGTTACTAACCAATAATTTTATCTATTGTGTGCAAAAATGTCATCTAATTATCTTTTTATTGGAGCACTTGTGCATAGATAGGTATTATAAAGTTTGACTCGAGTTCCTTAAATTATATTTAAATGTAGATTACAAGCTAGGAAAATTGACATCCAAATTTAGCAAAAAAAGAATAATATTTTCCTACTATAATGTTACAAAACCATTAAAGACTAAAATTTGGTACTGCTCATTCCACAACCAGTTGTTGCAGATTATTATGAGGACACAATGGCCCTAAAAATCTCCAGTTCCAATATTAAATCTAATGTTGTAGACTTTCTTGTGATTTTTGTTCTTAGAGCCCTTGAATAAAACGAAACAAACTTTCTATTTCTCATAAATCACTCTTTTTGATTTGTTCATAGCAAGAGCATAGTGTCTTGGGCTCAGGAAAGGCTCAGTTCCAGAAAGTCTACATAGGAAGGGTTAATAAAACAATGTTTGATAGGGATAGTTAGGAGCATTCTTTTGAAGCTGCACTTGTAAAGCAAGCATATAAAATTTGTTTTAAAAATTTGTTTTGAGGTCATTGGAGATTCATATAGAATTGTAATAAATAGTGCTGAGAGATCCTGTGTGCTCATTACTCACGTTCCCTGAATGGTAACATCTTTCAAAATTATAGTACAATATCACAACCAAGGTATTTACATAAACACAATCTACCTACCTCAACTCTGATCCTCTACTTTTATACTTATGTGAATGTGTGCAGCTGTGCACATGTATATCTAATTTCATATCATTTTTATCACACATATAGGCTTGTATATACACCATCACCATCCCTCATTTTTAACAAAGTTGTATATTATGATAAATAAAAATAGTGAACTATGTTAAAGCTTTTTAATTTATATTCTAGATCTAGACAGGAATGAGATATAAATCATTCATATTATCATTATTATTTTGATTTGGGTCACTGGAAAGGCATTGATGAGATTATTACATGAATGAAATCCACACCTCCCCCCACAACTTGCTCTCAACACTGAGAGTATCTGGGGTTAGACTTCAATTAGATACCATGTAACCATCACTTCTTACCTGGAGCACACATTTCATTTTCAGATTTATTTTCCTTTAAGCTGCATTTCCCATTTGACATGCTTCTCTACAGAGATCACCGAAGACATTAATATTTTCTTGAAGTCATATGATCCTAATCTTAATGTCATAAGCCCTATCCACGAACTGTGGCTAGAGCGAAATAAGGCATCTTGTTTTGTACCAGTTTTTAAAGCAGAGCAAGTGCTTTTTGGGCTACAGGACCAGGAGGAAAACTGATGATTAGCTATTTTTTTCTGATACTAAGTCTATGATGGGATTGATTACATTTTGTACTTTAATTCTAGGGGTGATGCGACTAAATAGGAAAGCCTGTATTAGACTTTTGAGACAAAAGTCACAAAGAACCTTGATCTAATTTGGAGTGTGATGCAGGGCGTGGTGGCTGATGCCCGTAATCCCAGTACTTTGGAAGGTCAAGGCAGGAGGATTGCTTGAGCCCAGGAGTTTAAGACCAGCCTGGGCAACACAGTCTCTACCAAAAACAAGCAAAATTAGTCAGATGTGGTGGCATGTGCCTAGGGTCTTAGCTACTTAGGAACCTGAGGTGGGAGGATCACTTAAGTCTGGGAGATTGAGGCTATAGTGAACCAAGATCATGCCACTGCACTTAAGTCTAGCAAGACTCTGTCTTAAAACAAATACACACACACACACACACACACACACACACACACACACACACACATATATATAGGAGTGTGAGAGTAGAAGAAGTGAGTTGGGAGTTCACTGTATAATGAACACAGTGAGATTCACAAGGTTGCATTACTGTCACCCAGCTTTTTCATAAATACGCATGTAATATGAAGGTGAATCTAGTAGGAGAATATGACAATCTTACCACTGGAAAAAGCAATTGAATAACAGGTACCTCCTTGTCTGAGAGCTACATAAGAAAGATGGCAATGCCACTAAAGTTATCATTGAGAGGGTTATATTTTCTGATGGGGGGTTCTCAAGAAAAATGTTTTAAAGCAGCAAGGAGATTTTTCTGATTGAAATTATTTATTTCCTTTAATTTATTTGCTTTATTTCCTTTCTTCCATGATCTTTTCCCATGACGTTTGAGAACAGTTCTTCTCCTTCTTTATATTTCCCTCACATTTCAGACTAGCTAGTTACATGAAATAAATATTCAATAAATATTTATAGAATTATATCATGCCTAAATTTCGTATTTCCTGAAGAAAACTCATATCCATATTTTAAAAGAAAACAGAAGTTGGAAAACAGACTTGCAAATTATAAACTCAGAAATCAAAGTCATCCAATGTATGATGCTGGATCTAATTTTTAAGTTTAGTTCTGTTGTTTATTGCAAGCGTCCATCCTTCCTATAAATCCCCACACCTACACCTACATCCATTAACAAAGCTAGTTGAAACCCACAAGGATCTGGGTTTTAATATGTTTCAAAATAAAATCATTTAAAAATGATCAGACATTAATTCAACACATTGGTGTTAATTAACTAAGGTCTGAAAATGTCTACAATTATTTTTAGTTGTTACTTGATTAACATATCACTATTATTTTCTCTAGAAATAAAATTCAGTGGGACAGATTATGAGACACTTCTGACTCACCTAGTTCTCCAAAAGATGCTGGAACAGAGTGCTACATATGAACAAAAAAAGTGTCAAGAGAAAGAAGGTTGGAAGAACGTAGAGGGGTATATGCTGGGCAAAAGACTAGCCAACCCAGTAGTCAACACATCCTAGATATCTGAAAACTGAGCTTTCCCGCTCCTTTGTGGGAGTCTGGTTCAAGGGGGTATTGTTCTCTCTCCACTGCCTGTCTCCTCATGAATCATCTGAGCAGAAGGGCTTATTTCCATGCTATGTTCACAGATACTACACTGTCTAGAACACTACTGGGTCTAAATACATACTAATGAAAATAATGGAGAGAAATTAAATGTAAGTTGCTATAGTCCCAAAATAACTCTTAGAATATGGCCATACACATGAGTAAATTACCTTAATCGAAGGTAATATAACCTTGAAAATGTAACAATTCCTTTAATATTATTAAAAAAATACTTTTTTGGAAGAGAATATTCTATGCTGAAACAAATCAACAGAATTATGAATTTCGGATTTGATGTTCAGCATTCTCATTTACATTTGACACCTATAAAACAGAAATATATAAATTTGTGAATAGATAGAAATTCCCTAAGGACAGTGATTTTTGTCTGTTTTATCTGCTGTATTTCTTGAATTCTATTGTCTGGCACTCCAACATATATGCTGAATGGATTTATAGTTAAAAATAAAAATGTTTGGCTAGTGAAAATACTATTTCTTGGCCTATACTTTTCAGGTTAATGTGGCAGCACCTCATATCTATGCATGCCAAAAGCATAATAGTGATAATTCAAATAATAATATTCATATTGCTATTCCCACTTTATTGGATAGCTTATGTTTCTCTCTTCAAATAATTAAAATTCAAATAAATTAAAACTGGCCATATTTCATCATCCCTCAGATTCATAGGTAATATAAAGGATGAATTAGTAGCCCAGTAAGAGACAACTAAAAGGTTGAATTTATTGCTGTTTGCAACCAATAAGTATGGGCTGAGTTCTTAAACAAGAGTTTTCTGTGAATTTTTTTATTAGGTGCAAAGGGAACTAATGAGGAAAAATAGGTTTAAATTGAAGGTGAGAATTTGGAGGGGTCATGAGAAAGAATGTCATGATGATGAGGGAACGGTACTAGCAAAAGTCTTTGGAGTCTTTTGAGAGTGTCAAGGACAGAGTGGGCAGTTACCGGTTCTGGACAATAAGACATCCAGCTAGAAATGATGGAGCCAAACCAGGTTATCTTTAAGAGCTCAAATAGAGTAACTGATTTATCCAAGAGCATACAGTTATTTAGAGGTAGACTCAAAACTATATGCCATGTATATAAACTAGGTGCACTTGGAACCACGGGCTAGGCCATGGTGGAGAATGACATCTTAAAAATAAAAATAAAAAAAGTTATGCTATATACATAGTAAAATTTCACTCTAGTATATCATCACAGAGAGAATATGGCTTTTCTGATATAAATAGTCATAAATTAGTGAAATCTGTTTGAGAACATACAAGCCACCTGTTGGCAACAATTCAGTTTTGTTAATAACCAAGAAGATTTGGTTGATCTTCAGAGAGGTTTCTTAGCTGCAGGATTAGCTAAAGGATTCCTTGCTATAAATTGCAGCTTTGATTTGAAATATTAGTAATAGATGGCTAACACCTTTCAGATCCTAAAAATAAGTAATAAAAATTTACTTTGCAGGGTACAATGGCTCATTCTTATAATCCCAGCAGTTTGGGAGGTGGAGGATGGCTTGAGCCCAGGAGCTCAAAACCAGTCTGGGCAATATGCCAAATACCCTTACATGTGGTCCCAGCTACTTGGGAGGCTGATGTGGGAGGTTCGCTTGAGCCAGGGAGGTAGAAGTTGTAGTGAGCTGAGACTGTGCCATGCACAACAGCCTGGGTAAGAGTGAGACTTGTCTCAAAAAAAAAAAAAAAAAAAAAAAAAAAAAAAAAAAAAATTACCAGTTGAAAGAAAGTAAAAGAAAACAAAATAGCATAAAACAAAAATAGCAAAAAGGAAACAACTACAAAGAGAGACAGGCGAAGTCACTAGCAAAACTAGCACATAAACATAGTCTACATAGCATCTCAGTCCTTTATTAACCACATTTTGGGATCTGCCAGAAAAAAAAAAAATCAAAGTATCTTATATATTTAGGTTTGTGTTTATTTCTAAAATACTTACATGATAAAAGTACTTCCTCATATCAAAATATTAAAACACTTCTGATGGCTTCCAGATCCCCCGCTGAACCATATGATTTAAGCTGGGTTTAAGTTGCCCATCAACCCCCACAATAGTTATCAGAACCAAACCCATGTACCTTACTTCACAGCTGTCATCCACTTGCAAGAATTCTAATGTCCAATCACAGTACACTTGGGTTATTTCCCTAAGGAATCCACACTTTGTATTGTCTCTCTCCCTCTCTTTCTTCTCTCTTTTCTCTCTGACCCCATTATTCATTCAATACTTTCACCTCCCACCTTTTTTTTTTTTTTTCTTTTATAGACAAAATCTGCCTCTGTTACCCTGGCTGGAGTTCAGTGGCATGATCTCAGCTCACTGCAGTCTCAAACTCCTGGGTTCAAGCGAGCCTCCCACTCCAGCCTCCCAAGTAGCTGAGACTACAGATGCCTGGCTAATTTTGTTTTTAATTTTAATAGAGACAAGTTCTCACTATGTTGCCTAGACTGGTCTCAAACTCGTGGGCTCAAGAGATTCTCTTGCCTCAGCCTCCCAAGTGCTGGAATTATAGGTGTAGGCCACCACACCTAGCCCCTCTACCTTTTGACCTGACTAACCTACTCACCTTGCAGAACTCATTGGTACATCAAAGCTGAAAAACCTTCCCTAGCATTCTCCTCTGGGATTCTTGCAGAACCAAGGGTGTACCCCTAACAAAGACTGACAATGGACTGTTGCATTTGTCTCCATATCTGCCTGTTTCCACAAGGAATGTTACATTTACTGAGGTTAGAGACTACATCATGTTAATTTTTGTATCTTACTGCCTAGCACAACACTTGATATATAGGGGTAGTCATCTAATATTTGAAGACTGAGTAAATAGTTAAGATTTATTGAGCACCTTCTGTACCTGAAGTGGTACAGGCATTGCACTAAGGATATTATATTGAAGGTTCACAGAATCTATCAATTTCTTCTCCACATTCTAGAATTTTCTTTGAAGACCCCGACCAGATGTCCTAGCCCTCACCATCTTCCAACTATCAATAATTAGTTAGTCATACCTCTGGCACATGCAAAAAGTAAGATAATGATACTCAAAATATTAAAATAAAATTATTATAAGTATCTCTTCCACTTTATCATGTGCTTAAAATCCCTGATTTATTTACCTCACCTTGACCTCAAGTGACTAGTGAAGAGCTGGAAATTTCGTTGGAGCCCAATAAATGTTTGGTGAATCACAATCATGACATTGACAAGATTCTAGTGATCTTTTTCCTATTCTAAGGATACAGAAATAAAAGTCAACCCAGTACACTGCATTAGTATGTCCTTGAAAAATTCTGATTTCTTGTTTGGGCCTCAGGATACTTTTGAAGGAGAGTTAAGAGGTTATGTCTTGGAATTAGGAGAGAAACAATTTCACCATAAATCCCCAAAGATAATGGGTTCAAAGGCATGCTGCCCTAAGAAAGTTCTTTTATTTTTGTTTGAGGCAAGCAAAAAACTATCCCTTCATCTCAATATGCTAAAAAGAGAAAATACTAAGTTGTTTGTGTGGCCATATGTTCCTATATTTCTAGGTCAGTCTTGATCAAATACTTTTCTTCCATGCACCCCATAAATACACTTGTACTCATCAGCCCATCTGTCCTGCTTTCCTTCGCTTGGAAAATGTGGTCATTGTGAAGGTTCTATTTATTGCCTACCAACCATCTATAGTTTCTTTTTTTGTGTTTAACAATTTAAAAATTATTTACACTCCCTTTCTGAACAAAAGGAATAAATGGGCAGCTATTGGCAAAGAAGATAAATATGATGAGCTATTCTATGTTGACATCAAATGACTTAGCAAACTGCAAGTGGTGGAGAAAAGAAGAGTAGGTTTTCTCCTCTTAGATAAAGCGTTCTCTGTTACCTTAGGTTGGTAAACCAAAATGAACTTGTCTTGGAAGGTACATGGCCGGTATTGCTGCTGCCACTATAGTTTGGTATGCTGGTTTAAATGCTGCAACCACAGTATATCTATATGAATGTGATGGAAATACAAGAGTTCTGAATCTCAGTCCCACATAGAAATGAGAAGGTAAATGTATTCCACACACAAAATAAAATAGATGAATAATTCTGGGATGTTCTCGAGTGTGGCATATAGTCACTGACATGGTCACTGCTGTGTTTGATGCTGTGCTTCTTAACTTGAGTCGTGTACACAAACTTCTTTTTTATAAAAATAAAAGTTTTAGGTCCCTATGAATAAATTTACATACCTTACCCTCTTCCCACAGATCCTGATCATTCTGATTTGAAAAAATAATGTAATAGTGGTTTAGCCCATGAATTCTAGTATCAGGTCTGGATTCAGTGTTCTGTGCACTTAGTAACTGCAAAACCTTAGGCAAGTTAAACTTTCTAAACCTCAGTTTCTTCATATGTAAGACTGGGACAAAAAAAAAAAAAAAAAAGAAAAAAAAACAAAACAAAACAAAAAAAACACACACTAACCTTAAGTAAAATAAGCCAGACACAAAAATACGAATATTGTATGACTCCACTTATATGTAGTATCTAAAGTAGTAAACTCCAGAGAAACAGAAAGTAGAATGATGGTTACCAGGGGCTTGTGGGAGAGGAAAATGTAGTGTTGTTTAATGGATGTAGAATATCAGTTTTACAAGATGAAAAGGTTTTGGATATCTGTTGCTCAACAATGTGAATATACTTAACGCTAATGAATTATATACTAAAAAATGGTCAAGATAGTAAATTTTATGTAATTTGCTTTTTATGATTAAAAATAATACATGCCCAACAAGATTATAAGAAACACTAAATTTAAAATATGAATATAAAGTACTTTACCTAACACTTGGCAAAGTCAATCCACTTTATAAATAGAGGCTATTGAAAATGAAGTAATCAAATTTTTCAAAAGCAGTAAGCACAGAGAAATTTCTACTGGTTCAGTAAACAATTTTCTTTTCCCAGTCACCATTTTAGTTGGTTGTTGATGGGGCCTCAGTCAAGAGGAGCAGTGTACTCACTCATTCAGATGATTCATTCATACTGCCAGCTTCAGAGATTGCCATGAACCCTCTTCTTTTAGTGAAGCAGTAAGTGGTAACTTAAAAAGTGCCAGACTCCTAAGAGGGGTCATTGAGTTACATTTGGTCCCATCCACTCAGGCATTCTCGTAGGCAACAACCATTTCAAAAAACTTACTGAGCAGAGCCACACAGATTTTCCTTCTTTTGGAGAAAATGGGCTGGTTACATGTCTGTTATTTGAAGCAAGAAGCCAAAGTCCTTCTCAAATTGACTCCCACTCTTACCTCGCTGATACATCCTTTCTCACTTAATTTGCTCTATCTACATTAGCCTTTTTGGTATGTCTGAAATGCCCCAAACTTACTTACCCTCCAGGGTGTTTGCACTTGCTCTTCTTTCTATCCAGAACGTTCTTCCTCAATATAGCCACAAGGATCACCCTCATGCCTTCTTCAAGTTTTTGCTCATATGTCACCTTTTCAGTGTAGCTCTGTGTGACTATCTTATAAAAATAATTGCTACCATCTTATTCTTCTCACTGAGGGGTGTACACTGAATTATTTCCACAGCAATAACATCCACAGATAAATTATATATTTTAAAAATTTATCTAGTGTCTGTCTCCTTCCAGTATAGTACAAGCTCTGTAAAGGTAGGAATTATTTTCCCTTTTGTTCCCTATTGTATACCAACCTATAATAGTGTCTGGTATAAAGTATGCACATACTAAATATTTTTTAATGAGTGAATGTATTGGTTCAAGCCTTATTCAATATACTAAAAAAAACAGTAGACTAATCAAAAGTATTCTCCTCACAAAAGAAATATCTAAGAAAAATTAGTGACTTCACTAGCATATCCTTATTAAGTTATTTTACATTAAACTCAAGCCCTTTTCCACTTCAGTGAGAGTTCTTCTGTTTCTCTACCACTTCCCTAAGTGGAAGGGGTTGGAAAACATAGAAGCTAATATCTCGACAGTTGTTGAAACCAATTTGGGAATGGAGAGGTATAGGTAGATAAATGTAGTTAATAATATATTCATTTATAATAATACAAATTACCTGTTATGGTAATTAGCTTTATGAAAATATTCCTTAGATTCTTGGTTTATACTGGAAAATAAAATGTTTATAAATATTATTAAACTTGCCATTGGTGCCAATACATTGCTTCTCTTCTGTATTAGGAAAGAGAATTTCCAAAGAAAGAATATACTAGAAAGAATTCACAACAGTGAGACATAAATCCTGAGTTCCAATGCCAGTCTTGTCTCTACCCAGCTCCCTGACCTTCGGTGAGACACAGTCTTTTGGTGTGTCTGGCTATAACAGTTGGGTCTTGCTGCAAACCTACTTAACTCCAATGAGCCTCAATTTCCTCATTGGTGAAGTGAACATAAGAATCCCTGTTTTTTCCAGGCATGGTGGCTCACACCTGTAATCCCAACTCTTTGGGAGGCTGATGTGGGCAGATCACTTGAGACTAGGAGTTTGAAACCAACCTGGGTAACATGGTGAAACATCATCTCCACTAAAAATACAAAAATTAGCCAGGCATGCTGGTGTACACCTGTGGTCCTAGCTACTCAGGAGGCTGAGGAGGGAGGCTCACTTGAGCCCAGGAGGCAGAGGTTGCAGTGAGTCATGTTCAGGCCACTGCACTAGAGCCTGAGCGACAAAGCAAGACCCTGTCTTTAAAAAAGAATCCCTGTTTTCCGTATCGCAGAAAGTTGCCTTGTAACCAAAAATCAAGACTCATACCGGTGATATGCCAGGTGAAGTTAAGTGGTTCAAAAACTGTATTTAATTTCTGAATTATAGTTATTTGGATGTGTACTTGGAGGGAGAAAAAGTATAACTAGCATATTAAAATTGTAATTTTATGAATAATATTTAGGATGAGATTAATATCAAAGGTAAATTGCTTAAATGTAAAATATTAATTAAATGATAAGGTAGATAATACATATATATGTCCCAATTATGAAAGTGGTATACACATAAATGGGGTTGGGAAAAAGGCCCGTGAGAATCAGTTTTGATGGTTTGTGAATTTTCTTTCCAAAGTTAATAATACAAGCCAGGATAAGATTGTATTAATATATTCAGACAAATATAAACAAAATAACAAAAAAATGTAAATAATATGAAGTATTATGATTATTTTAGTAAGGAATGATCTTCTTTATGACTGTCTATTATATTCTAGGCACTCAATAAGCCTAGGCATTTTATCTGTTAGCTAAATGCTTACAAGCAAACTGACTGCAATTGAGTTAGAGCAAGTTGATTGTTTCCTACATCACACATACAGGCCATAAATCCAGTTCTGCTGATTCCAGGCTATGTTCTAGGAGAGTTAAAATTTTAGAAACAGCATCCATAATTCAATAAATATATATTTTAAAAAATCCAAACAGCAAATTCTGCAAATGAATAAGCCGCCTTTTTTTTTTTTTTTTACCTGCTCCTGATGGCTCCCTATGGCAATACTGTGGAAAAACAGAATCTGAGCCTTATCAACATGAAATAATAAAAATAACATTATTAAACTAAATAGTAATTGTGACATTGGGTCTTTGACACAGCTCAATGATTCTGCACCTCATGAAATCATATATTTTAATGGGAAGTGTGTAGAGCATATACAGTGTTTATAAACATTGTGACAGTATAGGAAATAGCTGACAGAAACCCCAGAGTGCTTAATGTCTGACTCGTCCGACTTCATCCATTACTGAAAAATGTGTAATGGTAAAAATGTGCCTTCAGTCAGTTATAGTATTTCTGTTCTAGTCTGTTCTCGTCTATTTATTGGCTTTTTGGAGTTTACTTAGTTACCTATTTTCTCTGAGTCTTAATTTTCTCAGATTAATGAGAAATTAGTTATATCTTGTCTGAAAATAGAAGGGAGGGATCTAACTGTTGTCTGTTTCTTAGGCATGTTCACCGTCATCAGACTGTAAGCACCATGTCAAGTCAGAAACCATTAGGTTTCATTCATTATTATATCCTTAATACATGGAATACAGCAGATTTTTTATAAGTATCTGAATGAATACATACACAAATGAATAAATGTATTTATGGAACACTTGTCATGTGACAATTACTGTTTAAGGTTCATTGTTCAAGCATGAAGCACAGTAAAATAAATGAAGACAATATGTCAGTTTTAAAACCCCTTGTAAATGTAAAATGCTACAAAAGCATTTTTAGAGTTTCTAAAAATCATTTACTTACATGCAGTTTTAAATCAGAGTCCTCAAATAAGTTCTGAATCACAGATTTTATCAAGATTGTATTTACTTTTTTTAAAAATTGAGTTTTATGCTGCTGTGGTTATGGAATGTGCTTGTACTATATATATATACTGTTTGATGTAGCTCTATAAAATGCTGGTTCTTTATAATATTGCTTATGAACTATTTTGTTTAATGCCACTACATCTATGAAACATTATAAACTATTCTGTTAGTATGCACAGCTTTTCCCATGAACTTCATACTTTTATATATCTAAGCAATGACAGCGTGGGAGAATGTATTGCATTCCCCTGGACAACTAACATTAACTCACTGTTACAGACCTAATGTTTGTGCCCCCTCTCCACCCATATTCAGATATTGAAATCCTAACTCCCAGTGTGATGGGGCCTTTGGGAAGTGATAAGCTCATGAGAGTGAAGATTCATGAATGTGATTAATTACTTCCCTTATAAAAGAGCGCCCAGAGAGCTCCCTCACTTCTTCTGCTATGTGAGGATACAGCAAGAAGACGGACGATTATGAACCAGAAAATAGGCCCTCACCAGACACTGAATCTTCCAGAGCCTTCATCTTGGACTTCCCAGCCTCTAGAACTGTGAGAAACCAATATTTGTTGTTTAAGCTGCCCAGTCTACGGTATTTTTGTTAAAGCAATCTGAATGGACTAAGATCTCAACATACTCTAAATACTCTCAGCAATTAGCTCACCATACTCTAAATAATATAGCTCCCTGCCCTGAATTGAAAATGTTATGTTCCAAACAAGTTTTCCTCCACTGGTCTCTGTTTTTTATGAAGTGTTTTGACATAATGGTTGACAAAATATATACAAATATTACTGATCAACATGCTGCAAAGAAAACAGAAAGTGCCCACAGTACTCCAGGGGTTCAACTACCAATCCAGTGGGGAGATGAAACAGAGTAGAGCTGGTTCTTTGAGGTCAGGGACTGAAGTCTATTCAACATTTTATCTGAGCTTGTTGTTTATTCAACATTTTATCTGAGCTTAGTTTCTAGCACGTAGTAAATGTCTAATGACTCGACAAAGGAAAAAAAATAGATATCTAAGATAAGAAGGGCTATTAGTATAAAGACTCTGAAGCTGACTTCCTCTCCATAATTAGGACAGTCATGGAAAGTTCTACCATATACCATATATCTGATAGATGAATGATAGATAGATAGACAGATAGATAGATAGATAGATAGATAGATAGATAGATAGATAGATAACTAGTCAGATCTTTAAAAATGGACAGATAATGACCTACAGAAAGGAAAAATAGGCCAAACAATGATAGTGATGTAAAAAAATGTGGGTCCCAGGAAGTTCTGAGTTTTCTATTTTAATGTATCATAATGCCTATGATTTCCTTCCTCTTTGAAGTTTCATCACATCTTATTCCAGTTCTCTTCTCTGCTATTGTGATTGTGTCCTGTTTCAGTGGCTCTTCCCAAGGGGGCTGACGACAGCGAGGCCTCTGTGCTGTGCTGGGGAGGAGGGTGACCCCTATCTGGGACAGCACATGGTTCTCTTCCCTCAGTGGATGCTGCCAAAGCCCAGCAGGGAAATGCGCCCCAGTGTGCATGCTAAACACAAGTTAGGCGCCCTTCAGCGAAGATTTAGGCTTGGCTTCCTTCCCTTGGCTATTAAGCTACATTCCCACAGAATTACTACATGTCTGAGGTTTCTAAAACCTTTTGTGTGGATCTCAAACAGTTACTGTGTTGGATCCAAATTTCGACCTTGGTTAAGCAATTCTCAAATCCGTTCCAAGCTGCCCCAGGCAGTGATGCTCCAAGGACACCCGATGAAAGGAGGAGATAAGAATAACCTCTACAGCTTGGTGATGACTTATTGTGTGTCAGTCACCAAGCTCTACTCTTTGCATGAGGCATCTCACTTAATCCTTACTATAAACTGTGCTTGCTAACTACTATGACTACTCTTATTACCACTAATTTACAGATGATGAAATGATAGTTTAAGGAAATTAAGAAATTTGTTCAAGTTATACAACCAATAAGTATTAAAGTCAGATTTGAAACTCTAGCAGTAGACTTCCACAGTTGGCAAGGGCCGGAGCAAATGACACCAGAGTGATCTAAACAGCCTGAATCATAAGAAAAGCCATCAATCCAGCACATAAACTGTCTGCAGTCTGTGCATCCCAAAAGACAAAGGGAAAAGTAGTAGGCCATGTTTCTTTACAGATGTAGGTGGCAAGTCTATGAGCTCAGAGTCCCTATGTGAGGAGAAACAGAAGTTCACCAAACAGAGGGTAGGAATGTTCTCTTAGCTTGTGGCAGGCAATTTAGTCAGGGGAGGTAACTTTTGGAACAGAGCTTGCTCTTGGCTTAGGGAATAAAAAGTGAAAAGACTTCCAAGGACTCCTTCAGGTTCTCTCCTTACATAGCGTAATGAAGGCTATCACATTCAGGGCTTAGACTTCACTGATTTATAGACCGTAATCTATTGCAGTGAGCTTCACTGTTTTGATTCTTTTTTTAGTACAGGTATCTAGTTCAGGGGAAAAGGTGCTCAGCATGAGAACCTTTGTGTATAGTTCGAGTACGTGGTTAGAGAAAGCTTAGAGAAAAAATTTTGGGAAAACAATTTTGTCCAAGTGCAGAGAACAAAACTTGCATTACAGCACCAGCAGCAGAAAGCTTGTCATAAAGATGGGGAAGCGGAGCAGTTTCCCAGAGCACTTTATTTAGGAAGGCCTCCTAGCCAAATGGACCAAAATCAATGTGGCGATCAATAATTACTACTCTAAAAAGCCCCTGGCATAGGCCAAATGAATCACTCTTTCCTATCCCTCCACCTTGATGCTCTGCTCTCAATCACTACAAAATGAAATTCTCTCAGATCAGAGTCTGTAGTTTTTGTGAACAAAGTCATTGATCGCTGATCGTGTGTTATTTGTTGTGGAACTTACAAAGTTAAGCATGATTAGGTGAATGACTACTGTGGTCGGATAAAAAAGGTTATCCAATTTTATTTAAATGCACACAAATATGTTTGGAGCATATTTTCTTCATTCCAGTCAGCCCAGCTCTGCCTCAGTGCTTTGACAAATGAATTGGAAATGAACACATGGAGTCTGTCATCTAGTCCCAGCAGGGGACTACTATGATATTCTTAAAGGGCACTGAATTTACAAGCATGTATATTTCTCTCATATTTTTCTATCTTTAGAATAGAAAATAAACTGTGAGGTATAAAAATATGGTAATTCAACTTGTCTCTTTGATACTATCAATTTTAAAAGCCATCAAATAAGAAGATTTAGATGAAGAAAAGGAAAACACTTTATGAATCAAATAGGCTGAAATGCAATATTATATTTGGGGGTATATCTGATCCCTGCAGTTAGTGTTCTTACAGAGTAGATTTTGTGTATTAATTGTGCAATGCTATTTTATTTGCTGCTTGCAAAGGGGAAGGTGATCAAAATTATTTTGACTTCTTTAAAAACATTTATATATTTTGGTCATGTTTTAAAGATAAAAGAAGTGTTTTAAATAGCACATGATAGTTGTTATTATATCCAACATATCTATGCTGTTAAAAACATCTTATTGTATGACATATATTGTAAATTTTAAAGAAAAGTAACTATCATATGCTTACAGTTGAATAAGGATGATACCCTTGATACATTAGCCTCTGAAAAGGTATAAGATAAAAATCATAAAAAAGAAATATATTAATAAACCTTGATACATTATTTAAAATTTGCTGTCTGAAACAATGATATAAACAGTTTTGGTTTTGCTTGACACTTCTCCTTCCTGCCGCCATGTAAATGAAGAAGGACATATTTGCTTCTCCTTCCACCAGGACTGTAAGTTTCCTGAGACCTCTCCAGCCATGCTGAACTGAGAGTCGATTAAATCTCTTTCCTTCATGAATTACCCAGTCTTGGGCAGTTCTTTATCCCAGTGTAAGAACAGACTATTACAGATATAATTTACTGCATATCACAACTATAGATATTCCCATACAGATAAGGTATATTTGCATTTTTAAATGTATGCTTGCATTTCCTTGCTTTTGTGGTTCATATTTGGTAGTGAGGTATATCAGTCATATGGTCATATTTACGTAAACTGAAACCTAATTCATATGTTTCTAAGTTCCTGCACCCTAAAAATATCAAAATGCGTATCAGCACTATCGGGGAACATTTAGCACCTGTAGGCATAAGTGTGGGTGAGTCATAGAGGAAGTCATTTGCTCCAGATCATTAAACATGGAAGAAAGGCCTCCGATAACTTTATTACACATGATAATGTGTGCTAGGCTAAGAGAGACTCATTAAACCAAAAAGCAAAACCTTCTAATAAAGAGCTGAAGCTGAAGGGAAGGACTAAGAAATGTCTCTTTCTAAGGCCCCTAGAAATAGTATAAATGAGTTGTGTGCTACCTAATCATTGAAGAAAAAAGATACATTTATATTTTAGTTCTTGATTCTATTCATGCTGACAGCATTTTGAATACTATAAAGAGAGGACAATCCTGGGGACTTCCTTGTTTTCCCTTTTTGCCATCTTTCACCATAGCTTGTTCTTATCTCCTGTCTTACTCCATCCTATCTCAACATCAGGGGTGATTCTCATACTGCTTAGGGCTAGTCACTCCACAGTGCTTTAAATCCAACTCATTCATTCATTATCCATTTTGTGTCTTTGTCCAAGGTACTCTCTGAGCACTGACAGGAATTCTAAAATGAGTAAGAGTCGACCTCTCTTCTTAAAAAAATCAAGGAAAACAATAGTGAAACACCAGAACGGAGATCATATCTGCACATCCAGATTGGGAAAGCTGGTATGCTGGAGAGCAAGAACATGGGGTGTTTATTTTTATGAGGACCTGTGGCCACCTGGAATAAAACAGTAAAGAGGGTTTTTGAAATGATGGAGAGACCTCAGTGTGCTGAGTGTAAGATACTCGCCCAAGAAAGAGGAAAGAGGAATTTTTCTTAGGTTGTGACCTGATTTGACAGAAAACATATTCTGGGTTTTGGAAGAAAGAAGGAATTTGTTCTCTGGTTATTATTATTATTTAGATATGAGATGCTTTGGGGTTATGCAATTTTTCTCTGGGCTACTTTTTTGCAAGAAGTGGGGCATGCTCCAAATTCCTTGATTATGATTTATGGACCAGGGTTAAAAAAACAAACAAAAAAAAAACAAAAAACACCTCTTCTCCTATTCCAGCTTGACCCTTCCCCTCTACCTTTGCTACAGGTGAGAGAAGCACTAAATCACAAATAAGAGCCAGAGGAACATTAACAGAATTGCAAATATGCCAGGTCAGCATTTGAGGCTATGAGTGTGGCAAGTCCTCCTGGACAGATAGACCTGAGATTAATGGAAACGGATCAAAGACAAGTACCCGGGAAGACCGATTCCAGAAAGATTGGAATGGCTGCCTCAGAAAATGCATATCACCTGAAATTCTGCCATGGAAAGGGAGAATTTGAAGGCCTAAGCCTCTCAGCTGTTTTTTGACTAAAGTCAATTATGACTTTAGTTTCTACTGCCATTATTATCTATGTTCCTTAATAATTCTCCACCAGTTCTGCTGTAGTAAGGGTAAGTGAGAACCAAAATGCTAAAACAATGCAAAAAATAAATAAAAACTAAAATGTAAGAATAAACACTATGTTATAGAGGCTCTTAACTTTCCATCAGTTTCCATTTCTGTCTCCTAATGGCTCCCCCAACAATTTCTTGGTTATTTCCTCTGAGAACACTAACTTTGCATAAGCATATTTATTTCTAGATAGAGTAGACTGGTTTTCACATTTGTTTTGATGGCACTGTTATGATCAGGCGTTAGAAGCTTCTCCTCAGTCTTTTACTTCTTCCAGCAATGACACTCCTTCTCTCTCTTTTTGCTCATTGCCAACTTTCTAAGAAAAACAACCAAATACAAATGCATTGTTTCTTTCTCTTCTTCATCCACTCTTCATAATCTCTTACAATCTGAGTTCTTTGGACAAATGCTTTTTTTCCAAAGATGATTCCACTACCTCACACTACCTTTTCTCAGATCTTTGTTCTTTCTCACATCTTCTCTGTCTTTTATAATAGTTGTCTATATAATTCACAATCTATCCCATGTTATTAAAAATTGCTGTGTTTTGGAGAATCTTCTATGTGTTTCTTTGTCAAGGTGCACCATTTCAAATTGCCAGAATAACCCTTTGTTATCCTACTCCCCTTTCACAGAGAAATCACATTGAAAGAAATTATGCAATTTGCCAAAACTGCTGGACTTGGGTTTGGAATACAAACATCTAATTCCAGATCTCTGACTCTCTCCACTATTCCACTGTGTCTAGACAGTGATACTGTGTAGTTCACAATAATTTTATTACAACTACTAGAAGGGCTCAGCCAGGTCAAAACTACAAACAAAAAGCTTTGTATCTAGCAGAACAGATGGTGAGGTTTGCCTGTTCTCCCTCGGAGAAGAGACCCATCTGCCTAACTGGCTGGGCAGCCTTCAGGAGCCCCACCTGATATGGACATTCAGTAGGGATTTCCCTAGTCTGTCTGGAAAACGAAATCTTTTTGGATTGCTCCTGAGGTGTTTATGGTGAACATGGGAAAATTCCTAGGACATGATTCTTTTCTTTTTCTTTTTTTTTTTTTTTTTTTTTTTTTTTTTGACCCAGTCTTGCTCTGTTACCTAGACTGGAGTACTGTGGCATGATCACAGTGTAGTGTAACCTCTGTCTCCTGGACTCCAGCAACCCTCCCGAGTAGCTGGGAAAACAGGCATATGCCACCATGCCCAGTTAATATTTTTGTACTTTTTGTAAGGATGGGGTTTCACCAGGCTGATCTCCAACTCCTGGCCTCAAGCTATCTGCCTGTCTCAGCACTCCCAAAGTGCTAGAATTTCAGGAATGAGTCACCGTGCCTGGGAGGACATGCTTCTTAATGAACAAAGTCATATGAAGGGTCTTGTCTTGAGGAGGGACCTGGCTCTGTCTTAGGTTGTAGTTGGGTCTCTGTTATAGCTACCTTGGAAGAGACTGACCCTCTAGCCATATCACAATATCCCAAACCTTTGATTGATGTGTGAGGAGGGATACAGTCTCTCTTATTTACTACTACAGCAGCCTGAGGATCTACTTTCAAGAATCTATCTCATCCTCTCCAGCCATAAGGCCCCCTCTCAAGCTATCTCCTCTTATGTTAACTGTCATTCAGCTAGTGCCCTACCCTGGGATACATCCCTTCCCTTCTGATGTCTTCTCTTCCTTGTCTTCTCTTCATTCCTTCATTTTCTAAAGTGGGTGCATTTCAAAGTCCTGATGGTTCTGGTTTTTCCCACGTCTCCTCATTAAACTTCCCAGAATGGGCATGGCATATCCGAATGTTCAACACCTCCTCCATGTGAATGGCCCCTAATCTCTCTCTTGAGAACCTGTTCTGCATTCCTCTTTACCTACAGGTTTCTTAAACACTGCAAATACAGGTTTTCTTATTTGCTGCTCAGCAGCCAACACACATTGAGAATGCTGCTCAGTATCCAATAAATGTTTATTGAGAAAATAAATGACTGAGTCTAAAAAAATGATTGAGTCTCCCCTTGTCTGTCATTACCTTTCCTGGTAAAATGCCCATTCCCGGTTGGGCACAGTGGCTCACGCCTGTAATCCCAGCACTTTGGGAGGCTGAGGCAGGCCAATTACCTGAGGTCAGGAGTTCGAGACTGGCCTGGCCAACATGGAGAAACCCCATCTTTACTAAAAATACAAAAAATAGCCGGGCATGGTGGCAGGCACCTGTAATCCCGGAGGCTGAGTTGCAGTGAGCCGAGATATGCCATTGTATTCCAGCCTGGGCAACAGGGCAAAACTCCATCTCAAAGAAAAAAAAAATCCTATATCCTCAATACCTCCACCCTGTGAATTTATAGAACAAATAAATGAATGAGTTCAAATCAAAACTAAATTTTGCCTGCCCTTATCCAGTACTCTTCCTGCTACTGCACTATCATCAAAGCACAGAGGAGGGAAACAACCTTTAGAATCACATTGATTTAGTTTGCATCTTTGTTCCATCTCTTAACAGGAGGCAGCCTTGGGCAAGTTACTTAGCTTCCTTGAGCCTTCTCTATAAAGAAAAAAATAAAATAAATTAACCTTTTTAAATCAGAAAGAATAATTACTCTCCAAGTCTACTGTAAAGATTAAATAGCATGTGTAAAATGCCCCAAAGCACCATGTATACACATACTTATAAGCTGTAATCCTATCTAATCCTAACTTTCATATATATATATATACTTTTTTTTTTTTTTTTTTTTTTTTTTTTTTTTTTTTTTTTTTGAGAAAGAGTCTCGCTCTGTCTCCCAGGCTGCAGTGCAGTGGTGCAATCTTGGTTCACTGCAACCTCTGCTTCCTGGGTTCAAGTGATTCTCCTGCCTCAGCTTCACAAGCAGCTGGGATTACAAGTGCCTGCCATCACACTCAGCTAATTTTTGTTTTGTTTTGTCTTGTACTTTTAGCAGAGACAGGGTTTCACCATGTCGGCCAGGCTGGTCTTTAACTCCTGACCTAAAGTGATCCACTCGCCTCAGCCTCCCAAAGTGCTAGGATTACAGGCGTGAGCTACCATGCCTGGCCAACTCTCCTATTTATTTTAAAGATACATCAACTATCTCATTTAACACTTATAAAAACCCTATCTGTAGATACTTCTATGTCTCCACCTTACAGATGAGGAATCAGAGGGACTGAGAAAATGACTTATTTGCCCAAGGTCACACAAAAATAAAATCCTAGGCAGTATCACTAGAGTTCATGTAAGAAACATTCTTAGATTGCAAGCTCACTAAGAAAGTCTTATAAAAATTCAGCCCTTACAAAAATTGGCAAGCCACACAGCTCCAAATAAATTGTGCCTTTAGAAGGTGGTCACTACTTATTGAAGTAATAAACAAATATGTTTACCTGTTGAAATCTGACTTCTCAGTTCAATGTTCAACTATATTAGGAGAAAATTTATATCTCTAACAATGTTAAATGCACAATAAATATTCTTGACTTGAAAAATATGCTATAATAAAGAAAACACACTTGGAAATGTTTTTTCCAAAGGCATGATGAGTATTGCATGAAACAGGACTTTTAAGATAAAGTGAGAAACAGAAATAATTCAAGGGAAACATGCTTCCCTGAAAATTATATGTCAATATCCCAGAAACCAAGTAAAAATTTCTGTGTCAGAATAAGGAATACATGATCAGGAAATTTGTCTGGCTAATTGAAGTTGAGGCGGTTGCACCTGATGAAAAGGAAATCATCAGAAATGTTTGGATGTTTCCCATAAGAAGCTAAAACATGCATTATACTTCCAGTTGTGGATAGAAATTTAATGCATTTTTACAAGGTACAAAAGGTGAATAATTGTTCTGTCAGTTGATGGCGTGGATTTTAGTTATTTTAATAACTATAACCCAAATGAAGGAAAGCAGAATGGCATATCAGAAAATAGGGGATACAAAACCAAATTGTGGAAAGCAAATTGATTGCTTGTATTAGAAATTAATTATATATTAAATTATATATTATATATTAAATTATCCAGGGTTCTAGATAAAATTAGGAACAAAACCAATATTTTAGAATATTTAAAACTAATATTTAAAATATTAATATTTTAGAAGAGATGTGTATGACTAGCCAAAAGCAAGAATAAATGCAGAATGTCATTGAAAATCTAAAAAAATAAAAAATAAAAACCTGAGGTAAACTTATTATTTCCTCAAAGAATAAGGATGCACATAATGTAGCATAATTTCTCAGAGTTCTATGACAATTATAGTTACATCCTTCCAGGGATAGATATATTATGACTTTCAAAGTTTGTTAATGGATGAAAATAAAAAAAAAAAAGAAAAATTTCTAAGTAAAAGTAGTAAGACTTGCTTTTTTGTTTTTTTTTCCTGAGGCAGAGTCTCACTCTGTTACCCAAGCTGGAGTGCAGTGGTGCCATCTTGGCTCAATACAACCTCTGCCTCCCGGGTTCAAGTAATTCTCCTGCCTCGGCTTCCCAAGTAGCTGGGATTATAGGCGTGTGCTAATTTTTGTTTTTTGGTTTTTTAGTAGAGACAGGGTTTCACGATGTTGACCAGGCTGGTCTCGAATTCCTGACCTCAAGTGATCCACCTGCCTCAGCCTCCCAAAGTTCTGGGATTACAGGTATGAGCCACCGTGCCTGGCCAAGTCTTGCTTTTTTGGGGCAAGGAATAGTAATAAATGTAAAAGACCTGTTTTATGGACCCTGGAACAGCTCATGACTTTACTTAGAAGTTTCTAGAGAAATAACTAAAGAATGACATTTCTCCAAAACCAGTTGAAGAACTTTTTAGTTAGATGATGACAGACAAGAAAGTCAAGGTTAATTTGAGATATGCTTGTAGAATCATAAGATCATTAAAGTGCTGGTATGAATAAGAAAAGAGAAAAAGACATGAAGGATTCTGACATTTAGAAGACTAGCAATGGGAAAATGCTTTCACATTCTAAGTTTATTTGTGAATTTAAAAAAAAAATGAAAAAAGAAGTATTGGATTATGTTGTAGATGCTTCTACCAATATGGTTACTATTTTGTCAAGTTGAAGATCTTACTGAATTCATCAAGGATATCTGACTGATGAGACATCTTGGCAAAAATAAATAAATAATTTGGAAGAAGTCACTTAATCTCACTGTGTCTTAATTTATCCACCTATGTAACTACAGGGTTTATTTCCCTAAACAGTATGATATATACTGCTTTATATTTTTTCTAGTGTTAACACTTTAAGCTTATGGAAAAACATGACTACCTACGAGAAAAAAAAAAAAAAAAAAAGTAAATTAAATCAGAGTGTTGTGAAGATCCCATGTGTTTTAGCATTCATCAGACTGAAGCCAGTCTCCAAAATATCCAAACAGGGTTTTTGAGAATTTAACTCTTGGATCTGTTCTTCAAGTAGTATAATACGTGGTTTGACATGCATGCTAGACACCTGTTTTTCAGGATGGTACCAAAACAACGGAAATTCTGATGAATTATGTCATTCATTTGAGTTATCACAAATGATTGTTCAAATAACTCTCAACAATTATGAACTTGGACTTCTACAATGTAATTATAAGAAAGTCAGTTGTTCGAAGATATCCAAAATGTTCACCTTTGGCAAGCGATGGATGGGAAGAGTGGTGACAAGAATCTGAAATTTGAAATTAACCTGATGTATTTGTAAGTTTTTCCTAACAATATTGCTGTCCATTAAGGAATGTTTTAAGTGGACTTTCTTAAGCTTGTATAGAGTTGACCTGAAGGATTTAAAAACCACTTCAGTTTATTAAGTGTTTGCTATGCCTGCCATACACATCATAGACTGGAGTATATTTAAATGTCATTAAAATGTACCATTGCATAAGACAGGTATGTTCCTTCCTTGTTCTGAGACAGTTCTGTTTCATGGGTTAGTCAGACACAAACCGGTGTTATCAAATAGAACTGTCACATCTTTGATCCACAATGTTCACCAGTTACATGGAGCTAAGAAAGAAATATACAGAAGCTAATAGAGTTATAAAGAGTCTGGACCAAGAATCATAAGACCCAGTTACGAGTTGTTAAGAGTGAGGGTAAAATATGTCCCTTCAGTTTTCTCATTTTAAATAAGATTAAATGATCTCATCTTTTTTTTTTCTTTAAAATTGTAAGGCCTTATGCAAAAGGCTGAAAATCTAAATGGCTAAGACTTAATGGAATCCATAGGATTTCAATGAGATTTGGAAAATTCATCAACTATGTGGCACAGAAAACACAGATAGCACACATGTGCTATATTCCATATGGGATATCAGGATCAAAACAAACCAACAAAAAAATGACCATCCAGGTTGATAAATGGAAAAAAGAGGGTAGAGATCTTCTTCCCAATACATCCTCAGACAAGATTTTGCTTCCCTGAAAATTCCACTGAAAGTTAGTTAGAACATTAGAGAAAGTTCATTTCTCTTTTTTTTTCTCTCAAGCTTCATAGAGATCCTCTATATTTAAGTTTCAGTTTTGTTTATCTTTAAAGATCTCTTCATGGTTCAGAATTTCTTTTCCAGAATCAATACTTCCCAAAAATTGCTGTTATTTATTAATTTTGTACATTATTTTTCTCATCAAAAAAGATGACTATCAAAAGGAAGCTTCCTACCTTCCTTTCTTTTTCTCTCCCTTTCTGCCCCCTTTGCTCCCTTCTTCCCTTCCTTTCTTTTAAAATTACTGATGGCCCAGATACATTTTCTGTTCTTCATAGAAGAAAAGGGAACATGGATTCTTGCAAAAAAGAAAACGGACTTTACTGACCCAGAAGAGAAAACATGTTTTGAATCTCATCCATCTCTTCCACTGGCATTTTAATGTCCTCCCATAATTACATACTGCTTGCTTAGCATGTGTGATCATAGGACCAACTACAGGGATGGCTTCACACTCTTTCATTTATATTCTTTAATGGACTCCAGCCCTGGGGCCAGCAGAGCTAGAATAGAAGACATAGTCTGCCCCGATATTTCCTGGTGCTTGCCAAGGGTTTTCAGTCAAAAACTCTCCTAGAAATCATTTCCTAAAGATAATCATTCTTAACATCTATCCCCTAGCAGAGATCTCTTACCTGTTCACAAGCACCATACCTCTCACAGAATCAAATAATTGTTTAAAAATGGACTATGAGGCAACTACATGCAGAGCTTATCCATCTACCTTTGCTAGAATACAGAGAAGCATGGAACAGTGGAAGCATATCCAGTATTTTGAATTTTTAAAAACATCATGTGTTTTGATCATATACCCTATGACTGGACTATGGGACCAGCTTCAGGTTTAAAGTAGTGAAGCTGTTTGATGGAAACCTGTAAAACTTAATGAGAATGCTAAGCTCTAGCATCAAAGCCACTGGCTGGCTCAGAAAGGCTGTGGGGACCTGGGCAGAGGCAGACTTTTACATCTTGTGCCGCCTCTTGATAATCTGATTCTTGGATGCTTTGCCCAACTTTACTTAAAGGAGGAAAAAGAAAGAAAAACTAAGCAGGCAGATAGGAATGTCTTTCAACACACTTTTTTCTTAAATTTGAAGAGGATTTTTGTTTGTTGTTTTGCTTTTGATCAAGGAGATGGTAGTGGTAGAAAAATATTCTCTCTCTTACTTTTTTTTTTTTTTTCTCTTACCTTTTTAGAATAACTAAGGTCACTTAGTGTGATATGTTGGGACCCGTTTGGATAGATGACTTTTCAGTAACAACTTTAAAGACAGCTTTATATAAAAATATGTTTTCTGTGTTTGCAATCACAGAACTTAAATCTTATTGTAGAGAGGGACCTTAAGGTACACAGAGATTAATCCTTTCACTTGAAAGATGAAAACCCTAGTGCTCATAGATGTTGAATAAAATGCACTGGGTTGCACTCCACATAGACTGGTCAACTTTGATAACTGGGCAATCTAAACAATTAAAAACCGCATCTTATGAAGCCAGTTTTGTTAGTTCCTTCATGCTTCCCACCACTCAAGCTCCCTACTCCTTTTTACTTTAATCTGAAGCATATGGTTTGATTGTTTTGTTTGGGTAGAAATATGCAGATTTTGCTTGTGTTTGTATTTTGTATTCTTCTTTCTCTAAAACTATACAAAGACATCTTAATTCTACCTTTGAAGAATCTATACACTGTATCTTCCAATAGATCTGTTTCAGTATCTTTACATGGAGGCTTAGGCTCTTTTGATCACGTATTCCTATAAAATGCTGATCCGATGCAGTGTTTTCTAGAAATCTCCATGGCAGCGAATAATAAACAGCAGCCTTGATTAGGGTGAAGTTGTTTCCCTTGCATCGTTTGCTTCTGTATCACCTTACATTTACGTTAAAAATGCAGGTCCACTGTTAAATCAGAAGCAGGGGGACATGAAGCTGCAGTTTAATAAGCTCTCAGATGATGCTTATGCGTAAACTTCGATCCACTGACCTACAGGGTAAATTCCAATGCCTTCCTTGCAGCAGTCACATCCTGTCATTACTTTATCCATTTCAACATCATTTATCCAAATTTTTTATCCAGCACAATTGTTGACCTCTTTTCCCTATGCATCTTTTCTCCAGCCACACTAACTCCAAATATACCCCAAACAGATCATTTATTATTTCACACCTGCACCTTTTCCCCAACTTTTCCTGTCTCAACTCTTATCTCGTATCTTTGTTTACTTGGTGACATACTACTTTTCATTCAGTGCCATACTACTTTTCTCAAATGTTACCTCCTTGGGAAAGTCTTTTTCTGAATATTTCTCAGTCACCATCCCTACACTGCATTGCAATAGAATGTAGCATAAATCTCTATTATAGAACCTGTTTCATTTGAATGTAATTACAATGAATCTACACAAAGGTTATAGAATACCTACTATGCCCCAAATTATACCATTAAAGAAATAAAAGTCACAATCTCTACCATCACAAAACTTACTACCAGCTTTTCTCAACCCAAATCCTCATCTAAAACAGAGAAATCAGAAAGTCATTGGAGTATTTCCTCAATTCTCCCAAGAAGGATATATAACTAGCACCATTACATACAACAGATGTCTTAGGCCTTTAGGGTTTCATCTACTTGGGAAACCCCAGTTGATCAAATACTGGTAAAATTACATTATAGTAGCAATAAATGCTATGACAGAGATAATTCAAAGGTGAGATGAAAAAGCAGAAATATCTAATTGAGTGTGTGTTTATCTCTCCTGAACCATGTCTTAATCCTGTTTCTATGCTTATTTAGCATCTAGATCAGTGCCAATTTTGTTGTGGTCACTGAATACATTGTATTATTGAATTAAAGGCACTGTAATTCATTTTTATTGTTGTGAGTCTTTGGAATCTGGCCAAGGGAATGCGAATTATCCATATTTGTAAATCTAGCATCTAGTCAGTGCTTAAGATTCTGTTGGCACTCAGTGAGGGCTTATTGAATAAATGAACACATTTGGAGGAGTTGCCCCATTCTCCAGTAGAAACTCAACAGCAATGATAACAATAACCCAATTAAAAATGGGTTAAGGACTTGAATAAACATTTCTTGAAAGAAGAAATACAAATGGCCAACAGGTATGTAAAAAGATACCCAACGTCAGTAATCACCAGAGAAATGCAAATTAAAACTACAGTGAGATATCACCTCATGCCTGTTAGGCTAGTTATTGTTAAAAAAGACAAAAAAGAAAAAAACAACAACTATTGGAGAGGATGTGGATAAACTGGAAGCTGCGTATACTGTTAGTGAAGATGCAAAATGGTGCAGCAACTCTAGAAAACAGTATGAAGGTTCCTCGAGAAAATAAAAATAGAATTAATGTATGATGCAACAATCCCACTTCTGAGTATTTAGCCAAAAGAAATGAAGTCAGAATTTTTAAGAGATATTTGGAATCCTATGATCACTATAGCACTCTTCACAATAGCCAGGATGAGCAAACAACTTAAATGTCCATTGATGGATGAATGGATTTTTAAAAATGTGGTATATACACACAAGGGAGTATTATCTTGTCTTAAAAACGAAGAAAATCAGCCAGGAACCTATAATCCTAGTTTTGGGAGGCCAAGGCAGGCAGATCTCTTGTAATCAGGAGTTCAATACCAGCCTGGCCAACATGGTGAAACCCCGTCTCTATCAAAAAATACAAAAATTAGCCAGGCATGGTGGCATGAGCCTATAATCCCAGCTACCCAGGAGGCTGAGGCAGGAGAATGGTTGAACCCAGGAGGTGGAAGGTGCAGTGAGCTAAGATTATACCACTGCACTCTAGCCTGGCCAACAGAGCAAGACTCTGTTTCAGGAAAAAAAAAAAAAAAAAGAAAAAAAGAAAAAAAAAAAGAAGGAAATCCTGCAATATATGTCAACAAGAATGAATCTGAGAACATTATGCCAAGTTAATAAGCCAGTCACAGAAGGATAAATACTGCATGATTCCACTTACAAGAAATACGTAAAACAGTCTACGTCATAGAAGCAAGGAATAGAATTGTGGTTGCCAGGGTCTGGGGGAAGGTAGAAATGGGGTCAATCAATAAATATAAAATTTCATTATGCAAGAAGAATAAATTCCAGAGATCTGCTGTATAACATTGTGCCTATACATAACAATACTATGTTATACATTTAAATATTTGCTAAGTGGGTAGATCCTGTGTGAGCTGCTCATACCTAATAATAATAATAAAATAAAACTTCTTTCATACATTAGAATATATTCATTTGGCTAGATGACATAGTTACCTTTTCCCAAGCCACCCATTAATTTTCCAGTCAATTCTTCCCTCTAAGATTAAAAATTAAAAAATAACAAAGTTTTAGAATTGAAAAAAAGAAATGATAGTTTTAATTTGAGGATCAGAAGTACTATTTAAAGAAAAACTACTATGAATGCAAAAATCTCCCTTTGTGGTTAATCTACCTTTATAAGTATTCCACTTGACATTTAATTGCTTCGCATGTTATGTGTATTTCAAAGACAAAAAGAAAGAGTTTATTAAGCCTGCAAGTGAAGAGAAAAAATGCTGCATTTTTCTGCGTGGACAGTAGGGGTGGTGGTGGTATTTTCAGTGTTATTGTCATCTAACGAAGCCTAATTTAGTTTGAATATATATTTTGGAACAAATAGCCTCTAAATACAAACTCGGTTGAGGGGAAGAGAGTGTGAAAAGGGATAAAATGCCATAAAATTCTTATGTCCTAAAGAAAATGTGAGAGGCTGGGACAGCTCCTTCTTCTCTGCAAAGCCTGCAGTCAGTTCACTTCAGACAAAGTCGTCTTTTTATAAACATGATGTAAGCATACACTGACAGGCTCTCTGGAAATAATAGTGTTTCTATTTGTGTAAGCTAAAGGCATCCCTTTGTTCATCTAATCACCACGAAAATTTCAAGGCAGGTGTGCTTCAGTTTAGAGAGGTGCCATACTTCATGGGTGCCTCTAAGGGACTCTTCACAAAATTCATGTTGCATAAGCAGCATTTCCCTAAATTGTTTCTTAAGACTGCAAATCCCCAACTGTCCAGCTTATATCCAAGGAAGAGTTTACCTCCTTTAGGGCATAAGCCATTATATTACAAAGTCATTAAAATGGAAATAAATACATAAGTTAGCAAATTGTGGTAAGGTAAAATAATCCTATATAAACCATGGCCTAAAAATAAAGAATATATTCAGAATTCAGCATAAGGATATTACCATACAGAAATGATAATTAACCCAAGTAAACCTGCACATAGTGATTTTCTGCATTTTGGCAAGTGAAAAAATTTTGCTATGAAAGCAGGACTCTAAAAATCAAATAAAAGTATAGGAGACCTAGTTTTAAACTGATATTAAAACACACAGGCATTTTACTTTAATGGTCTTGGGCTTAGGTCCAACTACTTCAGAATCAAAAGCTTATTACTTGGATAGTCAACACCATCATTCCAAGACTGCAGCTGCTCCTAATTTGGATTGTTAGGGGATTATCCCTACAAGAGTCCTCATGGCTCATCTGCCATCAGTGCAATCAGACTAGAAGATCCTGACTTCCATCTCCAGAAAGAAGGCCAAGCCCACCTGGGACCTGGGGGTAAATTAGGGTTTCTGTGGGATCTTGACACTAGCTGTAAGCCTCAGAGTCACTACTGAGCTACAAATTAGCAGTTTTACATTTATTATTTCTAAAATCTGGATTTGAGTTGCAATCAAGGTGCACCCTGACTTAGGTTAATTGGCAGTGTTTAGTGATCCATAAAATAATTGTGCACCAATACTGTTAACGATGACAATATAATATGGTGGTTGACGTGCTCTAGCTCAGTGATTCTTAAACTTTAATATATATATATGCAATCACTTGGGGATCTTACTAAAATGTAGACTCTTTCAGTAGATCATGGGAAGGGGCATGAGTCTTTTCATCTTTAACAAGCTCTTAGGTGATGCATATGCTGCTGGTTCACAGTCCACATCTTGTTTAGCAAATCTCTAGGTATTCTATGAGATGTTCATGGGCTTTATTTCCTTTCAAACTACCTAAAAACTACAGCTTTTAGTTGCATGTCCTTGTTTAAAAATTGTTCCTATATCTTCTATGTAGTTTTATATACATGTGTTGTTAAATAAATAATAAACCAAATAATTATTAAACAATAACTAAAGGTAATGTTAATGAAAGATTGGTTTCAATCCTTGATGATCATACCTTATAGCCTGGATACCTTGGGGAAGAAAACGGTACTGAATAAGGTCAATTTACTCTTTCAAACAAACATTTCAGACGCTCATATGAGACTCTGCTTGGTTTACAGGTAGTGAACACAGGTAGGGAAGACTAACTGCTTCCGAAAAGTAATACAAAATGAAATCTGATGAAGACAGTGATAACATTCTTAAGAACTAAAATAATTACTTGTATTTGAACTACAAAAATTAAATTCCCAATTCAGTTCCTTAACAAGGTACTCATATTTTTTAAAAATTTCAAGTTTCTTATTTATCTTTACCAATTTTTGATACATTAGATGGCGGATGTCATATTTTAGGATAACAAAATGGAAAGCACACTGGGCTTGCAGTCAAGAAACAGAGGTTTCCTTCTGACTTTTTTTCACATATTAGGGATATGGCTCTGATGATATTATATATAATTTGTGGTCTCCAAGTTAATTCAATTTTCTCACAAAGCTCTTAGAACAGTTAAATGAAACAACCTTTAAAAATGAGACAATGTGTGCGAAATCTCATAAATTCATCTGCAACCAGGACAATTCTCATATTTGTAGGGGTCAGTGTAAAATGAAATCGAGAAGTCTACTGTTCAAAAGTTATTAAGAATTTCAAGATGACAATAAGAAGATATTAAATGAAGAGCAGGGCCCTCCTATGTGTGGGGTCCCACGTGACTGCATAGGTCATAAGTCCATGAGAAGGCCCTGTCTGCAAGATAATTGTAGCTAATCCTCACTATATTAATAGAATATTAATAAAGTTTATACTTGATTGAGATATTACAATATACCAGGCACTACTCTCAGAGCTTCAATTACATAGTCTCACTTAATCCTTTAGAGGGGAAAGAAATTAAAGCACAGAAACATCAACTATCTTATCTCAGGTAATACAACCACCAAGTTTAAGGGAGCCAGGATTGGAATCCAGGACTGTCTGATCCTAAAGCCATTCATCTAAACTAATTTAATGCAATGAGTTACCTATAACAAGTTATTGTTTAATTCAAATTTAGAAACTTAGGCTCACAAAAATACATCCATATGTCAAGGGCAATTCACTTATTATGACCTTGATTAAATGACATATGTCAACCTAATGGTCTTATGTCCCTAGTACTCCACAGAGAGCCTGGTACATAGTCCCTTGTCATGTACTATCTATGAAACTAAACACCCAGTCACAATTTTTCTGTGCACAGAATATTTACTCCACAAAGATAAAAATCTCATTTTCCTATTATTCAAAATCACATGCTTCTGAATAAGAGTATTATTTTCATTTAAAAGCAATTAATTTGTTTTAAATGTGTTTCAATAGTGATAATTTTCCTGGGAAAAAAAAGACACCAATTACCATGCACAGAAATACTTTCCTTCCAAACATAAGGACTTTGATCCAAAGATCTAAAGACAAGAGTATATCATCTCATAAAAGAAATTAAGAGGAACTCCAAAATACTCATTTTGTTTTGGATGAATTTCAGATTTTTTAAAAAGACAGCTCAAACTTAGTTAAGTAACAAACTTAAATGTATAAAAAGGTTTTTTTTGCAATGTGTTTTCTGATCCTTCATCTTATTTTATCTTTCCTATTCTTTTCCAATTGTGATAGTGGAACTAATTCACTGCACTTCAATCCCATATACTATCATGCCCAGTATACAGCTAAGCAAAAAGAGACAAACTCTGACTACTTTATTACCTTCTCTTTGAAATGATTACTAATTTCCTCTGCAAATCTAATTACAGCTTCTGATGTACTATTAGAGGAATTTTTCATACCTCACTTAGGAAGCTTGTATTGTAAATCTGTATTTATTTGTCCAACTCTCTCTCCAGATTCCTGAGTGTATTATGTTATTCATCTATATGCCCCAATATCTAGCAGAGAGCCTGGCACATACTCTATATATGTGTGTGTGTGTGTGTGTGTGTGTGTGTGTGTGTATATATATATCTTTACAGAACAGAATAGCCAGATCACTTAGCCCAAATGTACATTATAGTTATTGCTAGAACATGGGTAGTAATAATAATAAATATATATATATATACACACACACACACATACACACATACATTTATATATATATTTTGAGACAGAGTCTTGCTTTGTCACCCACGCTGGAGTGCAGCTGCACGATTTCGGCTCACTGCAACCTCTACCTCTTGGGTTAAAGTGAGCATGTCTGGCTAAATTTTTGTATTTTTAGTAGACACGGGATTTTACCATGTTGGCCAGGCTGGTCTTGAACTCCTGACTTCAAGTGATCCACTCGTCTTGGTGTCCCGCAGTGCTGGGATTACAGGCGTGAGCCACCCCACGGACGGCCCATACTAGGTATTTTTAATGTTGATTAATTTAATGTGCACATGCAAGTGTTAATGCATAAGCAAATGGAGCAATTTAAACAAGAAGCTCTGGTAGGTGCTGAAATTAAGAGAAAATGTTCAGTCTCAGACATTGTTCATTGCTGCTTTCTACTGGGCTAAAAAATGTCATATTCTATAAAATGTATCAAGTCCTCAGAATGAAAATGTCACTGAACCCCCTGCCAGACCATGCTATGCTAGCTTGATATTTGAAAGTACTACAATTCATTATGCCAACTGCTGATACTGTTCCAGGCTATGGGGCATCTGCTGAAAATGATGGGAAATAAAAATCTGTGGGTCCCCTGGAAGGAAAGATTCTATGTTTGAAAAGCTGAATTCCAGACAAGAACTCACCAGATGCTTTATGGACTGAAGAGCTGGGTTCCATTTCCTTGGGGACCTGAGCAGATGGGGCTCCCTGAATCCAATCTCGAAGAGGAGTGTCTATGGCAAGGTGCCTGGTTTCTGCCCCAGTTGCTTATTTCCCTTGCCTCCACGGCTACAATGCACAGAAGTGAACTTACCCTTAACAATGTATAGAGCCAATACTTTATAAAAATCTAGAAAGTGCTTCTAAATATGTTTTCTGTGCATTCCTGTTTGTATGGTCAGCTACACAGTATGGAAAATAATAGCAAGCATTATATTAGTTTGCCTTTAGAGGAGGAAAAGTATGCAGGCTGCCAGAGTAGAGAAGAGGTTCACAGAGGTAACAGCTCCGGACCAATTCCATGTGGGGAGTGGGAAGGATTCCACTGAAAGCTCATGTATAACTAACTGAGCATCTGAGAAATGTTCCCTGCTGCTTCTTCTTGCTGATCAGATCTTCCCTTCTCTGATATCCCAGCAATCTAGGCTGCGTTTTTCTGTTTTCTTTCCCCTAAAGGTTCCTACGAAGCTCATTTCGTCTAATTTTATCTTTATAAAAATAACGAGAATGAGAGAAGCAAAGTGAGATTATAACATGATATGGGGAGCAACACAGAGCGTCAGTTGTGGGCAAGGATTCCACTGTCAGATTATTTGAGTAGGAGCTTAGTTTTGTTACTAATTATTTCCCCCTAGGTCAGTTACTTCATTTTTCCTGTCTGTATGTCTTCATTTGCCAAATAGGGATAGTATTTATGTGTACCTCTTTTCATGCTTAGAGTATTACCTTTGGAATTATGAGGCTCTGAGAAACTGGTGGTGCATCCCTCTCCACAATATAATAATCATACTGTATTCAAAAAAGGACTAGTAAAGACAAAATACCAGAAATCCACCAAAAACTTTTTTTTCTTCTTCCATTACTCCCTTGCTGATAGGTTTGAAATACCAAATATCAAATTATTTCACACAGTTTCATGGATTTGTTTTTGAAAAGTTGTTTTACTGTGTTCCTGATGCCCCCAGGCACATGCCTGTTGGGTAACTCTCTGGATGTTGTAGAGATTTTACGAGAAATAAAAAATGC
This sequence comes from Macaca fascicularis, assembly GCF_037993035.2. Classification (NCBI taxonomy): domain Eukaryota; kingdom Metazoa; phylum Chordata; class Mammalia; order Primates; family Cercopithecidae; genus Macaca; species Macaca fascicularis. Next base: position 71,356,998 of record NC_088387.1, on the reverse strand, counting down.
TTAATATATTATTATTATTTCTCTGAATATGCTGACTCCCTTACCCATCCAGCAATAGCTCCTACTTTTCACGTCCATTTTTATAGTGCCCAGTACAATCGTAGGCACATTGAGGCACTATAGCGTTTATGCCATGGGGGTTTGTCTGAACGATCTGATGCAGGTAAAATGCTCTACTAGCAGACTATTAACTCAGGGATGGCACTCACAGCCACATGTTCTGCTGAGGTCTCATGAGTCCTCATTTGCATAAGGGAATGGTTATTATTACCCTGCATGAGTTATCATGAAGACTTTTAAAAGGAAAGGAGGATTTCTGCAGTGTGCTATTTTACACATGAAAGGAGGCAAGGATAATCGACCTCTGTTTTCATATAAGTACTGAACTACTACATCAGAAAAACTGAAATACATTTCAGTATTCCCAAGATCTAGAAGAAACTAGGCTGGGCCTATAACAAATCAGGTTAATGACACATAAGAATCTGTCAAAGCCTTTGACATTTCCACAAACCCCATCTAGCTTTCTTGTTAAAATTTTCAAAGCAAAACTATCATCTTCCATGTTTTAAATCAGGTAGAAAAAAATTTCTTTCTATACCTGAACTTCTGCCAAAAATATTAAGCCCATTTGCCTATCCTAGATAGGCTAAACCAGACTCTCTCTGAGTCACTAAACCAAGACCCTGCCTCTAGGAAGACAGCACAGAGAAGCCAGAAAATTGTCACTCAGCCCCGAGGCATCATCTCTAGTGCTCACTAGGCTGTAGAGAATAGAATAGTCAGAGCACTTAGCTCAAATATATACTATTGTTATTACAAGAACATGGCTATTCTGTGAGTCAGCCCATTCCAGCTGACGCGACAAAATGACATACTGTATAGTGCATACTGATCCTACATGAAACACTTTTATTTTATTTTATTTATTTATTTATTTTTTGAGACGGAGTCTCGCTCTGTCGCCCAGGCTGGAGTGCAGTGACCGGATCTCTGCTCACTGCAAGCTCTGCCTCCCGGGTTCACGCCATTCTCCTGCCTCAGCCTCCCGAGTAGCTGGGACTACAGGCGCCCGCCACCTCACCCGGCTAGTTTTTTTGTACTTTTTAGTAGAGACGGGGTTTCACCGTGTTCGCCAGGATGGTCTCGATCTCCTGACCTCGTGATCCGCCCGTCTCGGCCTCCCAAAGTGCTGGGATTACAGGCTTGAGCCACCGCGCCCGGCCTGAAACACTTAATATAAAAGTTAGCCCATAGCCACAGTCAGTCCGACACTGGTCAAAACCTGAGTATCAGCTGCGCATCAGCCTGGCCAATGCATAAGTCCTTGAGTGAAGGGACATCTCTGTATTTTATCATAGGCTATTAATCTTGTGGGCATTAGCTAAACCTATCTTAAAATGGTTCATACAAGTGAAGACATATCACCACATAAAATCAAGATAGTATTATCCATATTTATATAATGATATGGTAAGTAAAAATATGTGGATCTGTATGGAAAACGTTTAGGAAAAAGTGAAGTGGGAAAGCAAAAAGCAACTGTCTTCCCTAAAGAGTGAAGGATGAGGCATGTGGGAAGGTCAGTGTAAGTAAATTGTAAAATGGTACCAAGCAGGATATGGACCATGACTAATAATAAGAGAAGAGAGGCAATAAGTCAGGGACCTCAACAAGGAAAAGACTAGAGGAAATGAAAACCTGGGGTAAATTGTTTCATCATGACTTTGGAGTCCATGTGAGTTCTCTGCCAACTAAAGCAGCCCTCCCTCCTCTCATCTGGCATGATTTCCAGGTGTCACTGAAGATCTCTTTTTCCTCCAAGTTCCTGCTAGGTTACTTTATCCATCAGGTCCAAAGCCTTTTATTCCAAAACTGGAATAAATTAGAATGCAAATTCTGCTATGAGATTTTGTTCTTACGTGTAAATGACAGATATTCTATTCCTCTCTGAGCAAAGAGGGAAATAAGAACAAGAAAGACACTTGAGTACCCAAATTTGATGAGCATGGTCAACCACACAAGGGCATAAATTGAGAAGCCTTCAAAACTTTCTAAAAGTTTCTCTGTTGTCCAAAAGAAGAAAGATAGGGATTAAGGGGCATTTGCAGGAGTGAAATATTTCATCTCTTTCCCAGCATTGATGCATTGATGCTGGTACACTGTGATGCGGGCACTTCATATGGCAGAGGAGATCGCACAGATTTCATCAAGGAATCAATCATTTTCTCCACAGTGAGGAAAAATGCTTACATAGGATAGGATATTTTTCAAACCTCATCTACCTCAATAGTATCTTCCAAATTTGTGGTAATAAATGTTTCTAAGTGTAATTAAAGGCTGAGCCGATCTAATTAGGTTGATGAAATTTTCAGTGGGACTTAATTCCCTTTAGCATTTCAATCTTTTTTTTTTTTTTTTTTGGTGTCTCTCTCTCTCTCTCTCTCTCTCTCTCTCTCTAGAATACTTCCTTAAGCTTAATCTGAGCAATTTTTAGTGGCAGCATTCTAAGTTACCTCACAAAGGCAGTGTCTCCACTCTGATTGTAAAACTTCCAGCAGGTACATGTGACTAAAAATAAACTTCAAATAAAGGATTCTAGGTTGTTTTATTCAACACACAGTCCTTTACTACCTCTTCAGTTTCATTTCCTTACTAACAAACTATGCTAAATAATGTTCACTCTGCAGGAGGGAAATAAGTGTTTCAGAGCATTCGGGGGCACAAAGAGACCAGGAAATGCATAATAATTGCAGGAACAGTTCTGAGGGGGAGATTAATGAGGGAGCGCCATGACCCTTCCTGATAGGTCAGTGACTACAGAAACACTTAGGAAGAAAATATTGGGGTAGAAACACATACTAGTGAGATTTTCATCTACCTTTAAAGATTCTTAAAATACATCTGGTGAACACCTGAAGAATTAACTGTGAGACTTTTCTACAGGAAAATGCTTTGCAAGTGGTCTAGGTAAATGGGTAAGATGTCCTCAAATAGAGTCTGAGCATCTCAGACAACATGATTTCTCTTTCTGCAAGGTTTTCTAATCTCCTCTCCTTTTGTAGCAGTCACTCAAAAACTGCTTGTTAGAAAATTTAATTAAATATAAAATGATCGAAAATTCTTAAGCAACATATATTTCAGCTTTCACTCAGTGTTATGAAAATGCAAAGAATATAAACAGGTATTTCTGTCAAAACATAGTGTTGCCTTTGCAAAAATCAGATTTAAAAAGCGTATTTTTAAAAGACCTGCTATCCTCTAAGAATTTCATAGGTATGGGCTGTAAATAATGGCAATTTATTATTTACAATTTTTCTTTAACTTTCTTTTCAAATTTAAACTTGTGAGTCATTTTTCAATGACTACAAATATTTTCCCAGACTTTGATTTACTTGTGATGAACATATGAATCATTAAAAAAAAAAAACAAAAAAAAAAAAACTACTTTGATCTCTATTTGATTTCCTGGCCATTCAAAGTTCCTTGTCATTTTAAACAAAGCACCATATAAAGTTCAGGTTAGTTTTCACCAAATTATTTTGAACTAATCTTATTTTATTTTGAAATTTGATAATCACATACATAAAAGTAACTTTCCAATTGAGGATTAGTTGTTCTATATGCAAGCAAAGTCTCATTTCAAATAGACATTATTAAAAGGTAAAAAGGGAAAGACCTAAGTTGCATCTAATGAATATGAGATTATAGGTTGTTTCAATATGTTGAGTGATTTCCTTTTTTTTTCTTTAATCTTTAAGGAATAAATGTGTAAATTCGTGAAAGTGGTATTTTTATACCTTGAGTGCCATTGTTTACAATGAAATAGAACCAGCCATTTAAATATTATATTTCACTTGATAGGGTGTTGTATTTTAATCCTCCTGGACCCCCTCATTACTCTTGGTCAAGTAAATTCTCTAGGTCTGTTTCCCCAAAAGAAGAAAGTTGAACTTAGAAAATGATTTCCAGGATCTTTTCCATTCTAACACTCCAAAATTTCTCCCATAACTTCAGACAAGGTGTTATTAGAATCTCCTTCAAGACTGGTTATGCTAAGAGGGACTACATACTAGACTGAAAACAAAAATGTTATCAGCCAATAAATGAAGTCGTATTAAGGGTTTACACATGCAGTGTGGTATAGGCCAGGAAGTCCAAGCTAGAGTTCAAGAAAATTTACATAGACTTTACTGTTAAGAGAGATTCTATGAGAATGAACATGGGTATATCCCTCTCTTTTCAGTAACTCCACAAAGCTGACCATTTGAAATAAGGTGATTTAACTCAGAATCCATGATACTTTGTCACTATTTCATTTCAGAAGTAACAAGAGCAGGGACTTCTAAATAGATAACAGTTCAGACATGGATGGAAACTATGAACAACTAAACAGCCCTCCAAAGTGCTGGGATTACAGGCTTGAACCACCACACTCAGCACTTTGGGAGACCGAGGTGGGCACATCACTTGAGGTCAGTAGTTCAAGACCATCCTGGCCAACACACAGTGAAACCCGTCACTACTAAAAATACAAAAATTAGCTGGATGTGGTGGTGCATGCCTCTAGTCCCAGCTACTTGGGAAGTTAAGGCAGGAGAATTGCTTGAACCCGGGAGGTGGAGATTGCAGTGAGCCAAGATCATGCCACTGCACTCCAGCCTGGGCAACAGAGCAAGACTCCATGTCTTAAAAAAAAAAAAAGAAAGAGAAAGCCCTCCAAGTTAGGTATGTTTTGATTTATAGACTAATTGTGCCGATATCCTTCCAAACTATAGTGCATCAGAAGAAATAAAATGAAAAAGATTACACAAGTCAAGAAAAAAGTGACCATGTTTCCTCAAACACATAACACACACCCCAGATGCAGAAGACAGAGGTGGAAGGTGTCTAATCAATAAAAAAGAGTGAATTGTATCCAAACCCCATAGTGACAACAGCACGAGTGAATCTTCCTTTTATGAATTTACCAGCTGTGAACTAACATGGCACTTGGAAGACCACCTGACTTATTTTTTGGTATTGTGGTTTTTTTGTGGTTAAAAGGCCTATATGTGTGTATATATATATATATATATATAGAATACTAAGGTAAGGAATCTTTATCAGTTCATAAATTAGAGGTGTTAATCTGAAGCACAGTTTAATCTCAAACTGTTATTTTAGAGTTATTTTAGATTAAGGCAATTAACTGCAGCTTTATACACACACAAAAAAACTGCTTCACTTATGCAGAATTATCAGAAGATTATGTGTCTCAGCTGAACTCAGGGATTCACTGCAGAAATCCTCTTTTTTTTTTTTTTTTATGATGCCCAAAAGAATTCTTTAGTTAGATTCCCATTTCTGCTAGAGATCCCTCGATTCCCCTTCTTTTTTCCAATCCAAGCAGGATTACTGTTCTCTAGATAAAGCAGGATGTAGGGACTGATTATACTTGGTCTGGCTCACAGTAAAAATGAGGAAGTTGGTACGGGTGATTGAGGATGTGGCTCTGCCCTCCACTTTCCATCACTAGAACGGAGTTTCGGAAATCTTCTAATAAAATCTAAGCATTCTTTTACCACACCTGATATACTTTCTCCGTCCCTGCCTGCGTCCATCAGTCACTGTCTGAGGTGCTCACGTTCTGACTCTTCTGTGTTTCTCTCCTTGTCTTCTAGAACTCTCACTCATCTCACGCGCTTTTTAAATCAAATAACTGTGTTAAATAATTTAATACTTCAATCCTCACAGTCTATTATACATTTGTAAACATTGTTTTAGTTTATAACATATTTGAGAGTTTGTACAATCTTTTAGGAACTCTAACAAACATTTCTCTTGCAACAAGGCTCTTAACTATGGTAGTTAAGGGCACAAGGGACACTGAAATCAGACTTCCTCAATTAACCTTTAGACTTTAATACTTATTAGTTGTGCGACCTTCCCCAAGAAACTTACCTGCTTCAAATCTCAGTTTCTTTGTCTGAAACATGCAGATAATAAAATGTCTACCTATATTGTGAGGATTCCTATAAAGCTCTTAGAATAGCACAAAATAACAGCTCTGGAAATATTAGTACTATAGTAATAATAAATAATAATAATTATTATTAGATTATCATCCTCTACACAGCTTAACACAAACCTGGATCATACTACATATTTGTAACCAGTAAAAGTTACTTTCTGAAAGGTAATCTATCACTCCTACTACAAAGCATGGGTAGGTTTGGCCTTACAGAACTGCACCTCCTCATGTTTGTTAAAACTATTGCACTTTTAAATCTCCCTCAGGACTATTCTATATACATCCACATACTGGGCAACAAATCAACCAGTATATTCACATAAAGAGAAGACAGGGAAAGATAATTCAGTAGTAATTGTTTTTCTCTAATGCTTAACTGAATCAAGTTTATATGATTAAATTATTTACTTTATAATAAATCTAAGTACATCACTGCTTATCAACAGCACCTATGTCTAACAGTTAGTTAATTCAAAGTTATTTAACTTTGATTTTTAGAAATCTATGCAATTAAATTGTAGCCATACAATGTAAGAGGAACCTCTGGTTCCAGTAGCCCAAAGAAATTGGATTGTGTCTGAATGAATTTTTTTTTTTTTTTTTTTTTTGAGACGGAGTCTTGCTCTGTCGCCCAGGCTGGAGTGCAGTGGCTGGATCTCAGCTCACTGCAAGCTCCGCCTCCCGGGTTTACGCCATTCTCCTGCCTCAGCCTCCCAAGTAGCTGGGACTACAGGCGCCTGCCACCTCGCCCGGCTAGTTTTTTATATTTTTTAGTAGAGACGGGGTTTCACCGGGTTAGCCAGGATGGTCTGGATCTCCTGACCTCGTGATCCACCCCTCTCAGCCTCCCAAAGTGCTGGGATTACAGGCTTGAGCCACCGCGCCCGGCTGAATGAAATTTTTTAAAGGTAGCTTTTATGGAAAATATTCATTAAAAAATGAAATTCAGGAACTTCCCCCAAACCCAATAAATCCCAATATTATACAAAGTTACAATAGGCAACTACAGCTGATAATGAAGGATGAAATTATTGATATCATTTAGTTTGACGTTCTTGCTCAGATAAATATCAAGTAAATTCATCAGATAACAAATGAAACAGTTTTACTTCCTCCAGAACGTGTTGAAAATAAGGGAACAAAATTATTTCATTATACAGACTTATTTTGTTTTAGTTTTGTTTTGAATTACATAGTCGTTCCTTCTCCTATAGCCTAATGTCTTTTTATTCTTTTTTCTTTTAATACTCAAAAAAGTCTTCACCGTATACATAACACCTATGGCATTTAGGTAGAAATAAGCAAGTAAACCAATTACCTTAACTTTAGACCCAGTACTTCTTTTTGTTTGACTTTCTTTTATAGCTATTATCAACTGTCCACACAACTCTCAAATGTAAATTACTTACAGACTAGTAAAGAAGAGGAACCTAATTCTTTCAGAATGATCTATGGGCTGTTTTCCCTCCCCCAATCCTACATAAACAATAGTGGAATACTGAATTTAAAGTTGTGCCATTTGAGTCTGGAAACATCGGTTCTTCAGCAAAGGTGCTTTCATGCTGGATCTGAAATAATGAGATCATGAATTAGGAATGATTCTGATGACAAAGATATTTACCTCTTTGAGACAGCCCATAAAGTTGTTACTGACTGGTGACCCTGGAAGGTCGGCTGTGCTGGGACTGCCTCCAACATAGAAAAAGTCATCAGACCCCAGCATGGTATAATCTTCTTGCGTGTAGCCCGTTGTGGTAAGAATCCCATCCACTGATATTGTCACCTAGATAACAAAGCACAGGGAAAGGACACGCTATACTCAGACCTAGATACTGTAATCCTGGGATATGCCTGTTTTGTGTTTTGGTTTGGTTTTTTTTTTTTGTTTGTTTTGCTTTTTTCTTTTTTCTGTTTGTTTGGTTTTTGTTTTTAGACCTATGATGGAACCCATTTTCATGTCTGTTTGAGGTTTATTCTTAGATTCTATTCAACTAGCCCTAAGAGATCTAAACTAGTTAGAGAGTTAACTGATTATTGAACTAGTGTCAGCATCATCCCTATTGCAACTCAAAAGTTATTGAGCAGACACAAAAATGGTGTTAGTAAAATGCTTCCTAGGTTAGTTTTGCTGGTGTACATATTAGTAAAGTTTAGTTGTCTGTTATTAACTAATCACAACGTGCACCTTGTTAACATAAAAGGCGCAAGCTAGTTCCAGCAACATCACTATTTGCACTATTGAGCAGCAATTGTTCAGCATGCAAGTGCCTAAGTCCATGCCAAAGGGAGAGAAAAGGCAAAACAACCAGTAGAAGCGGCACACGCTGATGTGCACATGCAGGAGGTACAGTACAGTTCAGAAAAGGAAAGAAAGAAAACAGGGAGAACCAAAGGAAAAATAAAAATAAAAATAAAAACAACTGCTTTGTGATGACGTAAAGATGAGTGGGTGTGGCATCTCCAGCATTCCCAAATCAAGTTTCCATGCCATGCATCATGAATGGTTAGAGACTGGCTGAGCCTGCGGTCACTCGGGCCAGCCACCATTTTGTCTTATCCCGTGTTAACCACAGCTGGATGCAAAACGTTCGAAACGTTAACGATGCCCCTACAGGTGAGTTGGAAAACAGAAGTTGACAGGAACAGGTAAAAATAAGAAGGTCAACAACAGATGAAAAGAAGGAGGTCAAAGTAAGCAGAAGAGTACCAACCGCAGTTCCTCTTTTGTTAATGATGTCTACAGTTAAAAGAAAGAAAGAAAACACACGGCAAACCCAAAATAAGAAACAATTAGAATGATATCTACCGAACAATGTAGTTTGTTTACCATAGCGTGTCCAATGCCTGAGTGCTTTGTGGAGAAGGGGGGAGAAAGGAAATTAAAAACTGTGAACAGAATAACGATCGTTACTTAAAAAATATGATGGTCTCTACCATGTTAGTACATTTTTTGATTCAGGTAACGGTTAGTAGAATGAAACATTCCATGAATGACATGTTAGTTATTAAGCATGTTAGTAACATAGAAAAAGGGCAAAAAAATTTTACAAGAAAAAAGCAGACTAACAAGTAGGCCTCCCACAGAGGTAATATTTTTCCTGCTATTATTGTTCATAATTCGCTACTAGACAGAAACAGACACATGGCAATGTTCCCTTAGTCTTCCTGAGTACATCTGAGAGACATTGGAAAAGTCTAAAAGGGATTCAAAGGCCTAAAGCTTTTCAGCTGACCACTGCAGCCCTATGCCCATACTTGGCCCCTCCTCCACCCTGGCCCACCCCAGCCCCAGGAAATTAGTAGGAATCAATTGGCATTGCCCTACTACTCAATTTTACAGCATACAAGGACTCCTCCTCAACTTCAAAACTTCCTTCGGTCATATTGATGGACTTTAGGGTCACAGTTTACTGCAATGAAACAAAGCAAAGATCCTGACACATAGAATGAGTAGAATGGATTTGTGTTTAATCTGTCCTCCTACACATGCACCCGGGCTGTATAACTACAGTTTCCTTTGAGCTACCAATTCGCAGTTTGGTTTGTAACCTGAGCAAAGGCAAATCTAGAAAGTGGACTCCTCAAGCCCCCACCCTTCCTTCTGTGATTCTCTCAAATGAGCCTCCGGTTTCTTTGTGCATATCTGAGAGAAAAAATTAAAAAAAGGAAAACCAAAGAGACAGACTTATAGGAAACCCGTGGTCTACAGTTGTAATGATGGTGGCCGACCCTCTCCAAAGGCACGTGGAAGCATGCAGGTCCCCCTCCCATGTCAGTGAGGGATCTGGAAGGTCTGGGGTTCTCAAGAATCTTTCAGTTTTACTTGTTTGCCTTAGCTAGACTAAATCTACATTCCTAAAGCTCCTTTTTGTTTCTCTAGCTCAGATAGTTTAAACCTTTCAGAAGCAGGAAAGAAAAGGTTAGACAGTTAACAGCTCTGAAAGAGAGGGCTGTTTTGGTAAAGGAAAACCAGAGACAATCCGGTCATTCTGCAACTGTTCAGAGAAACAACAAATATGTTAAGAATATTAGTTTAAGATCAGCATGTAAGGCAAAAAAATTAGTCACTGTCAACACTTAACAAAATGATACATTGTAATATAAAGTTTCACATAATACCCAAACTTACAATGTTCAATATAAAAGGACAATCTATTCATTTTCATCCATATATATATACTGTAATCATGTTTTCATTAAAAACATACAGTATATGTGGACCCATAGATTTAGTAAATAGCTGATATTTTCCTAGTATTTAGCATCTCGAAAATTTTTTTAAAAACACAATCAAATAGAAATGGGCACCTAGAAGCTTAACTGGCCTTTCCAGTCATTTGGGGTTTAACTTAAAGTATCTATGCTAAAAATAAAAATATCTTCAAAATCAGACCCTTCAGGAGATATGTAAGCCCCTAAAGTCATTTTTCCCCTCAGGGACTTTTCTGGTCCCCATTTTGGGGGTGGGGGAGGAGGGAGTAGGGACTGATACAATCCCAAATCACAAACACTATTGTTTTGACTACAAAAAAGGAACTGTGATTTAATGACCCCAATGTGCATGCTTCCAAATGATCACCATGAAAACTATAATTTAAAATTAAACCAACAAAAAACCAGAAACACAACAAAATCACACACGTCACAGGAAGGGCAGGTTGCAGGGATATCCTTGCAGCCCTCTTGTAAATTTTCATATGGCCCTGTATCAAAATAGCCTTTGGGCCCCCAGAACTTTCTAGATATGCCCCTGCTCAAGTATGGCAGGAAGATTCATCTCAGAAGAAGAAAAAGTTAATTTGCAAGTGACTCTGAGGAGCCCTGTATCATGTTGTTAGAGTTTTCAAGTACCACACACACAGCTGTAGCGAGAAACAAAGCCAGTTACTCTCTTATCCACTGCGCTGTTACCTGACGCAGATTCCTGGTGACTTTCACATCATGCCAGGCATTATCATTAAACTTTCCATTCACAGGCTCCACTAGTGCTTCAAAGGCCCCTGATCCCAAATTAATGACCAGAGAGACAGCTCCATTTTTCAGGGCAAGATTGACATAATCAGCTGATTTCCCAGTGTGAAGCATCAGTCCATTCCTCTGAAGGGTTTTAAATGACAGAGTTATTTCATCACTGCTGCTTTGAATGGGGTTTTGAGACAAGTCGTAGCAGAAGTATTCAGATCCCTTGAACGTGGCAATATATTCTTCTTTTCCTAGAGGAAAACAGACGATACGTACATAAGTAAACAAATACACTATGCAAATCAGCAGATCTTAACAGAAACAATAGCTAATCACTCCCCAAATTAACCCTGCTTAATTAGATTCCATGACATGAACCCTGTCTCAGTCAAATAGTACTGTAGGTGGCAGTATATATTTAATAAATCTCCTCAACTATTGGGCCATCAGCTGCAGTAGCTAAAGCTGACATTCTTGAAAATTCAATTAATTTTTCAGTATCACTGCAAGAGCTCTGATCAGAGAAAGCAGCTCTGAGATGTCTCCAGGGCATGAATCAGGTACCATAAATGCATATTGGATGGTTCCACTCTGCTGACAACAATGGATTCCAAGATGTTTTCAACATTCTCTCCATCCAACTGAGGTATTATTTTAATTTTCAGTGAGACATTTATATTCAAAGATCTTTTTCAATGAAGAGACAAACAGTTTTATCATTGAGAGACCATAACAAATTATCTGGTAAGGAGAAAGGAAAGAAAAAAAAAAAAATAGAATCTGGTCTGGGAGTAAACAGATCTCCTACAAAGCATGTGCATTTTTTTTTCTCTCTGGATGGAGGGAGTAGCGATAGAAAGTCTAATGGAGTCAGCTGGATTATTGATCCATTCCCTGGTCTCATCAAGCAGATGGTAGGGCTGGCTGTTATGACATGGGTAAGAATTCTAGCACATCGTCATGGGGATAGCATATAAATGAAGTCTCAACATTTTCTACGTATCTTAGTCTTTACCAGATTTAGAAGTAACAAAGCAGATCTCACAAGATGCTAGACAGATCATATAGAAAGGTGGCTATTTGGAAAGAACACACTTCTCCCACTGATGAGGTGAGCTGAACCAAAGGAAGAATGTAAGCCATAAGTCCCCTTGACTTTCTAGGCAATAATGATGCTGTGCCAAGAAAAATGAGACAGCATGATTGGGAATCAGCTTCTGATAAACTATAAACATATAATTTAAAAAGGTACTGGAGAAACTTAATCTGTCCCACTGGCAACATACTATCACTATCATGCCCCGGAGAGGGTTGATACATCAGCAGGTGTTGCACTCTCCCCTGTAATAGGTTTTTAATCTCAGGAATTTTCATTTGATTGTCAAATAACTCATGTCCTGGAATCATTGCTCAAATCACTTTCAACGCATCAAAGCCAGATGACCTGCCTTCCTGGATGTAGAAAATGCCGTCAGTGGCTACAGGTAGTCAAACCATAGCAATAAATATCATGGTGAGCACCTAGAGGTATTCACCAGGAATTGAGTCCTGGAATATTACTCATTGACTACTAGTAAATTATTAGCCAAGACTATCACTCAGACCAAACAATTCTGAGTAAGAGTCATAGGAAGGACATCTCAATCTATGATAGTGAATCCCTCCCATTCAAACACTCAAAATATTGGCGAGCACCTCCCAAGGGTTAAGCCCAGTACCAGTCATTAGGGATAATGAAGTGAACACAATGGACTTAATTCCTGTCTCAGAAAGTTATAGTCCAGGTGTCTGCTCCCCTGGTCAGTCCAACATGGCAAGTGGTTCAATATTGGGCACAAGCACAACTAGATATTACTATTATACTGAGAAAAATGTGGGTCAAAACACGAGTTTGGATTCCAGTTTGGCCACTAGCTGTCACTAGAACAATTATTTGTTTTTCGAATTTCGCTTTCTGAAAATGGTTAGAGATACCAATCTTTCAGAATGAATGTGAAGATACAATGAGATAATGTCTGTGCAGACATCTGGTAAAGTTGATACGTTGGTGATAAATAGTAGGTATCTTCCTGCTTGCCTAATTAATGTGATAAATGTGATAAAAGATCTAAAACAAGCAACATAAGTCATATGTTATTATGAAATCTAGAATATTCTCTTTAAGATAAGAAACAGGACAAGGATTCCCACTATCAACATTTATATTCAGTGCTACACTTGACATTGTAGCTAATGCAGGAAGACAAGAAAACTATATGAACATTATAAAGATTATAAATAAAGAAAATCACATCATATAAGCAAATACAATGCACAAATTGAAAGACTAAAATAATCTACAAATTTATTTGGCTTAATAAGATACTTTGGAAAGAATTTAGGGTTTTGTATACTAGAGACAATCAATGTTCCAACATATGTAAATAGATTTATAGATTTAATAAAATCCTAATAAAAATCTCAATTGATTAAAAATATAAATGTAAAAAGCTGTTTCTGCACAATCTATGAGAAAAAAAAAAAAAAAAAAAGAGTCCCAAATAGCCATGATATGCCAGATAAAGAAGATGAAGGAAGTTGCCTGTGTAAAGATGGACATTTATTACAAAATTATAGTACTTAAGAAAATGTATTAGGATAGGTAAAATGAGAATAATGATAATCAAACTTAAAATATTGTTAAGCATATATGAAAACAATTTTTACTGTCAAGCATTTCAGATAAGTGTGCAAAAGATAGATTAGTCAATAAAGGTTACTGAGACAATCAGTTATTCATAAGAAAAAAGTGAAATTGGATCTTTACATCATTTTGTTCACGAAAATCAATTCTACATGGATGCCTGATTTAATTTAGAGAGTCAATCTGTGAAAACTTGTCAGACAATAAATTTTGATATGAAAGAATGGAAGGATTTCTAAAATTAGAATAAAGCACTAACAAATATTGATACATTCATCTACATTAAAATTAAGAATACTGGGTTATCAATAACACCATAGAATAAGAAGTTAAATAACAATTTGGGAGAAAATATTTTCATTTCATATTAATCAACAAAGGATTATAATCCAGAATATGCCAAGCATCTCAGCAAATAAATACAAAAATAAAGACAACCAATGGAGAAAAATAGACAAAAGAAATGTAATTTCATAGAAAAATAGATATGTATTACTTATTAATAAATGAAGAGATGTTCATACCTATTAGTATTGAGGAAATGGCCAAAATCAAACTATATTCAAATACCATTTAATAGCCATGAAATTGACATAAAACGAAAAGAAAATAATTCCACATTTTGCCAAGGCTACTGAAAGTCATTTTTATATACTGCTGAAGCTGATAAGATAAAAATTGACCAACTGTAATAAGTTTATTTTGACATTATGCAATCCCATGGCAATTTCACATGTTATAAAGAACTTGGGTCTCAGTCCTTAGAAAACAGTTAACCATGATCAATAAACTAAATATTTGCCAATTCTTTCAATTCATTTCTCATTGCTTATTATTCTGCTCTTTTGATGATAGGTAGTCAAGAGGATTCTGGTTCATATATATAAATGTGTGTGTGTGTGCATGCGCGTGCATACTAATAAGCATATATGAAAACAATTTATATGTATATTGTCTGGCATTGCAGATAAGTTAGCAAAACATACAGAGGTCAATAAAAGTTGCTGGGACAATTGGTTATCTATAAGAGAAAAGTGAAATTGGATCTTTACATCCTTTTGTTTCCCAAAATCAATTCTACATGATGAAGGATTTAATTTAGAGAGGCGATCTATGGAAACTTTTGTCAGACACACACACACATACACACACACACACACACACACGAGAGAGAGATCCACTTATCTGAATATTATATTTGTGAAATTTTACATTTCCACTGAATAAGTAGATCTCTGAGCCAGTGGGAGCCTTAAAGACACTACTATAGCCCAACCCATTAATTTATATTATTAAGAAAACGAGGCTCATGGAGTTTAAATGACCCTCAAATTCATAAAATGTGACAGTAATAGAAGTGGCACCAGGATTCAGTCTACTAATCCAGGTTCTGTCTAATATGCCATGCCACCTATGTGTCAGAAAGAAGTGACATATAGCATTGTGAAAGAAAGAAAAAAAGAGAAAAAAGAAAAACTTTGTGAAGATATGTCTTAGTAAGAAAATTCTAATTGTGTTTTAGTCTACTCAGTTTAAAAGGGCAGGGAAGCATGTAATATATTAAGAAAGATTCCACTTAAATAACTAAATTATAAAGTTTTGGAGGTTGAAGAGGTGTGGTCCAGTAAGAAGGCTGTAGAATTTTATCCAAGATATTTTGTATCATTTCAAATCTGTATAACTCAGAATAAAATCTGAACAAAGGTTCTGTTTGCCAGATAATGTGGTATGCCCAAAGGGAAAAATAATAAACAGTTTGCAATTCACTATGCCATAAGCTTTGAAGTTATATGGGTGTTGATGTCTTTTTAACACTATGATATTCCCATTACTTAAAAATGAAAATATATCATTTCTTTTGTATTGTTTAATTCCAAATTTAAGTAATTCAAATTTACATTAAAGGCAACCACATAGTTTTGGAAAAAATTCACTCTGTGGAATATGCAATTACCTTAAAATGCCATACATGGGACAAAAATTTAAGCAGGGAAAATATTTCTTCGTATGTTCTTTTTCATGGAAGACCATATATACTACATGAAAATACAAAAATCACTGTTTTTCACAATATATTTATAAGAATATTATGTTTCTTCTAATCATTTTCTACCTTACAATCTTTGTAGGTAAGCTTTGTGCTATTCTATATACAAATACTAAGCAGCAGAGTGTTTACCCATGTGTTTCTGCTGAACACTTACAGAGTAAGTCTATGTCCATTTTTATATACAAGTCCCAACTAAATTTGCATTTCTAATATATGCTAAAACAACGAAAATGAAAAACAAATTAGACCCATAGCCATGTGAATGTCAATAAATACTTATATCTAGGATGCATAAAGACCTCGTACAAATCAATAGTAACAACAACAACAAAAAACCCACAACACAAGTCAATGAGAAAAAAAGGATAAAATACTTGAATAGATGTTAAAGGATAAAAGGCTATCTTCAAAGAAATGCAAACTAAAACCATAATGAAATAACAGCACACTCCACAGAATGAATACAATGAAAAATACAAAAAAATCCAGTGTCATTGAGGATGTGGGGCAGCTAGAAGTCTCATACATTATTGGTAGGAACTATTTTGTGAAACTGTTTGGCATTCTCTTTTAAAGTTGCACTCGTGCCTACCCTATGATCCACCAATTCCACTCATAAGCATACATCCAACAACAAAAAGATACACATAGCATCAGAATAGCATAGTAGAATGTTTATAGAGGTACTCTGCAAAAATAATCTAAAACTTAACACTACTGAAATAACAACCAATAATAGAATGGATACATTTCAGTATAGTCACACAATATTAAATAACAATGTGAATATATGGGCTGCAACTGCAACAGAAATACAGACAAATCTCACAGTAATAATGTTTAGCTAAAAAAATGCCTGACACAAAAGAGAACATAGTTCTGATTCCATTTATATAAAAATTTTAAAAACAAGCATAACTAGCCTCTGTTGTAAATCAAGACAGTGGCTACCCTTGGTAGAGATGGAGAGGGGCTAACAGTGAGGAGAATTCTTGGGGTACAATTAATGTTATTCTTGATTTAAGTGTTGGGTGTGCTAAGTGTGCAAAAAATTAATTTACCCGTACATTTATGCCACATTTATCAGCATAAATACTATATTTCAATAAAATGTTTGAATAATCTGGATGATTAAGCACAAAATGAATTCATCTGATGAAGTATTTTCTTCCTGATTAATAGGATGATATGAGAAAACATTATTCCTATTAATACTACTATTAATAGTAAAAGCTAAAATAAAGCCAATAGTAATAATTTCAATTGTTACTTTTTACAAATTTTCAATAAATATTAATATCCTTTAATTACCATTTGCTCTTAAGAGTAATCCCGTAAGATTTAAAAAAATAAATACATATGCTGCATGGTAGTAATTGTTTGAAGGTCCATATCTTAAATGTGTTGATTAATGGATTGATATCAAGATGAAAAGAGCCTCTATTTCTAACCATAGAAATGTCTTTATAAAATTGGGAAAAAGTAAAATTTAAAAACTTGAAGCATCTTTCTAATAGTCTACAATTGGTTTTTGTTGCCATACAGTTGGAGGAAAAGATTTAAGAGGCTGCCATGGGATTTCAGTCCTATTCCATATCCAACCCACTATAACTTAGAAGAAAATTCACAGTTCTTGCTTATCTAATTGTCTGAGGGTAAGTTCAACTTTAAGTATTTTTGATAAAAAAACAAACCTCATCACAGAAAAAAAGTTAACCATACTGAACCATTTCATTGGATGTTGTAGAAGGTGGTCAAACCGTAGATGGTAGATTGAACAAATGGATTGGTTTCAGTGCCAAGAATCACTGACACTACTTTATGGAAAAACAAAAAAAAGAAAGTTAAACAAAGATAGGTTAAATGACTTCCTAAGTTCACACAAAAATTGATTCTCGGGACAATGCTCCTTTGCATTACCTGTGCGTAGAATATAATCTCATTGATTTGACCCAATGCCTCTGTATCTTCTAAATTCACTGAACTGTTTCATCAAATAAATAATCTGCAGAGAAATTACCATACATCCTAAAGACAAGGAAGCCTGTGGGCAGAACGAAGTCCCACCATCCCCAATTACATGTCAGGCCATTTTTGTATGCCAAAAAACTAGCCAATATTATTATTCTTGATTATATTACTTTTCATATATACAATCCCAAATCACACAGGTTAGAAGGTTTTACCATAGTTATATGATTCTAAGATCATGTTCAACATAAACCAGAAACTAAAATCAATATATGAAAAAACAAATGAATGAAAAAAGATATTTTGGTGAGAGCCCTGCTTCATTTATTTTTCTATTCTAGAAGTCAAATATACAAAAATATTGTGCTCAAAACATATTTGACCAAGCAGATGTACACATTAGAAGCTTGCATTATTAAAACAAATCAGCCTGGCTGTCTCTGCTATAAGAAAAAACAACTTTAGAAAAGCAGAACAGGAAAGTCTACTTATTGAAATTCGTATCAAATTAAATCCTCAGTCCCTAAGAAATGTAGTATTTTCTTATTTGCCACAAACTATGTAACTTAGAAATTAAAACAATAAATTGATTACTACAAGGAAAAATCGCATTACTTTCAAGGGAGAGTAGTTCACTCTTTCATTTGGTTTTCTACCTAATATATGTCATAAGACATTCTAAAATTACCAACTGTGATTCAACACATGTAAATTCTGAGTCTAACTTCTCTTGTTCTGCAGCGAATAATCAAGATTTATAAAATATTCACTCTTAAAGATTTATCTCACTTAGGTAAACCTCGAGACCAATCCAGAAATAAATTGCCAAGCTTCCGTCAAATAATTCAAAAGAAGACCCAGGACTCTTGATGATATACTTGAAGTCATTAAATATGAAAGGTAAGTTAGACTTTGACATTATTTAGTCCGGTGCCATCATTTATTTGATGAACAGTGTGAGGGCCAAACAGACAAAACTGTGGTCACATAACTAACTGAGGAAAAGTCAGAATATAATCCTTGCCCTCTTGATACCAGTCTCAGGTTCTTACTAATTTCTAGACATTGCCATAAAATGAGCTTCTAATTCATTACCAAAAACTAAATGCATCTTAAATTTGAGCATATTTCTGCAAAAGAAAACAGGACATGTTCCAAAACTCTAGTACGATAATTTTCCAGTCCTATTGTGCAATTGATTTGCATCTGTTAAAATAACCAAAGGCGCTGGGAACCAAACAGGCCATTCTGTGTCTGGCTGGACTGACTAGTTCTACATATAAAATGAGACACATGGCCGGGCGCGGTGGCTCAAGCCTGTAATCCCAGCACTTTGGGAGGCCGAGGCGGATCACGAGGTCAGGAGATCGAGACCATCCTGGCTAACACGGTGAAACCCCGTCTCTACTAAAAAATACAAAAAACTAGCCGGGCGAGGTGGCGGGCGCCTGTAGTCCCAGTGGCGTAAACCCGGGAGGCGGAGCTTGCAGTGAACTGAGATCGCGACAGCCTGGGCGACAAAGGGAGACTGTCTCAACAACAACAACAACAACAAAATGAGACACACAGGGAAAGGAATGAACAAATGATCCTGGCATTCACTCGGTGTGCAACATTTCAATTTCTGGGCCTAAGTCAGATTCAAATCCCCACAATCTAATCTATAAGAACTAGATGCTAGCATTTTTTAACCTGAAGAAAATCATTAACACAATGAAAATTAAAAGTAGCTTCATGAATATGGACTTTATAAAGATTCTCTGAAAGAAATCTGAAATTTTCTGGGTACCAATTAATGATTACTTAAATAAATAAGTAAATTATAATAACACAATTATATTCAAGGAGATGTACAAGTATTTTGTATTTATAAACAGTCCTCATTTATGAAATGGATATGAAGTAAATAAATGTAACTATGAAATCATCTTATTAGCAACTTGGTCAAGGCAATATATTCTGAGAAATTGATCTATTTAACTAAACCCAAAGAATAGCCAATTGCTTCTTTCTCCCTAGAATCAGACTGGGGTGGTCTCTAATTCTAAAAATTTATAATTTAATTTATCCAAATATCGTGGTCATCTCGTAAACTGTTCTGAATTATAGAATGCAATTTTTTAAAATATATACAGATGATAGCATCTTGGAAGGCAACAGCAGAGGAAAGGAGAATTTTCACAGGGAGAGGAAAGAGTTGGTACAAGTGATATTGCTTTAACAAAATAATGATCTCGATACGTCCTACTTGAACTGTGGTTCGAAGAACAGTATCATCAGCATCACTTAGAGCTGATGAGAAATTTAGAATTTCAAGGCTCCCTCCACCCCAACTTACTGGTGCAAACTCTGTACTGTAACCTGATCCCCAAGGTGATTCTAGTGTACATGAAAGTGTGAGAGTCTTGTTATGAACAGATTCTTACAGTACTGCAATTTAGAATATCTTTTAAGAATGATAAAGACAACTTGTGTCTCTTGTATCTGAAATAAGTATTAAAGGCAAAATATATATTGATATCATGGCACTGTTCTTTTTTTTTTTTTTTTTTTTTTGAGGCGGAGTCTTCACTCTGTCGCCCAGGCTGGAGTGCAGTGGCACCATCTCGGCTCACTGCAAGCTCCGCCTCCCGGGTTCGCGCCATTCTCCTGCCTCAGCCTCCGGAGTAGCTGGGACTACAGGCGCCCGCCACCGTGCCCGGCTAATTTTTTGTATTTTAGTAGAGACGGGGTTTCACCGTGTTAGCCAGGATGGTCTCGATCTACTGACCTCGTGATCCGCCCGCCTCGGGCTCCCAAAGTGCAGGGATTACAGGCGTGAGCCACCGCGCCCGGCCATGGCACTGTTCTTAAGGAATAAACATCCAGATGAATTATTTTGCATCTTTTCATTGGAAATAAAAAGCCTGGCAGCGGGGGGGGGAAGAATCAGAGAGCTCTGATCAGTGTGTAGATGTATCAAATATCTATTTAATATGCACCCCAGCAGAGAGCCCAGGCTTTAAATCATTGAAAATAATCTCTGAATTTTTATTCTCAACATGTTTCACCTTAGGCAATATTACAACAAAATTCTCTGTGGGTTTGTAAACTTAGTGCCACTCTTCTGGAGAAATGTAAAGGGTGTATAACTCCTGGTATAGTCTAACAAGTCATCATTATTAGTGAATATAATTAAGAAGGTTCATGCAACTGCATTTATGGTTCTCCCTAGAAATGTCTTTGTTCATACACTGCTGCAACTGAAAACTATCATGTATTCTGGATGTAAACTGATTCAATGAAAACAAATGGGCCTGGGCTGTCACATTCCCAATTACTGTAGTTAAGTGAACTTGGAACATTTTAAAGTTAGTAACACTTAGAAATGCAGGAAATATATACTGCTAACTCAAAGTCTCCTATGTTTTTAAAAAAGAATGGCAGTTTTTTAAAAGAAAGAAAAAATCTAAAATTATCTTGATATCTCCAGAACATTAAGTAGAGGAGAGAGTAATAAATATATGATAAGTGTAACGAGGAATCATGCTGGATGGGAAGAAATGTACTTTTGCAACTCCATCCATTCCTCTGCTTCATAGAAGGCTTGACCAAGGTTTTTTGGTTTGTTTTATTGTTTTTTTTTTTTTTTTTCCAGATAGAATGCTAACTTGTTATTAAAATAATGCAAAGAATTAGGTCAGTATACACCAAAATCAGTATAGAATAGGAACACTTGAATTGTTGAATACTACTCTTCACACTAGGAGCACAAGAGAAGGAACACTGAAAACCTATGGCATATATTTGATTTCAACACAGAAAAAGCATTGAATCCAAAGGTAATACATGGCAAATCCCCTAACACTAAAATTATCATTGAGAAGGAGGTTAATATTCACTCAGGTATTGTTCGCTTTATGATTATATATTAGATGACCATTTGGAGGCACTATTCTAGATATTAGAAATACAACAGTAAATAAGGTTTTCAGGGTCCCCACTCTCATCAAACCAGTGATGGAGAGATAACCATAAGTGAATCAAGTATAAGTGAGTTATATGTGAAACTGAGCAAGCAAAAGAGTGCAATGAGGGTGTGCGATAACTAGAGCAGGGAAGTTGATTTAGATGATTGGGAAAGCTTTATGAGACAATGACAATTAAATTGAGACCTTAATGCTGAGGAACCACTTGTGGGAAGATCTGGACAAAGAATAGAAAGAATAGAAAAAATACAGTGAGCATTGAGCACAGTGACACTGGGGCAATGTGGGAATACAATGAAATCAGAGCTGTGGGATGGGCCTACGTCATGTAAGTCCTTCTAAATTTTGGTCAAACTCTGCTTTTATTCCATGCACAATGGGAAGCTACTAGAGTTTTATAGTTAGGGGAATGACATGGTTTGATTTACATCTCAAAAATATAACTCTGGCTGTTGTGTGGAAAATAAACTCTGGGTAGGCATGGAAGTAAAAGCAGTGAGTTCAACATTTATGAAGTTATAGAACATAGGAGTATGGGCTATGAAGTCATGTATATACCGGGGTTCAAATACCACTCACACTGTGAGCACATGGGTAAATAATCACCTTAAAGTCTTAGTTTTCTTGTCAGTAAATGAAGACAATAATACTAGGATATATTTTATAGGGTAGTTGTAAGGATTAAACAATATATGCATAATAAGTTTTTTAAAGACTATCAATCCATGGGATATATTTGTGGGATATAAACAATATTGATGTGTATATATATATTATATTTCTTCATCTACTGCTTTTAAACATTAAGTTACTTATTTTCCCCATCTCTTAATATCTTGGGCAGAATCATTGAATTTGTGGTCACTTTTTGTTTTTAAAAGTTTGGGCTAATTTATAAGTTAATAATGTCATCATTTTGAGTTGAAGTGGAGGAGGAAGACATAGTATGTCTCTAGGTACCTTACCATCACCCCTGCTTCAATACCTGGCCCTTCCAGTTTATTGGGATGGAGCTGATGAGGGGAAGAGAAAAGAACAGTGGTTATTCATGTAGTCCTCTTTCTATGGGCTGTACCTGCTTCTCTGGTTCACCCTTACTGACCTTTGCTGCCTTCATGCAGTAAACTCACTAGTGCTCCATGTGACTTCCCAACAGCAGTCAACAACATGAGAAAGAGAAATTCATCTGTTTCATCTCCCAGCTCTAACCTTCACACAACACCCCATAGCATCTGGCTGCTATAATCCCCTGATCCAGCTAGTGGCCTTCTTGTGAGTAATACTGGCTAGGTGGCTCAAGCCAAAGCCTCAAAGGGATATCTTCTTTACCGATGCCTGTGGGCATTCTGGTTATACCAAATGTTGATAGTGCAGATTAAATTCTTCTTCTTTTTTTTTTTTTTTTTTTTTTTTTTTTGAGACGCAGTCTCGCTCTGTCGCCCAGGCTGGAGTGCAGTGGCATGATCTTGGCTCAATGCAACCTCCATCTCCCAGGTTCTCGCCATTCTCCTGCCTCAGCCTCCTGAGTAGCTGGGATTACAGGCACCCGCCACCATGCCCAGCTATTTTTCTTTTTTTTTTTTTGTATTTTCAGTAGAGATGGGGTTTCACCATGTTAGCCAGGATGGTCTCGATCTCCTGACCTTGTGATCTGCCTGCCTAGGCCTCCCAAAGTGCTGAGATTACAGCAGTGAGCCGCTGCGCCCGGCCAGGTTAAATTATTCTTGTCCCCTCTTTCTAGCCTGCCAGTCCTCTTCTTCCCTCCTCAGAAAGGCATAGGGCAGGCCAGCAAGTTTGATGCATACAAAGTCATGCATTGCGAATGCAGAACACCAGCTTTCTTTTTTTTTTTCCCAGCATACACAGGCTCTACATGTGATTCTATAATAATTCATTCCCGCAGTTATTTTGGGTAAAAAAAGCAAACCTCTTCACTAACAATATGTTTTACAGAGCCTATGCCTTAAAGACTCTGTGCTTATCTATCCCTCACTGCTTAGGTAGATAAGGGAGGTGGAAGTGGGGAGTTAGAAGTAGTTTAAGGGTCAGTCTTTCTGTCCTCTAGTAAATGCTGAGGAAGGTAACTGGCCAGTTTAGGGAGGTTCCATTTACAATGAAGGCTACTTAAATTCTTTTCTTTCAGAAGGTTCTAATCAACAATTCCATGAGAAAAATTTCCATTCAACATATGGTGGACAATTAATTAATGTTAGATGTTATGATCATTATTTTTAAAGTAACCACTACATTTAAAACCACTACCCAGCAGTTTAAAAAAATCAGCTTTTTACCAAATATCACGATGCCCAACACCTTAATTCTAGGAGCACTTGGTTAATTAAGGTTCATGACATAAGAACGAGATGGAAGTATGGTAAATTTAAAAAAAAAAAAAAAGAAACAAAATACACACTTCTATTGATGGTTTATTCTTTTAAACAAGTTTGTACCTGAGTGACTTGCAAAATAATGTTATAAAATATTTGCTATTTATTATTTTATTTGCTCAGAGAAATGCATCAGGCTATGAATTATGAGAGTGTAACACTGGTTTCTTCTTGGACACTTTTCAGCTCTGCCCTTGACCACCCTACTTAGCCTTACTGGGCCTCATTTTCCTTCCTGGCAAAGTGACACAGGCAGACTGTGATCTCCAGTGTTTCTTTCAATTCTAAAACTCTATGGTTCTATAACATTGTTGATTTATTGAGCCACTGTTTCACTGATTCATTCAATAAACATTTATTGAAGCCCAATTCTGTGCCAAACTCAATTGCTCTCCTGCTATCAAAATCAGGCAACATGCTAGAATTAAAATGTCTTTAAAGATTTCTGATGGCTGCTGCTTTTAAAAAGAACTACCCATAGTAACTCCTACCTCTTTGTGCTTCTAGAGCTAGCTTTCCTATTATTCTGTGAAGACTTACAAACTCAGAAAGACAAAGGAATATGGAAAGTCCTTGTATTCACACCCTACTAGATGTAAATTTACTATTCCTAATCACCTTTCTTCCACAACCCAGAAAACAACACCTTCAATGGATTTGCCAGAGTGTTACAGATTGTGTTTGATTATTTGTCCCCAAATTTAAAGTACTTCTTCATATAATTGCAAATATATGCGTAGAAAAATAAAATATTTTAAAAGAAAGCTAATATTATATACTATAAGTCTTAATTTGAAATTAGACATATTTAGCCAGTAAAAGTGCAGAAGGATCAATCAATACTGACTAGTATTTTCCTATGGGCTCTATGGATATAGCCCTTAATTTGAAATTAGGAGTCTTAGGTTCAGTTCCTCACTTTATGGTTGGTGCTACATGTCCAAGAGCAGGAAATGTAGCTGAGTCTGACTTTCCTTCAATATAATGAACATAGATATTCTGTTATGCTGCAATTTCAGACTTTTTAAAAATTAAGATATTTATTTATTTATTTATTTATTTTATTTTTTTTTTTTTTTTTTTTTGGAGACAGAGTCTCGCTGTGTCTCCAGGCTGGAGTGCAGTGGCGTGATCTTGGCTCACTGCAAGCTCCGCCTCCTGGGTTCACGCCATTCTCCCGCCTCAGCCTCCCAAGTAGCTGCGACTACAGGCGCCCGCCACCACGCCCGGCTAGTTTTTTTTTTGTATTTTTAGTAGAGACGGGGTTTCACCATGTTAGCCAGGATAGTCTCGATCTCCTGACCTCGTGATCCACCCGCCTCGGCCTCCCAAAGTGCTGGGATTACAGGCTTGAGCCACCGCGCCCGGCAAATTAAGATATTTAATATAAAGATAGGAAAGTATTCTTATTAATTATATACTGGGTCTTCCATAACTTCCCTTACACCATCTATCATAGCTGCATTGAAAACAACATTAATCAACATTCTCTAGCTCAATATTTTTCATCTGAGATTCCCTATCTGATTTGAGTACTGTTTTCTCAATTATCTCAAGGGTATATAAAACCAGCATCATTCTAAATGCGTAGGAGATAAGTTATTTCATTAAATAAGATGGATTCCTTAGGGTTTTATTCCTGTCCCAAGTTCAATAGAGTTACAGATTAAGTGAAAACACACAGAATTTATGAGAAAGACTTGAGGTAAGTCACAGAATAGAAGGAATTGCTAAACCACCAATTCTTGGAGTGGAAGATACTCTGGGAAAACCCAACCTCTTGAATTCACAGTTCCTGGTCTCCTCTAGGCTTGCACCACTCATATAATTCAGCTCCAGTGAACTCGAAGTCATTCTTTTCAGGTTCTGAATTCCGCAAATCAGAAAACTTGGATGGCTCTACTTGTGTTAGAAGCCAATTGCCAGATCAGTCTTTGTGGTTGGAATAGGGAGGAGGAGACAAGATTATAAAGCAGGGACATGCCGGGGAATGGCTGTGAGGGAACAGCCTGATCATTCATTAACACCTGGCATGGTTCACAAGTTAGTATTTAGATCTAATATTTAAAAAAAAAAATCTTTCTTAGGATGATGAAATTATTACCATCTCTTTTTTAGTTTTACCTTTGACATAAATTTAGATCTTAGGGTCCAAGGTAAATAATGAATTTCAGCTGAATTGTGATAAGCTTTATTTAAATTGTGCATCTTTATCAGAGATCTAAGCAAAACACAGAACTATAAACTTTATAGTTGGAAGAGGGAGATCCATAATATTTATGAGATTTTCTCCGGTGCACAGGTCAAGTTGGGAGGAAAAGCTGGGTCTCTAGATCAATTGATGCAAAACAGAGATGATCATCAGAATCACCTGGCAAACTTTCTACAAGAGTATAATTCCAGGAACCCTATCCATTTCTGCTTTAACAATATTGGGGTGGATCTCTTGCTAACATATTGTTATTTTTTAGTTTCTAGTTAGTTCCAATGACCAGTTTATCTTACAATTCAGTGATTTGGAGTTTTTGCTTTTTATTTTTGTAAAAGTAATGGGCCTTCTGCTACCTTATTCTCCATGGAAAGAACTCATATCCCAACAAATAGCACAAAATATACAATAAAATAGACAATTTATAAGAGAAGCAATCAAAAAGCAGAGCACATTCTCACTAGTTTGGAAGCAATTTCATTGGTTAGAGAACATTCTGGCCAACCTGAATAATACCACCTCTTGAATATGTAGTTATAATTCACAATACATCCATTCACTTCTCAGAGTGAGTGTTCTCTGGTCTCATGGACAGGACACATTCCACATTCACAGGCTGTAATTGCTTTTTTTGTTGTTGTTTTCTTTTCTACTTGTGGGTAAATCAAATACCATATTAAAACCAATTATTTTTCCTTTTAAAGATCATTTTCCCTGACAGTATATGGCAAGAATATATTGATATATTTTATACCCCATGCTTGAAATAAGCTGCCTCCTCCTCCATTCCCCATACTATATGCCTTCCCTACCAACAATTCACAAAACTATACAAGTTAAAGAGGTCTTCCATTCAAGGGCTTTCAAAAATTTCTTCCCAGTTACCCAGGACACATATACAATACCTAAGCTTTCTACCCTCAATACACTCTTCTACTTTTGATAGGAATAGAAATTCTTCTAAATTTATTTCATAATCCACCAATGGTTCCCCATCCAAACTTTGGAAAACACAAATGTTATTCAACCTTTACATTTTATACATTAAAAAAATGAAGGTCCAGAGAATTTAATAGATTTGGCAAAGACCACTCAGCTTATGAATGCCTTGGACTAGAATTTGGCTTTATGACCCTAAATCCTGTGTTCTTTCTATCACACTTTTACACATTTATTATTTCTTTCTCTCTCTCTCTTTTTTTTTTTTTTTTTTTTTTTTTGAGACAGATTCTTGCTCTGTCACCCAGGCTGGAGTGCAGTGGCACGATCTCAGCTCACTACAACCTCCACCGCCCGGGTTCAATCGATTCTCCTGCCTCAGCCTCTCAAGTAGCTGTGATTACAGGCTCCCAAATTGCTGAGACTATAGGCCTGAGCCACCATGCCCAGACACGTTTCTGCATTTCTAATGCTATTTTGGATAGGTTTAAACGGACATCTTCACAGTTTCAGGATGGAAATATTCATTCTGTAAAATACATGACAGTCTATTTTTTCATCATGACATTCCATTCTAATTTGATCCCTATCCTAGATAACTATTTTTATAACTCCTAGAGAAAATATAAAAAATTACACCGTCATAACGTTCATATCATCAAACAATATTACCATTATTTTTCTCAGTTACAATATCAAAGTGAAGTAATCATCCCAACTACCTCACCATATTTGTACTAATTATGCTAGCCTCTCAACACCAAATTTTGTTTTTTGCAGTTTCTTTATATATATATTATTATAATAAAAGTATTTGACTCAAATGTTCAAATATTCCTACTTAAAAACAGATAATGGACTTTATTTTGAT
This sequence comes from Macaca fascicularis, assembly GCF_037993035.2. NCBI lineage: Eukaryota > Metazoa > Chordata > Mammalia > Primates > Cercopithecidae > Macaca > Macaca fascicularis. The sequence continues at coordinate 71,328,945 of NC_088387.1, read as the reverse complement.
AGTATTGCCCACAATAGAAATAGACTCTATATCATTTTGTAATAAATATTACATTAAATACACACCACAATCTTGACAAGAATTATTAGCAAATTCTAATAATTACCAGTCATATCAGGCTAAAGTGATGTGACAAAATGTCTAGCATTCATAAGGATTGTCAAATTAACATCAAAACAATATCAACCAAAGAGCATTAAAAAATAGTAATGCTTTGGCCCCAGACACCACCTCAATGTTCTCTTTTAATTGTCACTGTATGACTTGGGCACTGGGATTTTCAGAAGCTTCTCAAGTGATTCTAATATGTGGAAATGGTAAAAACCCAGAGTTTAGAGTAGGCATTCAATGTGTAATATCTATGGCTCTATAACTGTATAAACTTAGTGTAATAATATCACAAAACTTTATGGTTCTTTAAGCTAAAATTATACTTCAGATATCATCTATGTATCATATTACCTTAAATTTGCATATTGCTTGTGTAACTTATCAGGAAACCGGCATATTTTCTCTTATAAAGGAGAAACACTTAAACGCATTTCCTCCTCCTCTTTCCCAATTAATATATGCTTAGATGTTACATTATCAGACTGACCTTTGTAAGCATCTGATTTTAACTCTCAAGTTTTCTTTGTAAGGGCCAATATTTATGTAAAACCACACAAATGAATACTCAATCCCACAAGAATAAATAACTAAGCTGATATTACCTACTGCCTTTGCAAAGAAAATATCATCTGAGAGTAATATAGGATTGTATCTTGCAACTGACTTAGACAATCACATTCACCCAAATACAGAGAAATCCCTAATTAGCTAAATTCAATTGTTTTCCATTCTTTCTAAATTTAAAATTGTAGCCAATCTCTAAAACTCATTGTACAAATATATATGCTTTAAGTATTTCTGGTGAAACCTTATGTAACCATTCAAAGAAGGCAACTGTCGATATTATATTCTAAAGAGAAGGTCACGGAAGAAAGTCCTGAGATAAAATAAGTAGATAAAGAAATAAAAACAAAGAATAAGAGCTAGTCCTGAAACAGTTTATGAGAAGAGTAGACACCCCATCCATCAGTAGATTTTCCTGGATAGGCTCATCTTTCTTTAACAAGTTGACACATCTGCAAACTGCAGGCGGAAATTTTAAGTGTCTATGCTGTTTTTCCTTCTTCTATTAGAAAATGCACACAAAAATGATTTTTGCTTCCTTTACTGCTGTGCCTTAATAAACAATTGGCCCAAGGTTTTAACCAAGCCAAATGTTGACTAAAAGCCTCCTCACAAAAGCCTTTAATACATTTTTGCTTGTGTTTTCTTTACATGTATTTCAATTTGATGACAAATAATTTCTTTCCCATCTCCCTCATTTGCGGCTGCATGTTGGACTAATTAAAAAGCAGGCTCTTTGGAAGCTGGAACGAGAGAAAATGGAAGAGTGA